>NC_141056.1:59295110-59990110 GCF_041138505.1 Cibotium barometz
ACTTTATAAAAATCTTGCACCACCTCAACGTTGGACATCAAATCCATATTCCAATATTCAGGATCCAACATGTAAGCAGCATTGTGTAGTGGTGAATGCGCTCCAATCCATCTAGCATGAAAGTACTTCAATAGGACTTTTCTTTGTCTACTGGAGAATGGTACATGCCATTGCTTTTCCACCACTGAATGCTCTAATTTCTCAGGACACTCCAAACTCCGCTGGAGAGTCCACCATTGCATCCATGCTTTCCCGAGATTAGGCGCTCTTTGATCAAGACTTCGTACGGCATACATAACAGGCATCATTACATGGTATGCATCCATCACACTATTCCACCAACTTCTTCTCGTAAGCGCTGCCTTCAAGACTTTGATTTTCTCTTTCACTTTTTCAAGTTGAGTGCTCTCCCCAGTCATGAAATGCCATGCATGTAAATGTTTCGCAAACTGCATCTTTATTTCGGAGAAGAGACTCAAAAGTGTAAAAGTGAGTGCAAAACCTAGTCTCCGTTTGCTGGAAGCTTTAACATAACTGACATGCGAGGTCAAAAAATATCTAACACTCTCTGTCTCTTGAGCATTACAGCCTACCGAAAAAACATGTGGATACTGTCGCTTTAGGATTTTGGATGCATTCTTGCAATTCTTTGCATTGTCCATGACGATTTGGACTACATTTTTGGCACCCACTTCCTCTATCACAGAGCCAATGACTTGAGCAATGTAAGCCCCAATTTTGATTGAACCAGCAGAATCCACAGCACGGATGAAAGTCTCACCTCTAGGTGAAATAACCATTATATTAATTAATGGTTTTCTTTGTACATTGGACCATCCATCACTTACTATACTACATCCAAAAAGCTCTATATTGCTAAGAATTATTCTTTGTACACGTTCTTTTACTTGTGCATAACATTTCTCTAATAGATCATTTCGCATAGCATGGTACGTAGGCAGTGAAAACCCTGGTCCAAACTCACCAATTTTCTTCCATGCTCTCTTCCCAATGCTCACTGTCCACCATCATCATAGCACTCCCAGAAAAGTAAATCGCTTCAGCAAGGGCGAGTTGTGCATCATCGAGCCGACCTTGACGTAGGCTTTCTTGCAATGAAGTTTGACGCATGGGTATATTTCCTACATCAAAGTTTCGCTTGCAGGAAGATGCACTGGGTAGATTACTTTCTGATTGCACATTGACGTTCGGAGTACAAGCAGGCAATGTAGCAGGAGTTTGATGATTAGAACAACAGTGTTCTTGCTGCCTTGATACATTAACGATAGGAGTGTAATGTTTTCTTGAATCTTTCTTTTGAATTTCTTCTCTTATGCGCGGTGGGTACATGACTTTTTCTTCGGTCCGCCTAAAAAGTGTTCTCTTAGTCGAGGCGCCCCACCTGATTTTACTGCATGGCATAGCTTACACTCCCAATCTATGAATCGATCACCAACGTTAATTGCATATTGCCACTCTATCCCAGGTGCCTTTTTTTCCTACTATTTGGAATTTGGACTCTATTGGAGGTATCACTGGATCCAACATTGTCCTCCATCTCAACAAATAACCTATTCAACCAAGCATATAACAATGAATACACAAATGAAAAAACAACAAAGTCACTCACGTATTACAAAACATACATTAGCAGACAAAACTACTTCGAAACTATCTTGACAAACACAAAAGATCATCACATAACACAAAACTACTTCGAAACTATCTTGCAAGATCTGACTAGAAAACTACTTCGAAACTATCATGCACATTGCACCCCCAATGAAGGATGCCTTTTGTACCCAATTAAGGATACTTTACAAAATCAAAGATCTATGCTTGCCCAATACTCTAGTATAGGACAAAAGACCTTCTCTAGCATTCACAAAGAAAATCAAAGATCTATGCTTGCCCAATACTCTAGTATAGGACAATAGACCCTTGTGTACTCTAAACTATATCAAGTATCAAGAACCAATACAAGCCCCTAAGCAGGACTCTTAGCTCCATCAAACCATTCATAAAGCAAAATGAGGTAGATTACCTACGTAGCTCAAATGCAAAGCTGAATGACTCCAACTTTGTCCCTAAATCGTCGCAAGTATTAGCTACAAACCACACCCTACCCCCAGAACTAAGGACGAGTGGCTCAATAGCCTTAGGAGTGCCTACAAGGAAAGACAACAGTCCCTAAGATAAGGACGTTCTTCCCAAGAGGACACTTCTAGCAACTCGAGAGCTCTACAAGTACTTTGAGGAGAGATATCACGCCCCCAAAACAAGGACTATTTTCCCAAAAGTTTCACGATGGGTGGCGGGTAGTGTTTATAAACAGAACAGAACCCCGTCGGGGTTCTTTTGTTTTCTCGATGGGCCCGCTGGGATTGTAGAAATCCCGGCGAGCCCGTCGGGAAAACAAGAAGCCCGGAGGTGTTACGGGACTAGTGGGTTCTGGCAGGTCATTGCTCAGGTCATGTGAATATACAATGTGATCACAAGTTTTAATATGTTAACAACAGGTTTTGTTAACGTGATCACGAAATTGTGAAGACGTTAATGAAATCCCTGCATGGAGTAGTATGATGGAGAAGAATATCAAGCCAATACTGATGTTGATTGAATACGAGTTGTCATTGGAAAGGCAGCAAACCACTAGTCTTCAAATTCATCTTCAATCAATCCCATTGCCGCACGATGCAAGAATACCGCCACCCCACCTGTCAAGAGGACTTGATCTAGTTGAAGCCATTTGACACATTGGTGTCAAAAGGGGTTGACTTTGATCCCATCATGCACATGTGTCTGATTGATGATACTCCGTTGTTGAAGGCAACTTTGAATCCACAAGGAACTTACATAATGCCTTCCACTTATGAAGGAGATATAGGAGATAAGGAGTTACTGGACTGTTTGTTGCCCTACTTGATGATGCTTATAGATTATAATGGTACAGTCCTCGAGTTCACCTCAGAGTATCCCTACGAAGGGCACATCTTTGCAATAGTTGAAAAGGAAATAGGTATTGGTCCAATGCAGCTTTTACATGAAGTTTTGTCTGAGCAAGCAGAGTATACAGACTTAAGGGAACATATTGACTAGATTTTTGTAGATATCCAAAGCCAACCAACTAGCTGGAATTCACACAAAGGTTGTCTGCACTGCCCTTAGAGGCACTTCTATCTTTCTACCAAGCCAACCCATTCAAGAATCATTATCCGAGAATTATAGGCCTTGAAAATATTAGTTCTATCTAGGATTTTCACATTGTTCCTAGACATTCTCATGTATTGTACATAAACATGTAATTAATGGAGAATTACTATTTGTTGATATTAACATGATATTAACATTGTATCACCCATGATATTAACATTATTGAGCATGGCACAAAAATAACTTAGGCGTCCCCAAATTATTTAAGAAGGGAGAATATAATGTCGAAAGGGTGCCAAAATATATTCCTGTAACACGATTGGTATGATATGTCTTGTCAATTGATATTATGCATTTTATCAATTGGTATGATGTGTTTTGTCAATTGGTGTCATGTGTTTTGTCAATTGGTGTGATGTGTTTTGTCAATTGTAATGGTCAGTGAGATCAGAATTAAAGTACTAAAATCATTGTTAATAAATCCCTTATCATACTAGGATATGTATTAGTACTATTTAGTACTACTATAAACATTGGGGTGAGTGTTTGGAAGGTGAGTTCATCTGAAGTGTCATGCTTAGTGAACCAATATCAGCATTTTGAACCTCTGTCACACATTGGGTGACATTAAACAATTGTTGTACTGACATTACACATGGCCTTTTTCACCCCTATAGACCAAAACGAATTCCCAAATATTAGAAAAGGAACTAGAGAAGTGGTAAAAAATTTAAATTGAAACGTGTTACAAGTAGATGATTCAAAATTTAAATTGAAAAGCAGATGGTTGTTATCTTGTCTCCAATACAACTAGAGGTGGTGCCACCTACAAGGTAATGTTTCCCAAGATTTGATCATGCACCTCACGGGTACACGATACACATTTTTGTGGCCCTTCATCTTGTGCTTCACTTGACACATTGGGAACTTTATTGCTATTACTGCATCAGCATGCACTATGGCAGTTGGTGCATCCTTTAGCGGGACATAATTGCTCTTACTAGTAGGGACTTTTGCATAATAAACACCATGCAACACCTCATCACCAATGCTGAACACATTGCCCCAACCATCTGTCACTTGCTCTAAGAGGACTGTTTTTGGTTGCTTGCGCAATACCACGTAATAGTCCTCATTGTCTGAATTTGTAGGGGATCTAAGAACTGCAAAGTGGTCCCTAATCTCCACCATGTCAGCCATATTCTCATTATCCTCTGAGTACAATATATCATCTTGCTCGAGGGGTGTTGCATCCTGTCGATTTATGGGTTCCAACTTATGCAATTTCCAAATACCTGTATGAGCTAAATTAATGCACTGGTCCCATGATTCATCCATGCAAAATGAACAAAAACAAGACACACTTCTAAATAGAGCTTGTGTAGGGTCTTTGCGGCTAAAACCAAAGATGCAATGTGTCGACCGAGTTCCTTTGATAGTTTGGCAATCCCATGATTTTGTTCGGTCAACATCATCTGCCTTTACCTCAATGAAGAGCCTTTGTTTCACGACATCTCCCATTTTCCAATTCAGCCACTCCACGACATCGTGTGCATTCTAGTGAGTGCACGCTTAATGACTACACCTGCACCATCATGCTCTTCCTTGCTGCCCACTACCAACAAAGAAGTTATGTGTCGTCCGCATGCCGGTCAAGGAACAATACCTAGCAACTGCTCTGTAGTGAGTGCACCATTTACATCCAACTGCTCTGTAGTGAGTGCATGCACCAATCCAACTGCTCTGTAGTGAGTGCATGCTTAATGACTACACCTGCACCATCATGCTCTTCCTTGCTGCCCACTACCAACAAAGAAGTTATGTGTCATCCGCATGCCGGTCAAGGAACAATACCTAGCAACATAGAAAGAGGATAAGTATGTTCATATTGCACCCATGGGTGCCGGGTTTAGGGTTTAGGCTTATGCATAGAGATATGGGACATTATTGTAGGCCATCTAGAATGTTATTTATGTAAAGTTAGGAGTGGTTATCCACGTGTAGGTGGTTATAGTAGAGGGGGAGCCCTCGATCTTCTCATTACCCTTATCTTGTAAAAGATAAGTTTCCTTTGGCTTTAGTAGTGGGGAGTGTGTGGAAAGTCCTCAGAAGCTATCATCCGAAAGGGGGAATGTCCACCTTGCTTGTCTAAGCAGTATTATAGGAGGTCTCAATAATGTTCTAATATCACATGTTACCTTTTTTATCTAAGCTTTAAGCATGTCTTTTGTTAGAGCAATCATGTATTGCTACCTCTTTTGTTTTGCAGCTCTTGCACTAATCCTCTCTTTTAGCTTCACATAAGAGTGGTAAGCTCTCTTCTTCTTTTGATTTCTTACAGCATGTTTTTCCTTTGTTACACCCTTGGGTACTGGGTTTAGGTTTAGCTTAGGTTTTTTACCTCTATGCATAGGCTAAATCAAGCTCTATGCATAAAGCTTCTATACATAGGCTCTATGCATAAGGCTCTATATGTAGGCTTTATGCATAAGAATCTATGAGTAGGCTCTATGCATAAGGCTCTATGTGTACACTTTATGCATGTCTCTATGTGTAGGCTCTATGCATACAGCTTTATATATAAGGTTCTATGCATAAGACTCTATGCATAGGCTCTCTGCATATAGATTTATACACAAGGCTCTATGCATAAGAACTTTATGGTTTATGCTTCAAGCAATTGACTCTTATGAATGTATGTATAGGCAATGTTGATTGACCCATCACAAGACCCAGATGTGGCAAATCTACTATCTATTATAAACGAATGATATGGGTAGCAAGCTTGGTCTCAGTTTACTCAGACACAGGTATGGTTCCATCAAACCTTTTCATATACACAAAGTTAACCTTTTATATGTTCTATAAGTCTTATTTTTTAATCTTATATGCAGGCAGGCCTACAATCGGGCTAGTCGACACCATGGGAGAAATCTACCGCACTTGGCCAATCAAGACAGACCACACCTTTGATAAGCGTAGGTCCGAGTGGTGTAGACCCATCACAATATGGTTGTGATGGCCTACACAACCTTCCTCGACTAGACCCACCCCCGCTTCCTCACATTCGTCTTCACCACACCACGAGACGATGACATAGTTGGGAGTCTGGGGGGGGCTAGTAGATGTGCTATAGCGAGTGGAGATCAGGCTGCTTTTTCTTTGGCAAAAGTAGCACTAGATCTCCCGATGTGTCTCCCCAGCAAGGGGGCTCTTCATCTACACATTATGAGCCAGCTCCTAGGAGACCGATTCCACCATTCGATCCATGCATCCTACCATATAACATGGATGTCGATGGTGCCCTCATGATGGATGCACGAGGGAAGAGATCATGAACCCCATGAATGTACTTACAAACTTGGAGTTCATGAACTCCTTCAAAAAGTGGAAAGCACAAGATGAGCTTTCATGAACTCCTTCACATGAACTCCTTCAAAAAGTGGAAAGCACAAGATGAGCTTTCAAAGCAATACGTCATTGATGTGCTTAAGTCAAAGTTCCCTGTTTCATACGTGGGTCTTTGCTTCTCCGAGGAGTGGATGAAGAGACGAATCAAGATTTTGCTCTCTAATAGGAGAGCAAATATCAAGAGAGCAGCAAAGAATAATTTGGAGAAGCTGAGTATTTGCACGCACAAGGAGTGGAGGCATGCACGCAACTTCGTGAGAAAGAACCCACATGCTTTTCAACAACAAGCGGCTTCCTGACTACGGAATGAGGGACTTCACACTTTGGCTTGGGAGGAAAGTCCTCCTTCATTGGTCGTTTCGTAAGTACCTATTTGAGTAATCATGTCTTCTCCTCTTTCATTTTGTTTTGTACTATATTGTTTTCTTTTACTAATTGTATATTTTCTTAATTGTTTTTTGTAGAGGGAGATTATTAGGTGTGACCCAACAAAGGAGGAGTATGACTATGGATACAAAGCCCCCATTGTTGGTGTGGATGCATACGCGAGGCGTACACTTGGATGAGTCCGTTTTGGGGACTCAAGAAAATGATATAAGTGAGCCTAAACCCTTCTCTTATGTACATCAAATTGTATTTTATTACCCTTGCTTACCTTGCGCTTGATGGCATGTATGTAAGATGAGGATGACGAAGACGATGATGATGATCACTCAGAATCTAATGAGGATTCTAGTTAGAGACCTCTTCATTGATATATTTTTTGTATATATGGCCAAAGGCCCAACACTTTGTGAAATAAAATAAATTTTTGGCTCAATTGCATTCTTCATAATGTATGTGTTTCTTATGTTTATGTTTATGTTTGTGTCATAAAACTATGACTCTGTTTTAATTTTTAAAAAAGAGCTCGGGAAGACTGGGGAGTCCTATGTAGACTCCCAGTCTGCCCCATCTTTTTTTGAAGGGAGCATTTACAAAGGACGATGACCTTATTGGCTTGAAGAGTCATGAATGGCACAAATTCTTGCAATTCGTGCTTCCTATAGCCATCAAGGATTACCTCAACGATGACATTAGAGCAACAATTTATAAAATTGGTGCAGTGGTACGTTGGATATCAAGGAAAAAGATTAGTAGAGACACATTGGAAGCAACACGATTAAACTCCATCGAGGCTGTTACAATGGCTGAGAAATACTTTCCAACAAGTATTTTAACCATTCAATTGCACTTGCTAGTTCATGTGGTTGATGAAGTTGCTGTGGGGCTGGGGTTGTCCATAACCGATGGATGTTTTTCTTGGAGAGATTTATGAAGACACTTAAAGGATTTGTTTGTCAAAGAGCTCGTCCTAAAGGTAGTATGGCAGTGGGATGGCTTTTTCAAGAATCACTTATATATATAACTGAATTTCTTAGTACGTCTGATCCCAATATGCCAAGATTATGGACACAAGAAGAAGATGATTGACTAGTTGAGGAAGAGCCACAAGGGAAAGGCCTTGTGAGAACAATGGATGTAGCATTGCTGTGTGAGAAGATCAATAAATTTTGCATCTTAAACTCACATGCTATGGAGAGATGGATCAAGAGATATAACTTGGTGAAGGTTGAAAGGGACCAAGCTCGTTTGAGTTTTAGAAGGAGTCAAACAACCCGCACACTACCGTACCCAGTAGAACTTGCACTTCTTCTAGACTTTCC
The DNA here is from genome assembly GCF_041138505.1 of Cibotium barometz. Classification (NCBI taxonomy): domain Eukaryota; kingdom Viridiplantae; phylum Streptophyta; class Polypodiopsida; order Cyatheales; family Cibotiaceae; genus Cibotium; species Cibotium barometz. The sequence continues at coordinate 59,303,381 of NC_141056.1, forward strand.
TTCTAATAAATGGCTCGAGCGAACCATACTACAAGCTAAACGCAATGGTGAATCAATAAGGGATGAGGAGGAGGAGCTAGCATATGGTTGTGATTTCCATGTATGTTATTTAGAGATATCTACGCATTGTCTTTTATGTTGTGCTTTCGTGAATTTATATAATAAAATTACTTATTTATTGTGCTTGTAGTATCATAAGTTTGGGGCAATTTGGTCATGCGAACATCACTTTCGAGTAGAAGGAATATATAAAAAGAGAACTGTAGACATATACAAAGATATGACCTTGTAGGCTAGTCTAGTACTTAGTCTTTTTTATGTTCTACTTGGGTACTATATATACCAAGTACTTTGTATCTCTTATCTATCGAACATCTATTGGAGCTTTCTTGTGTGAGCACATTCGTTCACTCCTTGTCTCCATCTTTGTTCCTTCATGCGGTATCAGAGCATTCGTCACTAGAACCCAGATTCAGCCTTGCCTTCCGTCTCGCGGCAAGTTTCCTGGTGTTCCTGAGTTTGCGCAGTGCCGCGCGCGCAGTTTACAGATTGATTGGTGGAGTTAAGCTCTTGAAATCAATCTCGGTGTTCCCAGAGCTGTGGAGCCAAGTGTCTTGGAGTAATACCCTCCTTTTGGAGTTGTTCGTGCACTCAAAATTTCATTTTGAGCTACGCTTCGCTTCAAAAGTTGACTTTTTGTGGGCTACGAATTCATTTAGCATATAGCACGCTCTTGTTCAACACGACTTTGTTCCTAGTAAGAATCCCTTTCATCCTTACAGGATCTCAGCGAACAGGTACCTCTTGCTTGGACACAGTTGCCAGCTTGCAATTTGAGATTGTGTTGGCAAGTGATTGGATGCATTTTCAGCTTTGAGGTGCAGTGGTTTATGCCTTGGCAGTGATTACAAAGAGCCTATTTGCTCTGTGTTGCAAGGAGCCTGTTTGCTCTTGGTTGCATTGTGTTTTACTTGCAGTATTTGCAGTCAGTTATTTGTGCAGGAACTATGTCTCTTTCAGAGAACTTTGGCACTATTATAGATAGGGACAAATTGGAAGGTCCAAACTATGCCTTGTGGTGGTCATTTATGCTCCGCAACATTTTGGTTGGCAAGGGACTTCATCTTCATCCACAGCTCCTACTCCTGCCTTATTGGAGGAGAAAAGGAGGTTTGATAGGAGAAATGCCCAGGCTCTGTCCTTGATTTCCCTCTCAGTGAAGAGGCACATTATGTCTAACATCAAGTCCTGCAAATATGCTAAAGCTGCTTGGGATAAATTGGAATTCATGTACCATCATGTCAAGAATGAAGCTAGAGTGCTAGCTTTCACAAATCAACTCAAGGAGTTGAAGATGGAAGAAGGGCAGACAATTATAGAGCACATTGCTAAGATTACTGATCTTAGAGATCAATTAGCAGGTGTTGATGAGGAGATAGAGGACAGAAAGCTTGTCACTATCACTCTCAACAGCCTAGCTCTGTCATTTGGCACATTTGTTACCTCTTTGTCTATCATGCTTAGGGTTGCCCCTGTCTCATTTGTTACCTCTTTGTCTATCATGCTTAGGGTTGCCCCTGTCTCATTTGATGAGTTGGTAGGGCTGCTCCTACAAGAAGAGGAAAGAACCTCTAATTTTGCTCATTCATCCCGCTAAGGTGAGCAAGCTCTTGCCATGCAGGGAAAGGACAAATTTCAGTCAAAGCGAGGTAATTTTCAGAGAAAATACAGCAATGCATTTCAGCCCAAAAATGAGGGGAATGCAAGCTCTCATACAAGTCATGGATCTAAGAAGAAGGGTACATGTGCAAAAAGCCTAGTCATTTTATTGCAGAGTGTCAGAAGAGGATTGCTGATGAGAAGAAGAGGGGGACTGCAAACAGTAATTTTGTGGCACCTGCTTCTGCTGAAAATTCAAATGCCTCTTCTCATGCACACTATGCCCAAGATGACAAGGATTTTGCCTTTGGTGTTGTGGATCAGGAGATCATTGACACAAGGGGGGAGTGCAGTACTTCACATGCTACACATGCTCATGCTCTTATTGAGCCAGTGTCAGAGGGTATTGATGCATCTTTGGCCACCACTGATACTTGGTATTTGGACAGCAGTGCTTCTAAGCACATGACCCATCACAGAGATTGGTTTGAGGACATTACACCTGTTCATGGCAGACAGGTTGTTTGTGCCAATGATGCCACACAGGATATCACGGGAGTGGGACATGTTCCTATTCTTTTGGATGGTTTAGGGAAGAAACAATACATCCGTGATGTTTGGTATGTTCCAGATTTGAAAAAGAATTTGATTTCAGTTTCTTCCATTGCTTATGATCAACATATGTTGGTAGAGTTTCAAGGCAGCCAATGCAGGATTAAGGATCCTTTTATTCAATTTCATTATTAAAACTCCACTCATTCCAGCCTAACCCCATCTGGCCCATGGGTTAGCCACCACCCCAACCACTAGAATCGGTAGAAATAGACAATTACTCACCCACCCATAATTGAATGCCTTTCTTAACTTTTGCTTTTCAATACAGATATGCACACACTCCTCTTTAAAAATTAACTTATGAAACAATCCATTGACAAACAGTTATTGGTTACAGATGTCATAACTTCCATCCAATCCTTGTTTCTTAAAAAAAAACAGTATCACTCTGGACTCTCCATTGAGACCAGCTGGTCAACAACAAGATCCAGTAATAGATTACAATAATCACTCTGGACTCTCCATTGAGACCAGCTGGTCAACAACGAGATCCAGTAATAGATTACAATAATCATTGGTCCATCATATAATCTTCCACGACATACGCATGGGTATCCTAGGCACCACGAGCCCGTGCATCGCCTGGTCAGAACCCTCCAGGATCCTCCTTAGGTGTCCTGGCGCTTCACTCAGGGGGACCGCTTCGTTGGCCCTTGTCCATCGTACCGGAAGCACACCATTTTAACCGTACCGAGGCTAGTCAAGACTAGGCTTTGCCGCTTGAGCTGTCCTTTGAACACTCCCCGCCAGCTGTTGCAACCGAGCTTCCCTTAGAAAAAACACATACCAAATGCTCCCTCCATGCATTCTGGCGTAAGACATTCCTTTAAGAAAACAGGGTTTCTATGTAAGTTTTCAGTTTGATTTTTCTTTTGAATACAATGAGCATATCTTTTACTAGTATCCCCAAAACTTCATGATCGAATTACTATATTTCATAATAGAATTTCTCGAATTCTGTAACCTTGATCCACAGATCAATTCGAAGGGTCTCAACTTAGTTTCAGATTTGGGGGGAGATTTGAGTGTATTTTTTTGGAACTGGTCACATCTTCTTTCCTCGAAACTAATGAAAGAGTTTGGTCTTGGTCATAGTCTGATTTAGGGTTCGAGTCTGATAAGGTTTTTCCTGAACTATCTTTCTCGAAAAGGGGTGATATCTCAGTTACTATTTTACTGAATTTCATTCATTGAATATTCACTTAACTGATTTATAAATTAATCACAAATTCTTATGAGGAATAAATTAATCATTTATCTGAATATTTCGACTTCGATAGATTTTTTGAATTTTCTCTTTCAATCCGAGTGAATATAAAACGATAGAAATTTCTCTTTCAATCTGAGTGAATATAAAATGATAGAAATTTCTCTCTCAGAGTATTTACTTATTCATTTATCAAATACTCATAGAAGTTAAACATAGAATTAAAGAGAATTCTAATTTTAATATAAAAAAATTATTTATGCATAAACATCAACGTCAATATGGGAATAACACTTTTATATAAAAGAAAACCCTTTTATGCATCTATTTATGCATAAAAATCAATTTTAATAGGAATAACACTTTTAAAATAAAAAGAATTTTTAATGCATCTTTTTATGCATAGAAATTAAATTCAATGAAAATAACTCTTTTATAATAAAAAAATTTCCCATTATGCATCTTTCCATGCATAGAAATTAAATTCAAAGAAAATAGCACTTTTATAATAAAAACATTTTCATTATGCATCTTTCCATGCATAGAAATTAATTTCAATGAAAATAACAAATTTATAATTAAAAAAATTCCATTATGCATCTTTCTATGCATAGAAATTAAATTCCATGAAAATAACACTTTTATAATAAAAAAATTTCCATTATGCATCTTTCTATGCATAGAAATTAAATTCAATGAAAATAACACTTTTATAATAAAAAAAATTCCATTATGCATCTTTCTATGCATGGAAATTAAATTCAATGAAAATAACACTTTTATAATAAAAATTTTCCCATTATGCATCTTTCTATGCATAGAAATTAAATTCAATAATTAATATCAGTGACATACATGCATATTCATAGGTGAATATGTACATGGAGTAAATAAGAATATTTCTTTTAGAATGCACAAACGGTGGGAATTACTCTTTTAGAATAACATAAAAATAAACTTTCTTTTCCACAAAATTTGAGAAAATTTTTCCATAACCTCCTTTGTATGGCTGACCATTTCTCAAATTTTAACATTCTATTTTCTATTTAAATTATCCCCAATAAGATATAAAGGACTCTAATCTACACAATTTTCAATTTCAAGAGAGTAAACAATAAGAAACGTTTAATCAATCTATTTGTTAATCATTCTAAGATAAATTTTAATGAACTGTAAAGATCAACGTAAGATAAATTGACCATTACCCTCAAAAACTTAAAGTTTAACACCACGAGATGAGATATGTATTTCAAAGACTCAATGAGAAATATCCACTTGACTCAAAAAATACTTCAAACAATGTGCGCACATCAAATTTTGAAGAGAAAACATAAACTTAAATACCACAAGAGGAGAGAGGTATTGCAAAGACTCAATGAGATAATATTTCAAACAATAGGCACATATCAAATTTTGAAGAGAGACAAACAAAGTGCCATTCTTGAAACTTAATCTCTTGATACTGTATCATTACAAAATTGGGGTGAATGACACCGATAGCTCTACAAGAGGACGTTGTGCCCTCGTTGGGTCAGTATTTAGTGATCTAAAAAATTCCACTAGCAAAACAGATTTTCGCTCATCGCGATTAGGCAGACACATCCAATTTTTGACTCTATAAATAATAGTATCCATGGTAACTTTGTCATAGGAACTATTGTCCATCCACAACTCTTGTACTTTCTGCCAAAAGTCATATAAAACTTGTAATAAATACCCTAAAGCAAAAACATCAGATGCAGGAGTGTATGCATCTGCCAAAAATGGATCATAAATTTTCGGGGCTATCCATAGCTGTTTATTTCGCTCTCTGTCTGCGTAGGAGACCGCCTGTGCCACCTTCTCAGGGTTCTTGTCTGCTTCAAATACAAAATTGAGAGACACCCATTTTTTGGGCACTCTCAGCAATAACCCCCAATCGATAATACCTACGCGTGGCTTCAACTCTTTTGTAAAATCCAACACTACATTGAATGGATGTAGGTCGGTATGTACAATTCCTGCCAAATGTGCTGCCGCTAGGCCTTCCACCAGGGCATGCATAATATGTGGCATGGTTATTACTATTTGTTTTATTTTAGAAAGTTCTAGATGACTTAAAGAAATATTATCGGGCGGCGGGGGTTGTCTCCATCCTCGATCCAAACGGAAAATTGCTCTCGTGAACTCACTGAATCTGAAGGGGACCTTCAGAAGAGTATCACCAAGTGAGCTGCCATTATAGTATGGGAAAATAGTGATCCAAGGAGATTCTTTTGTGAAGGCAATACACCTGACAATTGATGGATGTAGAACCTGCATGCCCTGCTCTGCCTGGAAGCTCTCGAACTTGGCGCTGCCTTCTCCTTTGTAGTGCTTTTCGCAAAAAGTAATGTGCTCTGGCAAAAATGATATACCTCTAACTGTATACTCTTTTACTGTGCCAAAAACACCAGAGCCTATTGTTCACCCTTCGAGTAGAGCCTCGTGCGGGATGCCAATGAGGTGTGTGCACATAGAATTGTAGATTGTATGATTAATGATACCTGTCCCACTCGCATCTGCCTGGCTGGACGTTGCAGCGACGTCCTCGGCAATGCGCACTCTTTTGGGGAGTGACTCTGCATCCAGCGCCTTCATGCGCTTGCTCTTGGCTCTTTGCTCGCTCCATACAGCGTTCCATAACTGTAGACGATGCATATTAGCTTCAGGCGGGGCAGCATCTCTAAGATCATTGCATGCTACACGCATGCTCCCCAAAATAGTTTGTGTTATATGTTGATGGTTGAAGTCTGCTATCTTTTGTCTATCAAGCAACTCAGCGTTGCCTCCGCTTCGAAGTCGATGTTGTGCATTTTCCCATATCTGCTCTAATAGATCTCGCATGAGTATCTCAGACTCATTGATCTTTTTGACGACGTCATCTGCACATTGTGACACTGTGATGACTGCTTCAATGCAAATTGCTCGTAGAACAATTTTATGCTCTTCAGGGGAAAGCATGTTGGTCGTCTTCGTAAATCTAGCAAATATCACTAAACATAACAAAAACAGAATATTAAACAATATTACTGAAATCAACATCAAGCAAACGTGAGAGAACAGCAACAAGTGTATCATTACTTATCAATGATCAAACAAAAACAGAATATCAAATAATATTACTGAAATCAACATCATCCAATACATCATCAAACGTGAGACAACCGCAACAAGTGTATCATTACTTATCAATGATCAAACAAAAACAGAATATCAAACAATATTACTGAACTCAACATCATGCAATACATTATCGAGCATGAGACAACCGCAACAAGTGCATCATTACTTATCATTACTTATCAAGTGTATACATGTTGCACTCCTCATCTACACACCTACCATGACAGAGAGAGAGAGAGAGTTGTGAAGTGTATCATGAGAGAGAGAGAGAGAGGGGGGGGGAGGAAGAGAGAGGTGTGATAGATAGAGAGAGAGGGGACATTAGATGACATTTTGAATAGTTTTGTGAGTTCCTAAAGAGAGGAAAATAATGTTTTGTATTCCTAAAGCACTCCTCATCTACACACCTATCGTGACAGAGAGACAGAGAGAGCGAGAGAGAGAGAGTTGTGAAGTGTATCATGAGAGAGAGAGAGAGAGAATTGTGAAGTGTATCATGAGAGAGAGAGAGAGAGAGAGAGGGAGAGGAAGAGAGAGAGAGAGAGAGAGGGAGAGGAAGAGAGAGAGAGTTGTGACAGATAGAGAGAAGAAACATTAGATGACATTTTCAATATTTTTGTGAGTTCCTAATGAGAGGAAAATAATGTACTGTTTTATTTTTTAAGTAAATAGAGGGAGAAAAAAGAATTTATTAGGGATTATGTATATTTTAAGAGAAAAAAAAAGAAATCCTCATCTACACATCTATCGTGTTGTGAAGTGTATCATGAGAGAGAGAGAGAGAGAGAGAGAGAGAAAGAGTTGTGAAGTGTATCATGAGAGAGAGAGAGAGGGGGGGAGGAAGAGAGAGAGAGATATTCATTTTTTTGAGTTATGATATTATGAAATTAAACGTAAATACTCATGCCGTGTTACCAACCAAGTATCGCATGGATCACACACAATAAAAACAATACAAGTGAAATCAAGCAAATTTACGATATTTTTTTGACTGCGTTATCACATGCCGTAATATGCAAGCAAATTTACGACATTTTTTCGACCGCGTTAACGATCAAATGCCGCAATATGCAAAAAACAATATATGCACTAGTGGACGACACCAACTTGCCGCGTTAATGACAAAATGCCGCCCGATTCTATGGGAATACGAATAGGATACGGACATACACTGGCCGCGTTATCGACCATATGCCCGCATTTGACAAAGGGAAGGGAAGGGAAGGTGACATCGCCATAATGATACTATGCTTGCCGCGTTACCGACTAGTACCGCTACGGTGTGCCATACTTACCATAGGACACAGACCAGCCGCGTTACCGACTAAGTGCCCCAGGGTAAGCACCATTCCGAAGAATGGCCTTACACACACACCCCTCGTGTGGCGGACCACCCACATCCTGCCGCGCATTGCGACAATGGGCGGCTGCCCGCATGAACACACACCCACACACACCCACACAAACACACACACCCACAACTCTCATTACCTGTGTATACTGTCAGCAATGAACTCCCAAAGGGCCTCCCGGGCCCATATATATAGAAAATTGTAGCCCGTCGGGCTAGATGACGACCCCGGCAGGACTCGCTGGGTTTTTAATTTTCCCGGCGGGACCGCCGGGAATTGCAAAATCCCGGCGGGATTTTAGCCGGTTATCAGGGAACCTCCCACCGGCTTTTTTGGGAACATGTTAACATGTTAACACATGTTATTAACAAAAAAAAATTGTGATCACGTGAATATAAAATCATTGACTCCATGTAGCAATTTCAAATCGGGTCTTTAAAGCCATCAAAAATTCTAACATCCCTAGCCTAAAGGAGACAACATGGTTGCCCACTTTATACAATCTACACTACTGCCCTTCCGGAGCGCTCTTCCACAATCTTTTCAGTACTATGCCATTCAAGTCTAGAATGAGAAACCTTTTTATAGGCAAAGTGCATGTGCCAGAAACACCTACAAGTACATACACATGTGTAAATACATAAGTACACACTCATAGCCAAATTAATTTTCAATCATAAGAAACTACATAGATGCATGGAGGCTAGAAAAAGTCGAGCTTGTATTATAGCAAAAAGGTGGTTACATCAGGTGACATCAAAAAAGTACACCCATTCATTTAGCTGTCGATATTGTCCTGCGAATGGGGGGTGGGCTAGTACTAGTAGCACTCGAAAAGCTAGAGGGAAATAATAGGGTTTAAAATAGTTAACCCCTTTTTCTTAGAAACTTTAGGGAAGAGTGACATGATGGGGACATTTTCATCATCAATACCATGTAAGCTATCTTTTTCAGTAGATGAAGAGTTGTCCCTCCCATCACCCTGTCTCTCTCCCTCCTCAGTAGGTATATTAGATTTTGCAACAACTTTATCAGCAGAAGCAACCCTTTCATCTTGAGCAGTGACTTCATCATATCTACACCCAAACCAAGTGTGTCTTCTATAGCACCCATTGTTTCTTTTGCAGCATCATCACCACCCTTATCGACAGTACTACCTAAGCCATCTACACCTAGAAGTACATACACAAGGGGACATTTAAGAACGTGCATTCATAGCCAAAGTGACACGATAAGAGGGTCTACAATAGGGAACAGAGAACCACAATAGTGTAATACCACGTAAGCTAGAAATAACTTCAGTAGCCTCTGTCTATCCAATAGGACCCCTACTCTGTGCCTAGCCAAACCAACTTTCTTTATAGTAGATACATTGGCAAGGACAGCTTTAGATGTGTCTTCTTCTGCAGCACCCTAAGCACCCGCATTGGATGGAGCAGCCTCCAATGAGTCTTCTGCAGCACCCTCATTGGCAGCAGGGGCAGCTTCTAATGTATCTTTTGAAAAGATGCAGGGGGGAAGAGAGCTTGAGCTCTTGCAAGCACACACACACACACTCACAAACCCTAATAGAGAACACACAAGGTGAGAGGCTGAAAATCTTCTTCTTCTCTACTCAACACTCAACACACCATATACAAGAATAAGAGTACACCCAATATGAAAGGTACTCAACCAATACATACACAGGTTCTCTATAGTGTGAACCCGACTAAATGAGCTGGCGCTATAACTATGCCAGTCTCTAGAATGGCTGTCACACAGCCTGTCATCCCACTGGCCTCATATCACCCAAGATCTCACCAACCATGCCAGTGGTGTAAGTGCGGGGCCTATCCCCCAGGCGGGTCATCAGTGTCCACCGCCTCACTAGAGCTCGATATCTCAACACTCCCCCTCGAGCTCAAATCCATCTCATGTACACCAAGCGAAGCCCTGAATCTGCGGAGCTTCTCTGTACCCAATGCTTTGGTGAAGATGTCAGCTACCTGATCCTCTGTGCTGACATAAACAAGGTCAAGGTCTCCTGCCAAGACCTTCTCTCTGACGAAGTGGTAGTGGACCTCTATGTGCTTCGTACGAGCATGAAAGACTGGGTTCCTGGCCAACTGTATACTACTAATGTTGTCACAGAAAATGACAACTTGTCTATCCACTGATAGACCCAAATCTGCAAGTAGCTTTCTCAACCAAGCTACCTCACATGCTGCCATAGCAGCTCCTCTGTACTCGGCCTCTGTACTCGATAGAGCAACCGTGGGTTGCTTCTTGCTGCTCCAAGTCACAGCAACACTCCCCAAAGAAAACATGAATCCACTGGTAGATCTTCTATCTGAGATACTACCAGCCCAATCAGCATCTGTGTACCCATGTACACATATCTCTGTCCCAGTCTCATAGAATAGTCCACAATGCAAAGTAGACCTCACATACCTCAATATGCGTCTCACTGCATCCAAATGCGGTTTCCGTGGAACCTGCATAAACTGACTCACCAACCCAGCATAGCTCAAATCTGGTCTGGTGATCGTCATGTAGATCAAACTTCCTACTATGCGTCTATACATAGTAGGATCCTCCAAGATCTCTCCTGAATCTGCACTCAACTTGCCATTCTGATCCAATGGCACAGAAATAGGCTTACAGCCTGTCATACCATACTTGGACAACATGTCCAAGCCATACTGTCTCTGCAGTAATCCAATACCATGTGGTGACCTAATCACCTCAATGCCCAAGAAATATCTGAGCTCCCCCAGATCCTTCATCTCAAACTTCTGTCTTAGCAGAATCTTTACATCAAAGATCTCTGCATCATGGTCCCCCGTAATGATCAAGTCATCTACATAGATGACAACAAGCACAACTCCTCTATCACCATGTCTCACATACAATGAGAAATCTGCATTGGCTACATGAAAGCCAATAGTGACAAGATATTTAGAAATCTTGTCAGACCATGCTCTTGGTGCTTGCTTTAAGCCATACAAGGCTTTCTTCAACCTGCAAACATGCTCGGGGTGACCCACATCCTCATATCCTGGTGGCTGCAACATTTACACCTCTTCTTGCAAATCCCCATGCAAGAATGCATTCTTTACATCCATCTGATGTAAAGACCATTGCTTTGACGCAGCCACTGCTATCACAACTCTCACAGTTGCCATCTTGGCAACTGGGCTGAAAGTTTCCTCATAATCAATCCCATATGTCTGCGCATATCCTTTGGCTACCAATCTAGCCTTGTACCTGTTTATGCTTCCATCACTGTTATGTTTAACTTTGTACACCCACTTGCATCCAATGGCTTTCTTGCCTTCAGGCAATTGCACTAAATCCCAAGTTTCATTTCCATATAGTGCATCCATCTCCTCATCCATGGCTTTCTCCCAACACACATTTCCAACAGCCTCATCAATGCATGTGGGCTCAACAACCTGCACAACCTTTGCCATATATGCATAGTGATGTGCCACATAACCATCATATGTAAATCTCTGCACAGGGTTCTTCACTCTCCCTGATCTTCGCAGCTTTTCATTCATGGCTTCCATAGCCTTCTTTACACCAGGTGTTCTCATAGCTGGGATCCCAAGCTCCTCATCAAGGCTCATATCTGAGCCACTAGACTCTCCATCAACATGAGAATGCCCTGCAGAAATGTCAGGCATACCAAGGGCTCAACCACTTTCTCTTTTCCTTTTCGTGATGTAGTAATCACATTTGCAGGGCTGGTATTATGACGCAGCCTGCCACTCCATGGTCTATCAACAGACCCACTAGATGAGGACTCTCCTGGTCCACTCAAAGACTGTGATTGCTGACCTGCATTCTGTGCAACCACACTTCCACTCACATCAGCCCCAACAGCTTCTTTTTCAACAGCATACCAGCTGCTCATCTCATCAAAGACAACATCCCTGCTTACCCTCAACTCACGTGTAGTAGGGTTATAACACCTGTATCCCTTTTGCTCAAGGGAGTATCCAATAAACACACATTTTTCAGCTTTTGGATCCAGCTTAGTTCGCAGCTCATCTGGCACATGCACATATGCAATGCATCCAAAGACTTTCAGATGAGACAAATCTGGTTTTCTGCCAGTAAACCTCTCCTCTGGAGTTACATCATGTATGGCTGCAGTTGGAGTCCTGTTCATGATGTATACTGCTGTAGAAACAGCCTCAGCCCAATAGCAATGCGGCATATTCTTCTCTTCCATCAATGCTCGCGCAATCTCAGCAATGTGCCTGTTTTTCCGCTCAGCAACTCCATTTTGCTGCGGAGTGTATCTGCATGTATACTGTCTCCGAATACCATTCTTCTTCAAATATTCAGAGAACTCATTGGAGAAGTACTCTCCCCCTCCATCTGACCTTAGGCACTTCACATATTTTCCTGTTTGCTTTTCAACCAAAACTCTGAAATTCTGAAAGTGAGTGAACACCTCACTCTTCTCTTTCATGAAATATACCGACACTTTCCTTGTGTGGTCATCAATGAAAGTCACATAGTACCTGCAGCCTCCCATAGATATGGTCTTCGTAGGACCCCATACATCTGAATGCACAACATCTAGTGCATTTCTGCTCACATATCTGTTACGTGGAAACACATGCTTTGTTTGCTTCCCAAATTGGCATGCTTCACAGATTTTATGCATACCTTCCACTTTAAATTTTGGCAGTCCTGTCACAATTCCTTTTGTCTGCATAGACTTCAATCTCTGCACATTCACATGTCCAATTCTTTTATGCCATATGTCTGTGTCTGCAACAATTCCTGAACCATTTGCAAACATCGCAGCACTCATTTCAGGCATGTCTACATCCAACGTAAACATTCTGCCCACTCTGTTGCCTTTTGCAACCAACCTGCACTTGTCTTTAAAATCTTCAACATAACACCCATCAGGGTTAAACCGAACCTGCAAACCCTGCTCAATTATCTGGCCAACTGAAACCAGATTCTTTGTTATGTTCGGTACATGAAGTACATCTGCAAGGTACTTCACTTTGCCATCCTGCATAGATAATGGCACATCTCCAACGTGGGCAATTGGATGAGCAGTGTCATCCCCTGTTTCCACAAAACCTGGTCTTTCCGGGTTCTTCATCTCCTTGAACCACTCCCCATGACTCGTCATGTGGTTCGAAGCGCCTGAATCCACATACCATACATTATCTTTTTGTGCTGCATCAGCATTTTCAGACATGGCATTCACAACATGCTGCATAACAAACAACCTTTCATTGTCCTCATTATTTCTGCTTGAGGATGCATAGTTGTTTTGTTGCACTTTCCCATTTTGCATGTCAGCCTGCTTCTTATAACATTCTGACTGCACATGTCCTGGCTTACCACAATAGTAGCATTCACGTGCATCATTATATTGCCTTTGCCAATTTCCACGGCCTCTTTGACTCCCCCTGCCTCTGAATTTGCCTCTTCCACCTGCGTGTTGTTGTTGTTGTTGATTCTGGGACTGTTGTTGTTGCTGCTGCTGCTGGCCATAATTCTGATTACCTGTTCGGCCACCTCCTTGACCGCGTCCACAGCCTCCTCTACCTCGTCCTCTTCCTGAACTCGTGTAGAAGGCCTGTTGCTCTGAACTATTTTTGCTTTGTGAAGTCTGTTGGTCTTCACCCAAGCTCTTCTCTTCGATAATCAGCATAGACACCAAATCTGTAAAGTTGGGAATGTTTTCCCGAGTCTGAATAGACGTCTTGAACGCCTTGTATTGTGGCCCGAGACCACGTAGACAGACTTCCACCTTGTCATCATCATCTACTGACACACCAATAGATGCAAGGGATTCCACAATACCCTTTATCTTCAATGCATAGTCATTCACAGACATGCTCTTTTTCTCCACAGTATGAAGTTCATTCTTCAACTGTATCTTACGTGCCTTGGTATTTGTTTCATAGAGCTTTACCAAGGTGTCCCACGCCTCCTTGGGGGACTTGGCATCCTGAATGTGCCCAATCATGGTGTCCTGTATACTAATGGAGAGCCAATACATAACCTTCCTGGCTCCTTGGTTCCAGTCTTTAAACTCTTTCACATCTGCACAGCAGTCGGATTTATATCCGGTATCTCCGGTGCCTCTTCATGCTCACCTTCTATGTAGTCCCAATACCCTTTTCCCATCAGGAAATTCGTCAACCTGAACCTCCAAGCATGGAAGTTATTCTTATCCAGCTTCTCAGCCACAATCTGTGTTATGCCATCATTAGACATCTTGCCAAACACACAATTTTACCAGAAACTGCACTCTGGTTTTTCTGCACAGCGGTATTGTAGTACTCAAATGTCACAACCAGTGACTTCAATGTGCATACATACACCCAATGGCAACTGTAGACCTCTTTGCAGCACCCACAGTGTCTGCACTGTCAATCTGTCTTCCTGCAGTTCGTAAAACAGAGTTCTGCAGAGAATTGATGACTTACCCGCAGTGCTCGAAATCGCCTGCTTTCTGAAAAACGGAGGTCCAAACGCGCCCGAAACGCGTTTTCGGCCCGAAAAATTCAGTCCAAAGGACTATATAGTTTCCCTATAGCTTTACTCCCGCGAAGAAAGCTCCTCAATCAGAGATCGTTTGCCGGTGCCTCCCGTAGAGCTCCCGACAAGGGTGTAGTCACCAACACAATAGGGAAGAGTAGTTGAAGCTCTTACCCTCGTACCGCTTCCTGTGGTTCTCTTGCTTGCAGCTCAGCCCTTAGCACGAACCAGGCTCTGATACCATGAAAAGATGCAGGGGGGAAGAGAGCTTGAGCTCTTGCAAGCACACACACACACTCACAAACCCTAATAGAGAACACACAAGGTGAGAGGCTGAAAATCTTCTTCTTCTCTACTCAACACTCAACACACCATGTACAAGAATAAGAGTACACCCAATATGAAAGGTACTCAACCAATACATACACAGGTTCTCTATAGTGTGAACCCGACTAAATGAGCTGGCGCTATAACTATGCCAGTCTCTAGAATGGCTGTCACACAGCCTGTCATCCCACTGGCCTCATATCACCCAAGATCTCACCAACCATGCCAGTGGTGTAAGTGCGGGGCCTATCCCCCAGGCGGGTCATCAGTGTCCACCGCCTCACTAGAGCTCGATATCTCAACATCTTTTACAACACCCTCATTAGCAGGGGTAGCTTCCAATGTGCCTTTGGCAATAGCCTCCTCAGCACACTCATTGTCCTCTCCAATACCATGATCTGCAATAGCTTGCAGATCAGTTGGGTTTGCATTCTTCTCCTTTTTGGCCCTGCTCTTGTACAAGGACCGGCGGACAACACTCCTCTTCTTTGGGTTTGTATGTTTCTTCATGTTGACCTTAACCCCCATTTTTTGAGCTCCTTGACCTGATTTGGAAAGCACCATAAGTCAAGAAATACAGTATGAAAACTAGAAATGAATAAGAAAACCCAGGTAACAAAAAATTATGATTTCAAAAAAAATTAAAAATATAATTTCTACCTTCATGAGATGTTGGACATTTCTGTGTTTCCTTCTGGTCAAGGGAGGCTAAACCCTTCTTCTTAAGGGTTTCCTATTTCTTTATCACCCTTTCCAAGACAAGATCCACATCATACCCGCTATCATCATCTTCATCGGCATTGCCTTCATGCTCTCTGCGTAACGAGTGGACGAGTGAAGATCAATGCAAGGATGCAACAAAAAGATGTTTAGGGCTCTTGTAAAGAGTTCCAAGTTGTAGATGAGTGTGGGAGTGGGCTTGACAATAATCCCACATAGGAACTTTTGGGAGTTTTAGAGTTTTTGTATAAAAAGTGGCTCATTTGAGAGCTTAGACACATTGGGCTAAACTCATGTTTGAGCTCTCTTGAGACTAGCTCTCCCTCTTTTCCCATAGAGGTGCAAGCTCTTCTCTCTCCCCATCTACATTATTGTAAGTTCTATTTTTGTTAATTCAATGCAATGAGTTGATGTTTGTCTCTCTTCTCATGTCAATTCTCTAGTGTGCATGTTTCTTGTTGATAGCTTCAAGGTTTGTGTGCATGCTAGGGAAATGAGTGTTTGAGAATGAAGAATGCTTTGATCTTGTGTATGCAATAGCTTAGCTTTCTTCTTGTTTTGGATGCATGAATGAGTGGGATGATGAGTGAGTTAGCAATAGCAAGATTGAGCTTGTGTGTGTGTTAAGTCTATGTCAATGGTAGTAGTATTCTTAGCATTCTCTCCATCAAATGGATAAGCTTTTGTGCACCGGTACGGGTTGAATCCCTAGCTCTGAAAGGGATGCAAATCCCATTGGATTGAGCTACATGTGGATCATACTACCCTTGCTACAAGTGAGAGAGTTTTCCGTCTCTCCACTCTCTATTGTCATCATCCATGTAGTCAGAAACATTGGAAACAAAAGTCTCCTCTATTTGAATCTCCTTAGCCCCATCTTTTGTCCCAGCACCACCTTGCTCTTCAACCTCAGTTCTACTCAGTTTTGCAGATGATCCCTATGCCAACCCAACCCAGTCTTTCTTGTATTCACTAGAACTGCTAGGAGATAGAAACCCTAAACTATCAATAGATGCAAATTTCCCATCATTCTTCTCTGTACATGTGGTAGAAGAAGGTGCACCTGCACAAATTTAGCACATATTAGTATGATAGTACCAAACAATAGTAACATACTAAGATACTATTAAACAGTTGTGTTAGTACTAAGATATACAGCTAATAGAAGTATTATAGTACTAAAATAAACAGTACACTAAGATAGTACTACCTTAGTACTGCTCTCAGATAGTATTAATCAATATATAATTCTAAATTGCAATATATAGTAGCAGTAAGATATTAGTATATGAAGGTGCCCACAACAATTGCCACAAAGTTAGTACTATTTCATATGCTCAAATAGTATTAATATTGTCAATTAGGCAATAACACTCCTAAAATGTAAAAATTTAGTACTAAGTAGCAAATAACATAGTATCAATTAGCACTACCATGTTGCTATGATTATATGCTTCTAAAAAAGTAACAATGATTGGGAACATCATAGTACCAACTATTCTATTTCACTAAATAGTACTAAAACGGACTACTAAGCAATACTAAATAGGAATACTAGTTATCATAGTAGTACTACCATGGTAATAGTGCTTTACTACTAAACAGTAGTACTACCAATGTATTAGTACTAAAGAGTACTAACATAGTACTATTTGGTAGTATAATACTTAGCACTACTACTAACAATAGTACTGACTTATTTCACTAAATAATGCTATGTGACTACTAATTAGTAGTCACATATTACTAATTAGTACTAATATAGTACTAATCAGTACTAAACAGTACTAAACAATATTACTAAGATGTTAGGAATAAACAATAGCATGATAGTAGTACTCGTTAGTACTAACATATTACCAATTGGTACTATCAGGGTAATAAGTCTCCTTGAACATAGTAGTATTTGGCTTGGCATGATAGAAGAACTTCCATGGGAGCTTACAGCCTTTTGGTACTATCAAACCTCTTTTGCACCATATTTCTTACTCTCCTTCCCCTTAATAGCTACGAAGAGCTTTGAAGACATAGTTGGGAGCTTCATTTTGCTTGGAGACAAAGCTACATTCCTCTGGTGATTTCTTGCTTAGAGTAACATTTTTCTTCTTGGAGACATAATTCACATGTAACACTTCAGACTAAAAAAACCGAAAGTTACACACACACACACACACACACAGAGAGAGAGAGAGAGAGAGAGAGAGAGAGAGAGAGAGAGAGAGAGTGAGAGAGAGAGAGAGAGAGAGAGCTTACCCTGCACTTCATAAGGTTGCAGAATGACAGAGAGAGAGACCCTACTGGCGACGACGCATGCAAAGGAGAATGGATTCTAGAATATTTGAATGTACTAGAATTGTGTGCAACTCCCACTAACACACACGAGTTTGATAACTCATTTAAAGTCCATTCACGCTTTCTATTTGGGATTTAGTATTAATTCTCACCTAATAGTATAGAACTCCCTTTTGCCAATAGTACATACACTGTTTCATGCTTTCACCCATGTGACCCTCAAGTAAGTACATTCTTCATCTCTATCTCATGTATATACCTTGTTTAATGCACTATACTAAATGGTGCTTTTGTTTAATGTTAGTACAAACTATATAATGCAATATGGTCAGAGGGAAGGCAGTTTTGCATGGAGCGTGTGGATTCTAAAAGAAACACATTTGATTGTGGTGTGATGGCAACTTTTGAGCAAGAATGTCGAGCGCATGATACCAATGTCATAGAGAGTACAATCTTGAGTGTTGTAGAACTATTCAAGATATTCTTGAGGTTGAATTTAGAGCATTTAGTCTATTCATCTTTGAAGTCAAATGGTTCAAGGTGATATATAGAGGTGCTAAATCAATCATGAAGAAACATCCAAATGGGTTCTTTCAAATTGATTCCACCAAGTTTTGGAATGATGAGAAAGATACTTTCGTACTACCTCAACACTGTCAACAAGTTAGTATCCCAACAAATCCCAAATTAAATCTTGATATAGTAGAATAAAAGTGTAACCCCTTTGCTTTGTGATCTTAGGTTGTGTTTCATGCCGATCGAAATGATCCAAAGTGGTGGTATGTTATAAAAGTTTTCCCTTGTTCAAAACATATCGTTCAAGATCAAGATGTGGAGGTCGAATCTCTAGATGGGGTGTAAGTACTACCTCAAATTAGCTCATTGGAAGAAAACGATGAAGAAAACAATTTGGAGGGGGCCAATCGAGAGCATGAGAGGAACATAAATCCGAAGAAGATGATGAGTCAGCTATCAATCATGACAATGCTTCATTGGATTGTGATAGTGATATTGATATGGAACCCCATCTTTTCATTGAGCTTCCATTAGATATAGACATATGGATGAAGCAAAACGTATGGATTTATTACAAGATGGGATAGATTCATGATCTTGACATTGTTTCGCTTCTCAAAAGTTTTCAGTTCTATCTTCTTCTTTTTTTCTTGAAACATGGCTCCAAGGATTCTGATGGATGTTTTTTTAAAACTATAAATCATTTTCTGTGTGTATGTAACATGTATAACTTAAATTTAGCATCCAACAACTCTTTGGAATTTTATGCAGCAACAAAAATAGCAGTGCAATCTCGTTGCCATTTTCATTGCACAGCC
The DNA here is from genome assembly GCF_041138505.1 of Cibotium barometz. Lineage (NCBI taxonomy): Eukaryota > Viridiplantae > Streptophyta > Polypodiopsida > Cyatheales > Cibotiaceae > Cibotium > Cibotium barometz. The sequence continues at coordinate 59,322,538 of NC_141056.1, forward strand.
AACGAAATCACAGTATAGCAGTGAAATTTCACTGCTATAGGCGCTACTGAGCAATGAAATAGCACTTTTGAATAGCAAAAATTCGATGCTCTATAAGTGCTGCTCAGCGGGGCGGTGAAATTTCGTTGTTGGGCAGCGCTATTTCGCTTGAGGTAGCGAGTGGAATCCTTGACATCCCGACAAAATAAACGTTGCTATGCCCTCGACGTGTTATAGTGATTCTAAAGGGTCTCAATAAAGTTCTGAAGTATAAGAGTTCTAATGCATTCTTGTGTTATTTAAGTTTGAGAATGCATAAGGTATACACATAATAGATCTGCTTTTTAAGCCTCATTCTTATAATGTAGACATGTGGGGGGACAATCCGAACTCGAGAAAACCACCAAGACGTCGTTCAATGTCCATTCGGTTGATGGTCCTGACATGGAGCATCTCTCATAGTTGGTCGCTAGTCTGTCGCATTGGTATGGAAGAGAGAATGTCTTGAACAATTTTGCTCCACCCTTGCTTTCTTCCACAGTTAACCCTACACCGATGGGGGGGTACTCCGATGGGTGGTACTACTCCTGGGTTACTCATATAACCGTGTCCACTCCCATTGGAGGATCTAGTGCTTTTAAGGGTGTTGGGCCTTCACATGGAGGTTGCGACCAGGCCACTCCGCTCTCTTCTGTGGCACCTAGTCCATGACCTTGTCAGATAGGAGGTCAACCTCTTCTCGTTGTTCTAGTGGGAGTCGTCGTTCTGGTGGGGGTGGACGCGGGGATTGTTTTGGGGGTAATAATAGATCTGCTTCCATTTCCCCATCAGAGGATGTGCCAGCACAATAGGTGGTGGATCCAAATGCCTATGACCCAGCAATGCTTCCTTACCATGTGAGGAGGACAAATGGGTCAATCATTGAAGATAGCAAGGGAAAGCATGTTATAGCATGCATGCATCACCTTGTAAATCTTGAGTTCAGAAACATTTGGGGCATCGACTTGAGAAATCAAGACAATATAAAGAAGAAATACATTCTAAGTGTATTGAAGACAAAGTTTCCTATGCCCCACCCCGACTTACCATTTGATGACCTTAAGATGCTGGATCGTATGTGGGGTCATGCAAGTCACAGGAAATCATTGATTGCCAAGGCCATCGAGCGTGGTGGCATCAAACTACTAGGAGAATTAGAAAAGGATTGAAAAAAGGCCAAAAAGACGTATTGGGAAAATCCCGATGATCTATTCAAGCAACAAAGAGAAGTAGCCCGAGTATGCATGCATAAAATAGGGGCTTCTCATCTTGGATTCGGCGGGTGGAAGGCCAGCTTTCCTCGCTCAGTTTGTAAGTATTTGAACTCTTAACATTTTGTATTCAAAACTTTGGTTTCCAAAGAATTAAATCTTATATAAATTGTTCTTTTTTAATGTGTCTTTAATGTAGGAAAATGTGGTGGACCATTCTCCTTCTTGTGAGGATACAACTTTGCTTATCGCAATGGGATCTCGGCCACATTTGAATGGTTTCGGACAACAAGGTGTCACTTTGAACTATGAAGCTATGCCCACTGTAATTTCATATTATTTTGGTTTTATAAGCTTTTAGAAATTTATCTAGTTTATGTTTTAACATTACTTAATCTTCAGTGATATAGAAAGATGATGAAGAGGCAATAGGCGAGGAGGAGGAGGAGGAGGAGGAGTAGAGACCGGCCTATTGTTTTGTATGTTATGTAACTCTATACTCGATGTAGCTCGCCTTGTTATGGCATTTTGGATGTAACTTGCCTTTTATAGAGTTTGGGATTTAATATGAATAAGGTTTCGGGAGTTACTATGTTTCAAATGTATTTTCATATGTCGATATATCTGTTTGTACAAACTAGAATTGTCTTCAATATATTTAATTAAATTTTTTTGGGCCAGATTGGAGCTAATGCTCGAATCTGCCCCCAATTTTTTTTCACAATGTCACTGAGTGGTGGAAATAGCGACGCTAATTCTTTTTATCAACGATGCTGAAGCAGTGAGAATAGCGAGTCGCGACACCGTTGTTTTTTGACAGCACTGTTGAGCGATGAAAATAGAGTGGGATATAGCGGCATTTATAGCGTGGGATATAGCGGCGATTATAACGTGGGATATAGCATCAGAAAAATAGTGATGCTTACGCCCCGACGCTTTTCCAAATCCTTTTATAAAAGCTATGCTATAACTGCCCCGCTAACTCCTCTTTTTGTTGTAGTGACTATGCCATCTCAAGGTTGAGATAGAGGAGCACTATATATACACGTGCTCGGTATACTACGAGATCAGAGGGAGGTTTTTTGCCTCTTCAAAGATGGCTTTGGGACACTATCTAAGATCATGATCTTCCTAGACCAGAGATGCTTGGGCCTCTTCCTCCTAGAGCTCTGCAAACATAGAGATTCCCTCCTGCGACCTAGGGTAGCAGCTTATACCAGGGCACCAGCACAGAGCTCCTTGATCGACTTCTTCCAAGCCTAGGCACCTTGAGTGGATCTCCCAATATCCTGCCCAAATAGTGACGCGTGAGCACGACCGAGAGGAGTGGTGCTAGACATGTTGGGCAGAGCCTCACGACCCCACCCACCAAGCCCCAGACAGTGACCCCTACATCACAGGAGGATCAGAGAGATTATCTCCCATCATCGTAGGACATTCTAAATCAGGCTTAGCACACAGGATGTACTAGCGTTTCTAGATAGTATTATATTGCATCGTCCTATGAGGGACATGTCAAGATTGTGGATAGGCCATGGGAAAGACGTCGATGCCTCGTGGGGCAATTTTAAAAAAAAATTCCCATCGTTTAAGCGACACTATTTTTTACACACAACACCCGTTTGTCGGTCGTATATGTGATGCCAGTGCACTACTATGGCAACTTGGTTTTAGAAGCTACTTGATGATATGGGTGAGCTGGTAGATAAGGCCGAAGGTATTGGGTACAAAGAAGCTCTGTAAGTTTAGGAGCTTACTTGGAGTGTAGTCTGTGGAGTTGAGCTCGAGGGGGAGTGTGTTAAGATGTCAAGCTCAACTAGTGCTATGGACATTGTGATGACCTGCTTGCGTGAAAGGTTTCGCACTTATGCTACTAGCTGGGTTCGTGAGATTATGGGCGATATGTCACCAATGGTTTTTACTGGGTATGCGACAGCAACCACTTCGGGCGATATGTCACCACCATAATTCTCATGGAAACATGGCCTATGTTTATAAATTTAAGGAGCGAACTGAGCGAGCTCTCCCTGTCTATGGTCATTTTTTTATGTCACGCACTTATATATGCATAGAAGAAACACTGTTGTGCTTTAAATGATTAACTTGATCAAGTACTGATGTTGGTCAACTGCATGTTGTGCAAGGATTGAGTGAGAGGCGGCATGAGCATTTTTCTTACTTATGAAAATCATTCTCAAAATTTTGATGGATGCACTTTCAATAGCGTTCAAATTGTTTTCGTATCAATTTTTTAAAAAAGTGACTAGTCTTTTGTCATTCATTAAAGTCATCTACAGGTATTTCTTTGCAGCAGTACAAACGTTAGGGCAATGCCATCATTTATATAATCCAGCAAACTAGCCATGGTACTACCTACTACAACTGCATCAGTGGAACTAGCAAGGAAATTGATCACACTTTTAGTTGAGTCCCCACCACCACGATGTACCTATATGGATAATGGCAGTCGTGTGATTTACGGGCAGGCCAATGCTCACATAACCCGGTTTCGTAGTGTAATTTTCCCGACTGAAATTTAGAAATCTCGGTTGAAATTCTACGTTACCTTAATTTGGAAGGTTGAAATTTGCGATTTCTAGTGATTTTCAAGTCTAAATCCGGGCTAGTGATTTTCAAGTCTAAATCCGGGCTAGTTAACCCTACACATTGCCTTTAATTTTAAGGGTTGAAAAAAACATTTTGTTTGAGCAGTGGGGCGGGCGAACCTCTGTCATGTGCTCCATGATGGAGCCTGTGCCATTCACTAACCAGTTTAGCATTCTTGTGAGTTTTAAAGGGCCCCGAAAAAACGCGCTCACACACATCATCGTTAAAAGTAGATGCAACCATAGTTATGTTATTCGTATCATCATCATCATCGTCATGAATCATAATAATAATAGATGCAACTAGCAAGCTGTTTTAATAATCGTCGCCAGAGTTGAGGCGCTCATGCGCAGCTGGTGCGGCGATGTACATGAGCTCGTAGACAAGGCCAGCGAGAGCTCCGCCAACGAGCGGGCCCACCCAGTAGACCCAGTGATTCTCCCAATTCCATGCCACCAATGCGGGCCCGAAGGAGCGGGCCGGGTTCATGGACGCCCCGTCGTAGGGCCCACCGCACAGTATGATGGCCGCCACAATCAGCCCTACCGTGAGAGGGGCGGATGCCGACGTGGACTTTGCCCTGGGGTCCACGGCACATGCGTAGATGGTGTAGAGCAAGATGAAGGTGATGACCACCTCCAAAACCACCGCTGCTAGAACCGGCTCGCCGCTACCGAGCGCGTGAACAGGCAAGCTCTGCCAAGAAAATCACCACATCATGTGAACTGGAGCTGATTACGTAATTCGCCCAATCTTAAATTTTGATTAGACTTAATTCCCTTTTCTTACCGATCCATTAGTGACGTATCTGAGCAGCACGCATGCAAGCGCAGCCCCAGCAAGCTGCATTATGATGTACAGTATGCTCTTGAACACGGTAATATAGCCCCCCACGAGAAGACCCACTGTCACAGCGGGGTTGACGTGGCCTCCGGACACGTGGAAGGAGATGGAGATGGCCCCGTAGATTGCGAATCCATGGCAAATGGCCGCAATGAGCAGCCCGACTGGCGTAAGGGTAGAGCTACCGCTGACCTCAACTGCAATCACTCATAAACGCACACGATTAGCTAGATAAGCCATGCTAGATCAATGGGCACGTTCGCCAAACTTTTTTTTTTCACCAACAAGCGCAAGAATTAATTAAGAGAGACAAAATTACAATAACTGGCTGGGATACAGCACTGGGATCCACTGTTCACAGACATAGCAATTACATATCTCAATAATCATTAGCATAGTGCTTCAATTCTGGTTTGCGACAAGGCCACAAAACTGTTGGACTCATCAATCTTCCTTTGGAGCTCATTCAGCTGATTCTGGATGAAGTGATCCAAGTTACTTGGTTGAATTGGTGATTCTGGAAGTATCCCTTACTGGATATATATTAGCATATTAAATTTAATAACATGAAAGACTGCAATCAGGCATCAGATGGCGTAATATTTACTACGTAAAAGCAAAGGTATGATCGACAACGTACTCAGCAATGGTTGTTATGTTCAAAGAAGGGGGAAGAACCCCTACCATAAGCTATGGAGCTGCCCTCTCCAATGAAGACGAAGAAGAAAGTGGCAATGAACTCTGCGAAGCCGGCCTTGAGGGGCTCTGGCTCCAAGAGCTCGGAGTAGCGGCCCACGGCGAAGTTTCTGATAGGCATGGTGATCTTCTACGTCGACGAAATTGTGAAAGCTTAAATAACCTCTTTAATGCCCAACTTTAGGTTATCGCAGATCTCGAGTAATCAAACTCATCTCCGTGACTCCACTTACATCGTGCGCAGACTAGAAAGTCCATCGGTACAAACAAGTGCGTTGGAATCAGTGACAGTTGGATGATTGCCTACAAGCAGGCCCCACACGGAACTCCTACTAGACTACTAACACGACGTCGCACGACGGGACAAGGTCAAAGGATTCCCGCCTCAAGCTATTATCATCTAGCTTTCTGTAGGTATTAGGACGGGAAAACAAGTGCAATTTCCGCGGCTCAAATCGAGAAAACCCCCGGTCGTAATTTCGCATAATAGCCTTAAAGATTCGAAAATTTTGATATTTTAGTTATAAAAAAGGTAATTTTTCTGACTGACGAACCGGAGGTGCTACTTGCTGCGGGTAGCAGCAAGTAGGTAGGGTGCATGTGCTCCCACTGCTGCCTCCTCGATCTCCGGACCTTTTCTTTAATTTGTAAACTTTGAATATATTCTCTCTCACTCTCTCTCTCATAAGTCATGATAACGTGGACGCTAGTTCAGTTGAACAGTTCCCTAATGTAGGCACATGCAATGTGCATATCATCATAAACGTATGTTGCAGTGTGCACGGTGCACCGATGCTATCATTTATGTACATCTATGATGCCCCCACATAAATTTCCTCCATTCCAGAACCTAGTGTAAAAAGCAATGTGATTATTTAAATTTTGAGCTGTGAAAAACATTTTTCCCAACCAATGGAAAAAAGGAAGACATTGAAATTTAGTCGGTTTTTTTAGATCAAAATGATGAGATTTGCTGGTTTTGGAGTACATTGTAGAGAATCCCGCGCCCAAATCCTCCCCGATCAAGCGGAGGAGTGGGAGCAATGCTAGACGATGGGATTCCTCTTCTCACGTGTGAGCCACGCAGCCAGCATGCAAACTGGCTCTCTGTTAGCTGACTTGCCCTATTAGTCCGCAAATGTGGTACCTACCTCTGTGCATGTTAACAATCTCTTTTCTCCCCTCGACTCCTCGCCTAAACTAGGTCTCTGTTCAGATCCCTTTGCAGACTGGCTATGGAGAGCCCAACTGGCCCGTCCCGCAAACTACAACCAAGCGAAAAAGAGGAAGACTAGGGGAGGCTCAAAGACCAAGTTCTACTACCTGAGCGAGATGGAATTGACCTAGTTGAAGGGCATCCTACAAAAGAAACTAGGAGGGGCCAACTGGATGTGAAACCAGCATCACCCAGGTGGAAGAGATGGAGCTACTGGAAAAGAAGATCAACTAGGCGGAAGTGGTAAGATTTTTGTTTCCCTTCCTGTAAGGTTCCTCCCTTCTAAAATGGGGGAAAACACTTAAGATAGTCCACTAAGTCTTCACTTAGAGAAAATTTCCTATTCATCGACACCTTGACCATGTAGAGATTCAAGGATACGATTCATAGGTAAGACCTAGTTCTATCTCGCAGGGGGAGCGTAATCTTCTAAACATCAAATCACCCATAGGGCAATTGAATTGGGCAACTACTAGACTTGATTTCTAGAGGCAACGCTTTTTTCCTCATCTTATACAAGGCACAGCCGCTGGCCTAGTCTTCTAGAATAGAGTTGCCCAAGAACCTATTTATCTAGCGTAGGGCTTTCTCTTAATCTGTTGGAAAGCTACCCGACTAATCGGGTCCACCCGTCCATAGGATAGTACCGTCGGGGCATTCTATCCTCCCACTTTCCACCCTACTCACGCATCAATTTGTTTTCTAATTAATCCTACCACACTGTTTGACATAAATAAACATATTCCTTGATTAAGGTCCTTTTTCACAAGGTTCGTTAAAACAGCCTTTTTACACAATGCAATTATACCAAAGACAAGATATATTTATATAAAAAGTTTATACATGAACCAATTCCATACAAGCCAAACCGGCTCTCTTATTCTTATACTGCCGATGATCTAGAATTCGGCCTTCTAGCCTCTACATGCTGGGAAAAACCCTATGGAACCATACACCTCATCGTCGGCCGTTGGCGAGGACTCAAGCCGGCCTGTCGCCCTCTCAGGCTCCATCGCTCGATCCTCCCGCCCCTCAGAGGGATGTCTGCACACTAGGGTGGGCTTATTTACTGCACTAGCCTGGGCCCTCAGAACTAGGCAGTCTCATAATCTCTCGCCTCAATCGGCGATCCTTATTCTCCCAATGGTATGAGGGATACCTTGGGCCATTCCCAGGCTTTGCTAACGACGCCGCCCGGTTACACAAGCACGGAACGGAGTTAGCCTTGAAGCCAAAAAAACTTGAATTCTAAAGATAACAACTTCAATGCAATTTATTAAATACAGCATTCACAATTCGTGAAGGTAACAATTTCAACGCAATCTATCGAATACAGCATCACATAATTCGTAACTTCATACAATTTTTATGTCGTCATTTTAAAAGGAAAAGATACCATTCATTAACACTAATTTAAGAAAAATCTCTTCTTTTAAAAAATTAACCAAGCTAACCTGGCCACCATTTCCTTGAGGAGCTTGAAAAGGGAGGGCTGGAGCCGCATTGGGAGCATCTTTCCTAATCTCGTTATTGCGCGCTCCTCTTGAGGAAATATTTTAACATCTCCGAGAAGAGGCCATCTTAGACGTCGCCTTGTAGAGCTCACTGCTGCGATCGAAACGCTTCAGTCGGATCTGAATTCTGAGTTTGTTTGCTCACCGTATGAGCAAAAGAGTATGACGCATGAACCCTTTCTTAAGGCAAAAAAACCCTTATTAAAGTCTACGCAAATGGGGGGGGATTGTGACATGTCCTTAAGGGTAAAAACGTGGAGGAGGGTTGAGAGGGCTGCTGTAAGTCTATTCACACGGGGGAGCGGGGGGGGGGGGAGAAGAGTTAAGGACACTGCCTCCTAGGAAGAGGGGAATGGAGGAAAATTGGCCTATCTGAAAAGAGGCAAAGGAGGGGAATGGAGGAAAATTGGCCTATCTGAAAAGAGGCAAAGGAGGGGGTGTGAGAGAGGTGGCTGCAAGGGACAGCTGTACGACAGCAAGTACGCTACGCTGGGACAGACGGCTGTACAATAGGGCATACGCTACACAGAATTGCGTGCTGCCTGTGGAGCACCCCGGGGGATTATATAGCTGAGGGGTATGGGTGCGGGCGCTGCACAAAGCAAGGACGAAAGGACGGTGTACCTTCAAAGGCTATGGATCAGTGGCCTGCATGGGTCCAGGGGGGAAAGATACGGTGTCGGTTGTCCGGGAAAGGAGTGGTACGCATGTACCTTATCTCGTCTGGGGCAGCATGGGTGTCCACGTAGGGGTACGTGTGGACCATACAGTGGGCGGCCGTCCTTTGGTTCTTGGGTGACCATCGTACAGGCATCCTAGTAAGAGTGTACGGACCAAATTTTGGGAGGGACGGGGTATCCAAATTTGGGACACCCGCCTCGATTTGTGTGCCGGACCGCCCCGGGGGAGAAATTTTTTTTGTCCGGGAGGTTCTCCTGGTCGTAGGGGTTCAGACCGTTCGTCAATCGGACGCCCGGTCGTGCATTTATTAAGGTTTAAAGGTCGCCATTTTTTAACTAAAATGACTGAAATTTGCATATAGGCTTGATCCGGTGTCCGTTTTGGATGTTATAAAATCCTATATTAGGGTAAAATCACGCGCAGATTCCAAATTTAGGCTCATAATTTTGAAGATTCTAAGTAGAAATGACTCAAATAATAAAATCATTGATTTTTATACCATAAAAACTCATAATTACATGGACATTTCTTTATTAGTGAAGATTGGTATGTTACATCCTTCCCCCCTTAAAGAAATCGAGATGTCCTCATCTCGTCATGAATTGGGGATAATCCTTTAAGAGTGTAGCTTCATCTTCCCAAGTTGCATCCTCTTCAGGGTAATCTTTCCACTGTACTAGATGTTCTACAAGAGTTCTATTTCGGAGTTGCCTTTCCCTAGAATCTATGATGCTACTGGGCTGTAATTCAAGGACTCCTTGAGTAGGGATTACAACTTGTTCATCATCAAGAATATGATCGAGACTGGGGACATATGGTTTTAACAAACTTACATGAAACACATTATGGACTTTGATATGGACTGGGAGTTGGAGTTTATAGGCACTTTTACCTAGACACTTGATAACTGTATAGGGACACAATACCTAGGGCTGAGCTTCTTATATTTCCCAAGTGATAGAGAACTTCATTTGGGTCGCACTCGTAGAAGAACTCTGTCTCCTTCCTTGAAGATCCTTTCAGACCTCTTGTTGTCAGCATAATGTTTTTGTCGATCTTAGGCAGCTTTAATATCCTTTTGGATTGCCTTGGTTTGTTCCTCCATTTCTTCGAGCATTTTCCTGGATGCCTCAACTCTTATGGTTGGATCAGAGAAATTTAGAGGAGACAAACATTCTTGCCCATAGAGTGCTTTAATGGTGACATTCCTATGCTTTGATGATAAGATGCATTGTAGGCAAATTCTACCAGAGGAAGGTATTGAATCCACCTTCTTGGTTTCCATCCACAATATGCTCTAAGAATGTCTTCAATTACTTAATTGACTCTCTCAGTCTGGCCATCGGTCTCTGGATGATAAGCTGTGCTAAAGCAAAGTTGAGTTCCTAGGGCTTGAAATAAAGACTGCCAGAATTTTGAAGTGAAGTCAGGAAAATCTCTTCTTTAAAAAAATTAACCAAGCTAACTTGGCCACCATTTCCTTGAGGAGCTTGAAAAGGGAGGGCTGGAGCTGCATTCGGAGCATCTTCCCTAATCTCGTTATTGCGCGCTCCTCTTGAGGCAATATTTTGACGTCTCTGAGAAGAGGCCATCTTAGACGTTGCCTTGTAGAGCTCGCTGCTGCGATCGAAACGCTTCAGTCGGATCTGAATTCTGAGTTCGTTTGCTCACCGTATGAGCGAAAGAGTATGACACACGAACCCTTTCTTAAGGCAAAAAAACTCTTATTAAAGTCTACGCAAATGGGGGGGGGGAATTGTGAGATGTCCTTAAGGGTAAAAACGTGGAGGAGGACTGAGAGGGCTGCTGTAAGTGTATTCACACGGGGGGAGAGAGAGAGAGAGAGAGAGAGAGAGAGAGAGAGAGAGAGAGAAGAGTTAAGGACACTGCCTCCTAGCAAGAGGGGAATGGAGGAAAATTGGCCTATCTGAAAAGAGGCAAAGGAGGGGGTGTGAGAGAGGCGGCTGCAAGGGGCAGTTGTACGACAGCAAGTACGCTGCGCTGAGACAGACGGTGGTACAATAGGGCATACGTTACACAAAACTACGTGCTGCCTGTGGAGCACCCCAGGGGTTTATATAGCTGAGGGGTATGGGTGCGGGCACTGCACAAAGCAAGGACGAAAGGATGGTGTACCTTCTCAAAGGCTATGGATCAGTGGCCTGCATGGGTCCAGGGGAAAGGTACAGTGTCGGTTGTCCGGGAAAGGAGTGGTACGCATGTACCTTATCTAGGGCAGCATGGGTGTCCACGTAGGGGTACGTGTGGACCATATAGTGGGCGGCCGTCCTTTGGTTCTTGGGCGGCCATCGTACGGGCATCCTAGTAAGTGTGTACGGACCAAATTTTGGGACGGGGTACCCAAATTTGGGGCGCTCGCCTCGATTTGCGTGCCGGACCGCCCCGAGGGGAGAATTTTTTTTTGTCCGAGAGGTTCTCCTGGTCGTAGGGGTTCAGACCGTTCATCAATCGGACGCCCGGTCGTGCATTTATTAAGGTTTAAAGGTTGCCGTTTTTTAACTAAAATGACTGAAATTTGCGTATAGGCTTGATCTGGTGTCCGTTTTGGATGCTGTAAAATCCTATATTAGGATAAAATCGTGCGCAGATTCCAAATTTGGGCTCAGAATTTGAAGATTCTAAGTAAAAACGACTCAAATAATAAAATCATTGTTTTTTATACCATAAAAACTCATAATTACATGGACATTTCTTTATTAGTGAAGATGGGTATGTTACACTTCCTAATGTCGATTTAGTTCAGGAATGACAAAATATCTACCAAAACAAGGCCCTGATTGGTCTTTATTATGGGCCGAGACCTCTAACCAAGGTTCTCAATGCTTGGATGAGAAAAAATTGAGCTGTTGGTCACAAACCTACCCTCTGCCATGTCTGGGTAGAACAACGCAACCTACCTTTGCATTTACACCCATTAATCAAGCTCCTACTTGAACCAATTGAAAGATTGTTGAGAGTGTGATCAAATATTGACCTACACCCATGTTGGCACCCTCAAGCCCTACTAGAAATAGATATAAGGAAGGATATCCCTAGATCCTTATCTATTAATGTAGGAATGAGTTTCATCTTAGACCAACCATTGGTCTTCAGAAACATCTCGAATACCTGGAACAAAAGACCATTTTATTAGGAATTGTTCCATTAAATTCTCCCCCCTTCTCAACCAAATCCCCCCAGACTGAACTTAAAGAAGATAGTCACGGATTTCAATTTGTTGGGAGGAGAGGTAGAGGCTAACGGTATCTACAAGGCTCTAGAAACTAGCCAAGAAGGAGAAATTACAACATGTTCTCCCCACTCTTGGTTGGCATTTTTGATCTCCTACCCATACAATCAAAGACTCCTCAAGTGAGGAAGATGATGAAGAGGTATCAAGTACACAATTCTAGGAAAGTGACCTCAAGAAAGAGGTAGGCTTCCAAGATGCCTCATTGGTGAACTTGGGTGTTGGCCCAGCACAATCATTGCCAAGAGGGGGGAAAATTCACCTTCTCTAGCTACTATCAAACAGAACATTAGAAACGCACGACACAAAAGTTGAGATGGTTGCCTTCTTTAAGAGGAGACAGTCCCAAGTAGGGGGCATGATCTCCCCTCTTCTCATAGAAAAGAGAACACAAGACTCTGCAAAACTCTCCCAAAAAATCAGAAGACATGAAAGACATGACAATCATTTCTTACAACTCTAAAGGTCTAACTGATTGTAACCGATCTATAATTATAAAAGAATGGATGTTTCAATCAAACATCCATTCTGACATCATGTGTCTGCAAGAAGCTAAAGCCTCGAGTCAAGCTCTGGTTAAAAATCTAGAGCTGATCTCTAAGAAGCACTCGTGGTTCAGCTCCAATCATCTCCTTGGAGGGGAAAAACTTCAACAGGAATATGTCAATCTTTGGATGTCTCTTGTTAAACATCATGAAGTTGATCCTCTTAATAGATGGGTGGCCATTCACTTAGAATTGAAGAACTTTAAATTTGTGCTTATCTTTGTTTATGCTACTAGCCCCTTGGCCTCCCTCATCGGGGGGCAGGCGGGGAGGGGGGTGCAGAGAGCGGGTCACTCAAAAATATGTAAGATAGCACGTAAGTTTAACAAAATAGTTTTTTTCTCTTGTGGATTTACATACATAAGGGGATTTTTAATTAAAATGGTGAAATTTTGGGACATAAGGGATACTTTTATTGTGGCAAGTAACAACCACATCATCACCAAGTTTGGGGGCTTCTTGAATATGTAAAATTACCCCATCATGCTATATATCATTGGAAAGGTCTCAAAGGGTAGGTTCCAAATGTCTAAACTCCTCTCACTTTTGAGTTGATTTGCAAAAATTTCACCATGTACTCACCTTTGAAGAGAGAGAATGTGTAGCAATCCTTAAAGGGCCCAATTTGAGTAGTGGTCTTGTTGGAGGTGGAACTGTTGGTTTTGGTGAACCTCCTCTTTAGCTTTGTATTCCTTGGATGTTCCTTGGCAGCATTGGGTCTTGCCTTGCGAGCTGCTTTAGGTAACCAAATTTGAATTCTAAGTGCTTCCCCCCTTCCATAGCCTTGTGCATATAAGGGAGATGTTGGCACATGCCATCCTTGAGTATTGTCATTGTCATTATTCACCCAAATCATTGGATCTTTTGAGGATGTCTCTATCACAGTAGGGATGGTTTCCACCTTTTGAAATGATGGGAGTGCCGAAGCACTTGATCCTGTAAGGTGAGTAGAATTTACCAACAAGGTGTATTGTCGTGAGTTCCAGTCCATACTGCATCTGGTGGTTCTAATCCATGATCTGCCTAAAACAACATCCACCACTGCTTGGCTCTTGTTAGCAACATAAAAAGTCACGTGCATAGATTGATCCTGAATGGACATATTAGTACAGCACTTGCCTAGGACTGGGGTTTCATCACCAGAGAAACTCTGGAAGTTCAATGATGCATTGGTGAGCAAAGGTTGGCCTAATGATGTCCATGCTTCATAAGATAAACATTGCAGTCGGCTCCCGAATCTATAAGTGCAGATGCTGCAAAGATTGCTCTTTGAGTAGGGATCCTTACTTCAATATGAAAGGGATCTACAAAGTCTTCATCATCATTCAAGTGGATGGCCATGCTGCCTTGCGGCGCTCTCGTGCTAGTGCTACTCTAGCCTTAGCTTCTTCTTTTGCTTGACTTTGTAACAAAGCTTGAGCTTTTTTACGTGTCTGACTAGCATGTATGCGTATCAGCATATCATCTGTTAGAGGTTCTTCATAGCGCTTCAAGCGGCTACCATTGATGAAGTTAGTCATTGGCTCTCCATCTAAGGTTTTCAACCTTACTGCACCACTCGCACTAAGCTCGTTGATCACAAATGGACCAAGTTCTCGTATTTTCAGCTTGCGTTTTTGTTTCTTCAATGTGCAAAGCAACACTAGATCACCTCTCCTGAAGCGACCTTTCTTCACATGCGTATCATGCCAACGCTTTTGGCGTCGTTTTTCAGCATACATGCCAATGACTGCCAATAGCCTGTCTTCATCTAGCCTCTCCAATTCATCGATCTGTGTAGAGAATTCATGATCCGTCCACTCAAGTTGTTTCGCAACTCGAAGTGTAGGTACAATAAATTCTATCGGAAGGATAGCGTCCAATCCAAAAACTAGATTGAAAGGTGTCGTGCCTATGGACGTTTTGTAAGCAATTCGGTAAGCCCATAGAACTGAGTGAAGTTTCTGTTCCCAATCTGTTCTATGTCCCTCAACAATCTTTGTAAGCCCAGTGCAAAGAGTCTTGTTTGTGCTCTCGGCTTAACCATTTGCTTGCGGCGGGTGATAAGGCGCTGACCTCTTATGGATTACCATAAAGTCTTCCAAAAGAAAGGTAATGATTTCATTGATAAAATGCACACCTTGGTCACTCACAATCTCAATAGGTAAACCGTAGCATGTAAACACATGTTCGTATAAAAACTTTGCAGTGGTCCTAACATCATTTTTTACTGTGGCTTTTGCTTCGATCCACTTTGTAAGATAATCTGTGGCTATAATGATATACTCAACATGTGTATAGCGTGTTGGTGGTTTAATCGGTCCCACAAAATCAATTCCCCATTTTGCAAAAGCTCTAACCCCCATAATTGGTCTCAATGGCATGTCCTCATACTTGGTAGGAGGTTTGGCTCTTTGACATTGATCACATCATTTGACATACTCTGTTGCATCATGAAAAAGCATAGGCCACCATAGTCCTGACCATAGTATAAGTTTGGCAGTTGTTTCTCCACAGAAATGTCCACCCCCAACTCCTGAATGTGCATGAGTCAATACGCTAAGGTAGTCACTCTCACAAACACAAGTCCGTAGGTTTCCATCTTTGCCCCTTTTGTACAGCTGGCCTTCAATAATCTGAAAACTCGCTGCTTCTACCTCTATGGCTCTCTTTCTATGCCTAGGCATCTTATCATCCGTATGACCCTGCGTCAAATACTTCACATGCACATGGAAGATTAAATCCTAGTTAGGCATTCGCAAGATTGGAGCACTCGCCAAGGCCTTCTTTAGTAGCTCATATGCACGGTCACAATCTTCGGTCCAAATGAACTCGATGAGAAGCTTGTACAATGGTCGAGCTATCTCAGCGACGAAGAATAAAATAAACCTTCGATAATAACCAACATGGCCCATAAAGCATTGGACTCCCTTATAGTTGGTGGGTGGGGGTAATTCCACAATGACTTGATTTTATTTTTGTCGGTGGAAATCCCATTTTTGGACACTATATGCCCTAGAATAACCCGTGTTTAACCCAGAATTGGCATTTGAAAGGATTCAATGAGATGCGATATAATCTACATCTTTCAAATATTTTTTGTAAACACATCAAGTGCTCATCCCAAGAGGAATGAACACAAAGATCATCTAAGAAGGCTTCACAAAAGTCCCTTAGATATTCCTTAAAGGCTGTGTTTATCAATCGTTGGAATGTTGCAGGTGCATTGGTCAAGCCAAAGGCCATAACGCGAAAGGCAAACACTCCAAACTCCGTTATAAAAGTTGTTTTAGCTTGGTCCTCTATTGCAATTGTGATCTGATTATAACCAGAGTACCCGTCTAAAAAGCTATAAGCCTCCTTGCCTGCAACTCTTTCAAGCACATGTTCAGAATCATTAGGACTTGTTTGGGGTCTTCTTGGGTCCTTTTATTTGGACACTTAGTGAAATGCTTAAAATGCTAATCAAGCTTTGACCAAGCTAGTGGCCTAGGCCTGAAAATGCATTTTTCCTTTTCTACAAAAAAGAAAATAGGCCTAAAGGTAATCTAATCATTAGATCTTCTGTCCTTGGGAAGGAATATGGACCTAACTGCCTTTTTGTCTTGTAGTGAAGTACCTTTCACAAAGAATGTTTGAAAATTTTCGTCACTTTGTTCCCTCCCTTTTTGGAGGTGCTGCAGATCCTACTCTCTCTCTAAAACGCGTTTAGGGTGTTTTACTTGGGTAAGGGCTTCTTTTTCTCTCTCTAGGAGCCATGGCCTGCAGATCTGGACCTCCTACTCCATCATCCTCTCCACCAGCTCTCA
This sequence comes from Cibotium barometz, assembly GCF_041138505.1. NCBI lineage: Eukaryota > Viridiplantae > Streptophyta > Polypodiopsida > Cyatheales > Cibotiaceae > Cibotium > Cibotium barometz. Next base: position 59,338,907 of record NC_141056.1, read on the forward strand.
TGGAAGAGCTCACCGTCCCCTCTTGTGAAGGTACAGATCTACACATCCTTGCAAGCTGAAGCTCTCCATCTCCATCACTAGCAAGCTCTCCATATCTATCATCCTCTCCACCAGCTCTCATGGAAGAGCTCACCATCCCCTCTTGTGAAGGTACAGATCTACACATCCTTGCAAGCTGAAGCTCTCCATCTCCATCACTAGCAAGCTCTCCATATCTATCTCCTCAAGGCCTCCATTTCTCTATATCCATCTGCATCTCCTCCACCTCCATCTCCATCACCATCTCCATTTCTCTATATCCATCTGCATCTCCTCCATCACCATCTCCATCTTCATCTCCTCCATCACCATCCACATTTCCATCCTCCACCTCCATCCTCCATCTCCATCATCTCCATCACCATCCACATTTCCATCTCTGTATCCATCTACATCTCCATCTCCATCACCATCCACATTTCCATCTCTGTATCCATCTACATCTCCATCTCCATTTGCTAGGTACAATGGCTCTACGGGACATCACCAACAAGAAATCAAAGTTTCGCTTGCACGTGGACTTAGACGAGGAGTATGCCACAATGCGAAGTAATCGAACGAAGGGATGTATTCCTGCTGAGGTGCTACGACTTCAAGGTGCAAAAGCCATTGATCTTTGGACTGATGGAAGCATTTATCCCCTTGATCCACAGACTGGTGCACCTCCCCCTTTTCGTAATATCACGCAGGTCATACGCTTCTTGGGTGATGGTTATAATGGTTTCTTAGGGTACTGTCAGAGGCTCTATTCTTTGTACTTGCAGGAACTCTCAAATCAAAATCACCTCAGGAAGCTTCTAAAATTATGCAAGGCAGAAAAGGAAGAATGTGCGTCAACTTTCATGGCCACAAAGGAACATATGCTGGCTTGAGTCAAGGATCTAGAGAAGGAGGATGCAGAGCAGAAGATGAAGCTTGATAAAGGTGTGGAAAGGAGGGATCGAGCTATAGAGAACTATCTCCGTCTTCGAAACTCAACTCGGAACCTTCGTCGACGTGTCGATCATTTCACTCACCTCCCCGTGGGATATAATGCAAGGCAGCGAAAGCGCAAGCCTCTGAGTCTTCTTTCCAAAGATGGGGGGGCTCGCAAGCGACGTGTGCGTCAAACAAGGTAATCACAGCTTCAAAACTAGCATTACATTCGTTTTTCATATAGTTATGTCATTGACTCTGAACTATGTGATGTCCAGGGAATGTGCTAAAGCAATATTAGGTTGTTCCAATACTGAGGAGTCTATCCTTGAGCACATTATTCCAGAGCAAAAAGTAATCAATATGATAACCAATCCATTAAATGGTGCGTTGCGTGACAGGATTCAAAAGTATTTTCTCAAGGAATTCGAGTAGATTGTTAGTCCCATTGACATGCTCACTGTGTGCGACACAGCAGGTATCAGTGATAAGGGATACAGGGCTTTGTATACTTGCATCACAGCACGTCTACGAGGCAAAGGAATGACACGATCTATACTTCCAACACCATACAGTATAGTTATGGTAGGCGGCTACAGATGGGTGGATGGTAGCATGCCAATGTCAAATTCAAAAGATTTTGCTTACAACAAGTTTAACAATGTTTACGTCGAGGTGGAGGCGCTTCAACGAGCTATGATTCAGTTTTATGATATGACATTAGAGGAGACGGACAGGTTGTAAAGGGCCAAAGGGTGGAACGTACAAGTCTGACACTCATGAGCAGGGCATTGAAGCGAAAGAGCTTAGACGGCGAAGATGAAACAGGTGATGCGGAGAATAACTTGCACACAAAGCGACGCAAGCAAGATTACTTTGGAGTGCAGTCTGAAAAGAACATATGGTGGCAGGCGGCATGGACCCTTCCGCACGAGGACCATGACAGTCTGAGGTGGTACTTCACCCGTACAGGTATTCAAGGAGTGATACACAGGCAATCAAATGGTGAAGTCTTGCATGTGCCTGGCAGCACTGGTCACTTTGAAATAGAGTGGCACCTTGGTGGTGATCTCAAGACCCTCAAATGCATGTTGGGAACTAAAAGCGGTGCTAACACTTTGTTTCCATGCATCTTTTGTTGTCATCCAAGGATGCCAAGTGTCGCAGTGGGGAAGGCCAAACAAGCAACCAAGGTGAAAGATCGTAAGCAGGCAAGTGCAAAGGGCTCAAATCAATTACAAAAAGGGAAGGGTATGCACGTCTGGCTCAATGGAATTATGAGCTGCAATCAAAGCAAGGCACCATCTCGCGCAGAGGAGGATGCTACTTGGAACCCTATTCTTTCAATTCCACTGTCGCGAGTACATGTGTGTACCTTGCACGCAAGACTTAGAATTCTGGACAAATTGTTGATGCTCCACATCAAATATGCTTGGAACATGGAGCCAGAGTCACGGCGAGAACAGGGCATCCAAGAGCTTGAAGTTGTTTTATCATCCGTGGGGCTTCACGCAGGTGCTGTCACCCTCTCTAAGGATCGCAAAAACCCATCAAGTACCCAAGATAACCCTAATAAGATATGTATGGGTGGTGCAAAAGCAAGACACCTGCTCTCAAACTATGGTGAGGCTCAAAGCCATACACATTTTGAATTATGGAAGCAGATTTGTGATGTAACAACCTATCGAGGCAATGAGGCGACACTAGGATTGAAGCGTGCACATGTGTGGGAAGCTTGTGATGAGATGATGAGGCTTCTTGAGCGCCCGTATCTTGATGAAGCAGAGATAGCTACATTCAAGACTTCGATTGACAGATTCACATAAGAAATGATCGATGCTTGGGGGGAAACTCATATAACACACTACATGCATATTCTCTATGCGCACAGTTCCTTCTTTCTAGATGAATATGGGTCTCTTGCACTCTGGAGCAACCAAGGCATGGAACGATCACATTACCAAGCCAAGGCGGCCTATTTTAAGAACACGGGTCATGGTGGTGGCAAGGTTCGCAGGAATGCGTTTCAGGAAATGTTCAATTGGTTTTACCGTGCACTTACTGGTAGAAAGGCCCAAAAGCGAGCCGGAAATTTGTCTTTGAGGCGCAAAATCATGAAGGTGTTAGGTGCAAGGCGAAAGAGAAGGGTGCAATGCGTCAATGGCACGTGAAAGAGCGAGGCAATGGCACAGTGGTCGACTAAGAAATGGCCGTGTGTGGTTACCCACCCAATAATTCTTGTTCGCCACTTTTTGGCGCGTTCATTTTGTAAATTGACTTTTTTGTAATTTTGGCCCCCTATAAATATCAATGAGTTTTATAGTCATTTTTAAAAGTCTTGACTTGTGAGCTCTCTCTCTTCCTCTCCCCTTGACTCTCTCGCGCGCTCTCTCTCTCGCTCGTGCACTAATATCTCACGCACATGGAGCCCCCAAATGATCCTCCCTCCAATACGCAGGATGACATTTTCAAAGACCTTGGGCCCTTACCGGTGGCACATAGAACTGCAATCCCAAACATTTACCCACAAGCCCAAGTGGATCTGGAAGCTGAGCGTGTGAGGCTTGAGCGAGAGGCCCAAGAAGCCCAAGAATGCCAAGAAGCGAAGAGATTACACAAAGAAGCAGAGGACATGGAGGCAGCTGAGAGAGCAAGAAAAGAAGCCGAAGAGACGGTCAGAACTCAAGAGGATGAGGCAGCAAAGAAAGCACAGGAGGATGAGGCTGCCAAGAAGGAGGAAGAAGACGAGGCAGTTAGGAAGGCGGAGGCAGATAAGAAGGCTGTAGAAGAAGCTCAGGCCGCCGCAAGCAACAAGAGAAGATTAGCATTCTTTGCTGCGGAGGAGGATTGGCTTAACAGAAAAGCTCACGGATTTGTTGCTGACCTGCGAATGGCCGGATACGAAGATGACACAATTTTGGAAGCGGCTATACAAAGTCTTCGAGCAGAATATACAAAGAGGAGAAATGAAGACACAGTAGAAAGGGAGCACCTGCCGAGCAATAGGATTGTCAATGCAATGCTAGACAGAGTCTTGGCTCGTGCACTTGGTAAAGGAAAGAGAAAACTCTCAGCTGAGGAAGTAGAAAATAAGAGACAGAAGCTTGAACGAGAAGCCAGGGCAGCAAACACACGAAGGCTTCGTGAGGAAAAAGATAGGAAAGATGAAGAGGAGCGAGTAAGGAAGGAGGCAGAGCAGCGAGTAGCTCCGAAGACTCCATCTGCAAAGGCAAAGAAAACTCCAACACCTGCAAAGGCTAAGAAGGGGAAAACCATTCCTAAATGCACAAAACCCCCTTCCGATAACTTCCAAGAGCAGCGACAGAAGTTTAAAAATGACACGCCAGCTTGGACTCGCCACGCGCAAGCACCACCGCCCCCAACAACACAGAAGAAGCAAAGGTGGAGACCAGGGACAGTTGCCCTTAGAGAAATTTGCAAATATCAAAAGACCTGCACACCAATTATTCCAAAGTCACCTTTTGGGCGTCTCGTCAAAGAGATTATCCACGACCAGCGCCGGGATGTCAATCGTGTGCAAGCGGCGGCACTAGGCGCTCTGCAACAAGGTGCCGAGGATATTTTGGTTTCGCTTTTCCAAGACGCGGTTTTGTGCATGGTGCATGCAAAACGTGTCACTTTGAAGCCATCTGATCTTCATCTAGCTAGGCGTATCCGTGGAGAGGAAGCTCTCTTTCACTAGATAGGGGAAGCCTTGTAATGCAACAAACCGTGTTTTGTAATCTCAATTTGATTAATGAAAAACCATGTCTATTTTCAAAAAAGTTATTTTCTATTGCAAGTGATTGTTGTCTTGTCAAGGTAATTGTAGTCTTTTGCATGTAATTGTTGTCGCTATGTACATTCGACCTCATGTGAACGCTCGTCTGCCACCGCCCGTCCGACTTTGGCTCGACTCGACGGGCCGATTTCTCCCGCGTATGGCCCCAGAAGGGTATATCAGCTGTGCAGGGTGCGCCGGGGCCGAGGGGGGGGCCGGTGGTCGCTCCGTGGAGCCTGTGTGCCACGGAGCGACTTTTGGCTGTTTGACCAGCCGAGGGGGGGGGCCGGTGGTCGCTCCGTGGAGCCTGTGTGCCACGGAGCGACTTTTGGCTGTTTGACCTGGTCAAACAGCCAAAAGTCGCTCCGTGGCACACAGGCTCCACGGAGCGACCACCGGCCCCCCCCTCGGCCCCGGCGCACCCCGCACAGCTGATATACCCTTCTGGGGCCATACGCGGGAGAAATCGGCCCGTCGAGTCGAGCCAAAGTCAGACGGGCGGTGGCAGACGAGCGTTCACAAAAATTGATTGAAACATCATAACAGGACACGACAACAACATATAAACACATCAAGAAGATAAAACTTAAAATCAGCTCGAAAAACATCTTGATGTCATTAATTGTTTGATTTTCACAGACGAGCGTTCACAAAAATTGATTGAAACATCATGACAGGACACGACAACAACATATAAACACATCAAGAAGATAAAACTTAAAATCAGCTCGAAAAACATCTTGATGTCATTAATTGTTTGATTTTCACAGAAGGCAAATGAGTACATTGGATCTAGCCAACTCGCTTGATGAGCTTGGTGAAAGCCTCGTGGGTGAGTCTTTACTGATGGTTTGTCACCAATGCGTTCGGCTATCTCTTTGGCATCAGTGATGCCTTGTCCAAGGCTAAGGCCACAAAATCCTAGGAAAGACCCTGCACCTTTATCACCAAAGCTATAGATAGCTGCTTTCCTATTTACAAGAATACATTTATGGGCATTTTGGGCTATAGGGGCTTCAGACAGGATGGCGCTTAGGGCTCTGCACTTCAAAAATTCAGCTTGCGCATCATTTGAAAAGTCGTCGTGAATTACGCGAAGCATCTCGGCATTGAAGCTCGGGATGTAGTGCCATAGCGCAGCATCTTTCCCCTCCACCTCCTTTCGTGCTCCACCCTTTCGGCTTGCGAACCAGTCCATTTCTCTTGCGGTCTACAAAGTAGATAGAAGAATGAGTTGACTTCAAAAAATTACAAATTAAGAAGGGAAGAAATTGGGTGTACTACCTCAGTGGCATCATCATGATCCGCAAGGTCTGCATCACTAATATTGATGCTCCCGAGGCTGACGGAATCCGAAATGGCAAGCGGCTTGTGAGGGGCAAAGCTAGTTTCTGGCACACTCTCGTAGAAATCCTTGCACTGGGATATTTGTACAAGAGTCTCTGCCACAAGGGACTCTATTGAGGCATGATTTTCCGGGAGCGCAAGCACCTTTGTGACATCTTCGGAACTGAAGTCAATGTGGATGTCATCATCTTTGGACGGCTGTTGTGTGTCTCGCATGCCCGCGTACATAGCAATGACTGAGAGAGTTTCATCCTGGTGCAGCCCAAGGACATGGGCGATGTCATCCAAAAATAAGAACTCTACACCTTCTACTATGATGGGGTGTAGAGTTCGCACTTCGAGCTCTGGAACTTCATCCATGACATCGTCCCCTTCGATGTCCCGTTTCACAGCCTCAGCTTGCGGCTCTTCCGCCAGAGTCACAAGTGCAAGAGATGCTTCTTGCACTGGGGTGACAATCTCCTCATTTGGGTCAGCTTCCTTGATCAAGAGATAAGGTGTGGCTTTCTTTGGAGGAGTGGCCTTCCTCTTTTCCTTGCTTTTCTCTATTCCCTCTAAGATCAGGAGGGCAAGAGTCATGTCCCACCTCAAAAAACTTGTGCCAATGTTGCCCATTCCAAGACCTACCAGGTTATCTTCTTCCTCCTCCCTTAGATATGCGCTACTAAGGCCTTTGAGGAATCTTGCAAGCCTGAACCTGAAATTTTTGTCCGCTTTGTAGGTATGCTTGATAAGATCCACAGGCACCCAAGTTCCCTCCTCGTCTTCAAAGTTGACACAATATTCAGCCATGTATGTGTCCATGTAGCTAGTGAATGCCCCAAACACGTCATTATGGAGTTCGGCGGTGCCTTCCATGTCAATAGATGTCTGAAAGATGGGTGCAAGCTTCTCGATCAAGTGACCGAGGTCAAGCTTGTGCAATTGAGATAGGAGAGCTTGGGCGGGGGTGGCCATGCTTGAGTAGCGAAGAAGGCGAGGGGACCGCAAAGATGCCGAGAGTGAGGAGATGAACTCAAAGTGGCCAAAAGTGACTTATAAAGAGGTCTTTAAAACTTTTTTTACGTTTAAAAACTCACTTAAAACCTCCAAAAAAATAAAAACACGCGACAAAACTTAAAAGTGCACAAAATTGAACGCAAATTGCGAGTAGCCAAAATTGTTTTGAATTAATCTCTCAAAATCTGTTACATAGCTTGCTTGATATGGATACATCTGGGGAAGGGAATGCTTTTACAAAAGTAAGATGCCTCTTTCCTCTTACGTAGAGGTGTGTTATCAATCACAAATGAAAAGTCACATTTCAGTGCAAACCTAAGGCCTAAGTACTCCCTTAGGTTCGCCATATTCCAATCAACATTTACTACGATATCCCACACATCAGCTTGCGTGCTAACATGTACATCAAGCTTTTCTGCATCGTTGATGTCCGAATCGAGTGCTTGCCATTCGCCTCCAGTCAGCTTCCAACGTCTGTAAGGAAAGATAATAGAGAGTTGTTGCTTTCCAAGCTGGTACCGAACGACCATCTTCTCCGACACCACCATGCACTTTATCTTATCACCCTGATGTTGAATAACCTTCAAATCCCATGAAGGTGGCAAAAAGGCACTCATTACTGTGCCTCCCTTTGCAATCCACATTGTAGGAGTCCGGTGAACATCAGCCTCCTTGAACAAAAACACAAACAAATGTAAAGGCATGAAGAACGTGAGAGTCGCACGATGTGACCCATAGGTGCACTTCATTGCATTGCACACATCAATCTCAATCCGACGTCTGGTTAGTGCAACCAAAGTATTGTCGGGCTTTGGCCAATCATGGTCCGTGAGACTTGGTGTAGGGAGCCTCCGTAGAGTCCCAGAACCATCTCTTGTCGTGGGTACAATATACTCTGCATGAAAGAAGAAAACTGAGCGCTCTAAAAGCTCTGATGTTGAACAACCAGTATATAGTAGCTTGCCGATTTCAAAGTGGTGCGCCTCAAAGGTTCCAGAAAGGGCCTCTAAAGGCTCCCATTCCACAAATGTCGACGGAAAGATGTCTGCACAGAACATTACAAGAACACACTTGAAAAAATCAAGCTTCCGTAACATGAAATGATATTAGCATGTCTCAGTGCAGCCCATAAAACAAGAAGCACAAATAAAACTTACAATTTGCAGGAAAGCGTTTGTGATTGGCATTGTCAACACGGAGTTGCGATGCCTTGTAGACGTGTTGGATCATCACCTGCTTGCTTCCGTCAGCCCCCTGCTTGAGATCCACTATGCGACCCTTCCAATGCTGTGACTTTAACCCTATGTATCTGCGAGAGACTTTGTGGGCTCCCCTTGTGCTTGGACGCATCGTCACCCACATTCCTTTTGCAAAGGTGCTTGTAACCCACAAGCCAGTGTCGTCTTGTTCGTTGCTGCTGCTAAAGGACTCCACCCTTGAACGAGGTTGGCGACTCATTGTGCTTGGCTAACCGACTAAGCTAAATGCTATGAAGTTGTAGGTGTGTGAGAAGATCTCTGCAACCTAATGCTAGCAGAGCATATAAGCTGGCAAGAGGAGTCAAGAATGTGTATAAGCTAGCAAGAGGAGAGTGAAGAATGTGTGCAAGCAAGAGAGGATGGACTTGATGGGGAAAAAAGGACTGTTTTCCAAGCTTTCCATAGCCAAGAAGATCTCTGCAACCTAATGCTAGCAGAGCATATAAGCTGGCAAGAGGAGTCAAGAATGTGTATAAGCTAGCAAGAGGAGAGTGAAGAATGTGTGCAAGCAAGAGAGGATGGACTTGATGGGGGAAAAAGTGGACTGTTTTCCAAGCTTTCCATAGCCAAGAAGGCACAGAAAGATAGATCTAACTTTAGGAGGGAAGGGGAAGGCAGAATGGGGAGGGAGGAGGCCAAAAAAGATTCTTTTAGTTAGAGAGAGACTCAAAACCGAATTGCTAGTTTTAGAGAGAGGAAGAGGGAGTGGGGAGAGGGAAAAGTAGCTTTAAATGAGGGATAATGATGGGGGGCGTTTCTGGCCCTAGCCCACTTTTTGAGGTGGGGTCATTTATGCCAGTTTGAGCTGTCTTTATTAAAAAAGGTGGAAAATCTGATTTTATTGAAAGATTTTGCATTTTCAGCCCAATTTCTTTAAAAAAAACGTATGATTCAAGTTTGACCCCTACATATTAGGGACAGGGAAACCCAACATTTTTCTCCACATGGCCTTCTCCCATTGCACCATTCCTTAATGACTGTCATTAGGCTTGGGGCAAATTAAAGGGCCCAAGAAGACCCCAAACAAGTCCTAATGACGGCAAGGGGTAATGATCTCTTCTAGTGGCTGCATTAACCTTTTTGAGATCAACGCACACTCTGAGTTTCCCATTCTTCTTTGGTACAATGACTATCAAAGAAACCCATTCTGAGTGCTCAATAGGGTATATGAATCCACATTTTATAAGATTTTCAATTTCCTCTTTTACAATCTTTGCATACTTAGGATTCATTGGGTAGGGACGTTGCTGGACTGGTTTAGCAGTGCTAATCAATGGAATTGTGTGTTGCACCACAGAGGGTGGAACACCCTTCATATCATGGTATGTCCAAGCAAATATGTCCTTGAATTCTTTAAGAAGCCTCTTAAGTGTAGCTTCTTCCATCTTGGTGAGGTCTTGATGAGCAATAAAAACTAGATTAGACTCCTCACTTGGATCTGCTAGTTCTATCTCTTTAACTACAGCCAGGCCATCGTAGACACCGCTACTCCCGTTGGGCTTTTGTGTAGACGACTTTATGTTCCCTTGTGGTAAACAATTTGAAATGCTCGGATGCGGGATGTAAGTCTACCGGTTCTTGTTGTGCCATGCTTTTTTCTCTTAATTCCGCATCCTTTTGTTGCTGAGCTAACTCTTGGTTTTGACGCCTTCTCGTCGCTCGCAGTAGTACGACTTAGTTTTGTCTTCTCTTTGATTTCTAATTGGGCGATGTCATGAGGTTGCGGAATACACCACATGACACTTTGGAGGTATTGTCCCCAATTATCCGCTAACTTCTGATGAGCGTCATATGCTCCTACATAACTAAGCCATTCTGGAGTGGATCTCTCTTTGTTTATTGTAGTTCGTACATTAGCTCAATAGCGTTGTCGCTTATGTCTCGTCTTCTTCTTACCTAGTTTTTTATTTTTGTTTATATCAGATTCAGACTCACTTGATCGATCATTTGTGTCCCCCTCACTCTCGGATGAACTGCAAGAGGTTATTGTCCTAGGCCTTGAGCACGTAGCTTTCACACTTGGGTGAATATTTGATTCATACTCCCTATCAGGCTCAGAGCCAGTTTCTTCTTGAGATTCAAACTTGGAGTCACATTGGTCAGAGTCTTCAACACTACTTTCAATGTCACGGGAGTTTGCCACTTTCTTGCCATCAGCAGTCAAGTGCATAACACCTATCATGTTTACTGGCACTAATGGTGGCATATCTTGCCCCTCATGCGTTACCCAACTTGTGCCTCTATTTTCCCATGTGTCTATGGTTGCCTCTAGGTGTACCCAATCCACATTATCCGACTCAGTCATGCCCGGTGTAGGACATCCATATAAGGAGAATCTTTCCCATCATCAGTCTCTTTTTTGCATGTATAGAAATACTTTAATGGAGCTGAGTGAATAGTGGTATCCGAATGATTATCGATGATAACCTTGCTTCCTAAAGGATACGCGCGACCATTCTCAAGATCAACTCGAATGATAGAGTCCTGGAATTGTAAGTAGACATGGTTTTTTGACCAATCATGTACCATTTGTGCTTCCCTCATGAAGGGGCATCCTAAGATCATTTGATATGACATAGGATGCTTAGAGAAATCCATTACAATGAAGGTATGTCTTACCTTGTATCCCAAAACCTTGATCTTAAGGTCCCTTAGCATTCCAATAGGTTTAGCTATAGTTCCATTTGCCATCTTAACCACTATGTTTGTGACTTCTAGGTGAGGTCTTCCCATAGATTCCCAATAGTTTTTAGTCACAATGCTCACTCCAGCACCACCATCAAGGATTCCCTTTAGAGTTAATCCCTTGGTAGTAATGGGGAGGGTTGCATTAGATTCGTCACCTTCAAAGTACTGCCCCAACTTGTTAACAGGTATTTCAACGACCGAGTCTTCATCTAGGTTGGGCTGTATATCCAAATGTTCCTCCTCATCTAGGTTAGGCTATATATCCAAATGTTCCTCCTCATCTTGAAGCGTGTCGGGTCTATCCATATTTGCAAATTGTGGTAACCCCGCCTTCAGTTCTCCATTGAGAAATGCCCGAAGAGCTATGAATAGCTCAGGATCTCTGTATAACTTGGATATGATCGTGGTTCTGATTTCAGAGGACATGAAATCCATTAGTTTGGACACATTCAACGGTACTTTTTGAGATATCGGCCCCCGATCAGGGGCTGGTGAAGATGGAATCGCTTCCTTTTCGATGGGGTCAGGCATTCCCTCACTAAACATTCTTTCAAGCAAGAAGGGTGTCTGCCCACTTGCTGATGTCCTATCCTCACTCTTCCTGAATGATACTAGGTATAGCCGGTTTATGGTGTTGAAAGAACGGTAGAGGGGGAGGAGACACACACACAGGAGCAAACCCTAATGTATATTACAAACCCTAAACATAGAGGGAAGCCATCTCCACTCTCACACAATGCATAATGCCATAATCCATAATACACACAACACACTATGAGTTGTGTCCACACTCTACTAACCCTAGCTAATGTCCACACACTATGACCAGCTGGACACACGGTCATTTATGTCTCACACATCTTCCTACCTAACATGCCAGCACATATAGCATAGCTGGCTCACACTGACATCGAGCTTGAATCTCAACAGCCCCTCTCAAGCTCATGATGTACTGCCGATGAAGATGTAGATGAGCTTGGGATATCATGACTCTCAACACTCCCCCTCAAGCTCATCCCATATACTCCCAACATAGTCCGGAAGTACTCAAACTTCTCCCTACTAAGTGGCTTCGTAAAGATATCAGCCACCTGCTCATCAGTCTTCACATACTGAAGATCAACTGTACCATCCACAGCACCTTTTCTCTGACAAAGTGATAATGGACCTCTATGTGTTTGGTCCTCGCATGAAATACTGGATTCTTTGCCAACTGTATAATGCTCATGTTGTCATAATGAATGATAACTTTGCCATCAATAAGCTCACACAAATCTGCCAAGAGACCCTTTAACCATACTGCCTCACAAGTAGCAATGGCTGCACCTCTATATTCAGCCTCTGTACTAGATAAAGCAACTGTAGGTTGCTTCTTGCTACTCTAACTCACCACGGCACTTCCAAGTGTAAAAGCATATCCACTAGTAGACCGCCTGTCATATGAGCTACCTGCCCAATCAGCATCTGTGTAGCCATGTATGTCCAAGCTTTTACCACTCTCAGAAAGTAAACCATAATGTGCAGTGGTCTTCACATATCTCATGATGCGTCTCACTACATCCAAATGTGGTTTTCTGGGGCTCTACATAAACTGGCTTACTAGCCCCACAGCATAACTCAAATCCGGGCGTGTGATAGTCATGTAAATGAGACTACCAACCATCTTCCTGTACATAGATGGATCATCAAGCTCATCACCATAATCAGCCCGCAACTTCACATTTTGCTCCAAAGATGTACTCATAGGCTTACACCCTGTCATGCCATATTTTGCCAACATATCCAATGCATATTGGTGCTGTACTAACCATGCACCTGCATGATCTTTGACCACTTCAATTCCAAGGAAGTATCTCAACTCACCCAGATCTTTCATGTCAAATTGCCCACTCAAAGCTTTCTTGACATGCATCACATCTGCACCATGATCACCTGTGATAATCAAATCATCCACATAGATGACGAGTAAAACAATCCCATGCTCTGTCTTCTTCACATAGAGTGAAGAATCTGCTGTAGAAGTCTGAAAACCAAGTGAGATAAGATATCTACTCATCTTATCACTCCAAGCACAAGGTGCTTGCTTCAGACCATATAATGCCTTTTTCAATCTGCATACATGAGTGGGATATCTTGGGTGTACATACCCTTCTGGCTGTGCCATATACACTTCCTCTTGTAGATCTCCATTTAGAAATGCATTCTTGACATCCATTTGATGCATTTCCTAACCATTAGCTACAGCCATAGCAATGACTGCTCTCACTGTGCCCATCTTAGCCACTGGACTAAAGGTTTCATCATAGTCCAAACCTTGGGTTTGTGCATACCAATCTTGCTTTATGTCTCTCAATAGAACCATCAGATTTGCACTTCACTTTGTAAACCCATTTACATCCAATAACATTCTTGTCCTTTGGTAGTGCAACCAAGTCCCATGTATCATTATGGACCAATGCGTCCATCTCAACATCCATTGCTTTCTCCCATACATGCTCTCCACCAATAGCTTCTGTATAGCATGTAGGTTCCACATGCTTCACCATAGATGTCATATATGCATAGTGCATAGCAAAATCTCGATATGTCAACCTGTCAACAGGATATCTGACCCTTTGGGATCTTCGCAATGCATGCGGATCACTCTGAACACCTGTAACTCTAGCATGTGGTGGCACATATCTATCCTGCCTAGCACCAGGTGTGCGTAAAACAGGTATGCCAAGCTCCTCATCCAAACTCTCTAAACTAGATGACTCATAACCTGTGATTCCAATTCCTTCGACCTTCTTCTTTACTTTATCCATAGCACTACTCCCAGTGCTCACACTCTCATGCCTCAAACGTCCTGACCATGGACGTACACTGCTACTCTCAGCTTTTGCTCTGCTGGCCCAGACATAGTAGTAGAACTAGAACTTACTTGTGGCAAGTTTACAGGTATATCAGCCTCAAGTGACTCAATGACACCCTCATCCTTTGCTTTGTACCGACTAGCAAGCTCATCAAACACCACATCTCGTGAGATGACCACTTGTCTAGTTTGTGGGTTGTAACATTTGTATGCCTTTCGATCCTGTGCATATCCAACAAATACACATTTTTCTGCCTTAGGATCCAACTTTCTTCTTCTTTCATCAGGCACATGTACATAAGCTATGCATCCAAAAACTTTGAGGTATCCAATGTCTAGCCTATAACCTGTAAGCCGCATCTCTGGCGTACTTCCATGAATGGCTGATGTAGGTGTTTTGTTCAGTATATACACACAGGGCTTAGCCTGCGCAGTCCATGTTGTTTGATGCCCTCAGTCAATTGAATCAACCTTGCCCCATAGAGCTTGTAACAGTAGCCAAATTTCTTTCTATGTAGGAGCAGTTGATTTTGGCTTCCTCCAACGTATCCTTGGCAATACTCAGATCCGCCTCAAACTTCTCTAAGTCGTTCATTAACTCCCGTTGCAATGCTTGATGACTGTTGAGCACTCTGAATTTTATTACGAACCCACTGAGCTGTAACTAAATTGAATCAAACCTCTTTTGTGCCTCTTTCTCAGTTGTCTTAGCTAACTTCAGCTCTAATAGCAAATTACTAGTCCTCGACCCCTGACACATCTTTCTCAACTCTCGAAGACATTCTGATGCTTCTCAAAGCTTTCTATCTGCATTGGCTCTGGTTTTTCATTTTTTTCTTGGTGTTGCTCCATCCTCTTCTTTAACAGAACTGCCCTCATGACTTACACCTTTTACGGTGATGACACGGAAGCGGTATAGCTATATATGCCTTTATAGAGTGTCACACTTCCACACACTGATACAAACACACCCCGAACACCAGACCCAAGAGCATGTACAAAACTTTATTCCAATACAAGTCTTCGTCTTTACAAAGTTGAATATCCATTTTTGCTCTGATAAACATTTCATTAGCGTCTTCTTCACATGATCAACGGCCAAAGGCCCTCTCAGTAAAGGACTCGGCAAAACAAACCAACACAACACACACACACACTGGCTGCGGGCAGCAACCCATGAACAATGCACTCTCCCTGGCATCGCTAGCCCCAGTTGTGGCAGCAGATACAAACAAAGAAGCATGCCTGGAGCAACCAGCCACATGTAGCAAAAAAGAAAAGAAATACTCTACTGCACTCAAAGGTAGCTACCCAATAGAACATCCCATCTTGCATCGATAGCCTTGGTGAAACGAGGGCAGCAACTACAAATAACACATATTTCTCTATACTCAGAGGCAGCTGGCCAACAAAAACATCGCCCTCTACTGCGGGCGGCAGCTCACACCAGAAGAACTGCGACAGTAAATGCAAAACAACACTCTCTCTCTCTGTGCTACCAGCCGCCGCCGCGCCAAGTAGCAACACCTCAAAAACTCCCCGCTACGAGAGGCGGCAACCCCAATGAAAAACTCCCCTCGTTGCCAGCCCACAGTCGGCCTTTTCTATCTCCACAGCTCCGTAGCCTATCAAAGTTCAAAATATACACACGCGCCCACTTCATCTCCACGCTCCTCCTCTGCTGTTCTGCTTCCTTCTGTTGAAATTTGAGCATAATGATGAGCTATGGTGGATCATACACTAGAATCAACATCATTAACAAAGTGATTAGCAAATGATTAAGACGTAATTAGTGAATAATTAGCAATAGATTAATGTAGGCATGGATACTCAAAAACCAGCAAATTCTCATTAGGGCTATGCCTCAATTTATAGAGTTTACATCAAGCATCAAATCCCATTGATTTCTCCATGATTCACTCCCAGAATATCTCCACCTCTTGCCTGATTCTCTCCACCTCTTCTCTTTTCCCTGAATATCTCCTAGAATATCTCCACACTCCTAAATTCCCTCATGCTACCCATTATTCTCTCCCAGTAGATTCTTCTAACCTTTTCACAGGTTCTTTCACAATTACATCTCCTCTTTTACAGCCTCTATCCAAGAGCTTGTTCCCACACACACCCTATTCACTTGTATATTTCAACACCTCCCCTCAAGTGAATAATCCTAGCACACCTGGACCCTGTATCAAGTTTCCCTCTTACTTGATAGCCCGCGACCAGTGCCTCAAGTCCCTAAACTCCATAGTCCTTGACACTCTCTCTCTCTATGTGTCCAAGGCTACTATAAGTGCCCGCGACCTTGACTAAAGTGCTCACACATACATCTACCACTTGGCCTACATCATCGGTGGCTCAGAGGTGGTTTTACTTTATTGGGGTAGGTTACATTGGGTTGTGGGGTCTCTCTCTCTCTCTCTCTCTCAGAGATTTTCACACGGCTCCTCACTCTTTGGAGCCTCACATCTTGTCTTGTCTTCAGTCTTCTTGTCGTGGGCAGCTTCTCTCCACGCGTCCGTCTCTTCTTTCAGTCTTCTTGGGGCAGCTTCTCTTCTCGTGGCAGCTTTTCTTCTCGTGTCCATGTCTTCCTTCAGATCTTCTTGGTGTGGATCCTCTTCTTGGGAAGAGATATTCTTCTTCTTTCATGGCTGGGGCCATGAGCTCGTCCGTCTCAGGTCATTTTGCTCCATGTGAGCAACATGTTTCAATGTTTTGCTGACAGTTCCTTTGGGCTTTTTATGTTTATCTTGTATCATTATGCAATGCAAACCCAAATCTATGCGGGAGGTCTTACCTCTTGCCTTATTCTGGACAAGGGCAGTGTCTGTTCCCATTTTTACACTGATGCAATGTGCCCAATACATAATGCGTATAGCATTCATTCTCATGCACATTCCAAATGCAACTCTGGCTGTGAATAATCTTGAATTTGAGTGAGATTTACAGGCATTAACCAAGGGTTAAATGTAAAATGATGATTTTCACAATTTTTATCAGCATAATTTTCCCAGAAATTACATTAAATTAAGGGCAACCAATTTGTACGGGATGGTTAGAGTATCAAACCAACTCCGATTTGCAATCTGAATTTATAGGAATCTGTATCAGATACCTAATGGTTAATTTGAACCCTCAATTGCACCAAAGTACAGTGATTAGCACTGATTAATCACTGATTAGCAAATTAATGCTCTGTTTTGTGTGCAGAAAATAGAGTATGCGGGGAGTCCAGATCTGGTGCCTTCCACTTCAAATGAGCTCAAATTCTTTCAAGGGCATCAATAGCAATGAGTCTAGTAGAGGATTAAGCCAAGAAACACAAGATTTGACCAAATATTGAAAGCTTAATCTCTGTTTTACCAAAGTCACCTGCACATTTGATGAAGAGCTTGGATCTCACTGTAAACTTGATGAAACTCAATTCTGTCTTCACCAGCTTGTAGAGCATGCTTGATTACCCCTTGGGCTAAGAGGAATTAGAAGGATTTGACCTGATGAAGTAGCAATGGCAAAAATTCCTCAGAAAAACTGTGCCCTTCATTCTGCGAAAATCTGCAGTTCTGCGTTGAATTGGCCCACAAGATTCAAGGAGTATGTAGCCCTATGAGTCTACTATAAGTACCTAAAAGGGCTTAGCCTAATGTTATGTGTGCAAGGAGAATGGAGTCCTCCACTGGCTGGGGGTGAAGGGGAGAAGTGAAAACTCACTAAAAATTTGATTTTTTGCTAATTACCTACTAATCCTAATTAATTCACTAATGGGCTCATAAATCTAATTGATTCTAGGCATGGCTCTGATACCATGTTGAAATTTGAGCATAATGATGAGCTATGGTGGATCATACACTAGAATCAACATCATTAACAAAGTGATTAGCAAATGATTAAGACGTAATTAGTGAATAATTAGCAAATAGATTAATGTAGGCATGGATACTCAAAAACTAGCAAATTCTCATTAGGGCTATGCCTCAATTTATAGAGTTTACATCAAGCATCAAATCCCATTGATTTCTCCATGATTCACTCCCAGAATATCTCCACCTCTTGCCTAATTCTCTCTACCTCTTCTCTTTTCCCTGAATATCTCCGAGAATATCTCCACACTCCTAAATTCCCTCATGCTACCCATTATTCTCTCCCAGTAGATTCTTCTAACCTTTTCACAGGTTCTTTCACAATTACATCTCCTCTTTTACAGCCTCTATCCAAGAGCTTGTTCCCACACACACCCTATTCACTTGTATATTTCAACACGTTCAGCCCTCTTCGAATCTCTTCCACCTGCTCGCTCTCTCTGCTATTCATCTCCTTCCTCTTTCTCCCCCTCAGCCTTCGTGGGTACTGCCCTCTCGTCTTATTCTTCTTCGAGACAGCCACGGCCAGCTCGCCTCCCACTACTTGTCCTCATCCACAGAGCGAATTGCCCCTTCTTTTGGAAAAACCCACCACCCCTGGCCCAAATTGGCATCCTCCCTGCTCCAATCTCTTTGCGCCATCTCTCCCCTGCCATGCACACACGTAGCCACATCACCCTTCTCGAATCTCCTTTAATCTTGGACATTTTCACCCCTCATACACATATTATATTGGCACCCCCAACAATTAATTGCCCCCATGCACTTGCACATTTTCGAATACAATCTACAAGTACCCACTTTATTTTTTTTGAGACATGCACATGTACAGAGCAACTAAATGACTGACACCATCTCAAGCAGACCACGCTCTAGATTAGCCTGGTACTCCCACACCTTGGGCTCATCATTTCCCTTGCACATACACTTCCATCAAAGCCTAAAGCTTGATTGCCACATATAACCACACATCCATGACGCCCACACTGAGTCAGTGAGTGCTCCCATGACTTTACCACAATATGGAACATCACTTATGTACACATGTACAAGTTGAGTTTTGGAGTTTTCAAAAATCTTCACACATATTTAGCAACACCTTATTTTTGCTACTGAGACATTCATGTCCAGCAGAGCTGTACAAACAGAGACTATTTATCCTCCTAGATCAAATAGAAATCTCGGTGCATACACCTTCCAATTCTTCAAGCATTTTCCTCTGTCAAATAACCGTTGATACATTCTGTCATAATCTTCCATTTTTAGCAACCCCCTGGGTTCTTTATATATGGCATCATCAATATATACTATTGCATTTCCTTCTCCATACCAGCTCACATAGTCTTGTGATGGAAATAACCATTCCTCACCTCTACTCCTCTCTAACACATCTGAATCCCACTCATAATCATATACTGAATTAACAAACATCTGATCATCGACTTCCATCTCATGGTCATCCAATTTGCAACCTACATCATTGGTTTCCAACTCTTCCTCTGGACAAATTGCCAAACTAAGACTATAGCCAAACCACTCATCCATATGTTGAGAATCAACATGAGGTGTATCCACCATAAACTCATTTCCCTTCAGCCCATCAACATCAAACATAGCAACTTCATGCACTCTAGTCTTCCTTCCCATAACACCTATGCCTCTTCCTCTTCCTGCAGACTCTATCCAATTCAAACTTAAAGACTTCATGAGCTCCACTGCTTCATGAACATCTTTCTTCAATGAATCCTCTTGTTTAGGAACAACAACAGCTTCTCTTTCAGGATGCATACTCTCAGTCTCTCTCATCTTCACAAACTTCTTCGGCTCTTCCTGTATTCCCAACTGCCTCAGACGCTTCACCTTCCACTCCTTCTCTCGAGCTACTCTGACAGCCTTCTTAAAGCTATCCAGATTCTTCAGCTCCACCTTCAGATGGAGGGTAGGCTCCAGACCAGCCACAAATAGGTCTCCCTTTATCATCTGCGGGGGTACTTCAGGAATCAAAGCCTCACTCCATAGACTCCACAATCTACCAAACTCTATCAGATACTGATCCACATCCTGTTCATCCTTCTGCTGAATTTTACACAACTCTTTCCACACATCATTCGGACTTCTTACACGGGCAAACTGTGCCAAAAATGTAGCTCTAGCTACATGGTACTCAGGGTCCTATTGATGAGCATTCCTGTGTGTAGTCACAAACATCTGTAGCCATGCTTTTGCATCACCCTATAAGCAATAAGTCAAAATCTGAGAAAGGATCTCCGGGGTTGCCTTGTCTTTCATCAAAGCTATAAATTCCATCTTTTCCAGAAATTTAAATACACTTTCATGCGGTAATCCCCAATACTCTGGAAAGTCCTGAGCCATCTCTTAAATCTTTCTTCACACAGACCCTTGTCTTCTTTCACAAACCAAAGGAAATTTCTTCCTCTGTGGAGGCACCAAAAAGTGATGACACGGAAGCGTTATAGCTATATATGCCTTTATAGAGTGTCACACTTCCACACACTGATACAAACACACCCAGAACACCAGACCCAAGAGCATGTACAAAACTTTATTCCAATACAAGTCTTCGTCTTTACAGAGTTGAATATCCATTTTTGCTCTGATAAACATTTCATTAGCGTCTTCTTCACATGATCAACGGCCAAAGGCCCTCTCAGTAAAGGACTCATAACCAATACAACACACACACACACTGGCTGCGGGCAGCAATCCATGAACAGTGCACTCTCCCTGGCATCGCTAGCCCCAGTTGCGGCAGTAGATACAAACAAAGAAGCATGCCTGGAGTGACCAGCCACATGCAGCAAAAAAGAAAAGAAATACTCTACTGAATAGAACATCCCATCTTGCATCGACACATCTTGCATCGACAGCCTCGATGAAACGAGGGCAGCAACTACAAATAACACATATTTCTCTATACTCAGAGGCAGCTGGCCAACAAAAACATCGCCCTCTACTGCGGCAGCTCACACCAGAAGAATTACGCCAGTAAATGCAAAACAACACACTCTCTCTCTGTGCTACTAGCCGCAGTGCCAAAAAGCAACACCTCAAAAACTCCCCGCTCCCAGAGGCGGCAACCCCAACGAAAAACTCCCCTCGTCGCCAGCCCACAGTCGACCTTTTCTGTCTCCACAGCTACGCAAACTTCCAAAGTTCAAAAATACAAACGCGCCCACTTTAGCTCCACGCTCCTCCTCTGCTATTCTGCTTCGTTCAGCCCTCTTCGAATCTCTTCCAGCTGCTCGCTCTCTCTGTTGTTCATCTCCTTCCTCTTTCTCCACCTCAACCTTCATGGGTACTACCCTCTTGTCTTATTCTTCTTCGAGACAGCCACGGCCAGCTCGCCTCCCACTACTCGTCCTCATCCACAGCGAATTGCCCCTTCTTCTAGAAAAACCCGCCACCCCTAGCCCAAATTGGCATCCTCCCTGCTCCAATCTCTTTGCGCCATCTCTCCCCTGCCATGCACACACGTAGCCACATCACCCTTCTCGAATCTCCTTTAATCTTGGACATTTTCACCCCTCATACACATATTATATTGGCACCCCCAACAATTAATTGCCCCCATGCACTTGCACATTTTCGAATACAATCTACAAGTACCCACTTTATTTTTTTTTGAGACACGCACATGTACAGAGCAACTGAATGACTGACACCATCTCAAGCAGATCACGCTCTGGATTAGCCTGGTACTCCCACACCTTGGGCTCATCATTTCCCTTGCACATACACTTCCATCAAAGCCTAAAGCTTGATTGCCACATATAACCACACATCCATGATACCCACACTGAGTCAATGAGTGCTCCCATGACTTTACCACAATACGGAACATCACTTATGTACACATGTACAAGTTGAGTTTTGGAGTTTTCAAAAATCTTCACACAACGGCATCGCTGCCCTCATGACTTACACCTTTTACAGCAGCCCAGTGTGGCGGGCAAAATCATCCCAATCCACGTCAATGCCATGCTTGAATGTTACATAAGCATGTGCCAACACCGTGCCCACCTCATTGTTCATCACTGACTCTGCACGGTATATCTTTTTATATACCATCATAAATTGATCCTTATTTCTCTCCTTCAATCCATTGATGTGGAAACCACGTCTATTTCACTTCTCAAGGTCCCAATTGGATGCCAACCATTCCTAAATTTGAGGACATACATTTGGCTTGGCATGATAGAAGAACTTCCACGGGAGCTTACAGCCTTTTGGTACTGTCAAACCTTTCTTGCCACCATATTTCTTACTCTCCTTCCCCTTAGCTACGAAGAGCTTTGAAGACATAGTTGGGAGCTTCATTTTGCTTTGGAGACAAAGCTGCATTCCTCTTTGGTGATTTCTTGCTTGGAGTAACATTTTTTTTCTTGGAGACATAATTCACTTGTAACACTTCAGACAATAAAAAAACCAAAAGTTGCACAGAGAGAGAGAGAGAGAGACCCTACTGGGCGACGACACATGCAAAGGAGAATGGATTCTAGAATATTTGAATGTACTAGAATTGTGTGCAACTCCCACTTCACAAGGTTGCAGAATGACAGAGAGAGCTTACCCTGCACTTCACAAGGTTGCAGAATGACAGAGAGAGAGACGGAGAGAGAGACCCTACTGGGCGACGACACATGCAAAGGAGAATGGATTCTAGAATATTTGAATGTACTAGAATTGTGTGCAACTCCCACTAACACACACGAGTTTGATAACTCATTTAAAGTCCATTCACCCTTTCTATTTGGGATTTAGTATTAATTCTCACCTAATAGTATAGAACTCCCTTTTGCCAATAGTACATACACCGTTTCATGCTTTCACCCATGTGACCCTCAAGTAAGTACATTCTTAATCTCTGTCTCATGTATATACCTTGTTTAATGCACTATACTAAATGGTGCTTTTGTTTAATGTTAGTACAAAGTTACTATATAATACAAAGGTAGTTTTGCATGGAGCGTGTGGATTCTAAAAGAAACACATTTGATTGTGGTGTGATGGCAACTTTTGAGCAAGAATGTCGAGCATGATACCAATGTCATAGAGAGGACAATCTTGAGTGTTGTAGAACTATTCAAGATATTCTTAAGGTTGAATTTAGAGCATTTAGTCTATTCATCTTTGATGTCAAATGGTTCAAGGTGATATATAGAGGTGCTCAAGCAATCATGAAGAAACATCCAAATGGGTTCTTTCAAATTGATTCCACCAAGTTTTGGAATGATGAGAAAGATACTTTCGTACGACCTCAATACTGTCAACAAGTTAGTATCCCAACAAATCCCAAATTAAATCTTGATATAGTATAAGAAAAGTGTAACCCTTAGGCATCATATGGAGTAATATTTACTACGTAAAAGCAAAGGTATGATCGACAACGTACTCAGCAATGGTTGTTATGTACAAAGAAGGGGGAAGAACCCCTACCACTAGACTACTAGACTACTAACACAACGTCGCACGACGGGACAAGGTCAAAGGATTCCCGCCTCAAGCTATTATCATCTAGCTTTCTGTAGGTATTAGGACGGGAAAACAAGTGCAATTTCCGCGGCTCAAATCGAGAAAACCCCCGGTCGTAATTTCGCATAATAGCCTTAAAGATTGATATTTTAGTTATAAAAAAAGGCAATTTTTCTGACTGACGAACCAGAGGTGCTACTTGCTGCGGGTAGCAGCAAGTAGGTAGGGTGCATGTGCTCCCACTGCTGCCTCCTCGATCTCCGGACCCTTTCTTTAATTTGTAAACTTTGAATATATTCTCTCTCACTCTCTCTCTCATAAGTGTGGACGCTAGTTCAGTTTAATGTAGGCACATGCAATGTGCATATCATCATAAACGTATGTTGCAGTGTGCACGGTGCACCGATGCTATCATTTATGTACATCTATCATGCCCCCACATAAATTTCCTCCATTCCAGAACCTAGTGTAAAAAGCAATGTGATTATTTAAATTTTGAGCCGTGAAAAACATTTTTCCCAATCAATGGAAAAAAGAAAGACATTGAAATTTAGTCGGTTTTTTTAGCTCAAAATGATGAGATTTGCTGGTTTTGGAATACATTGTAGAGAATCCCGCGCCCAAATCCTCCCCGATCAAGCGGAGGAGTGGGAGCAATGCTAGGCGATGGGATTCCTCTTCTCACGTGTGAGCAACGCAGCCAGCATGCAAACTGGCTCTCTGTTAGCCGACTTGCCCTATTAGTCCGCATATGTGGCACCTACCTCTGTGCATGTTAAAAATCTCTTTTCTCCCCTCGACTCCTCACCTAAACTAGGTCTCTTTTCAGATCCCTTTGCAGACTGGCTATGGAGAGCCCAACTGGCCCGTCCCACAAACTGCAACCAAGCGAAAAAGAGGAAGACTAGGGGAGGCTCAAAGACCAAGTTCTACTACCTGAGCGAGATGGAATTGACCTAGTTGAAGGGCATCCTGCAAAAGAAACTAGGAGGGGCCAACTGGATGTGAAACCAGCATCACCCGGATGGAAGAGATGGAGCTACTGGAAAAAAAGATCAACTAGGCAGAAGTGGTAAGATTTTTGTTTCCCTTCCTAGTGTCGATTTAGTTCAGGAATGACAGAATATCTACCAAAACAAGGGCCTGATTGGTCTTTATTATGGGCCGAGACCTCTAACCAAGGTTCTCAATGCTTGGATGAGAAAAAATTGGGCTTCCAAGGGGCTCATAGTGGAGCATACCCAGTACCTCCCTAGTAATTATTTTTGTTTCCTATTTAAAGAACAAGGTATACCTCTCAATGGTCCAGGTGCAAGACAATGGGTCTTGAGAAATTCCTCTTTGTCCCTATTTCATTGGACCCCTGAATTCTCTCTTGTTGGTCACAAACCTACCCTCTGCCATGTCTGGGTAGAACAACCCAACCTACCTTTGCATTTACACCCATTAATCAAGCTCCTACTTGAACCAATTGAAAGATTGTTGGGAGTGTGATCAAAGATTGACCTAAACCCATGTTGGCACCCTCAAGCCCTACTAGAAATATATATAAGGAAGGATATCCCTAGTTCCTTATCTATTAATGTAGGAATGAGTTTCATCTTAGACCAACCATTGGTCTAAGATGAAACTCATTATCTATTAATGTAGGAATGAGTTTCATCTCAAGACCAACCATTGGTCTTCAGAAACATCTCGAATACCTGGAACAAAAGACCATTTTATTAGGAATTGCTCCATTAAATTCTCCCCCCTTCTCAACCAAATCCCCCCACACTGAACTTAAAGAAGATAGTCACGGATTTCAATTTGTTGGGAGGAGAGGTAGAGGCTAACGGTATCTACAAGGCTCTAGAAACTAGCCAAGAAGGAGAAATTACATGTTCTCCCCACTCTTGGTTGGCATTTTTGATCTCCTAGTGAGGAAGATGATGAAGAGGTATCAAAAGTACACAATTCTAGGAAAGTGACCTCGAGAAAGAGGTAGGCTTCCAAGATGCCTCATTGGTGAACTTGGGTGTTGGCCCAGCACAATCATTGCCAAGAGGGGGGAAAAATCACCTTCTCTAGCCACTATCAAACAGAACATTAGAAATGCACGACAAACAAAAGCTGAGATGGTTGCCTTCTTTAAGAGGAGACAGTCCCAAGTAGGGGGCATGATCTCCCCTCTTCTCATAGAAAAGAGAACACAAGACTCTGCAAAACTCTCCCAAAAAATCAGAAGACATGAAAGACATGACAATCATTTCTTACAACTCTAAAGGTCTAACTGATTGTAACCGATCTATAATTATAAAAGAATGGATGTTTCAATCGAACATCCATTCTGACATCATGTGTCTGCAACAAGAAGTTAAAGCCTCGGGTCAAGCTCTAGTTAAAAATCTAGAGCTGATCTCTAAGAAGCACTCCTGGTTCAACTCTAATCATCTCCTTGGAGGGGAAGAACTTCAACAGGAATATGTCAATCTTTGGATGTCTCTTGTTAAACATCATGAAGTTGATCCTCTTAATAGATGGGTGGCCATTCACTTAGAATTGAAGAACTTTAAATTTGTGCTTATCTTTGTTTATGCTACTAGCCCCTTGGCCTCCCTCGGGGCGCCGGGGGGGGGGGGGGGGGGGGGTTGTAGAGAGAGGGTCACTCAAAAATATGTAAGATAGCACGTAAGTTTAACAAAATAGTTTTTTTTCTCTTGTGGATTTACATAAAATTTACATACATAAGGGGATTTTTAATTAAAATGGTGAAATTTCGGGACATAAGGGATACTTTTATTGTGGCAAGTAACAGCCACGTCATCACCAAATTTGGGGACTTCTTGAATATGTAAAATTACCCCATCATGCTATATATCATTGGAAAGGTCTCAAAGGGTAGGTTCCAAATGTCTAAACTCCACTCACTTCTGAGTTGATTTGCAAAAATTTCACCATGTACTGACTTTTGAAGAGAGAGAATGTGTAGCAATCCTTAAAGGGCCCAATTTGAGTCCAAATTTTTTCTAATGAACAAAGGCATGGGCACATATTGTTAGAGACTCACAAAAAGTGCTCCTAGATATGAAAAAAGAAGTCATTAAGATCAAGACAGATAGGAGAGCCAAGAAATACAAGGAGCTGTAAAGTTTAGAATAGAAAATCAATCAAGGCCAGGTGGACCTACAAGATGTTTTGATCAAGGTTAGGGAAGATTTAAAGAAGGAAGAAGAGAAACAATGTCAGCACATCAAACTCTATCTAAGAGAGTGGTGGGATAGGAAGATTGATAGATCCTCTAAAGATATGTTCTCTCTCCTTAAAAAGAAGGCTATCACAGACCACATCCCCATGTAAAAAGGTAGAAGTGAAAATCTTGTAGAATCTTTGGCTGAAAACATGGACATTGTCAATGAGCATTTTTTCTCCATCTTTAGTGCACAAAATTACTATAGAGAGGAGAGGAAAGTTGCCATCCAAGCCATATTAGAATGCAAAAGGAAGTCAATATCTCCAAGCCTTTTAGCCATCGTAGAAGAGGATATTTCTCTTGGAGAATTAGAGGGTGCAATTAATGCTATGTAGAATGGAAAGAGCCCTAGGCTCGGTGGACTCCCAATAGAATTCTTTAAAACCTATGAAGAATTCTTTCTAACTCCCTTGTTTAAGGTCTGAAATGAATCAATCAAATATGGTGTCCTCCCTTTCTCAATAAATAAAGGGGTCATCAAATTGATTCATAAGAGAGGACCTAAAGATGAGATTTCTAACTGGAGACCTATAACTATGCTAACCATGGCATATAAAATCTATGCAAAGTCCCTAGCAAGAAGACTCTCACGCCATCTGAACTAGATAAGACTTGAGTAGAAGGGTTTCATCAAAGGCCCTATTAAGAAGACTCTCAGACCATGGATAAGACCTGAGTAGAAGGGTTTCATCAAATGTAGATATATACTTGATTCCATTATAGCTCTTTAGGAAGGAGTGGAGCATGCTCAACAAACCTGAAAGGATTTTATGTTCTTCAAGATATATTTTGATAAAGCTTATGATAGATTGGAGTGGGACTTTGTTTTACACTCCCTACGTGATATGGGGCTGGGGGCCGAACTTTATAAAATTGGTCAAAGTGCTTTTTGGTAATATTAGCTCAGGCCACAATGACAGTGAATGGTCACCTCATAGAATTCTTTAGTTTTAAAAGATCTATTAGACAAGGCTGTTCCCTGGCCCGCTTACTATTTACTATTTGCTGCCAGATGCCTTGGGTTGGCTAGTCCAGAAGGCTAATATGGACAAAGGACAATTAAAGGCATCTCACAAAGTGCAAACTTGTCTCCAATAATTTGTAGATGATACCAATGAGTTGATTCATGAGATGACAGCCATCTACACAAGCTTTTTGTTCTGCTTGGCTTCGAATTAGTTATCAATCACTCTAAAATACGAATTAAAATAATGCTTATGTTTTGAATATGTCCCGGGGTACTGATCTCGTCTTGTTATTGTGGTGACCTTTTTGAGATTGACACATACTCCAGCCACCGCAATGGCTCTTAGAACAAGGATGCAAGGTCATTAGGAAAGGTCAAATCTTCAGACTTCTAGGTATTCTGATGGGTTTTGATGTAACCATGCATCAAAGGTGAATGTGGGTAATGGATAGAGTGCAAGACAAGTTTAGAAAAGATGGAGTGGGTCTAGCATAGTTTTGCAGGAAGGACTACTATTCTCATACACATCCTCTTCCATACGGCTATCTACTTCCTTCATGTTGGCACCCCTTAAACAAAGATCTCAAGCACTTAGAGAGACTATTCAAAAATTGCATGTCGTCTAGCAATATAGAGGAATCCAAAATGCCTAAAGTTGCATGGAAAGTCTGCACCATGCCTAAGAATAAAGGTGGATGGGGCATACCAAAAATCATTGATGTAGCAAACCATATGGTTGCTAAATGGATAGTGAGAAGCCTTCTATATCCTCAGGAAGATTGGTCAATACTTTTTAACAAGAATGTGGACAACTTCAGATTTCCTTACCTTCACCAATGGAAGAAAATTTCCAAAATGATGCTCTTCTTTAGTCCAATGAAAATACAAGCACAAGGAATCCCTCTAGTCAAATCGATATGGCAGGCCTCAAATATATGTAAGTCATAAATCAGACTACACAGCAAGATCAAGAAACATGCTTGTATTCTAGACTTGGAATTAATCTGGTTTTCCATGGTAGTGGGAAACTGTATATCATAAAACTTGTATAAACATGTCCACAAACTTCACAAAAAGGGCATTCACACATGGGGTGATTTATGGTGCAGGAATAACCATAGGTGGTTGACTGATCAGGAGGTCAGGGATTACTACATGCTATTTGAATCAGATTTTCAACCGATCTTAGAGAGAAAAAATCTATGGCCTTGGGAGAAAATAGCTCTACTCCAACTAAAGGGACCCCTAATATATCAAAGGCTTTCTCGTGGTGGAAGCTCAAACATAAACTGTTACCCATCTCGCCTCTCCTCCCTCAAGGCCCCTCGTTGCACTACAAGCTAAATAACAAAATGGAACCTATTATGAGATAGAAAACAATGGGGTTTCAAGTTCTCAAAAATTTGGTCGTCACCAAAATCTTGCTTGTTCAGGAGGGTGGTATTATGCACCTATATCACATAAGATTAAGTAATATTAAAATACAAATAAGATAAATTTCTAAAAGCTTCTAAAACAAAAAAAAATTAGACTATTAAGACTTGTTTTCAAACAAGTAACTTACAATGGGCATATCATCATAGTTCAAATCGACACCCTGTTGTTGATGCAACCATTCAAATGTAGCCGAGATCCCATTACGATAAGCATAGTTGTACTCTTCTCACAAGAAGGAGAGCAGCCTACCACATTTTTCTACATTAAATACACATTAAAAAAGAACAATTTATATAAGTTTAAATTCTTTGAAAAATAAAAATTTTGAATACAAAATGTTAAGGGTTTAGATACTTACAAATTGAGCAAAGAAATATGGCCTTTCACTCGATGAGAAGCCCCTATTTTATATTGTCGTACTTGGGCTTCTCCTCTTCTTGCTTGAATAGATCGGGATTTTCTTGCTATGTCTTTTTTACCTTCTTCCAATCTTTTTTTAATTCTCCTAGCAGCTTGAGGCCACCACGCTTGATGGCCTTAGCAATCAATTATTTCTATGACTCACATGTCTCGCATATGATCCAACATCTTAAGGTCATTAAACTGCAAGTCGGGGTGTAGGAACTCTATCTTCAATACAGTTAGAATGTATTATTTTTTTGCATTATCTTGATTTTGTCAATCAATTCCCTAAATATTTCTAAACTTAAGATTTACCAGATGATGCATGTGTGCTATGCCATGCTTCCCCTTGCTATCCTCAATGATACTCCCATCTGTCCTCCTCACATGGTAAGAAAGTATCATAGGGTCATAGGTGTTTGAATCAACCACTTGATGTGCCTTCTCCTCTGATGGGGAACTGGAAGCAAGTCTATTTCTACCCCCAAAACAACCGCCACCCCAACTAGAATGACGATAAGAAAAGGCTGACCTCTTATTTGACGAGAATGTGGTACGAGGTCGTAGACTAGGTTCCACAGAAGAAAGGGAAGTGGGCTGGTCCCAACCTACATGAGAAGGCCCAGCAGCTTGAAATGGAATAGATCCTCCAATGTGAGTGGATAAGGGCATAGAAGTGTGGAACCCAGGAGCAGAATCACCTGTTGGAGTATCCTCCATAGGTGTAGGTTAACTATGGAAGGAATTGAGGGTGGAGCAAAAATGTTCCACACATTCTCTCTACCATACCTAAACCTGGCACCCAAGGGTGCAATAAACATAGAGCTTGCATTAACAATTTATGCACTAAGCTAAACCTAAACCCGACACCCAAGGGTGCAATAAACATAGAGCTTGCATTAACGATTATAAGAAGAGGGGCTTACCTCTTTATTATTAAGCTAAAGGAGAGGATTAGTGCAAGACCTACAAAATATAAAATTAAAAAAAAGTGATTAGTAACACATTTAATGAACTCTACCTACCAAAATAAGAGACATAGAAAAGATCAAGACACATTAAGCATGATCACAAAAAGAAGAATGAGACGAAGTTAAAAGAAGTTTAGTACTCTAAACTTTAACCCTAATATCATTATTTACTCTATTAATCATTAGGATTAAGCATAAGACAAGAAAACCTTCATTAGGTCACACCATAGCCAAATAGTGATGAATAAGAAGAAAGAGAAACAGGAAGAGGAAGAGGAAGGAAGTAAAAATGCATCAGGTTTAAGCATAAGAGAATAAAAACTTCATTAGCTCACACCATAGCAATGTAGTGTGATGAGTAAGGAGAAAGAGGAAGAGTAAGAGAAAGGAAGTACCCATGCATCGGATAGAGGTATATTGATGGAGTAGATGGAGCCGGTGTGCAGTCCTTAAAAGAAAGGAGTGGAGGGAATATTTTGGGGGAGAAAAAACTACATCGGTGGCACCGTGGGTTTAAAAAGTAATTTTCCCACTGCTGATGTCTAGCGATGCTTATCTAAGTGACGCTAGGAAAATTCCAAAGAGAAAAGAATTCCATATACCATTGACACCGCTACATTTAGTGCGTGTATTCATATTTAGTTTTTAATTTGCACACTTCTTTTTCCCTATATAGATGTCTTCTACTAGTTTGGATAGTGATGGGTCACCATCCATTGAAAGTCTAGAGTGGTTGCAAAGAAGAATCCCCTTTTCATGTGTAAGATGCAAGAATGTTTATATGCATGAATGTCAAGTCACATTGGAGCATAAATTAGAAAATGGGGATCTTTTGAACCAATGCTAACTAACATGATGCCTCAAGCTAATTCCTCAGTTAGTATATAAACTTATGAGATGATATGTATACTCATGGTTTGACATATGTAATGTTGATTATCATTTTTAAATATGGTTCATTAGGATGAGGATGGCAAGGACATTTGTACACAAGTACTACAAAATATGTCTCATTATTTTGTCATTGGTGGGGGAAACTTGAGGAAGGAGTATAAGCGACGTAAAAGGAGAACTTTGAAAGTGGAGCATGTTGAGTACATTTGAAAGAGCCACGATTGCCTTCATATGAGATAGAGGAAGAGGATGTCATGGATGAGGTGATCACTCACTTATTTTTAAAAGCAAGGATGAGGAAGAGACACTTAACTTTCAAACTTTTGACAGAGAGGATGTGTTACACAAGGAAGCTAATACACCATAATAGTGAACTTGCAAAACAACATATGGATGGAGTGATAATAGTGTGAATAGCCTACTCCAATTATTAAAGAAGATGCTCCGAACAAACAATTTGATGCCCACAAACGAGAAGTGATACTCGTAAAATACGTTCCAAGCTTGGTATGGATTACACTCGAATTCATGCATGCCATAATAATTGTGTACTATTTAGGGGTGCCTTTGCCAATGTCATGCAATGTCTACTTTGTGGAGAGGATCTTTAAATAGGAAGGATTTATAGGGTGCAAAAATTTTGCAAATGTTTTAAGGCACTTTCCTATTATACCTTGCATTTAACATATGTTTAGGTGTCAATCCATCTGAGTTAATGACGTGGCGTGTGAACCATCGTTTAACTAATGGCACGATGATGATTCATGTTGACTCACCAGCTTGGGATTAGATTGAGGAATGAATGACCAGAGTTCAAAGATGAGCCCCATAATTTACCACTTGGATTGGGTATGGATGAGGTGAACCCATTTGGATTGAGGTCTACATCATGGTCCACATGGCCCATTGTTGTTTTGAATTACAATATTCCTCCATGGATGTCCATCAAGAAGGGTCATGTGATGCTTGCACTTCTTGTGCCCAAGAAGCACAAGGTAAATAATATGGATGTATATATTAAGCCCTTGATTGATGAGCTTAAGCAATTATGAAGAGGCATAAGGATGCATGATGTTTCTTATACAATTTCATGTCACAATGTGATGGTCAAGGGTATCTTGATGTGGACTATTCATGATTTTTTAGGCTATATGGAGTGCTCAGGTTCGTCACTAAATAAATTGATTATTATCCACACATGCATAACTTCCATTTACAACTCTAATGTATTATGATGTATATTAAATTTTAATTATTACATGCCACTTTAGTAGGTCTTACAACTGCAGGATATAATGCATGTCCAATCTGTGGAGGACCATCACTTGTATCCAAACAAGTACATGAACTAAAGAAAGTGGTATATGATGAACATCATAGATTTCTTCCTCCAAACCATCCTGATTATGCTCCATCAGAAGTTTCTCTGATTGTGATGAGAGGTGAAAATTGGAAAGCCATGTGGCATTCATCTCCTACATTGCCATTTGAGGGAAGATGGAGAAATGGAGAGTGGGATAAGAGATGGAGGGTGAAGCCCATCATAGCACCCACGTTGGCATGAAAAGGTACTCAATCTTCTATTATCTACTATATTGGACAGAGTTAAGAATAAATCATCTTTTGGATCCAATTCACATTTTCTAGAATGTGGCATCAATGATTTGGGACCATCTAATAGGTAAAACAGACACCAATTTAATAAGGGATGACCTAAAGGACATTGGACATATGGAAAGGGCATGGCCAAGAGTAGTTGATGAATGAGGTGGTTTTATAAAGGTGCCATGGAGGATGACAAGGCAAGAGAAAAAGAATGTCAAGAATCAAATTTTATCTTTTTGTACACCAAAGGGTGTAATACACTCATTAAAGGGTGCATTTAGAATAATAAAGAAGAAGGGTGAGCATCAAATGTATGGTCTCAAGTCACATGATTGGCACAAAGATGATGTAGGTAGATACATACCTGTATATCTAACTTTTAGGTACTTTCATGTTCATATTGTGTGGACTCTATATTGATCATTTATTGTTTTCAAAAATTGATTACACTATGGTCTCAAGTCACATGATTAGCACAAAGATGATGTAGGTACATACATACCTGTATATCTACCTTTTAGGTACTTTCATGTTCATGTTGTGACTCTATATTGATCATTTATTGTTTTCAAAAATTGATTACACTAGTTCATACTTCCAATATCAATTGGTGGGTGTAGAGAAGAGAAAGCTTAGAATGTCATCTATAAATCAGGTGGACTGACAAGGTGAGATCTAGTCAAAAATATAGATCTGTGCTTTGGTATACTATATAGCTTTGAAATTAATGACCTGGAAAGTTGTAGGCACAGAAATACCACATACATCCACTCCCAAATTCCTGACAATTCCTAAGGTTTTCACCCTAGTATTATCAAGTTTGATGCGATAGGGAGAGTTAGTAGAAGACAACTTTAAATCAGCATCTTTCATTGTTTTTTCACTCATGACATTGATTGACGCACCTCCATCAATGTATGCATTAGAAATTGTTTACCCCTCAATGATGACCTCAATCACAGGCACATCATATCCTACATCAATATCCACTTTTTGAACCATAGGAGTCCCATTATCCCTCTTCTTCTTTTTCTTAGATTCCCTTGTGCTAGCTAGCTTACCCCATTCCTTTCTGAGCTTGGGAGAGATTGCCAAAAGCTACCCAAATGTGATTTGTGCCGTTTTCTCCCTAAGATCTGTTAAGAGGTCATAACTAAGAGATCCTTATCCAAGAGGAAAGTCAGATTGTCCAATTTTTCTCCTAGATGACTTCTTCTTCTTCTTATTTTTCTCCTCTTCTTCAGATTTATCTTCTTGTTCTTCCTCTTCTTGGCTTCTAGTTTTACGACCCCTTTTTGCCTTTAATGGCATCAATGTTTCCTCTTCTTCTTCTGAGCATGTTTCCTCTAAAAGTGCTAAACTTTTATCCTCTCTTTTCCTCAATTTCGGACACTCAGTGCGATAGTGCCCCTTCTCTTGACATTCATAGCATGTGACACTACTTCTATCCCTAGGTTTATCCTCAGCTCGCGGAACCCTAGGTGGCCTTGCATAAGTGTAACTTCAAATCAACAAATTTCACCATAAGTTGTGCAATGTTATGATCCAAGGATGGAGCTTGTACCTGAGATGTTGAGGCTGTCTCTACTCGTGGTGGGGTTGGCACACTCGAAGAAGATTGGAATGTGGACTCAATATGGAGAGTGGCCTCCTTCTTCAAAGCAATATGAAGAGCCTCTTTAAAATTAGTGGGGCCTTTACTAAGAACTTTTCCATGCAAGCGGGGATCCAAAGCCCTGATAAACTTGCTCATCTTAAGGTGCTCCATTGCTAATGAACTCTTTGAATCTTCCATAGAAGGTGAAGAAGAAGAAGCAACAACATGTAAAGCAGCTTGTTGATATTTGATGAATAAGGCTTCATACCTCACTGAAAAGGCAGAAACTGACTCTCCTTCCTTTTGGAAAATTTAATCCAATTGCAATAGTAAAGAATTTGGTGACTCCACTGTCCCAAATCTCTCCTTCATTACTTTGGTCAATCTTTCCCAATCATCCTTGGACTCCTCTGGCAAAGCCTCATGCCAAGTTAAGGCCACACCCTCCAAGAAATCTGGAAGTATTTCTGCCCTCTCCTTCATAGACCAACCCGTCAAGCGGCATACTCGGTTAAACTCTCGGAGATAACTCCCCGGGTCTTCTCCTTCCGATCCTTGGAACACCGGACTGTTGAACATCTTGCACCAAAAGATGAGTAGCAACAAGGGAAATTTACTTTTTTCAAAATAACTTTTCTTTAATCATGCGGGACCTTCAGGTTAAAAAAGAATAATTCTAAGTAAAACCTGCCTGCCGTCTCCACCAAAAGATGTGACACGAAGTTGGGGTTTGGACTTCGGTCACTTCTTAGAATCAAAACACACTTGTATGAAACCTCACAGCCTCCTCACCTCCCTTTCTCTCCCTAGGTTAAGATAAAGATATACACATCAAAGGTGAGATCATAATTCATGGAAGAAAAGATAAAAGACTCCGGAGAAGTAAGAATTTCTGCCAGTCTTGCAGCTCCAAATAAGAAGGCAATTCTCCGGAAACATACGGGGAATATTGGTAAGGTTCATCCGTGCGAATTGGGCGATTTGGACAGAACATATTAAAGCAAAAGAATATAGCAATTACTTACAAGAGGATAAGACACATGGGATTGGCCTTTTGATGAGAAATTAAGAGGAATTAATCATTATTAAGAAGAAAGAATGGCCAAAATTCTATAAAAACAGAGATACACAGAGAATTGCAGTTTTAAATCCATATAGGCTGTGCAAAATAGGATTACATAAATGCGTAGAGCTTGAAGAGAGCTTCGCGCCCATATAAAAACTTTCAAAAACGGACAACCGAGCGAAAAGTTATGAGCATTTTACTACAAGACTATAAAACTGCCGAAATTCGCCTAAAAGTTAGCAACTTTGGGAGAAATTCTGATCATCAATGAAGTAAAGGATTAAGAAATTAGTTACATGAGTGGAAAGAGCATATAAAGAGCTTCCTAGCCATATAATCAATTTTAGAAATCAATACCCAAGTGATGAGTAATTACCGGTTGAAATTCGGGTATTTGCATGAAACCTCAATTTTCACATAGCCTCTTGCTTCTCATCTCCTTCATGATTCAAGCTAGAGGGTAAGGGTTAACATTGTTCAGTGGACAATCGTAAAGATTTACCTATGGTCCCCAAAGTCTTTCCACATGCTCATTACCGCTAAAACCATTGGTACCTCCAAAGGAGGGCGGCAATAAGGCAAGGGCTACCTTGAGAAGTCACAGGTCCACCAAGATAATAACTCCTTATCTCCCTTATCACATGAATCATCAAAGAGGTCCAAAATTGGGTTAAGCATGAGGAGCTAATGCTAAATGAGATATTCACATGTAAAGAGAGTGTTTGAATAAGGGTTTGAAAGATAAGAGAATGGCAATGACACAAAATTGGGTTAAGCATGAGGAGCTAATGCTAAATGAGATATTCACATGTAAAGAGAGTGTTTGAATAAGGGTTTGAAAGATAAGAGAATGGCAATGACACAAAATGCTCAATTGAGGAGGCTTCATTCATTGATTTGAAAGGGAGAGGAGGGCTCCTTTTATAGGTGGAGAATCACCCTCTCTTCCATTGTTACAAATTACAACATAAAAATCTTCAACCCTTCAGTGACATAAGGGTAGATGTCACCATCAATTGTCCTCTTAGGCTAAGTCTTCTATTGATTATTAAATTGAAGACTTTTTGACTTTGAAAGTGTGATGAGATAATGGCCAAATCTAAGTGGCATGTAGGTGGAGAGCCCACTTACACATGGCGGAATTCTCCTCTTCCATGTAGGCATTCTAGAAGAATCTTTTCCAATTATGCACCTACACACACTCCTCCACATGCCTTCCACACTCCCCAACTTGTAGCCTTATGGTGAATGCCATATTAATAATACAATTAAAATCCATGTGAGCATGAAGGCCCACTTTTATTTTCCACATCACTAGCCTATCTACCATACCAAAGTATTTATCAAGCATACTTGTGGCATTTACAATGTGTGCACCCTAAATCAAGTAAAACTATTATATTTGAAGATAGAATGTTGTTATCAAGGTAGCCGCCAAGCCGCCACATCACCACGCCGTTATTCCATTGTAGGCATCGCAATCTTCTTGAACAAGCTTCCACCTTATTACCATTGAGAAACCATCAAAATATGCACAAAATTGAAAATGAAAGATATCAATTTTTCATGTCACAGTACTAATCAAATAAATATATATATATATATCATCATAACCTATGTATATATTGACTGGTTTCTCTCTCTCTCTCTCTCTCTCTCTCTCTCTCTCTTCACTATAGATATATACACAATATACTCTTTACATAATCTATATATATATCAGTCTTCAATAGCAGAGATAACTTCATTATTAATAATGAGTTTATTCGGCAAAGAACCAACCAACCATGAAAGATTATCATCAACCCAACACGAATAACTGAAGAAACTGTCTTGAATGAGCAAGAAGAGAGATTAGTAGCATGCATGATTCTTTCTTGAGTCTAGATTAACCATGATTGATATTTGTTGCTTTTCGCAAAACCCCATGACAAGGGAGATTAGCATGCTTCTTGGTATTCTTGATACCCTTATTGTGCATCATTAAGTGCTACTTGCATCTTGGGTGGCCCCATGCTATTAAAAGCATGCCAAAAGCTTCGCCAATAGCTATTTCAATACCCTCTTCTTAATTATGGATTATGGATTTTATAAAGTTGAACCTTCTTGCCAAACATCCCGGGGGAAGAGATATTACAATGATGTATTGATTTAATATCATTCATTGCTTAATTCTGTGCCCCACTTTCTAGAATTTTTTTTTGGGACCAATAGATATATATTTATTTACCAAACAGAAACCTTACATCCTAACATCCTTACTTCAGTTATATCATCATTCAGATCCTGTGTAGTAAACTACAAATCAGAGACCATCTATCATTTTCCAATACAAAAGACTCGACTTTTCCCATGAAATATGATATCCAAGCTGAATGCAAGCTTCAATCATAGCTTCAAGTGCATCCTTTAGGCGCCTACTTGAGAGAGAGAGAGAGAGAGAGAGATTTGAAAACCTACAACCGCTCTTGTATGCAAATTAGATGCATGAATATGATGAAATGGAATACACTATGATGTTTTACTTGTATCTTTTATCTTACATCTTTCATCTTGTTCTTAATCCATGTCTCCTACTCCATGCTCATGTGTACTCCATGGCTATGTGTGTAGGAGTATTTGTTTTCCCCCATGTTACCAAGGCTATGCTAACACTTGGCGATCATGGTAGGGCGAGAATCTTTGATCTTCTCCTTGCCCCACGAGCTCTTGATTAGATGTCAAATACCTAATCCATATACATTTCTTGAAAGAAGAGAGATTAGTAGCATGCATGATTCTTTCTTGATTCTAGATTAACCATGATAAATATTTGTTGCTTTTCTCAAAACCCCATGACAAGGGAGATTAGCATGCTTCTTGGTATTTTTGATACCCTTATTGTGTATCATTAAGTGCTACTTGCATCTTGGGTGGCCCCATGCTATTAAAAGAATGCCAAAAGCTTCGCCAATAGTCATTTCAATACCCTCTTCTTAATTATGGATCATGGATTTTATAAAGTTTAACCTTCTTGCCAAACATCCTAG
Organism: Cibotium barometz; assembly: GCF_041138505.1. Lineage (NCBI taxonomy): Eukaryota > Viridiplantae > Streptophyta > Polypodiopsida > Cyatheales > Cibotiaceae > Cibotium > Cibotium barometz. Next base: position 59,377,342 of record NC_141056.1, read on the forward strand.
GGGAAGATATATTACTATGATGTATCAAGTTAATATCATTCATTGCTTAATTCAGTGCCCCACTTTCTAGATGTTTTGTTGGGGACCAATAGATATATATTTATTTACCAAAAAGCAACCTTACATCCTAAAATCTTTACTTCAGTTTTATCATCATTCAGACCCTGTGTAGTAGTAAACTACAAATCAGAGACCATCTATCATTCTCCAATACAAAAGACTCAACTTTTCCCATGAAATATGATATCCAAGCTGAATGTAGGCTTCAATCGTAGCTTCAAGTGCATCCTCTAGGTGTCTATTTTTCTAGAACATCCCCCTTCTTAGACTAGATTTTGACTACAGGTCTAGTTCAAACCGGGTTTTCAATAAAGGCTACAAATGCATAATCCATGCGCTTCACTTTCCTATACCATCTTCTAGTCTTTGGTCCAAACTTAATTGGCTTTGTCTTCACATTCAACCCTATGATTCCCTGGGTCTAAGAATATGATAGAGTGGGCATACTTTTGGCAAAAAGAGTACAATACTTTTTCACTTTTATCCATCTTTGATATTGCAACCTTTATCTCTATAAACACTTAAATGACATGCCTGTCATGCTTAAAGAAATGGTGGGAAAGGCATTTAGTGCATACTGGCTGTTTATAGGAAATTTTCAAATTTCTTTGCGGACTCATGGATCTACCTGCCTGCCAAGGATCAGTCGCCCGCCAAGGATCAATGACCTTAGCTCAACTAGAGTTTCACTCACAACTATCCTCTGTTGCATGTTTGCTTAGCCTCTCCTCGACGCCTTCCAAGTATGCACAGAGTTACCTCAGGTATGGTGCACCATCGCCCACATAGTGTAATACTCGCTAGAGCTTCTCTGTGCTTGTTTATGCCCCTTTGCCGAGCCTGACTCCCTCTCTCCAAGTGCAATTTTCCTTTAAATAACCCTGCTAAGTTGTACTTTTGTAGGTCCAATGGTTCCCAAGCAGGGGAAGGAATCTGACTCAGGCAAAGTGGCAAAGGACTTTGCATACTGGTTGAAGGAGAAGCCGATATCAAATTCAAAACTCAGCAAGTGGATGGTCAAAACCTGGGGCCAGGTCTAGAAGCATAGTAGGAGGGGCTATAGTGTAGAGTCTTTGCGGTCTGAGTGGACAGAAGAGCTTTTGAAAATCTACTTCGGTATCTACCACACACATTCCATCATGAACAAGGAGGTCGGGGATGCCTTGGTGCATGCATTTGTAGGGCACAAGAATGAGGTTCGAATTGATTGGTCATCCTTTTATGACCAATCAATCACAGGGAAAGTCGGGCCCATACGTTAAGGAGTCAGTCATGGAGGATGTGAAGCCTTGCATGGTGCAAGGATATAAGTCTTGGAAGGGCATTGAAGTCATCCCTTGTAGTTCAGAAGACATGGCCATGGTTCAAACATGGATAGTTGCATTGGAGGAGGGGATAGCAAGAGCTAAGCGTGAGCTCGTTTCTGCTTTTAAGGAGAAAGAGGCTGACACAACCATATTGTGATGGGCCCACACCACTCGGCCCCATGCCTATCAAAGCTGTGGTCTACCCTGACTGGCCAAGTGGGGTAGATTGCCCTCATGGCATCGCGACTGGCCCAATTGTAAGCCCACTTACATACAAGATTAAAAAATAAGACTTATAGAATGCATAAAAGATTAACTTTGTGTATGTGAAAAGGTTTGATGGAACCATACCTGTGTCTAAGTAAACTGAGACTAAGCTTGCTACCCATATCGTTTGTTTATAACGCAGATTTGCCACATTAGGGTCTTGTGATGAGGGGTCGATCAACATTACCTATACATACATGCATGAGGCAACAAAAAATGATTTCTCTAACAAAAGACATGCTTAAAGCTTAGACAAAAAAGGCAACATGTGATATTAGAACATTGTTTAGACCTCCTACAATACTGCTTAGTAGTAGGGTGGATAGTGTCCCTTTCAGATGATAGATTCTTAGGACTTTCCACACGCTCCCCACTATTAAAGAAAAAGGAAACTCCTCTTTTATAAGGTAAGGATAGTGAGAAGATCGAGGGCTCCCCCTCCACTGTAACCACCTACTCGCAGATAACCACTCCTAACTTGACATAAACAACATTCTAGATGGCCTTTAACAATGCCCCATATCTCTATGCATAAGACTGCATACCTTATGCATAGCCTATACACACCCTATTCATACCTTATGCATAGCTATACATAAGCACTATGCATAAGGGCTATGCACAGGGTATGCATAAGCTATGTATAAGATATGCATAGCCTATGCATAAGGCGTATGCATAGGGTATGCATAGGCTAAGCATAGGGTATGCATAACCTATGCTAAGGGCTATGCATAGGCTATACATAAGTGCTATGCATAGCCTATTCATACCCTATGAATAGCCTATGTATAGGTTATGCATACCCTATGCTTAGCCTATGCATAGGCTATGCATATCTTATACATAGCTTATGGGCGGTTGCAAGATGAGGATACTCACTTTCGTTCACTCTCTCTAAAATTGGGACATCCACGCATCTCGGGCGGAGTACCTCGATCGTGATATCGCCATGAATTAAAACACGACGCGTGCCTCCCAAGCCTAAAGCAACATATCTCGAATGAGATACCAACTAATGCCATGCTAGCAGGTCCGGGTTTCCAGTCATCATCCATGTCACCAATACGGGTCACCGCCACCACACTATCTCGATCGAGATATTCATGCCACTCGGATCCACATCAATGCCATGCTGTATCCCCCTAGGCATATTTGACTAGCCCATCTCCACCGTCCACGTATCTCGAACGAGATATTGAAATGGAATCTGGACCATTCATTGTTCGAGGTATAGAGATACAATCTCCACCGTCCACATTTCTCGAACGAGATATTGAGATCAAATCTTGACCATTGAAATACCTCGTTCGAGGTAAAGAGATGCAATCTCCACCATCCACATATCTCGTTCGAGGTATAGAGAGGCAATCTCCACCGTCCAAATATCTCGTTCGAGGTACAGAGAGGCAATCTCCACCGTCTAATCTCTTATCAAAAGGTCAATCCCATGTGTCTTATCCTCTTGTAAGTAATTGCTATATTCTTTTGCTTTAATATGTTCCGTCCAAATCACCCAATTCGCACAGATGAACCTTACCAATATTCCCCGTATGTTTTCGTTCACATAATTTTGAGTCGGAAGATTTTCTTGCAACAAAGAATTGCCCTCGTATTTGGAGCTGCAAGACTAGCAGAATTTCTTGCTTCTCCGGAGCCTTTCATCTTTCCTTCCATGAATTATGATCTCACCTTTGATGTGTATATCTTTATCTTAACTTAGGTAGAGAAAGGGAGGTGAGGAGGCTGTGAGGTTTCATACAAGTGTGTTTTGATTCTAAGAAGTGATCGAAGTCAAAACCCCAACTTCGTGTCACATCTTTTGGTGGAGGCGGCGGGCAGGTTTTACTTAGAATTATTCTATTTTAACCTCAAGATCTCGCATGATTAAAGAAAAGTTATTTTGAAAAAAGTAAATTTCCCTTGTTGCTACTCATCTTTTGGTGCAAGATGTTCAACATTCCGATGTTCCAAGGATCGGAAGGAGAAGACCTAGGGAGTTATCTCTGAGAGTTTAACCGAGCATGCCGCTTGACGGGTTGGTCTATGAAGGAGAGGGCAGAAATACTTCCAGATTTCTTGGAGGGTGTGGCCTTAACTTAGCATGAGGCTTTGCTAGAGGAGTCCAAGAATGATTGGGAAAGGTTGACCAAAGCAATGAAGGAGAGATTTGGGACAGTGGAGTCACCAAATACTTTACTATTGCAATTGGATCAAATTTTCCAAAAGGAAGGAGAGTCAGTTTCTACCTTTTCAGTGAGGTATGAAGCCTTATTCATCAAATATCAACAAGCTGCTTTACATGTTGTTGCTTCTTCTTCTTCACCTTCTATGGAAGATTCAAAGAGTTCATTAGCAATGGAGCATGAGCAAGTTTATCAAGGCTTTGGATCCCCGCTTGCATGGAAAAGTTCTTAGCAAAGATCCCACTAATTTTAAAGAGGCTCTTCGTATTGCTTTGAAGAAGGAGGCCAGTCTTCATATTGAGTCCACATTCCAATCTTCTCCGAGTGTGCCAACCCCACCACGAGTATAGATAGCCTCAACATCTCAGGTACAAGCTCCATCCTTGGATCATAACATTGCACAACTTATGGTAGAATTTGCTGATTTGAAGTTACACTTAGTCAATGCAAGGCCACCTAGGGTTCCACCAGTTGAGGATAGACCTAGGGATAGAAGTAGTGTCACATGCTATGAATGTCAAGAGAAGGGGCACTATCGCACTGAGTGTCCAAAATTGAGGAAAAGAGAGGATAAAAGTTTAGCACTTTTAGAGGAAAATAATGCTCAGAAGAAGAAGAGGAAACATTGATGCCATTAAAGGCAAAAAGGGGTCGTAAAACTAGAAGCCAGGAAGAAGAGGAACAAGAAGATAAATCTGAAGAAGAGGAGAAAAATAAGAAGAAGAAGAAGTCATCTAGGAGAAAAATTAGACAATCTGACTTTCCTCTTAGACAAGGAACTCTTAGTTATGACCTCTTAACAGATCTTAGGGAGAAAACGACACAAATCACATTTGGGCAGCTTTTGGCACTCTCAAACCTCAGAAAGGAATGGGGTAAGCTGGCTAGCACAAGGGAGCCTAAGAAAAAGAAGAAGAGGGATAATGGGACTCCTATGGTTCAAAAGGTGGATATTGATGTAGGAGATGATGTACCTATTGATTGATGTCATCATTGAGGGGCAAACAATTTCTAATGCATACATTGATGGAGGTGCGTCAATCAATGTCATGAGTGAAAAAACAATGAAAGATGCTGATTTAAAGTTGTCTTCTACTAACTCTCCCTATCGCATCAATAACACTAGGGTGAAAACCTTAGGAATTGTCAAGAATTTGGGAGTGGATGTATGTGGTATTTCTGTGCCTACAACTTTCCAGGTCATTCCTACAAAGCCTGATGCTAGGGCTTACCCATTGATATTGGGTAGGCCATGGCTTCGCCAAGTGAAGGCAATTCAAAAGTGGAAGACAGGTGATCTTATTCTACAAGGTGAGAATAAGAAGGTCCACTACAACATCAAGAGTCGTCGCAAGAAAGTGGTAAGAGGTGAACCTTCAACTTCCGAAAGTTCAGAGTCAGAGTCATCCGATGAAGAAGAGACAAGTGGTAGCTCCGAGGATTCCATCTTAGAAGGGGAGGTGGAGGGAGTTGCATTTGGTCTTTTCCTGGGAAGGGATCGAGGAGATGCTGAAGACAATGGAGCCTTGGAAGGGGAAGCTTCTTCAACCATGTGCAAGAAAGGAGATGTGGACCTCACTAGTCTTCACCAACAGAATGAACTTCTTCTTGATGAGTCCATAGCAGGTACTGAAAGGGAGAATTACTTAAAAATGTTGGATGGATTTCTTAACCTTTTTGCAAACAGCTACTCACAAGTACGCCAAGTTACCCTAGTAGAGCACAAGATTGATCTCAAGCCCCAAAGTAAGCCAGTGGTACAGCAGCTAAGGCATTTGGGAGTAGTGCAAGCGTAGGTGCTTAAGAAGGAGGTAACTAATTTGCTTGAAGCTGGATTTATTTTTCCAATAGAGAATTCATAGTGGATTTCCCCAGTTGTAGTCACTCCCAAAAAGGGTGGAAAATGGCATGTGTGTGTGGACTTTCGCCCTCTGAATGCATGCACAAAGAGGGATTATTATCCTCTACCCTTTCAGGATGAGATTTTGGATCAAGTTGCAGGTCATGAGTTGTATTCAGTGTGTGATAGATACTCTGGATACTTTCAAATCCGGATTTGTGAAGAAGATCAAAGGAAAACCTCATTTATCACCCCTTGGGGAGTATATGCCTATAGGGTGATGCCATTTGGCTTGACCAATGCACCAGCAACTTTTCAACGCTTCATGAGTCAGGTATTTGCACCTTACTTGGGAAAGTTTATAAGGGTCTTTCTGGATGATTTTTGCATTTATTCAAGCCGTGTGGATCACTTGGAAAAGTTGAGGTTGGCCTTGCAAAGTATTGATGATGCAAAAGGGTGTCTTAATCTTGGAAAATGCCGCCTGGCACGAAGGAAGGTGGTTCTCTTGGGACATATTATCTCGAAAGAAGGCATAGAGATAGATCCTAAGAAGGTGCAGGCAATTGTGGCCCTCCCACCACCTACCAATGTAAGGGAGGTAAGGAGAATTTTGGGTAAAACAAAGTATTACCAACGCTTTATTGACATGTTCTCTGAGAAGATGTATCCTATAAATCTGTTGACAAAGAAGAATGTTTCTTTCCAATGGGGGTCCGATCAAATTCAATCTTTTTGTTTGCTCAAGGAATGCATGAGCCAAGTCCAATTGTGCAGCCTCCTAGGTGGGGGGAGAACTTTTATGTGAACCCAAGTGTCTCATCACATTCAATGGGTGCTATACTCTTGCAAAAGGGAGAGCAAGGGCGTATGCAACCAGTGTATTATGCATGCCGTCAACTGACTGTGCCGAGGAGAGGTATGGTGAAATGGAGAAAGGTGGTTTGTCTCTTGTTTTTGCAGTAAAGAAGTTGAGGTCATACTTGTTACCTCGCCCTTTTTTCTTCCTCACATCTCAACCTTCTTTACAATTCTTGGTCCGCAAACCCAATCCTGCAGGAGGGAAGTTTGCAAAGTGGATTTGTGAGCTTCAAGAATTCTCTTTCACTTTTATTACAGAAAACACCACTAGGGCCTCTCTTGCAGATTTGCTCACAAGGAAGGAAGAGGAAGAAGGAACAGGAGCAAAGGAAGAAGTATATGACGATTTGGAGACACCACCAACTGCTTTCACTATGCATTTTGATGGAGCCTTTAGCCCTTCCAGGCAATGTGGGGCTAGGGGGATAGTTTTATTTGATCCACAAGGAAAAGAGGTATGGGCCAAGGGTAGGGAATTTCCAAAGGCTATATCAAATAATGTGGCTGAGTACAATGCATTAATTTGGGGATTAGAAGATTGCATAAAAGATGAAATCAAAGAGGTAGAGGTTAAAGGGGATTCGCAATTGGTCATCCGACAAATGAAAGGAGAATATAAGGCAAGGAGTCCTAATCTCCAAGAATTGTATAAAAGGGCAATGGAGTTAAAAGAAGCTTTTGAGTTTTGTAAATTTGTGCATGTTAACAGGAAGGATAATCAAAAGGCTGATGAATTGGCTACTAAAACCTTGGCTTCTTTCAAAGTAGCTACTCTTGCATTAATGGATACAGGTTGGCCTGAGCTCCAAGATGTTTAACACTATTTAGATACAGGATACTTCCCTCCTGGATTGAATCCTTAACAGAAGCAAAGGCTTACCAGGAAAGCTCATCCTTACACGATTCTAGGGGATGTTCTTTACAAGCAAGGTAAGGATAAGATCCTTAGTGATCCTAGAAGAATCTAAAAGGATTATGGAGTTATGTCATGAATGTTCAGGTCACTTTGCCTCAGCCGGCACAACTCAGAGGATCCTTAACACAGGGTATTATTGGCCTCGACTCAGCAAAGATGTCTATGAGTGGTGCAAAAGCTGTGAAGTATGCTAGGCATATGGGCATAAGCAATTGGTTCCCGGGCCCTTAAACCCTATCCCAGCATATGGTCCATTTGAAAGGTGGGGATTAGATTTTGTGGGCCCACTTCCTTGTTCCTCACATGGAAAGTATTACATATTAGTGGCCACAGATTATGCAACAAGGTGGGCAGAAGCAAAGGCAATGGTCAATAATAAAGCAGTGGCTGTGGCATCCTTTCTGAGGGAATACATATGTGCCCAATTTGGGTGTCCATTAGAAATCCTTTTACGGATCGGGGGAGGTCTTTTAGGAATGACTTGATTGAAGCTTTGGTGCAAAAATTAAAAATAAAGCATGCTATGTCAACTCCCTATTATTCCCAATGTAATGGTTTAGTAGAAAAAACTAATGGACTGCTTTGTGGATCTTTGTCTAAGCTAGTGGATACTATGAAGAGAAAGTGGGATGTGCATTTGCCAGAGGTCCTATGGGCCTATAGGACAACTCACAAACTCTCTCTTGGTTTCACACCTTTTCAGTTAGTTTATGGAATGGAGGCGATTTTGCCAATAGAATTGGAAATCACAAGCCTTCGCACATCTTTTGCACGCTTGAATAATGAAGAAGAAACACATGCCCAACGCCTAGCACAACTGGAGATCTTGGATGAGAGGCGACTTCAGGCACTTCAAAATTTGGAGGCTGCACAACAACGGCGCAAGGCAAGGCATGACACTCTCACGAGGAAGAAGAAGAAGCCAAAACTCAAGCAAGGAAGCTTAGTCATGAGGTATGATGGCCGCATGGAGAAACGGCTAGATAAGAAGCTTCCTCGACACTGGGAAGGCCCCTTCAGGGTAAAGCAAAAGTTCAAAAATAACACCTATCTTCTAGAGGATGCAAGTGGCCAGGAGGTTCCCGGACGTGCCAATGAGTACCAGCTAAAGATATTTTACCCTCGAGCACCATGGCTAGCAGACCCCCAAGACAAGCATGGAGGATCTGCTGGGAAGGGAAAGATGTGACATGAAAAATTGATATCTTTCATTTTCAATTTTGTGCATATTTTGATGGTTTCTCAATGGTAATAAGGTGGAAGCTTATTCAAGAAGATTGCGGCGCCCAAAATGGAATAACGGCGCGGTGATGCAACGGCTTGGCGGCTACCCCGATAACAGCATTCTATCTTTAAATATAATCGTTTTACTTGATTTAGGGTGCACACATTGTAAATGCCACAAGTATGCTTGATAAATACTTTGGTATGGTAGATCGGCTAGTGATGTGGAAAATAAAAGTGGGCCTTCATGCTCACATGGATTTTAATTGTATTATTAATATGGTATTCACCATAAGGCTACAAGTTGGGGAGTGTGGAAGGCATGTGGAGGAGTGTGTGTAGGTGCATAATTGGGAAAGATTCTTCTAGAATGCCTACATGAAAGAGGAGAATTCCGCCATGTGTAAGTGGGATCTCCACCTACATGCCACTTGGACTTGGCCTAAAGTCAAAAAGTCTTCAATTCAATAATCAATAGAAGACTTAGCCTAAGAGGACAATTGATGGTGACATCTACCCTTATGTCACTGAAGGGTTGAAGATTTTTATGTTGTAATTTGTAACAATGGAAGAGAGGGTGATTCTCCACCTATAAAAGGAGCCCTCCTCTCCCTTTCAAATCAATGAATGAAGCCTCCTCAATTGAGCATTTTGTGTCATTGCCATTCTCTTATCTTTCAAACCCTTATTCAAACACTCTCTTTACATGTAAATATCTCATTTAGCATTAGCTTCTCATTCTTAACCCAAATTTGGACCTCTTTGATGATTCATGATAAGGGGGATAAGGAGTTATTATCTTGGTGGGCTTGTGACTTCTTAAGGTAGCCCTTGCCTTATTGCCGCCCTCCTTTGGAGGTACCAATGGTTTTAGCGGTAATGAGCATGTGGAAAGACTTTGGGGACCATAGGTAAATCTTTACGATTGTCCACTGAGCAATGTTAACCCTTACCCTCTAGCTTGAATCATGAAGGAGATGAGAAGCAAGAGGCTATGTGAAAATTGAGGTTTCATGCAAAGAGAGGGAAGTGCAGTTTTTGTGGTCCAATATCCAAATTTCAACCGATAATTACTCATCAGTTGGGTATTGATTTCTAAAATTGATCATATGGCTAGGAAGCTCTTTATATGCTCTTTCCACTCATGTAACTAATTTATTAATCCTTTACTTCATTGATGATCAGAATTTCTCCCAAAGTTGCTAACTTTTAGGCGAATTTTGGCAGTTTTATAGTCTTGTCATAACTTTTCGCTCGGTTGTCCGTTTTTGAAAGTTTTTATATGGGCGCGAAGCTCTCTTCAAGCTCTACGCATTTATGTAATCCTCTTTTGCGCAGCCTATATGGATTTAAAACTGCAATTCTCTATGTATCTCTATTTTTATAGACTGTTGGCCATTCTTTCTTCTTAATAATGATTAATTCCTCTTAATCTCTTATCAAAAGGCCAATCCCATGTGTCTTATCCTCTTGTAAGTAATTTCTATATTCTTTTTCTTTAATATGTTCCGTCCAAATCGCCCAATTCGCACGGATGAACCTTACCAATATTCCCCGTATGTTTCCGTTCACATAATTTTGAGGCGGAAGATTTTCTTCCAACAAAGAATTGCCCTCTTATTTGGAGCTACAAGACTGGCAGAAATTCTTGCTTCTTCGGAGCCTTTCATCTTTCCTTCCATGAATTATGATCTCACCTTTGATGTGTATATCTTTATCTTAACTTAGGGAGAGAAAGGGAGGTGAGGAGGCTATGAGGTTTCATACAAGTGTGTTTTGATTCTAAGAAGTGACCGAAGTCAAAACCCCAACTTCGTGTCACACTATCCTTGAAGCCCACACAAGTGGTTTCTCAAGTATTTTGCACCCTGTTTTTACTTGTTTTTGTCTTGTTTTCAACTCGTTTTTTACCCCCTACTTATGGTCGAACCTGGACTAGGGCATGTGATAGCTCAAGACGAGCGTATCGTTCAAGGGATCCTAGCATGCTTTACAGCGCAGTGTTTGCCTATCCGAAGCTCCCGTGGTCCTCAGAACACTCTATTTGTGTCTAGGAGTGAGGCCTAAATTTGAAAGTCCAAGGGTGCCTTTGGGGGGAAAGGTGAAGGCTTTGTCCCACATGTCCACTCCACTCCTTAGGGGGTAGACTACATATAGAACTTCACTCCCCTTAAGCTTTCACTTGAAAGAAAGCTATGGAGGCTCACTCTCCTATATATATATATATCAAAAGATCGAGACCGGGGTTGGGGTCAATCGGGGGTTTTTTCTTTTTAACTTTTTTTTCAAATAAAAAATTACTTTCTGCTCCACGCGGGTTTGGGGTTTCGTTTTCGTTTTTTTATTTTTCTTAATTTTTTTTAAATTTAAATTTTATTTTTTTTAGGGTTTAGGGTTGGCCGCAGTGCCTTGCTGCTGCTCTGCTGTTCTGTGTGTTCACACACACGCATGCACACGGCGTGTAGAGCTGAGAGAACAGCCCTTCGTTCGTGTTCACAAACACACGCACACAACGCGAAATGGCTAGGTAAAACAAAAATGCAAAAACGAATGGAAGTCAACACCATACACATAATCACGCCTCTCCATGCCTTTCCTACAGGATAAATTTGACTTCAAACAGTAGCTCGAGCTGCATTTGGAGCTTGGTGCAGGGCATATCCCCGGCACAGCGGTGCCAAAAATGTGCGCTCTTGTCACACGTGTCAGAGCTGGGGACTTGCCAGGCACCGTATGCGAGCCACGAATGGCTGCAAGCACACAACCAGAAACTAGCAAGCTCAAACAGGGAGCAAAGGTGTGTCACTCACCGCTCAGACCGCCGTCGTGAAGGATTCTCGTGCCGCAGTGAAGAAGGAGCCAATGCTGCCACTCTACCGCCGTGACGCCATGCAATGCTCGATCGCTATCCCCTCTCTCTCTCTCTCTTTCTCTCTCTCTCTCTCTCTCTCACACACACACACGCACGCACGTAGGAGAAGGGGATGGAGAAGATAAGGCAAGAGTACTCCTTGTATTCAACACATTGAGAATGAGAGGTTTTAGGGTTACATTTGACTCTTATATGTGACCTAGCCGTTCACACATGGGCGCGCACACATGGCCGGTCGATCCTAACCCTTATCCTGATGACATTCGAGGTGCGCCTCTCATCGGCGATCACCCAATCCCTTTATCCTTTACATGTGGTGCTGACAAGCCTAGCCCATGACTCAGAATACTTAAATTAATTATATGACGTAAAAAGTAATACGTCTCAATATCCTCCATAGGTTAACACAATCCAAACATGCTCCGATTGTGACCAAACTTTGCAAGCATGTGGGGGTGGGTCCCAAGCACATGCGTGCAAAGTTTGGTCCCCATCGGAGCATGTTTGGGTACGATGGTATGGGGAAGGCCCAGATTTTCCATGGCCTCTTAAAGCACCAAGAGCCTTGAAAAATCCGCACTGGCTGCTAATTACCAATCCAAACATGCTCCGATTATGACAAAACTTTGCATGCATGTGGGGGTGGACTCCCCCCACATGCGTGCAAAGTTTGGTTCCCATCGGGGCATGTTTGGGTACGATGGTATGGGGAAGGCCCGGATTTTCCATGGCCTCTTAAGCACCAAGAGACTTGAAAAATCCACAGTGGGCACTAATTACTAACCCAAACATGCTCTGATCATGACCAAACTTTGCAAGCATATGGGGGTGAGCTGCACTAATTACTAACCCAAACATTCTCTGATCATGACCAAACTTTGCAAGCATGTGGGGGTGAGCTCACCCCCACATGCTTGCAAAGTTTGGTCATGATCAGAGCATGTTTGGGTTAGTAATTAGTGCCCACTGTGGATTTTTCAAGTCTCTTGGTGCTTAAGAGGCCATAGAAAATCTAGGCCTTTCCCATACCATCGTACCCAAACATGCCTCCCCCCACATGCTTGCAAAGTGGGGTTCCCCCCATCGGAGCATGTTTGGGTACGATGGCATGGAGATTTTCAACAAACAATATGATAGCCAAAGTGTTAAAAAATTTAAAAAAATCAAGAACATCAACTAAAATGTAATGATACTCAATAATGAAAAAACTCATAATGATATAAACATCAAATAAGTACATCAGAATGAAAATGAGCTACCCCAGCTAGTCTGAGGTTAGTCACTGTACAATGTAAGTGAGCTAACCTAGCTAGTTTGAGTTTAGTCACTATCAACGGTAACCCAATCAAAATTGTCATCTCTAACTGCTGGTGGTCGACGTGCACGTCGAGGCTACTGTGCACATCAAGGAGGCTGTGTCGGGGCTGCGGGGGTCGTCGAATATCTGCGGGGAGGTCTGCCTCAAAGGTAGGATCATGAGCTGGTGCTGGTGTACTCGAGAGCTCACGAGTCCCATAAGCTGCTATAGCCCTCTCCCTCTCTCTACGTCATGCTATTGCAAGACGTCTCTGTTTGTAAACCCAAAATCTATAATCAAGAATGGTACGTGTCTGCCACTCTGCTCGTGTAAGCTCCTCTGTTGTAAGGACACGCTGCTCATGAGAAGCAGCACTGCTGCTGCTGCTAGCACCATCACCCGAGGTACCACTAGGACCAGCACCACCCAAATGCTCGTATGCTGTGATCTAGCTCTCGTGAAGGACTCTCTGGTATGCATCAAACTCATGTGCACTCCACTCAATCTCTGGAGGCACCTCAGGCTCCTGATCTCTATCATCGAAAAGGCGTCGAGTCCCAAGTCAGTAGAGCTGAGGTAAAATCAAGAGGCGAGCCAGTCCTAGCATCTACTCGAACGAGGCAGGCTAGGTGAAGATCATCAATGCCCAAAACTCTATATATCACTAGGTCGACGCGTGCACGGCAAGAGGGACATGCTGAGAAGCGTACTAGCTCCTGGGTGATGCAAGACAAATGGAAAAAATGTCCACATCGCAGGGCATATCCACCAATACTGTCAATGTCCTCAATACATAGAGCACAGCAGGCATCACGTAGGAGTGGTGGTGCATCCCGAGGGAGAGGTCATCTCGAAAAACCTCTGTAAAACAAGCCATGGATATAAAGGCAAGTAAGGCACTATCACGTCTGAGGATCTATGGAACTCTCAAACATGTAGCATCAACTACTCTGCCCTATGCTGTGCAATCCGCTCCATAATCTGGTGATGCTGCACCTCAGCTCTAGAACTCTCTACCTCAGTCCAGTCTACACAAAAAAGTAAAGCATAAAAATAATTGATTAGTCTCTCTCATTAGCTATTACTTAAAGAAATTTATAACTTAGGACCTTCACCATTCAAGAAAGCATTTTTTACATCCATTTGATGTAAAGCCCAACCTTTTTGTGCTGCTAATGCAATGATAGACCTCACTGTAGCCATCTTAGCCACTGGGCTGAAAGTTTCATCATAATCAAGACCATAAGTTTGTGCATATCCTTTAGCGACCAGCCTTGCCTTATGTCTCTCTAGGCTGCCATCTGACTTGCACTTTACCTTATACACCCATTTGCATCCAATTGCATTCTTTCCTTTAGGTAACTCAGCCAATTCCCATGTATCATTTTTGTCCAAAGCATTCATCTCTTCATCCATGGCTTTCTCCCATACATGCTCTCCAATAGCCTCTGTATAGCATGTAGGTTCCACATGCTTTACCATAGATGTCATGTATGCATAATGCATAGCAAAATCCCTATATGTCAATCTTTCAACTGGATATCTGACTCTCTGGGATCTCCGTAATGCATGCGGGTCACTCTGTACACCTGTAACTCTGGCATGTGGTGGCACATATAAGTCTTGTCTAGCACCAGAGGTGTGCGTAAAACAGGTATCCCGAGCTCCTCATCCAAACTCTCTGAGCTAGAGGACTCATAGCCTGTGATTCCAATTCCTTCGACTTTCTTCTTGCCTTTATCCATAGCACTACTCCGAGTGCTCACACTCTCATGCCTCAAACGTCCTGACCATGGACGTACACTGCTACTACTCTCAGCTTCTGCTGCTGCTGGCCCAGACATAGTAGTAGAGCTAGAACTTGCTTGTGATGGCAAGTTCACAGGTACATTAGCCTCAAGTGTGTCAATGACTCCCTCATCTCTTGCTTTGTACCAACTAGCAAGCTCATCAAACACTACATCACGTGAGATGACTACTTGTCTAGTTTGAGGGTTATAACATTTGTAAGCCTTTCGATCCTGTGCATATCCAACAAATACACATTTCTCTGCCTTAGGATCCAACTTCCGTCTTCTTTCATCAGGCACATGAACATAAGCTACACATCCAAAGACTTTCAGATGTCCAATATCTGGCCTGTAACCTGTAAGCCTCATCTCTGGTGTGCTTCCATGAATGGCTGCTGTAGGTGTTTTGTTCAGGATATACACTGCAGTAGCACATGCTTCTGCCCAATAGTAATCTGGCATGCTCTTTTCATTGAGCATTGCCCTTGCCACTTCACATATGACTCGATTCTTTCTCTCAGCCACACCATTCTGCTGAGGTGTATACCTGCATGTCAACTGTCTCCTTATTCCATGCTTCCGCAAGAAATGCTCAAAAGCTTTTGAGGTGTATTCACCACCTCCATCTGTTCTCAGACACTTAATCCAACAGCCATATTGTTTTTCTACAAGAGCTTTGAAATCCATGAATTTTTCTAGCACTTCACTCTTCTCTCTCAAAAAATATATCCATGTCATCCTGCTGAAGTCATCTATATATGTCACATAGTATAGACTTCCTTTGATAGATGGGTTTTGTGCTGGGCCCCATACATCACTGTGCACTATCTCAAGTGGTCTATTACTCATGCTTCCTTCTCTAGGAAACCTCAACCTTGCCTGCTTCCCAAACTGACAGGCTTCACAAACATGCATATGTCCATCATATTTAAATCGAGGCAATCCACTGACAATGCCTCTTGTTTGCATGTTCTTTAATCTCTGTATATTGACATGTCCAATTCTCTTGTGCCACATGTCAATGTCTTGCACAATCCCATTGCTCTTTGAAAACATGGCTGAGCTCAATTCTGGTATGCCTGCATCCAATTTGAACAACCTTCCTTCCTTCTTGCCCTTGGCAATCAATCTACAGCCATGCTTAAAGTCTTCCACAAAACAACCATTCTCATTGAATCTTACTTGTAATCCCTGCTCAACCATTTGTCCTACTGATGCCAAACTCTTTGTGATGGATGGTACATATAACACTTCTGACATATTCTTCACATTTCCATCATGCATCCTCAAAGGCACACTGCCAACATGTGTTATAAGATGCTGAGTATCATCTCCTGTGACCACATAACCATTTGTATCCAATGGTTGCATCTTCTCAAACCACTCACCATGACATGTCATGTGGTTTGAGGCACCTGAATCCATATACCATGACTCATCTCCAGCATTCTGAGAATCCATTGTCCCCATAACATGCTTCATTGCAAAAAGATGATTCGAACTCCCATCATTGTTACTGGTAGATGCATAATTTCCATGTTGTGGTCTTCCATTCCTCACATCATTCTGCTTTTTGTAACAATCTTTTGCCAAATGTCCAAGTTTGCCACAATAGTAACATTCAATCCCATTCAAATTTTGTTGAGGACCTTGCCATCGTCCTCTACCACGAGCACCTGTTCCAAATCTCCCCCTATGGGATTGAAATCCACGACCTCCACGTGATCCAAATGATGACTGTGAATTCTAAAAATTCTGATTTGATTGTGGTTGAGTAGACCTGTCATTCCAACCACGTCCTCCACGGCCTCGAGGGGTAAATCTCCCCCTGCCTCGAAAGCCTCTAGATGAGTAAAAAGCCTGATTTCTTGCATGTTCATCATTGCTTGACGAGGATGCACCACCTGTAACACTCATACCACCAAGGCCAAGCTTCAATTCTTCCACAATGAGCAATGACACAAGCTCATTAAAGTCTGGCATTCCTCCCAACCTTACGGAGATGGAAGTGTCAAAAGATTTGTATTCTTTGCCTAAACCACGCAATGTGAGAGCAACCAAATCATCATCATCCATCGGGGCATGGATTGATGACAAGGAATCAGCATAACCCTTGATTTCCTGAACATACTCATGTATACTCCTATTCCTTCATGTTACACTGTGAATCTGTTGCTTTAGTTGTATCTTCCTTGCACCAGTGTCTATCTCATACATTCGGCACAATATACCCCATGCTTCTTTCGGTGTATCTGCATCTTGGATGTGAATAAGCAAGGCATCTGTTACACATATTGAAAAATAATGCAACACTTTCGAAGACCGCTCTACCCATTGCTTGTGAGCCAACATCTGAGCATTATTTGGTTGAGGAGGTAGGTATGGCTCTGGGTCTTCCTCCGAGAAGAGACTCCATAACCCTTTGCCTTTCAAAAAACTCTTCATTCGAAACTTCCATACTTGAAAGTTAGTGCGGTCAAGCTTCTCTCCAACAATCTGTATCGGACCATCTCCCATTGTTGCAAAAAAATAGAGTAGATGTACCCTTTCGATTACAATGTACGAAGTACCTGTAATGCTCCAAATCTCTCCAAATCACATCAAATGCTTGCAAATTGTGTGCATTAACATCCCACAATGATTCACCAACAATGTACACTCGATCAAAGGTGAAATCAAATGAAACTCCTTCACAAAAAAATTTCTGGTTTTTTTCTCGCCAGTAATTTCTCGCCAGTAACCAGTCAAGATTATGCTCTAAATCCTTCAAATCTTGTCCAAATTCAATGATTCAACTTTCATTGGCTTCCCAACACATTGCTCCAACATATCCTAGAAGGGTTTGATCCAATTCTTCAAGGGGAATGAGAACCACCAATTTTTGTAACCTCTGGTTTGCTTTTTTCTGCATCTGTCAGGTACCACCTCTCACTAAAATTGCTCTATCTCCTTCAAATCTTCTCCAAATCCAAAACTTTTTGATTCAAAAGTTTAGCAACTCATAGGAATCTACTTGTACCAGAGGAATTAGACCAATTTGATATAGACAAGGATTAATGCCTTGATTAAAACTGCTCTGTTTCTGGACAGACTTTCTGCAAACCTGCACACCTCTGATAAATCACTTCAATGAGCTCCAAATACATGAAATGAGCTACAACCAAGCATCACAAGACCTTAGGAATGTCTTTGCTAAACTCCCAAAGCTTTAAAGCATTCACTTTGGTGACCAAATGAGGAAATTAGATCAAAATCTTTGCAAACTGTCCAAGTATCTGCATCAGCATGCGCCGCCTGCTCCAGGAGCTCTAGGAGAGAGGGGAAATCACAATTGACTTGATAGGTCTCTTAGCAATGACCTAATCTACCTTGGGTATGAAGGTTTTAGCTCAATTTTCTCTCTAGCTCCTGCAATTGCCACGGGGTTATGTCCACTGTTTTTGTGAAAAACCAGAAACTTTTACATAAATCCACTTTCACTTGATTTTGCTCAAATCTGTATGCATCAATCTGCTTCAAGATTCTGTATGTTGCTTGTGCCCACTTTGTTAATACATTTGCAAGCCCAAATACACGTGCCTTTGTGTGTACATTTGCCAGGAGTACATTCACTTCAAGCTTTCCATGAAAGCTTTAGAGAAAAAACCAGAATTTTGCACTTGCTTTATGCACTTCAATCTTCATTGAACTTGCTCTTTGGCACCTGCAATCCGCAGAGGGGGTCTTGCTACACTTACCAATGGTCCTTAGCTCTCAGATCTGATGCCGGTGTGTGCTCCACAGCTTCTCCTTTGCTCCAAGCTCCAATGGCTTCCTTCACAGCTTTGCCTTCTTCTTCTCTCTTCTCTCACTCACTCTCACAACACAGCTAATGAGCTCTTGGCTCTGATACCATGATAAAAAATAAAAACAGGAGGCAGCACACACAAGGGAAGCAAACCCTAATCCATATCCATCAACCATAAAGAAGGAGAGAAGCCATAGTCACCATCTCTCTCACACACACAAAGGAGAACACAACATAGTGTTATGTCCACACTACAAAGTAAACCTAATGTAATGTCCACACCACACATGACCAGCTGGACGCGGTCATAAACACACCACACGATATCTATCTACCATACTGTCACTCTGTCAGCACCCATGTGCTATCCTCCAGCTGTATACGAGCTTGACATTTCAACAGGTTGCCGGTCGACCAACCACTTGATTCTAAAAGTACCAAAACAACAAGATAAGCATTGATACTTACAAAGTAGACATAACATCGAATGAAACATACAAGATAAAATTGATACTTACAAAGTAGACATGGAATGCGTCCCAACTGCCACTTCCAAGGTGAGAGCCTCCTATGCTCTCCATTCGGGCTTTGGCCGCATCCTCTTGTTACTTTTTGCATTGGGGATTTTGAGCATGCTTTTGCCTCTCCTCATTCCAATCCTCGGTGCTTATGTACCAAGGCTTCTCACCCCTTGCCTTCACTCTCCTAGCCACATCTCCCCGCCAATGTTTCATGACGTCCACCATGTGGTTCTTTATCCACCTTACGGGGATGACATCACTACCGTTGGTCGGCTTGTACTCATCCTTGATTTGATTTATGACTCTATCTTTCTTGTCTTTATCCAACTTTGGCCATAAAGTCATAAAGTCATTTGCAAAGACAATGTGGCAAAGCTCGCGGATACGGCTCTTCATCTCTTGCCCGACATTATCCAAAACCACATTGCCATTGATAATTGTGTAAAACGTTTCTCCATCGATGGGTGTGGGATGTGTGTCGAAACGTCGTGTGATGATCACGAGCGCGGAGTGCTTTTGGCGTAGATGGGGAAGGATGCTCATGTGGGGGCGTAGACCCATCCGTGCCCCCACTTGGACAACAACAGCTTCCACCTCCACTACTCAAGCGTTGTCCTTGCCCAACATTATCCAAAACCACATTGCCATTGACAATTGTGTAAAACGTTTCTCCATCGGCGGGTGGGTGTGGGATGTGTGTCAAAACGTCGTGTGATTATCACAAGTGTGGAGTGCTTTTGGCGCTAGATGGGGAAGGATGCTCACTGGGGGGCATAGACCCATCCGTGCCCCCACTTGGATAACAACCGCCTCCACCTCCACTACTCTCAAGCGTTGTCCTCTGCGAGTGGATGAGTGACCTTAGGGACGGATTCTAGCGGCTGTTTGTGGGGTTTCTACAGGTGAACTAGGATTAGCGGTGGTGGTGTCCGATGGTGCAGCCAAAGTGCCCGCCCCTCTCCCAAAATATTGATGTGCCATCGCTCTTTGCTCGGGCGTGGCTTGTGCTAAAAAACCCATAAACTAGTCAGGCGACATGGCATATGGAGAGAAGGATGGAGAGTAAGCCGGTGTCTCATTGCAAGAAATGTTTCTACACACACATAACAAAGCCCACATGGACACTTTAATAAGAGCATACACATGAATTATCCCCCTCAACATTCATTATGCATAAAGCATTATGCATAAAGCTATGCATGAGGCTTATGCATAAAGCATTATGCATAAAGCTTATGCATAAAGCACTATGCATAAAGCACTATGCATAAGGCCTTATGCATAAAGCTTATGCATGAGGCCTTATGCATAAAGCTATGCATGAGGCTTATGCATAAAGCATTATGCATAAAGCACTATAAATAATGCTTATGCGCAAATCTACAAAACAAATCCCCAGCACCCAAGGGTGCAATAATAATAGAGGAAAGATAGAAAAGCACTTACCTCTTTTTCGTGATGTTGAAAGAGAGGATTAGAGGACCTACAAAACCAACAAAAGGGTGAGGAAAGGATTAGTAATGCATACATACAAAAGCTTATGCATGAGGCCTTATACATAAAGCTTATGCATAAAGCATTATGCATGAGGCTTTTGCATAAAGCACTATGCAAGCCATGCTATCCTAAACTAAACCGTATCCCGGCACTATGCATTAAGCATGCATACATAGAGCTTAATGCATGCATAGATTAAGCTCTATACATGCATTAAGATCTATGCATAGAGCTTAATGCATGCATAGATAGAGCTGAATGCATAGATAGAGTTGAGTGCATGCATAGAGCTTAATCCATGCATATATCTCTATGCATTATGAATGCATGCATAGAGCTTAATCTATGCATTAAGCTATACGAATAGAGCATAATGCATAGATTAAGCTCTATGATTAGAGCTCTATGCATAGAGGACCTACAAAATAAAACCCCTCTTTTTGGTAGATAAAAATAGAGGAAAGAGAGGATAAAAAGATAGGAAAGAGAGGAAAGCACTTACCTCTTTTTGGTGATGTTGAAAGAGAAGATTAGAAGACCTACAAAACCAACAAAAGGGTGAGGAAAGGATTAGTAATGCATACATACGAACAACCCGCACACTACCGTACCCAACAGAACTTGCACTTCTTCTAGACTTTCCTTCTAATAAATGGCTCGAGCCAACAAGCTAAACGCAATGGTGAATCAATAAGTGATGAGGAGGAGGAGCTTGCATATGGTTGTGATTTCCATGTATGTGAGTTAGAGATATCTATGCATTGTCTTTTATGTTGTGTTTTTGTGAATTTATACAATAAAAGTACTTATTTATTGTGCTTGCAAGTTTGGAAAAATTTGGTCACGCGATGTCACTTTCAAGTAGAAGGAATAGATAAGTGAATCAATAAGTGATGAGGAGGAGGAGCTTGCATATGGTTGTGATTTCCATGTATGTGAGTTAGAGATATCTATGCATTGTCTTGTATGTTGTGTTTTTGTGAATTTATACAATAAAAGTACTTATTTATTGTGCTTGCAGTATCGTAAGTTTGGGGAAATTTGGTCACGCGATGTCACTTTCAAGTAGAAGGAATAGATAAAAAGCAAACAATATTTTATTATGGTGTGAAGGCTAATTTCATGCAAGAAAGTCGTTGAAGTGCAAGTGATGGCAATACTGAAGTAGGCATGCTAGATTATTGTGGGACAATCCAAAATATTCTCAAGGTTGGATTCAAAAAGTTTGATATGTTCATTTTTGATGTGAAATGGTTCAAGTTGGTAACTCAAGGGACACAAGTAAATGTACGCAAAAACAAGTGTGGATTTCTTCAAGTAGACCGCACAAGATATGACCAAAGGGACACATTTGTGCTACCAGAGAGGACTATGAGCAAGTCATCTTTGTGGAAGACCCAACAGATTAAAAATGGTTGTTTGTGATCTAAATAAATCCACGTAGAAAACAAATATTTGAAGAGGTGAAAATAGCAGTTGACTTTTTGCCAGATGCTAAGGAACTCCCCCCAAATCATGTGATGGTTGAGCATACACCACTAGCACGTATTAAACAACAAGAAGAAGACATACTAGTTGAGGAAGTAGGTGAAGCTCACACAGAATTAGGATCGGATGAAGGTGTACTCATTGAGCAAATACATCTTGAACGAGAAATACACACTATAGATAATCCAGAAGAAGAGATTCAAGCTGAGTATGATCATGATGCATCGACAGCTCTCATGCTAGATCTAGAAGAGGATGACGACATGGATGAATTACCCCCATGGATCTCGCTGAGGAGCAAGTTGATGAGATGAACTTTAATTTCATTGTAAAATAGAGAACTTTCTTAATTTCACCCTAGTGATGAGGAGAAGGAGCTAGCATTTTTTCTCCTTCAAAGAGTGTGATGGAAGTTATACCCTCCTCTCTCCCTCGGCTCCCCGCCCTCTCTCGCTCTCTCTCTCTCTTTATCTATCTCTTTCTCCCTGATCATCTCTCTCTCTCTCTCTCTCTCTCTCATAGACACATATGATTGCAAAGAGTTAGAAAGAGAAGGCTAAAACACACCCCAAGATGGGAACTAGCAAATATTATATATAAATTCATTTTTTTTAAAAGAAAAAATTTGACTGTTATTTCGACACTTATTTCATTGACTTTTTCCACGCATATTTTAACTGTTATTTCGGTGCATTTTTCCACGCATATTTCGATGCCTATTTCGACACACATATCGACGACGCGACCAGGTGTGGAAGCTAAGCGTCGAAAAACAATGATTCTCTTGTAGTGTATTTTCTTCGCAGACTGCCTTACATCAATCGTGCCATCAAATGGACATATCCTCCCCACCATCCACCTTCACTGCTTCTTGACACCTATCTCTCCTTTCAGTCAATACCTTCCTTGTAGACCCTGCAACACAACCCACATTAGTCCATTACCCCCTATACAGTAGTCAAACAATACTCATACTATACTGTGTATAGTACTCACATAGTATTGTGTACAATACTCACATAGTACTGTCAACAATACTAATATAATAGTCATTACTCCATTTCCTTCAGAGACCCTGCCTTGCTTGTAGACCCCCCACACACAACACACAGTACTTACCCGTGACTCACACAGTAGTCGTACAGTACTCACATAGTATTGTACACAGTGTACACAATACTCACATACAATACTCACATAGTACACATAGTACTGAACATACTTGAGCTGAGGATATGCAAGTTGTTCCACGGGAACACTCACGGAAACACGGATTATGGAAGGAGGCCGGAAGCAATTAATGCGAGAGAGTGGGATTGTAGCCATGGGAACATAAAGACGCACATAATTTTTTCATATTTTTGTGCCGAAGTGCAATGTAAATCGTTTTAGGCCAATGTGGATTCTAAATGAGAGTTCTAAGTGTATTAAGCAAGGCTCACTTATGGGGTTATCCGCCCATGTGTGAAAGAGGCCTAGGGTTAGGGTTAGTGACATCTCTATAAAAGAGATGTTAGCTAAAGAAAGAGGACGTTTTTGGCCATTCTCATAAGCTATTGAGCTCTCAAGCTATGGCAACTCTCTAACTCTCTCTCTATTGTACTCTAATGAGCATCAAGCTCCAATGAGTATAGCTCCACTTCTTTCTCTTAATCTGTTTTAGCATCATTGAAGTAGATTAATCTATGATTAGTTGAATGCTTCTTTCTTTCTCTTGTGTATGCTGCATGCTTGTAGTGTGTGTGTGGTGTGTGTGTGGTGTCTCCATTGATGCAAGCTCTTGCCCACTTCATTGGCAATGAGTTATTCATGGATAGACTCTCTCTATGAGCTTGTGGGTTTGTGAATGTTACATTCTATGCTTGCTTAAGCTTGTGGGTTAGTAGATGCATGCTTATGGGTTTGCTGGCATTAGGGAAAGCTAAGATTTAGTCAATGTTTGAATGGGATTAAGAGATTGCCATGCATTGCTTGTTCTCTTAATTAGCGTAGTGGATTTAAGGGATTGAGAGATTGATTGAGGTGTTGAATGGTTGAATTGTCAAGTGGTGGTTCATGTATGTGAGCTCTCCCTCAAGGGATAAGCCTTCATGCACTAATTGGGTCGAGTCCTCGGATTGACATTGTGTTTCTTAACACATTTGTTGATCGGTAGTACTCTATGTGTACTATATTGCACGGTAGAGAGAACCGCTCTACAATGGCGCCGCCTGCCGGGGAAAGAGTGCCTACATTAGTTGAGCACCATACACACACTACCACTCCTTGTTAAGCTCCAATCGGTTGCAAAACTGCTGGATAGAAGAGCAGGCTTTGGGACTAATTTTGGTACTTATTTAAGACTAATCTGTTGTTAAATTCTCTTTATTTGTCTTGCAAATTGAGTGCGAGGCTAGCTACGCTTCTCCCTTGAGGTCAGGACAAGGATTCAACACACGGGAAGGATTGGAGGTAGGCGCTAAACCTGCCAATTTCAATTTGTGTGCGAAAGAGAGAGGCCTGTTTTTGCATTTCTGTCATTCTGTTTGAGGATAATTTTTGCTGTCTGAGGTTAATTTTTACAGTTTCAATTTTTTGCATGTTCGTTTTATTTTCTGTTCTTAGCTTAGTTTAGTTTTTTGCATCAAGTTAATTTTGTGTATTTTAGTTCTCTGTTAAACCTGCATCTGTAGAGAAACTGAAATCTGTACACACACATGAAGACTGAACATTTCGAATTCGCTGCAAATCTCACAACTCCACACGCATTGAATTCGCTGCAAATCTCACAACTACACATGCATTGAGTTCACTGCACACGCACTTCAAAAAAGTGAACAGCACACCGCGTGGAGAGACCCACACACTGCACCATAAAGACCGCCACCGCACCGGATAAGGGGGTGCAAAAAAAAAATCTGGAAAATTTTTCATTTTCTGCCGCAAAAAATTGGGAGGTTATCTAACTTTTCGAGAGGAGTTAGAAAACACCCATCGTCGAAATTTCGGTCCCGGAATCATTTTCCCATAGTGAGTCAGTATGGGAGACTGGTAAATTTTAGGCGATTTTCGATCCTGAAAAATACGCTATTTTTTTGGCCTAATGTATTCGAGGGGGTTCAAAATGGGTTCTGGCAAAGTTTGAGCCAACTTGAAAATTTTTGGATTTTTTTGAAAAAAAAACCCTTAAAATTTGACCTTATGCACTTGCGGTCGGGACGTCATATAGACACTGCCATAGGGTCTACTAGGGTACCTTCTAGAGTACCTACGCAGGAAAGTGGGACCCAATTGGTAGGAAATTTGGCAGATATTGCTGAAACCTTTTTTGAATCCCAATCTGATACCCTTTCCAGGACAACTAGCTCATTGTCTATGGACAATCTAGGGCCGTCAAATAGTCATCCCTTAGCCCCAAATAGGACACCCACAAGATCTTTTAATCCATTTGAAGCCGACATCATGGGGTTACCACTCAATGTGAGACTTCAATATGTCTACACGAATGCTCAAGGAGCTGAGATCTTTAGGGATCCACAACAACGGTATCTCGTTAAGATTGCAGACTTTTTCTCAGAACTTGATAGAGCACCTCTAGTCAATGACCAGGGTAACATGTACATGGGTGGAGATGGTGTTCGCTACGAAGTCACCTATCATCCAGAGAATGTAGACAAATTAGGAGAGCTCTATAAGAGTGAGTTCCTAGATTTATCAAAGCCTTCCGGAGCAAGGGAGTCTAGAGATGATTGGCTCATTGAGCCGGACATGCCTGGACCATCCAATGCCCAGTCTTGCCATCCATAGATGATTTACTTTTTGTAGATCTAAATTTGGAAAGGGACAGGAAAGGCAAGAGCAAAATGGATCAGGGGGCTGAGAACCAATGGGAGTTTGTACGGCAAATTCCAGTGACAAAGGTCTTTCAGGATGACCCACTTCAAGAGGTCTATAAGGACTCTTCAGAAGGATATTATGCCACAACTAGATTGCCAGAGCTAGATCTTCCTCTAGCACTTGTGGTGGTAGTCGAGAAGCTTGTAGGATACAAGAACCGAATCATTGATAAATGGGCCAATGAATACCGAACCTTAGATTGGAAGGAGATTCGTGAGCTCACGTGGAGAGGACAACCATTATTCATGGAAGTGTTCTCTACTAATACAGCTAAACCAGGAGAGATAGCCTTTCTTGGAGAAACTGTTGCTCCTACCCTACGAGAGTTCACTAGAGAGGGACCCTCAACATCAAAGTGGACCACTGCAAGTAGCCCAACTCTAGCACCAAGATATTATCCTACACCAAAAGTGCGACCACAGATCATACCACAACAACGTTTCTCTCACTATGACAATCGGAGGGTAGGGGAGCCAACTCGGTCTCCCATAAATGCACCTCCTGAAATGCGGGTAACAAGATCTTTGGAGGGGGTTGGTGAGGCAGGTAATAGGGGACCCACACCAATTTGGGATGCATATGGACCACCTTACCAAGAGAGGAGCCACTGAGAGTGAGAGGCCGTAGGCCCGATGATGAGTATTCAAGACGAGTAAGGCCATCAACTCTTCAGAAACTGGTAAAGAAGTACGAAGGGTTGGGAGATCCATATGACCATGTAGCAGCATTTAGGCAAGCAGTTCGAGCTAAGCAAGTGACTGACAAGCATACGCAGATTGAAGGGTTTGGGCTCACTCTTGAGGGAAAGGCCCTTGCTTGGTTTCAAGCACTAGAGGCTTCAGACAAATCTTCTTTACGAGTTTTGGAAGAGAGATTCATTGCTGCTTTTTCCTTGATGGGGATTCAGCATGACACAGTAGCAAACATCTACTCTTTCAAGCAAGGCAAGACTGAGAGTGTTAGAGACTGTGTAAATAGGATGAAGCAGTACATTAATCATTGCCCAGAAGATGAGAAGCCCACCCAGAGTCGATTAATTTCTCTCTTCTTAAAAGGACTCAAAAATTCAACACTGCACACACATCTCTATGCAAAGAAGCATACAAATTTCAATGAGTGTTGCCATGATGCTATGGATTTCACAGATAACTTCAAATTCTAAGATGGTACTGGTCTTGAGGTGCAACCTAGAGATCAGTGGGGCGATGACCAAAGTTCAGGGTCTAGCGCACTAGTAAATCCAGACCAAATAGCTAATCTAGTACTAAGGAGATTGGGACAAACCTATCGTCCACCCATGCAGCCACAACAACAGTAGCAACAAATGAGGAGTGTACTACCTACAGGTCCTCATCTCTGTGGAGCATGTGGCGGTAACCATAAAATCAAAGAATGTAATACCTTTTCTCCTCTAGTCACAAACCAGCCCACAAAGAAGTGGTGCCAGGCCTGTGCTTGGAATTTTACCCACACCATACAGGAATGTACTCGCATTGCAAGAATGAGACAAGAGCATGAGTAGCAAATGGGTGCAGTGGCTCCACAAATGCATCAACAGTATACTAATTTTGAACGTAAGCCACCGATGGCACAAGAGCAAGCACGACCTGTACTTGGAGCTCAACCTCCTGCTCCTGGGACTGCTCCTGTGAGGTTTGTTGACTATGACAATTCAAATATGTGTAGAGACTTGGTAAACCCAAGCTATGTGGAGGAATATGGATCATATTCATTCAAGGAAAATCTCTTTGAAAGTCCCGCATATCCAAGCCAAGCACTGGGGGGAACAAAATTCTTTGATGTTGCTAGGTGGATACCAACCTAGGACTTCAGGCCCTTCATGAAAAGATGCAGGGGGGAAGAGAGCTTGAGCTCTTGCAAGCACACACACACACTCACAAAACCCTAATAGAGAACACACAAGGTGAGAGGCTGAAAATCTTCTTCTTCTTACTCAACACTCAACACACCATATACAAGAATAAGAGTACACACAATATGAAAGGTACTCGACCAAATACATACACGGGTTCTCTATAATGTGAACCCGACTAAATGAGCTGGCGCTATAACTATGCCAGTCTCTAGAATGGCATAGTTATGAGCTGGCGCTATAACTATGCCAGTCTCTAGAATGGCTGTCACACAGCCTGTCATCCCACTGGCCGCATATCTCCCATGATCTCACCAACCATGCCAGTGGTGTAAGTGTGGGGCCTATCCCCCAGGCGGGTCATCAGTGGCCACCGCCTCACTAGACGAGCTCGATATCTCAACACTCCCCCTCGAGCTCAACTCCATCTCATGTACACCAAGCGAAGCCCTGAATCTGCGGAGCTTCTCTGTACCCAATGCTTTGGTGAAGATGTCAGCTACCTAATCCTCTGTGCTAACATAAACAAGGTCAAGGTCTCCTGCCAAGACCTTCTCTCTGACGAAGTGGTAGTGGACCTCTATGTGCTTTGTACAAGCATGAAAGACTGGGTTCCT
The DNA here is from genome assembly GCF_041138505.1 of Cibotium barometz. Classification (NCBI taxonomy): domain Eukaryota; kingdom Viridiplantae; phylum Streptophyta; class Polypodiopsida; order Cyatheales; family Cibotiaceae; genus Cibotium; species Cibotium barometz. The sequence continues at coordinate 59,405,621 of NC_141056.1, forward strand.
GGCCAATTGTATACTGCTAATGTTGTCACAGAAAATGACAACTTGTCTATCCACTGATAGACCCAAATCTGTAAGTAGCTTTCTCAACCAAGCTACCTCACATGCCGCCATAGCATCTCCTCTGTACTCGGCCTCTGTACTCGATAGAGCAACCGTAGGCTGCTTCTTGCTGCTCCAAGTCACAGCAGCACTCCCCAAAGAAAACATGAATCCACTGGTAGATCGTCTATCTGAGATACTACCAGCCCAATCAGCATCTGTGTACCCATGTACACATATCTCTGTCCCGGTCTCATAGAATAGTCCACAATGCAAAGTAGACTTCACATACCTCAGTATGCGTCTCACTGCATCCAAATGCGGTTTCCGTGGAACCTGCATAAACTAACTCACCAACCCAACAGCATAGCTCAAATCTGGTCTGGTGATAGATCAAACTTCCTACTATGCTCCTGTACATAGTAGGATTCTCCAAGATCTCTCCTGAATCTGCACTCAATTTGCCATTCTGATCCAATGGCACAGAAATAGGCTTACAGCCTATCATACCATACTTGGAGAACATGTCCAAGCCATACTGTCTCTGCAGTAATCCAATACCATGTGGTGACCTAATCACCTCAATGCCCAAGAAATATCTGAGCTCCCCTAGATCCTTCATCTCAAACTTCTGTCCAAGCAAGATCTTTACATCAAAGATCTCTGCATCATGGTCCCCCGTAATGATCAAGTCATCTACATAGATGACAACAAGCACAACTCCTCTATCACCATGTCTCACATACAATGAGAAATTTGCATTGGCTACATGAAAGCCAATAGTGACAAGATATTCAGAAATCTTGTCAGACCATGCCCTTGGTGCTTGCTTTAAGCCATACAAGGCTTTCTTCAACCTGCAAACATGCTCGGGGTGACCCACATCCTCATAACCAGGTGGCTGCAACATATACACCTCTTCTTGCAAATCCCCATGCAAGAATGCATTCTTTACATCCATCTGATGTAAAGACCATTGCTTTGACGCAGCCACTGCTATCACAACTCTCACCGTTGCCATCTTGGCAACTGGGCTGAAAGTTTCCTCATAATCAATCCCATATGTCTGCGCATATCCTTTGGCTACCAATCTAGCCTTGTACCTGTTTATGCTTCCATCACTGTTATGTTTAACTTTGTACACCCACTTGCATCCAATGGCTTTCTTGCCTTCAGGCAATTGCACTAAATCCCAAGTCTCATTTCCATATAGTGCATCCATCTCCTCGTCCATAGCTTTCTCCCAACACACATTTCCAACAGCCTCATCAATGCATGTGGGCTCAACAACCTGCACAACCTTTGCCATATATGCATAGTGATGTGCCACATAACCATCATAGGTAAATAGCACAGGATTTTTCACTCTCCCAGATCTTCGCAGCTTCTCATTCATGGCTTCCATAGCCTTCTTTACACCAGGTGTTCTCATAGCTAGGATCCCAAGCTCCTCATCAAGGCTCATATCTGAGCCACTAGACGAGATCTCCATCAACATGAGAATGCCCTGCAGAAATGTCAGGCATACCAAGGGGCTCAACCACTTTCTCTTTTCCTTTACGTGATGTAGTAATCACATTTGCATGACTGGTATTATGATGCAGCCTGCCACTCCATGGTCTATCAACAGACCCACTAGATGAGGACTCTCCTAGTCCACTCAAAGACTGTGATTGCTGACCTGCATTCTGTGCAACCATACTTCCACTCACATCAGCCCCAACAGCTTCTTTTTTAGCAGCATACCAGCTGCGCATCTTATCAGAAACAACATCCGTGCTTACTCTCAACTCACGTGTAGTAGGGTTATAACACCTGTATCCCTTTTGCTCAAGGGAGTATCCAATAAACACACATTTTTCAGCTTTTGGATCCAGCTTAGTTCTCAGCTCATCTGGCACATGCACATATGCAATGCATCCAAAGACTTTCAGATGAGATAAATCTGGTTTTCTGCCAGTAAACCTCTCCTCTGGAGTTACATCATGTATGGCTGCAGTTGGAGTCCTGTTCATGATGTATACTGCTGTAGAAACAGCCTCAGTCCAATAGCAATGCGGCATATTCTTCTCTTCCATCAATGCTCACGCAATCTCAGCAATGTGCCTGTTTTTCCGCTCAGCAACTCCATTTTGCTGTGGAGTGTATCTGCATGTATACTGTCTCCGAATACCATTCTTCTTCAAATATTCAGAGAACTCGTTGGAGAAGTACTCTCCCCCTCCATCTGACCTTAGGCACTTTACATATTTCCCTGTTTGCTTTTCAACCAAAACTCTAAAATTCTGAAAGTGAGTGAACACCTCACTCTTCTCCTTCATGAAATATACCCACACTTTCCTTGTGTGGTCATCAATGAAAGTCACATAATACCTGCAGCCTCCCATAGATATGATCTTCGTAGGATCCCATACATCTGAATGCACAACATCTAGTGCATTTCTGCTCACATATTTGTTACGTGGAAACACATGCTTTGTTTGCTTCCCAAATTGGCATGCTTCACAGATTTTATGCATACCTTCCACTTTAAATTTTGGCAGCCCTGTCTCACAATTCCTTTTGTTTGCATAGACTTCAATCTTTGCACATTCACATGTCCAATTCTTTTATGCCATATGTCTGTGTCTGCAACAATTCCTGAACCATTTGCAAACATCGCAGCACTCATCTCAGGCATGTCTACATCCAACGTAAACATTCTGCCCACTCTGTTGTCTTTTGCAACCAACCTGCACTTGTCTTTAAAATCTTCAACATAACATCCATCAGGGTTAAACCGTGTAAGGTCCCTCCCAAGCCATGTATGTACGTGTCTCTTTTAATATAGATTTCAATAAGAAAAGAGAGTGTAATTAGAAAGAGTGAGACAATAAGGCTAGAAACATTAGAAAAGTGTTAGAATAAAAATATTAGCTTCAAAAATCCTAAAAGAAATAAGAACATAAGAATAGTTCTATTAAGAGATAAGTATCCCCAAAAATAAAATTTCGAGTTTAGGTGATAAGAGGTCATATTTAGAGTACTTTTATATTTTTAGAGTCCATGCATACTAAAAATATGGAAAAACAACGCGTTTCTAAAGATGGTGCGTTTGCGGCTATATACAGACGTTTTTGCCTATTCTGCCCGCGAAATCTTGTAGAACAGATGCCTTCCTGTTCTTTTGACTGGTTACATGACCATATTCTGAGTTTTTATCAGAGAGTTATGACCGAAACAGTTTACTGTTTCTGTCAGGGTCTCTACATAGAGAAAACTGTGAGAAGACAGCAAGTAGCCTCAAGGTAATCCTAGAGTTTGAGATGCATATATCCCTTCATTCTTATCTAATATCTCAGAAAAGAAGCTTAGATTGCTAGTCTTTCGGAGGAAGAGACCAAAACTCCATAGCTTTTCTTTAAGAGAAAGAATAGTATGCTGTAGTCCTGTAAGAGAAGGCTATTTTGCCATAGATCTTAGAAAGAGAGAAGAGTTACAGTATGAGTAAGAGGAGATAAAGTTTGGAGATGATTGGATGATTTCAATCGTAAGAGAAGGTATTAGAAGACTCTATGTTCTAAAGCTCTTGTTAACGAGCAAAGGCAACGATAAACAAGCAAAGGCAACGATAAATTTCTATAAGGTATATACATTTTTTGTTTTTCAATTATATATCATTCTTAGGGATTGAGGTATGGCCCTGGCTTCTCTATTGATTGTTACAGTAATCTATTTGATTGATTTACCATTTAAAGTTTGTATTCTTTTAAACAACAGCATATGCCTTAATAAAGAATGTCTTATCGCAATCTCAAGTTGAAATGCTAAAATATGTGTGAGAAAAGGATTGTTTTCTTAAGAAAGTAACATGGATTGTAGTCCTATGGTTTAGTGAGTAAATGGATTGTTATCTTGGTTAAATTAAGGTACAGGTACAACTCTCCCTGCCTTGACGCTGCCCCGTTCTTGTGCTTGTATAGCCGGACGGCGGAGACGTTAGTAAGGCCCGGAGTTGGCCCATGGTATCCCTCATACCATTGGGAGAATGAGGTTTGCCGATTGAGGCAAGTGATTGTGATGATGCTGCCTAGTTCTGAGGGCCCAGGCTAGTGCGGTGAATTAGCCCACCCTAGTGCGCAGACATCCCTCTGAGGGGCGGGAGGATCGAGCGATGGAGCCTGAGAGGGCGACAGGCCGGCTTGAGTCCTCGCCAGCGGCCGACGATGAGGTGTATGGTCCCGTAGGGTTTTGCCCAGCATGTGGAGGCTGGAAGGCCGAATTCTAGATCATCGGCGGTATAAAGGAAAAGAATAAGAAAGCCAGTTTGGCTTGTATGAAATTGATTCATGTTTAAACTTTTTATGTATATCTTATCTTTGGCATTATTGTATTGTGGAAAAAGGCAAAGGCTGTTTTAATAAACCTTGTGAAAGGGTCTTAATTAAGGAACATGTTTGTTTATGTCAAACAGTGTGGTAGGATTAATTAGAAAACAAATTGACGCGTGAGTAGGGTGAAAAGTGGGAGGATGGAATGCCCCGACGGCACCATCCTATGGACGGGTGGACCCGATTAGTTGGGTAGCTTTCCAACATATTAAGTGAAAGCCCTACATTAGATAAATAGGTTCTCGAGCAATTCTATTCTAGAAGACTAGGCCAACGCGGCTGTGCCTTGCATGGATGAGGAAAAAAGCGTTGTCTCTAGGAATCAAGACTAGTAGTTGCCCAATTTATGATCATTTTACCTATGGGGTAATTTGATTTTTAGAAGACTACGCTTCTCTTGCGGGATAGAACTAGGTCTTACCTATGAATCGTATCCTTGAATCTCTGTATGGTCAAGGTGTCGATGAGTAGGAAATTTTCTCCAAGTTAAGACTTAGTGGACTATCTTAAGTGTTTCCCCCATTTGTGGAAGGGGGGAACCTTACAAACCGAACCTGCAAACCCTGCTCAATCATCTGGCCAACTGAAACCAGATTCTTTGTTATGTTCGGTACATGAAGTACATCTGCAAGGTACTTCACTTTGCCATCATGCATAGACAATGGCACATCTCCAATGTGGGCAATTGGATGAGCAGTGTCATCCCCTGTTTCCACAAAACCTGGTCTTTCCGGGTTTTTCATCTCCTTGAACCACTCCCCATGACTCGTCATGTGGTTCGAAGCGCCTGAATCCACATACCATACATTATCTTTTTGTGCTGCATCAACATTTTCAGACATGGCATTCACAACATGCTGCATAACAAACAACCTTTCATTGTCCTCATTATTTCTGCTTGAGGATGCATAGTTGTTTTGTTGCACTTTCCCATTTTGCATGTCAGCCTGCTTCTTATAACATTCTGACTGCACATGTCGAGGCTTACCACAATAATAGCATTCACGTGCATCATTATATTACCTTTGCCAATTTCCACGGCCTCTTTGACTCCCCCTGCCTCTGAATTTGCCTCTTCCACCTGCGTGTTGTTGTTGTTGTTGTTGTTGATTCTGGGACTATTGTTGTTGCTGCTCTGCTACTGCTGACCATAATTTTGATTACCTGTTCGGCCACCTCCTTGACCGCGTCCACCGCCTCCTCTACCTCGTCTCCTCTTCCTGAACTCGTGTAGAAGGCCTGTTGCTCTGAACTGTTTTTGCTTTGTGAAGACTGTTGGTCTTCACCCAAGCTCTTCTCTTCGATAATCAGCATAGACACCAAATCTGTAAAGTTGGGAATGTTTTCTCGAGTCTGAATGGACGTCTTGAACGCCTTGTATTATGGCCCGAGACCACGTAGACAGACTTCCACCTTGTCATCATCATCTACTGACACACCAATAGATGCAAGGGATTCCACAATACCTTTTATCTTCAACGCATAGTCATTCATAGACATGCTCTTTTTCTCCACAGTATGAAGTTCATTCTTCAACTGTATCTTACGTGCCTTGGTATTTGTTTCATAGAGCTTTACCAAGGTGTCCCACGCCTCCTTGGGGGACTTGGCATCCTGAATGTGCCCAATCATGGTGTCCTGTATACTAATGGATAGCCAATACATAACCTTCCTGGCTCCTTGGTTCCAGTCTTTAAACTCTTTCACATCTGCAGCAGTCGGATTTATATCCGGTATCTCCGGTGCCTCTTCATGCTCACCTTCTATGTAGTCCCAATAGCCTTTTCCCATCAGGAAATTCGTCAACCTGAACCTCCAAGCATGGAAGTTATTCTTGTCAAGCTTCTCAGCCACAATCTGAGTTATCCCATCATTTGACATCTTCCCAAACACACAATTTTACCAGAAACTGCACTCTGGTTTTTTTTTGCACAAACTATTGTATTTTCTGCACAGCGGTACTGTCGTACTCTCAAATGTCACAACCAGTGACGTCAATGTGCATACATACACCCAATGGCAACTGTAGACCTCTTTGCAGCACCCACAGTGTCTGCACAGTCAATCTGTCTTCCTGCAGTTATTAAAACAGAGTTCTGCAGAGAATCGATGACTTACCCGCAGTGCTCGAAATCGCCTGCTTTCTAAAAAAACGGAGGTCCAGACGTGCCCGAATCGCGTTTTTGGCCCGAAAAACTTAGTCCAATAGGACTGTATAGTTTCCCTATAGCTTTACTCCCGCGAAGAAAGCTCCTCAATCAGAGACCGTTTGCCGGTGCCTCCCGTAGAGCTCCCGACAAGGGTGTAGTCACTAACACAATAGGGAAGAGTAGTTGAAGCTCTTACCCTCGTACCGCTTCCTGTGGTTCTCTTGCTTGCAGCTCAGCCCTTAGCACGAACCAGGCTCTGATACCATGAAAAGATGCAGGGGGGAAGAGAGCTTGAGCTCTTGCAAGCACACACACACACACACACACAAAACCCTAATAGAGAACACACAAGGTGAGAGGCTGAAAATCTTCTTCTTCTCTACTCAACACTCAACACACCATATACAAGAATAAGAGTACACACAATATGAAAGGTACTCAACCAAATACATACACGGGTTCTCTATAATGTGAACCCGACTAAATGAGCTGGCGCTATAACTATGCCAGTCTCTAGAATGGCTCACACAGCCTGTCATCCCACTGGCCGCATATCTCCCATGATCTCACCAACCATGCCAGTGGTGTAAGTGTGGGGCCTATCCCCCAGGCGGGTCATCAGTGGCCACCGCCTCACTAGACGAGCTCGATATCTCAACACTTCAGGTCAATGGTGGCAGCAAAGGAAAGTAGAAGCCAAACTAATGGGCCCCTGTTATGTGTGCGGAGAAACGCATTGGGCTCGTGATTGTCCACATCGCCCATGGCAAGTAGCTTGATCCAATACAACAGTACCACAGTTTCCACCAATTGAAAGATATTGTCTAGGGTGTTGTGTAGAACACTTTCCAAAGGATTGTTTGCTAAAACCACATGAGGAAGGCACCTCTTAACCAAAGGTCTCACTCAACTTTGTAGAGGCAGTTCCATCGCCACCTTCATCAGAGAATGAGGATGTCGTGCCACTTAGAGTCCTGACTAGATCACAACACAACTTTAGACGCCCAAGCATCCCAAGCATCCAGGAGGAAGTTCAAACAATTATTTCTCCTAGAAGTAAGCATACAATGAAAACCTTACCATCTTATTTGGGAGAATATGAGAACTGTTCTCAAACCTTGAGGATACCCTCCATGCATAGAAGGTTGACAAAGGAGATGGATATGGGTATCGTGCAAGCTATTTTGTCAGCACCAGTGGCTTGTACCTTACCTTTGCTTGATTTGATAAATCTTCGACCAGAGTTATGGAATGATATTTCCACATGTCTGTCAGAGTAGGTATTGCTACAAAAGGGTCACCATCAATGTACTATACACCCTGAGACAAAGCATGTTATGCCAGTTCCTATCAACAAAGTAGGAAAATTTTGTGAGGACGATCAGGGAAATGCTACCCTCCCATTAGAAGTGCAAAAAGTAGCTTCAACTGCAATACTTGATAGTGGTGCAGGAGTGGGCATTGTGACAAGGTCCATTTGGGAAAAGTGGGGCAAACCAGCTATTAGGAGTACAAGGATGCACTTGCAGCTAGCAGATAAAAGCTTAGAACATCCCATTGGGCTGCTGGAGAACATATTGGTCACTACATGTGGGATTGAATATAAGCACACATTTGCAGTAGTGGATTTTGGAAAGCATCCAAACTATGAAGTGATATTGGGTAGACCATTCATGCAACAATTTCAAATGATTCAATATTGGGGATACAATTATTTGTACCTCTGACATGATTCTGTCATCACAAGAGTCAACCTAAAAGAATCACTCATATCGTGATGTAACGCGGTCACCAATAGATGAGTTTGATTCTGCTTCATCTGAGGGCTCAAGAGTTACATTGTCAGATGGGCGAGAAGATCTGTGGATGTGTGGAGCCTCATGTAAGGATTTCAACACTGAAAGACTTAAGGGTAATCGACGTGTATCTGATGAGGCATACATTCCACAACCCTTCCCTGAGCACTTAATTGATCCCCTAGAATGGATTCATGTCCTTGCAACATTATCAACATGTGCTTTACCTAAGCCAATTCAATTTTGTGACTCAAATGGATATGACATTATTCCTATACGAACGGTATAACCACGTGACCTTCTAGATGATTTGTACTATGGGGTTGCATCCACAGCACTTCATGTAGAGGAAGTCTCAGTGGAGGATTTAACACTCGAATCGGCTAATGATGCTGATAAGGAAGATGGATGGGACTTTGATTTTGATGATGATGTGATAATCCCCGAGAAAGAGTTAGGAAAGGCACGCCTACTCTTGAGAGGAAGGGAGGTTCAAATAGAGATCCCTCAAAGCCGACCCAAACGTAAATGCTGTAAGAGCCATAAGAGAATCCGTAAACAAGATGAGAGGGAACGACGTGAGAGAATACAAAAAGAACACGAGGAGTTTAAGAATGAACACTCTCGACTACCACCTCACTTGTCAAGAAAGAATGGATATCTATACTATGTCCAAGCATAAGATAGTATTAAAGACCAAGTAAAACGATCAAATGGATTCCAACCAGGAGAAAAGCTAAAAATTGTTAGCAAAAATTTCTAAAAAACAAAGAGACCAAAACAAAAACTCAAGTCTCAAACTGATTCAAAAGAGAGTGTCAGAAGTGCAAAGATAACGGTTGAACAAAAAACTCTGATGCAAGATTGCAAAAGAGAGCTCAAAACCACATGGTCTGATGACTCAAGTGGACAAGAACAAGATCTCAATGTTCCCCCCAACTTCACACAGTACACTCTTCAAGATCGGAAGATTGTTCTTCAACAGCCCATGCGACAAAAGCCAAGCATGCCATGGGTTTCATATGATGGTCCAGAAGATGCAAAAAAATTTGATATCGCTAAGCCAGGAGAAGAGCCTCGCTATGTGTGGATTGCCACAGACTTGTCCTTAGATGAGGAGAAGTTATTAATTCAAACAATAAAGGAGTATCGCGATGTTTTTGCTTGGAGTTATAAAGACCTCAAAGGAGTTGATCCAAGCATATGTCAGCATACAATTCCATTGAGAGAGGATGCAAAGCCTTCCAAGCAACGTCCTTATACTTACAATGAGAATTTTGCACAAAAGATAAAAGAAGAAATAGACAAGCTCTTAGAGGCAAAATTTATCTATGAGATTGAACACACTGAATGGGTCTCCCCTATTGTAGTGGTGCCCAAGAAAAATGGAAAACTTCGAGTATGTGTAAACCTCAAGAAGGTAATTGCACCCTTCAAAAACCGGTGTCGATGAAGCCTTGTAAAGATGCTCTTGTTCCATATCATCGTCGTCCATACCTTTGGGATCATCCTTAAAAAGATTCCACACCATATCATCAAACACTTCCTCTTCCACAACTTCGTGGGGTGCAGGGCTATTGTCATCCCTTTCCCACTCATCTCTGACAATAGAGCCCGAAGCTCCAGCATCATCTCGTCGACGCTTTGCATGCTCTCGCCGCGCGTAGGGCACCATGTTAGGGTGTGGTACTACATCCTGCTGGAGTTTATATATTATAACTCCATTAATTTAATTTGGATACCATGAGTCATTTGAATACCATCAATTTACATCTACTCACCTCTAAACCTGTTTGATTCCATTCTCCATACATGGAGATGTGATTTAAGGTAATTCGACGTGCTTGTACAATGCATCCTTGACATCGATTACACATACATTTGATCCATTGTCCCAACCACACATCGCAATTACGATGACGCATTGTCTCATATTCCCCAGAACTGCTTGAGGAGGTTGATGACATCCTATGTACAAACCAGAAAACACAAAATCATGCCAATGTTTTTAATGAAAGTATAAAAATCGCGTGTATAAACGCGGCTATTTCCCAAAAATTGCGTGTATTAACGCGGCTATTTCCTAAAAATCGCGTGTGTATAAACGCGGCTAATTTATCATACACGCAAAAATACACGCGTTTCTACATGCGACAAACTATTTAAACTAAAAATAGTCCGCCTTCCCCAAATAAACATTTTGAACTAACATATCTGCCCTCTTTCGTTTTCGCCTCTTCCAACAGACACTAGTAACGCAAGGAGGGAGCAGAGAAGGAGCACACACGGGTGAAGGAAACCGACCAAGAAAGAAGACTCACTTTTTCAGAGGTGAGTCAGTTTGTCCTTTGCCTTGTCTCCTTCCTCAGATTTGTTCTCAGATTTGTTTATGCTATTTTGTCTTTGCTTTTTGGGTTTGTCTCCGTCCTTTTGCTTCTGTGGTTGCGATTTTCAGTGAACGATTCTGACAGGGGCGACAGTGGGTCTTTTATAAGGACACATTGTCGGAGGTCGGTCGCTTTCGAATTTTTTTTTGAACAGGTCGCGTGTAAAAACGCGTGTATCCTGTCTGCACAGACTGTTCACGCGGATATACACGCGTTTCTAGACGGGTGTATACACGCGTTTGTGGCTGGGTGTATACACACGTTTGTGGCTGGGTGTATACACGCGTTTCTGGATGGGTGTATACACGAGACTATGTTTCCTATTTCTATGGTTTGCAGGCTGATAGGTGACTTGAATGATGATATTTGTGTGAGTCAAGAGACAGTCCATGATGTACATGAGGATTATTTTTGCAGATTCTTTATGGATATTCCAGGTTCTTCATCCGATCCATTTGCGTACAGCAATTAGCTGATGGAGATGCTAAATCATTTTGGGCGCCATCCTGGTCCAGTTGAGCTTACAGAGCTTACAGAGTACATGTATGCCCATCCCCCTCCTTCCATGCTTGGTGTCTATACCCCTACCGCGCGAGTATCCAGGGCACTCCACTGCCGTCTATGCCTACGAGTTCGACGAGACGGCATGCAGCTTCTCCTCTTCCATGCCCACCGAGGAGACATACCTCGCCCCAGACACACTCACGCACACCCTCCCAAGCACCGTAACGTCAGGGCTCACAGCAGCCACCATCACGTACTCCCTCAAAGCCACCGTCACGTCAGGGCTCACAGCCACTATCACGTAGACAATCCCCTAGTCGTGACTCCACCCGTAGCAGTAGGAAGAGTGGGAGTGGAGGATGCGGTGGGTGCTTTGGTGGGGGAGGTAGTAGGGCACGCGGTGAGAGAGGAGATAGAGGGAGAAGAGTTAGAGGAGACAGTTCGGAAGAGGAGGAGATGAGAGAGGTGGAGGGAGTGATCTACTATGATGTGACGGATAGGGGCGGGATAGTGATGGATGCGAGGGGGAGGGAGGTAATGGAGTACATGCGTGGGGTAGTATCAAACTTGTATAGAAATTATTTTATTAAATTTAAAGATCAAAATAGCCGATTAGTTGGGGAGGTGATAGAGGCTGTACATAGTCGGTACCCCAATCCCCCACATGCTACATTCTCGGATGTATGGGTAAGGACGCGAATAAGGGAGATCTTAAGTAATAAAAGATCTCACCTTAAAAAACTCGCATACGATGATGGGCTAAATGTAGCTGCGGGTGGCTATCCTGTCAAGAAACCTGCCACTGTGCACAAATGCGAGTGGAAGGAGGCAAAGAAACGAGCAGAGGGTGGCGTGAAGAGCAGGCAGCATGTGGAGGCACGACGGATCCAGATGGAGACCATTGGATCTTCGTATTTCGGATCTGGCGGCGTCGAGTCATGGGAGGCAGAGTTCGTAAGTATCTTGCCACTTTATTTGATTGTTTACTTAATTCATTGATTCTATGATTGTTTTAATCTTACAAATTGTGTTGATTATGATACAGCGACGGGTTACGGGGAGGAAGCCCACAACCCACGATACTTCGTATGCTCGTCGTCGGCATAGTAGACGTGACATGTGGGCCATCTTCAGAGCCGAGGGACATATTACGGACGCGCAGTTTGAGATGGCCATGAGACCATACGGTCGACAGGTACTTGAAAACTCTAAACGAATGATTTTGGTTTATTGAATTACATATATATATACTTATATACTATATATTACTTGAACAGGCACAAGCTACTGATGATCCACCTGCCGCCACAGCAGAGGGTGGACGTGAGCACTACTCATCGGACATTCCGACCGATGTGAGCTCATCTGAGCATGGAGGGAGCACCGAGTCATCATCTGGGTCTGAGTAGTACTCAGACTTATAGTATCACATTCCATATTGAGGATGTGTTTGTATATTATTTTTTGTAAACCGAAGCCATGGGCTACTTTGACATATGGACTCCCTTGTATATATGTGTGAAATTTTGATAGTAATATTGAATCGTGAATCGATAGTATTGCATTCATGTCTGTCTTGAATCGTGTATTGACAATGTATGCATTCATGTCGTTCTTGTCTTAATCTTTCTCGTGGATATGTTCTTCGTGGGATGGTCCAATGCACCAAAAAAAAAATCCAGAGAGTGTTATTGGGTGCTGGAATGCTGGAATAGCATTTAGGTACCAAATAGCACTCTTTGGATTTTTTTTTGGCTCTCTGTTCGTGTGTATAAACGCGTCAGAACTGCAAAAAGTCGCGTGTATATACGCGGATAATCTGTAAAATACGCGTGTATAAACGCATCAAACCTGAGAAATACGCGTGTATAAGCGCATCTAAAGTCACAAAATGCGTGTATAAACGCTTGTATCAGCGCGTCTAAATGCAGCTGGAACTGACAGAACGCGTGTATACGCCTGTGTATCAGCGCGTCTGAACAGTCCTATACACGCACTTTTACACGCATGTCTCTGGCCGCGATGATACACGCGCTGATACACGGGCCTGTTACTTTTTTTCACGTCATTTTTAGCGGCTAGGAGCGCGGGTATGAGCTCGATCCCTTGTAGTGATTGTAACCGGAGAATCCATCCAAGAAACTATATGCCTTTTTCCCTGCCGCACACATTCCAAAACATGATCCGTGATTGGAAGTGGGTAATAATCACGTACAGTAGCTGCATTTACCTTCTTGAGGTTTACACATACTCGAAGTTTTCCATTTTTCTTGGGCACCACTACAATAGGGGAGACCCATTCAGTGTGTTCAATCTCATAGATAAATTTTACCTCTAAGAGCTTGTCTATTTCTTCTTTTATCTTTCGTGCAAAATTCTCATTGTAAGTATAAGGACGTTGCTTGGAAGTCTTTGCATCCTCTCGTAATGGAATTGTATGCTGACATATGCTTGGATCAACTCCTTTGAGGTCTTTATAACTCCAAGCAAAAACATCGCGATACTCTTTTATTGTTTGAATTAATAACTTCTCCTCATCTAAGGACAAGTCTGTGGCAATCCACACATAGCGAGGCTCTTTTCCTGGCTCAGCGATATTAATTTTTTTTGCATCTTCTGGACCATCATATGAAACCCCTTGCATGCTTGGCTTTTGTCGCATGGGCTGTTGAAGAACAATCTTCCGATCTTGAAGAGTGTACTGTGTGAAGTTGGGGGGAACATTAAGACCTTGTTCTTGTCCACTCGAGTCATCACTAATTGAAGACCATGCGGTTTTGAGCTCTCTTTTGCAATCTTGCATCAGAGTTTTTCATTCAACCTTTATCTTTGCACTTCCGACACTCTCTTTTGAATCTGTTTGAGACTTGAGTTTTTGTTTTGGTCTCTGTGTTTTTTTGCAATTTTTACTAATAGTTTTTAGATTTTCTCCTGGTTGGAATCCGTCTGATCATTTTACTTGGTCTTTGATACTATCTTGTGCTTGGACATAGTATAGATATCCATTCTTTCCTGAGAAGTGAGGTGGTGGTCGAGAGTGTTCATTCTTAAACTCCTCGTTTTCTTTTTGTATTCTCTCACGTCGTTCCCTCTCATCTTGTTTACGGATTCTCTTATGGCTCTTACAGCATTTACGTTTGGGTCGGCTTCGAGGGATCTCTATTTGAACCTCCCTTCCTCTCAAGAGTAGGCGTGCCTTTCCTAACTCTTCCTCGGGGATTATCACATCATCATCAAAATCAGAGTCCCATCCATCTTCCTTATCAGCATCATTAGCAGATTCGAGTGTTAAATCCTCCACCGAGACTTCCTCTACATGCAGTGCTGTTGTGGATGCATCCCCATAGTACAAATCATCTAGAAGGTCACGTGGTTGTACCATTCGTATAGGAATAATGTCATATCCATTTGAGTCACAAAATTGAATTGGCTTAGGTAAAGCACATGTCGATAATGTTGCAAGGACATGACTCCATTCTAGGGGATCAATTAAGTGCTCAGGGAAGGGTTGTGGAATGTATGCCTCATCTGATACACTTCGATTATCCTTAAGTCTCTCAGTGTTGAAATCCTTACATGAGGCTCCACACATCCATAGATCTTCTCGCCCATCTGACAATGTAACTCTTGAGCCCTCAGATAAAGCAGAATCAAACTCATCTATTGGAGACCGCGTTACATCACGATATGAGTGATTCTTTAGGTTGACCCTTGTGATGACAGAATCATGTCGGAGGTACAAATAATTGTATCCCCAATCTTGAATTATTTGAAATTGTCGCATGAATGGTCTATCCAATATCACTTCATAGTTTGGATGCTTTCCAAAATCCACTACTGCAAATGTGTGCTCGTATTCAATCCCACATGTGGTGACCAATATGTTCTCTAGCAGCCCAATGGGATGTTCTAAGCTTCCATCTGCTAGCTGCAAGCGCATCCTTGTACTCCTAATAGCTGGTTTGTCCCACTTTTCCCAAATGGACCTTGTCACAATGCCCACTCCTGCATCACTATCAAGTATTGTAGTTGAAGCTACTTTTCGCACTTCTCATGGGAGGGTAGCATTTCCCTGATCGTCCTCACAAAATTTTCCTACTTTGTTGATAGGAACTAGCATAACATGCTTTGTCTCAGGGTGTATAGTACATTGATGGTGACCCTTTTGTAGCAATACTTGCTCTGACAAACATGTTGCAATATCATTCCATAACTCTGGTCGAAGCTTTATCAAATCAAGCAAAGGTAAGGTACAAGCCACTGGTGCTGATAAAATAGCTTGCACGATACCCATATCCATCTCCTTTGTCAACCTTCTATGCATGGAGGGTATCCTCAAGGTTTGAGAATAGTTCTCATATTCTCCCAAATAAGATGGTAAGGTTTTCATTGTATGCTTACTTCTAGGAGAAACAATTGTTTGAACTTCCTCCTGGATGCTTGGGTGTCTAAAGTTATTTTCTGTGCCCCTGGTAAAATCCACTTCAGAGAATGGAGGTGAAATAATAGAGGACATATTCTCATGAACTGCTGCCCACATCTCATTTGACATGTCCTCGTTAGCATCAATAACTTCATCATTGCATGGGAAGGCAAGACGAGGTGGTGGCAGAATGCCTTCTTTCAATGGGGTGTCAATTGGTGCAGACTTCTCGCTATGAGCTTGTGAGATCAGCCCACTTTTCATTTCCCAACTTGATGACACTTCTGGTATGGATTCTAATGTTGGCTTAAGAGAGGTGGGGCCCCGAGGGATAGGTGGAGGTGGACCCTCAAGTATTGATTAAGCTTCCCTAATGAGTTGCTGATGTACAGCTAGATTGATCTTCTTCTCACGAGGGTTTGGGTATTCTTGAAGCTTCTTGGGTAGCTCAGATAAAGCTCCAATGCGACTTCTATGAGCATCAATGATGGCATCTAGAGTCTTGTTCACCTTATCCACTAAAATAGAACCCCCTGAACTATCCTCGGTTGTACTAGCCTCATCTTGTTTAGCACTAGGCCCAGGTTGAGGTTGATGCTCCTCATGCACTTCTTGGGATGTAAAAGCTTAATCCTTCATGTTTTATTTGGAGACTTCTTGAGAACTAGTGGATGCACTCTTAGTTTGCTTGTTGCGGCTCTTTTTCCTCCTAGTGGTCCTTTTTCTATTGGAATGTAGGGTCTTGTCCACTAGATTTGCCTTTGCATCCCTAGTTTGAGGTGTCTCGTTAGTCTGTATTTCGGCATTTCGTGTCTGTGATCTAGTCATGACTCTAAGTGGCACGACATCCTCATTCTCTGATGAAGGTGGCGATGGAACTGCCTCTACAAAGTTGAGTGAGACCTTTGGTTGAGAGGTGCCTTCCTCATGTGGTTTTAGTAAACAATCCTTTGGAAAGTGTTCTACACAACACCCTAGACAATATCTTTCAATTGGTGGAAACTGTGGTACTGTTGTATTGGATCGAGCTGCTTGTCTTTGGCGATGTGGACAATCACGAGCCCAATGGGCTTCTCTGCACTCATAACAGGGGCCCATTAGTTTGGCTTCTACTTTTCTTTGCTGCCATTGACCTGAGGGGCCTGAAGTCCTAGGTTGGTAGCCGCCTAGCAACATCAAAGAACTTTGTTCCCCCGGCGGTTGAGGCTCCAGTGCTTGGCTTGGATATACGAGACTTTCAAAGAGATTTTCCTTGGATGAATATGATGCATATTTCTCCTCCACGTAGCTTGAGTTTACCAAGTCTCTACACATATTTGAGTTTACCAAGTACAGGTCGTGCTTGCTCTTGTGCCATCGGTGGCTTATGTTCAAAATTAGTATACTGTTGATGCATTTATGGAGCCACTGCAGCCCTTTGCTGCTCACGCTCTTGTCTCATTCTTGCAATGCGAGTACATTCCTATGTGGTGTGGGTATAATTCCAAGCACAGGCCTGGCACCACTTCTTTGTGGGTTGGTTTGTGACTAGAGGAGAAAAGGTATTACATTCTTCGGTTTTATGGTTACCGCCACATGCTCCACAAAGATGAGGACCTGTAGGTAGTACACTCCTCATTTGCTGCTATTATTGTGGCTGCATGGGTGAGCGATAGGTTTGTCCTAATCTCCTTAGTACTAGGTTAGCTATGTGGTCTGGATTTACGAGTGCGCTAGACCCTGAACCTTGGTCATCACCCCACTAATCTCTAGGTTGCACCTCAGGGCTAGTACCATCTTGGAATTTGAAGTTATCTGTGAAATCCATAGCATCATGGCAACACTCATTGAAATTTGTATGCTTCTTTGCATAGAGATGTGTGTGCAGTGTTGAATTTTTTAGTCCTTTTAAGAAGAGAGAAATTAATCGACTCTGGGTGGGCTTCTCATCTTCTGGGCAACGATTAATGTATTGCTTCATCCTATTTACATAGTCTCTAACACTCTCAGTCTCGCCTTGCTTGAAAGAGTAGATGTTTGCTACTGTGTCATGCTTAATCCCCATCAAGGAAAAAGCAACAATGAATCTCTCTTCCAAAACTCGTAAAGAAGATTTGTCTAAAGCCTCTAGTGCCTGAAACCAAGCAAGGGCCTTTTCCTCAAGAGTGAGCCCAAATCCTTCAATTTGCGTATGCTCACTTGCTCAGCTCGAACTGCTTGCTTAAATGCTGCTACATGGTCATATGGATCTCTCGACCCTTCGTACTTCTTTTACTTCTTTACCAGTTTCTGAAGAGTTGATGGCCTTACTCGTCTTGAATACTCATCATCAGGCCTACGGCCTCTTACTCTCAGTGGTTCCTCTCTTTGGTAAGATGGTCCATATGCATCCCAAATTGGTGTGGGTCCCCTATTACCTGCCTCACCAACCCTCTCCAAAGATCTTGTTACCCGCATTTCAGGAGGTGCATTTATGGGAGGCCGAGTTGGCTCCCCTACTGTCCGATTGTCATAGTGAGAGAAACGTTGTTGTGGTGTGATCTGTGGTTGCACTTTTGGTGTAGGATAATATCTTGGTGCTACAGTAGTAGCCGGTCCCTCTCTAGTGAACTCTCGTAGGGGAGGAGCAACAGTTTCTCCAAGAAAGGCTGTCTCTCCTGGTTTAGTTGTATTAGTTGAGAACACTTCCATGAATAATGGTTGTCCTCTCCACGTGAGCTCACGAATCTCCTTCCAATCTAAGGTTCGGTATTCATTGGCCCATTTATCAACGATTCGGTTCTTATATCCTGCAAGCTTCTTGACTACCACCACAAGTGCTAGAGGAAGATCTAGCTCTGGCAATCTAGTTATGCCATAATATCCTTCTAAAGAGTCCTTATAGACCTCTTGAAGTGACTGGAATTTGTCGTACAAACTCCCATTGGTTCTCAGTCCCCTGATCTATTTTTCTCTTGCCTTTCTTGTCCCTTTCCAAATTTAGATCTACAAAAAGTAAATCATCTATGGATGGCTTTGAGGACTGGGCATTGGATGGTCCAGGCATGTCCGGCTCAATGAGCCAATCATCTCTAGACTCCCTTGCTCCGAAAGGCTTTGATAAATCTAGGAACCCACTCTTAGAGAGCTCTCCTAATTTGTCTACATTCTCTGAATGATAGGTGACTTCGTATAGCGAATACCATCTCCACCCATGTACATGTTACCCTAGTCATTGACTAGAGGTGCTCTATCAAGGTCTGAGAAAAAGTTTACAATCTTAACGAGATACCGTTGTTGTGGATCCCTAAAGATCTCAGCTCCTTGAGCATTCATGTAGACATATTGAAGTCTCACATTGAGTGGTAACCCCATGATGTCGGCTTCAAATGGATTAAAAGATCTTGTGGGTGTCCTATTTGGGGCTAAGGGATGACTATTTGACGGCCCTAGATTGTCCATAGACAATGAGCTAGTTGTCCTAGAAAGAGTATCAGATTGGGATTCGAAAAAGGTTTCAGCAATATTTGCCACATTTCTTACCGATTGGGTCCCACTTTCCTACATAGGTACTCTAGAAGGTGCCCTAGACCCTATGGCTGTGTCTATATGACGTCCCGACTGCAAGTGCATAAGGTCAAATTTTAAGATTGGTTTTTTTTTCAAAAAAATCCAAAAATTTTCAAGTTGGCTCAAACTTTGCCAGAACCCATTTTGAACCCCCTCGAACACATTAGGCTAAAAAAATAGCGTATTTTTGAGGATCAAAAATCGCCTAAAATTTACATGTTTCCCATACTGAACTCACTATAGGAAAATGGTTCCGGGACCAAAATTTCGACGATGGGTGTTTTCTAACTCCTCTCGGAAAGTTAGAAAACCTCCCAATTTTGTGCGACAAAAAATATTTTTTTTTGGCACCCCTTTATCCGGTGCGTTGGCGGTCTTTATGGTGCGGTGTGTGGGTCTCTCCGCGCGGTGCGCTGTTCACGCACAACCGTCTTTTTTTTTTTGAAGTGCGTGCTCAATACGTGTGCAGAGAACTCAATGCGTGTGCAGCTGTGAGATTTACAACGAATTCAATGCGTGTGGCAGGGAACTCAATGAGTGTGCAGCTGTGAGATTTGTAGGGAATTCGAAATGCACAAATTTTAGTTTCTCTATAGGTGTGTACAGATTTCAGTTTCTCTACAAGTGCGGGTTTAACAGAGAACTAAAATGCACAAAATTAAAGATACAAAAAACTACGCTAAGAATAGAAAATAAAACGAACATGCAAAAAATTGAAACTGTAAAAATTAACATCAGACAGCAAAAATTATACTCAAACAGAATGACAGAAATGCAAATCAGGCCTCTCTCTTTCATGTGTGTGTGTGTCATGTGTATGAGAGAGAGGTAAATATTTTAGTTATTCAAATAGGAAAAGTGTGTGTGTGTGTGTGTGTGTGTGTGTTTGTGTGTTTTTTTAAAGGTGAAATTCTTTAAAATATTTTAGTTATTTGAGAGAGAGAGAGAGAGAAAGAGTTATTTTGGCATGTCTTAAGTTTGTGTGGGAGAGAGAGCGTGATAGTTGAAACTTTGTGTGTGTGTGTGTGTGAACGTGTGTGTGTGTCGTGTGTGTTTGAGAGATTTCTTTTATTGAAGTTGAAAGTGTTTTAAATATTTTAATAATTTGAATAGCGCGTGTGTGTGTGTGTGCGCGCATGTGTGTGGGTGAAAGTATTGAAAAATATTTAGGTGTGTGAAAGAATTTGAATAGCAAAAGTATGAAATTTATTTTTCGAAGGTGAAAGTTTTCTAGAATATTGCCTTTAAAGTGTGACAAAAGGTTATGTGAGATTGTGAGTTGAATTGCATGTATTTAGTATGTGTGTTAACTTTGTAGTATACATTGTGCCGTATGTTTTGTATAGTAGGTTTATAAGAATTCAAGTTGCACTTACTTCTAGGGAGAGTGGATTAGTAAGAGCAACTTCTTATACACACACACTCACACACGCATTGAGAAAAGGGTGTGTACTTACATGTATTAATTCAAACACACGTGTACACACACATAGTAGTTGTAATTTATTTTTTAACACCCATGTGCACGCATATAGTAGTTACAATTATAATTTACACACTCATACACATAGTAGTCATGCATCTACTTACTTATATGTATGTATGTATGATTGAGAGAGATGGAAGAGGTTACTTGCATTTTTTTAAAGCACATGAGGAGTACT
Organism: Cibotium barometz; assembly: GCF_041138505.1. Lineage (NCBI taxonomy): Eukaryota > Viridiplantae > Streptophyta > Polypodiopsida > Cyatheales > Cibotiaceae > Cibotium > Cibotium barometz. The sequence goes on from NC_141056.1 coordinate 59,426,482, forward strand.
CTTTCCTTTGAAGAAAGGGTGAATTTGGTTGCAGAAGGGCGTCACATTTTTCATAGTCCAACTTGGTCTTGGGTTCAAACTGTTGGTGGATGGAATGATGTTTATCAAATTATTATATGAATATTAAAAAAAGCCTAGGCTTGATTGATTGTTATGAAATAGACTATAATGTCCATGGTGATAGAGATCAAGTACGACAAGTATTTGATGAAGTTATTAAATGTATCCCAAATAGTTTTTATTTTTCATTCTTTTCTTATACTCTTCTTGTCGTTAAATATAAAAAAGATCATGATTGTTATTAATGTATAGTTTGATTATGTTTTATGCATAGACATGTCATTAAATATCTTAAAGTTGACCTATGACAATAATAAATGGTCAGATACAATCTTCAAGTTTGGTGCTTTATTCAAACTTTAAGAAATGTAAGTGCTTTAAGAGCTTCTACATGGATATATGTGGCAAGCATAGTGTGTTTATACATAGGTTGGCAAGTTGAGGACCATGAGGCCCGTCATGGGCTTCAAATATAAGGCTTATCTCTACTCACCCTCCGAGGACGAGCTTTTTTTTTGTGGAATTGGCTGGAATTAGAAAGTGCAACACAATACATACCCATGCGTGCCATCGCTTGCGCAATGAAAGCTTGAACCCGTGACCTTGGGACTCTCGAGCAACACCTCTCTCCACTGCACTAATTTACGGTCGACAAGGACGAGCCTTTTATTTTTATACATGCAAGAATACTCTTGCCCCTCAGGGATGGGTTAAGCCACTAGTATATTCAAAGTTTATAGAAAGGGTCTGAAGATGGAGGAGGCAACAGTGGGACAGGCACATGCCCGGTTCGTCAATAGAAAATTAACTTTTTATAACTAAAATATCAAAATTTCCGAATCTTTAATTCAAGCCTTTTTTTTTTGAGGCGGGAATCCTTTGACCTTGTCCCGTCGTGCTAAGTCATGTTAGTAGCCTAGTAGGAGTTCCGAGTGGGCCTCTATTTTGCGGCTTGTGGGCAAATCATCCAACGCACTTGTTTGTACCGGTGGACTTTCTAGCCTGAGCACGATGTCAGTGGAGTCACGGAGATGAGTTTGATTACTCGAGATCTGCGATAACCTAAAGCTGGGCATTAAAGAGGTTATTTAAGCCTACACAATTTCGTCGAGCGTAGAAGATCGCCATGCCCATCAGAAACTTTGCCGTGGGCCGCTACAACGAGCTCTTGGAGCCAGAGCCCCTCAAGGCCGGCTTCGCAGAGTTCATTGCCACTTTCTTCTTCGTCTTCATTGGAGAGGGCAGCTCCATAGCTTATGGTAGGGGTTCTTCCCCCTTCTTTGTACATAACAACCATTGCTGAGTACGTTGTCGATCATACCTTTGCTTTTACGAAGTAAATATGACGCCATCTGATGCCTGATTGCAGTCTTTAATGTAAATAGCTAGGCTCAATAGCTATTAAGTTTAATATGCTAATACATATCCAGTAAGTTTGGCGAACGTGCCCATTGATCTAGCCTGGTTCTCTCTTGCTATATTTATTCCTAGTTTGTTGGATGATTACAGTCAATGGCGTGTGGCATGGCTTACCTAGCGGTTTCTGCTAATCGTGTGCGTTTATGAGTGATTGCAGTTGAGGTCAGCGGTAGCTCTACCCTTACGCCAGTCGGGCTGCTCATTGCGGCCATTTGCCATGGATTCGCAATCTACGGGGCCATCTCCATCTCCTTCCACGTGTCCGGAGGCCACGTCAACCCCGCAGTGACAGTGGGTCTTCTCGTGGGGGGCTATATTACCGTGTTCAAGAGCATACTGTACATCATAATGCAGCTTGCTGGGGCTGCGCTTGCATGCGTGCTGCTCAGATACGTCACTAACGGATCGGTAAGGAAAGGGAATTAAGTCTAATCAAAATTTGAGATTGGGCGAATTACGTAATCAGCTCCAGTTCACATGATGTGGTGATTTTCTTTGCAGAGCTTGCCTGTTCACGCGCTCGGTAGCGGCGAGCCGGTGCTAGCAGCGGTGGTGTTGGAGGTGATCATCACCTTCATCTTGCTCTACACCATCTACGCATGTGCCGTGGACCCCAGGGCCAAGTCCACGTCGGCATCCGCCCCTCTCACGGTAGGGCTGATTGTGGCGGCCATCATACTGTGCGGTGGGCCCTACGACGGGGCGTCCATGAACCCGGCCCGCTCCTTCGGGCCCGCATTGGTGGCATGGAATTGGGAGAATCACTGGGTCTACTGGGTGGGCCCGCTCGTTGGCGGAACTCTCGCTGGCCTTGTCTACGAGCTCATGTACATCGCCCCACCAGATGCGCATGAGCGCCTCAACTCTGGCGACGATTATTAAACACCTTGCTAGTTGCATCTATTATTATTATTATTATGATTCACTCGTTGGCACACGTCTTTTGAGGCTTCCAAAATCAAATTCTACCCAAATCTCATCCTCCCCTCTTCCAACCTCCAAATTCTTGCCACATGGAAGCTTTGTGAAACTCTCCTTTAAGATAATGAGATGATGACGATGATGATATGAATAACATAACTATGGTTGCATTTACTTTTACTGATGATGTGTGTGAGCGTATTTTTTTGGGGCCCTTAAAACTCACAAGAATGCTAAACTGGCTACTACTGAATGGCACATGCTCCATCATGATGCACACGAGAGAGGTTCACTCGCCCCATTGCTCGAAAAAAATGTTTTATTCAACCCTTAAAATTAAAGGCAATGTGTACGTTTAACCACCCAGACTTGAAAATCACTAGAAATCGTACAAGTCCTGGGATTTCTAACTAAAATGTGCAAATTTCAACCCTCCAAATTAAAGGTAACGTAGAATTTCAATCGAGATTTCTAAATTGCAGCCGAGAAAATTACACCACGAACCGTGTTATGTGAGCACTGGCTTGCCTGTAAATCACACGACTGCCATTATCCATATAGGTATATCATGGTGGTGGTGACTCAACTAAAAGTGTGATCAATTTCCTTGCTAGTTCTACTGATGCAGTTGTAGTAGGTAGTATCACTGCTAGTTTGCTGGATTATATAATTGATGGCATTGCCCTAACATGTGTATTGCTACAAAGAAATACAGATGACTTTAATGAATGACAAAAGACTAGTTACTTTTTAAAAAATTTGATACGAAAACAATCTGAAAGCTATTGAAAGTGCATCCATCAAAATTTTGAGAATGATTTTCATAATTAACAAAAATGCTCATGCGGCCTCTCACTCAATCCTTGCATAACATGCAGTTGACCAACATCAGTACTTGATCAAGTTAATCATTTAAAGCACAACAGTGTTTCTTCTATGCATATATAAGTGAGTGACAAAAAAAAATGACCATAGACAGGGAGAGCTCGCTCAATTTGCTCCTTAAATTTATAAACATAGGCCATGTTTCCATGAGAATTATGGTGGTGACATATCGCCCAAAGTGGCTGTTGTCGCATACCCGGTAAAAACCATTGGTGGCATATCGCCCATAATCTCACAAACCCAGCCAGTAGCATAACTGCGAAACCTTTCACCCAAGTAGGTCATCACAATGTCCATAGCACTAGTTGAGCTCGATATCTTAACACACTTCCCCTCGAGCTCAACTCCACACACTGCACCCCAAGTAAGCTCCTAAAATTACGGAGCTTCCATGTGCCCAATGCCTTTGGTCCTATCTACAAGCTCACCCATATCATCAAGTAGCTTCTAAAACCAAGGTACCATAGCCGTGCACTGGCATCACATATACGATGACGACGGGTGTTGCGTATAAGCGATGACAAATTTTTTTAAGTAATCTAGCGTTGGTGAAATGATGCAAAACAGTATCGCTAAGCATGTCATTTAAACAACGTATTTTTGTTTAAGTGGCATGTTTAGCGATGCTTACATACTGGAGTTGCATCACTTAATCGACGCTAGTTACTTTTAAAAAAATAACGTCTCTTAAACGATGGGAAATTTTTTTTAAAAATTACCTCACGAGGCACCAACGTCTTTCCCATGGCCTATCCATAGGCAAGTCTCTCTCTCTCTCTCTCTCTCTCTCTCTCTCTCTCTCTCCTTCACATGCATTCACCAACCTCTCTCTCTCACACACATGCATGTGTGTGTGTGTGTGTGTGTGTGTGTGTGTGTGAGAGAGAGAGAGAGAGAGAGAGAGTTGTATTAACATCTACAAAAGGGTAAAAAAACAAGCTAAAGTGCTATCTTGATCCAAGCACATGGATAAAGAAAGAAACCTATATTAACATCTACTAAAGGCCAGAATGACCTATGAGACAAAGGAAAGTGTTACATCATAAAGCCCATGAAATGTCTCATCATGGTAGTGAAAAGAAATACGGGGCAAAATGAGAAAAATCCCCAACACTATCAGAGCCGTTATTAAAAGAGCATATAGCTCACCTAATACCCTACAATCCTAACATGTTCCTCATACGATGCAATATAATACGGTCTTGAAACGCTAGTACATCCTTTGTGCTAAGCCCGATTGAGAATGTCCTACTATGATGGGAGATAATCTCTTTGATCCTCCTATGATGTAGGGGTCACTGTGTCTGAGGCTTGGTGGGTGGGGCCGTGGGGCTCTGCCCAACTTGATGGCTCTATCTAGCACCACTCCTCTTGATCGTGCGCACGCGTCACTATCTGGGCCACTAGGTGGGGGGTTGGGAGATCCACTTGGGGTGCCTAGCCCACCTGGAAGATGTCGGTCATCACTCAGGGACCTCTGTGTTGGTGCTCTAGTATAAGTTGCTAGCCTGGGTCTCAAGAGGGAGTCTCTATGTTTGCAGAGCTAAGGAGGAAGAGGCCCAAGCATCTCTGGTTCGAGAAGCTCATGATCCTAGATAGTGTTCCAAAGCCATCTTTGAAGAGGCAGGGAAACCTCCCTCTGATCTCGTAGTATACCGAGCACCTATATATATAATGCTCCTCTATCTCAACCTTGAGATGGCATAGTCACTACAACAAAAAGAGGGGTTAGAGGCGGTTATAGGGTAGCTTTCATAAAAGGATTTAGAAAAGCATCAAGGAATAAGCATTGCTATTTTTTGATGCTATAACCACCACTATATCCCACATTATAACTGCCACTATATCCCACGCTATAAACACCACTATATCCCACGCTATTTTTGTCGCTCAACGGTGTTGCGTGACGAGTGGTGATCAATGCAAGGATGCAACACAAAGATGCAAGCAGGAAAACAAGAGACTTGACATTCTTATTTAGGGCTCTTGTAAAAAGTTCCAAGTTGTAGGTGAGTATGGGAGTGGGCTTGAGAATAATCCCACATGGTAAGTTTTGGAAGTTTTAGGAGTTTTAGTATAAAAAGTGGCTCATTTGAGAGCTTATGGACACATTGGGCTAAACTCATGTTTGAGCTCTCTTGAGACTAGCTCTCTTGAGCTCTCTTGAGACTAGCTCTCCCTCTTGTTCATAGAGGTGCAAGCTCTTCTCTCTCCCCATCTACACTATTGTATGAGCAATGCTCTTCTAATTCAATGCAATGAGATGATGTTTTTCTCTCTTCTCATCTCTATTCTCTAGTGTGCATGCTTCTTTGTTGATGCTTGTGGATTCTCTATTAGGCTTTGTGTGGTAGTGGATTTAAGCTTAAGCTTCTCCATAGCTTGTAGCTTATCCATGGGCAAGGCATTGCTTGAGTAGTGAATGAGAATGTATGTTTATTTCAAGTTCCATTAAGCTTCAAGGTTTGTGTGCATGCTAGGGAAGTAAGTGCTTGAGAATGAAGTATGCTTTGAGCTTGTGTATGCATTAGCTTAGCTTTCTTCTTGTATTGGATGCATGAATGAGTGGGATGATGAGTGAATGAGTTATGGCAAGATTGAGCTTGTGTGTGTAAAGTCTATGTCAAGGTAGTAGTGTTCATAGCATTCTCTCCATTCGTGGGTGGATAAGCTTTTGTGCACCGGTACGGGTTGAATCCCTAGCTCCAAAAGGGATGCAAATCCCATTGGATTGAGCTACACACGGATCATACTACTCATGCTACAAGTGAGAGAGTCTTCCGTCTCTCCATTAGCGCCGCTCTGCCGGGGAGAAGACTCAAAACCGGTTGAGAAGCTTGCATTACTACCACTATTTCTTTTTGTTTTTAGGTTTAGGGTTAGCACGAGTGTGAAATCTCGGAGCTAGTGATTAGAAAAGAAAAAAAGTAGATTACAAAGGCAAAGGAGGGACCGGATAAGGTCGTAAATTTTATTTTTTATTTTTGTTATATCTCTAGATGAATTTGATTGCAACACACATAGGGTGTGGTCCACCCTAAGTAAGGAGATGACGCGTCTTCTTACAGCGCTGCAAGAACCTAGAGAAAATACATTTTTTTATACAAGCCCAGATAAACAAGGTTTTTCACCTAATGCGCTGTATTATTTCTGCCCGATGAGCTCAAACAATTTGTGGAATGTGTTATTATTACCCTATGCTCTTTATAAGCACAAAATTTAAACTTAATGGACTGTGACAAAATGGTTGCAGAACACGCTTACATTGGCTCACCAGGTACAGCAAGCTCACAAGACCCAACTGGCAGGGCTAGCTTTTCCCTAAGCTTAACAAGATCCACCTTGAAGAGCCATGCGTTACGCCTTGTTGCAACGGCGGTGACTGTAGAAGGCGGCCGGCTGAAAGCAGAAAAGGCAGGCGGTGGTGAGGTGGCCGTTGAAGGCGGTAAAGGAGGCGAGAAGGGCGTGAAGGAGACGAAAAGCAGACGAAGGCGGCCGCAAGAAGGTTGGCCGGTGGTGGCGAGGAGGTCGGGCAAGAAGGCGGTACTAGCTGCGAAGGCTGGCGGGGTCAGCTGGTTAGGTGGCCGCTGAAGGCCGAAAGCAAAGAAGCGAAGGCTGGCCGAAAGAGACGGTGAGGTGGTGGCCGGCGAGAGGCAGCTGCGAAGGCGAAGGCCCAGGCGGCTGTAGCTGTGAGGGGCCAGAAGGCAAGCAGCCATAGCAGCTGCGAAGAAGGCCAGAAGGCGAGAAGGGCGAAGGTGAGGCCGAGCGTCAGCGAAGGCAGGAAGGTGAGACGAAGAGTAGCCGATGTTGGTGAAGTGGCCGAACGAGAGCGAAGGTGGAGGCAGCAAGGCTACTGGAAGGCGAAGCAGTGCTGGCCGCTAAAGGCCAAAAGCAAAGAAGCGAAGGCTGTGTGGAAGCGAAGGAAGAGGGGCAACGAAGGTGAAGGTGGCGGAGGAGGGCCAGCGAAGGTGAACGTGCCGGCGAAGGCTAAAGAGAGAGCGGGGTGTGGAAGCAAAGGTTGGTGGCTGACTGGCCGCAAGTAAGCAAGGCCGGTGTGCGAAAGCGAAGGCCAGAAGGCGAGAAGGGCTGAGGAGGCCCAGGCATTGTTGGCGGTGGCGGTTGGCTGTAGCAGAAGAAAGCGCAGACGAGGGAGGAAGCGAAGGCGACTGCAGAAACCCCGGAAGCGATAAGGCGCCGAAGATAAGGTTAGTATTTTTTTATTTTTTTATTTTTTTTATTAATTTCCATGTTCTTTGAATTTTTTTTGAAAAAAATATAAAAAAAATAAAAAAACAATAAAATAAAAAAAATAAATAAAAATAATTATAAAAGAAAAGAAAGAAAGAAAAAAAATCTATAAATTATGTGTTTTATTTTGAGTCCATATTTTTTGCATATTCTGTATTTTTTTTAAAATTTTGTAAATTTTTTGCATAATTAGTGTAATTTACATAATAAGTATTTTTTAACGTAATTCGTATTTTTGTGTAATTAGTAAAAAAGTAAAAAATTAAAAAATTAAAAAAAAGATAGTTACACACATATACATGTTAGTTGCATTTAGTGGTTAGGTAGGGTTTAAAAAAAAAATATATATATATATACATATACATACATATATATATATATAGAGAGAGAGAGAGAGAGCTTCCAGTCACGCATACAATAACTGTAGAGCATCTAGAAGGTTTCACTAAGCATGTCCATGATAGATGGGGGAACGACTTTAGAACCCTTGAATGGAAAATGACATGGAAAGAAAGGCCCCTTTTCACTGAGGTGTCTACCTTAGACACGGCACGTCCAGATGCATCTGCCTTTCGAGGAGAAACACTAGCACCACCATGGGCTAGAACCCCACCACCAGCACCTTCCATGCGAACAACTGCTAAAGGACCAGTCTTTCCAACGATTGATCCTACAAGGAGAACCGGGGCTCTTAGAGAATCTAGGGGAGAAGAAGGACCATGAGCAAGTGGATATGTACCTCCAAGAGAACCCCATAGACCAAGAGAATTGACATTTGAAGAGCCTAGATTTAGAGGCCGAGACTCATATAGGAGACATGACGATGAATACTCTAGAAAAGTGAGACCATCTGCGCTGCAAAAGCTTGTCAAGAAGTATGACGGCTCCGGAGACCCATATAACCATATAGCAGCTTTAAGCAAGCTATACATGCGGAGCAAGTCACGGATACGCATACACAAATCGAAGGATTTGGCTTGACGCTAGAGAGTAAGTCTTTATCATGGTTTCAGACTTTAGAGCCTGAGGCAAAGTGATCTTTCGATGGGCTGGAAAAGAGCTTTATAGCTACATTTTCAAAAATGGGAATTAAGCACAATGCGGTAGCTCAAATTTACGCCTTTAAGCAAAAAGATCAAGAATCGGTGCGAGATTGCGTAAATAGGCTAAAGCAGTACATCAATCAAAGCCCTGACGATGAGAAGCCAAGCCAAGGAAGATTAATTTCTATCTTCCTGGAAGGCTTACGAAACAAGACACTTCACGCTCACTTGTACGCAAAGAAGCATGTCATCTTCAATGAGTGTTGCATGGATGCCATGGATTACGATGACAACTTTGACATGACTGGCATGGGAAACCAAGATAGTCATCTCTGGATGATAAACGTAGCTCTGGGAAGGGCTCTGACTCTCGTGTGCCATTAGTTAATCCAGATCAGATTGTCGAGATAGTATTGAAAAAGATGGGGCAATACTACAGACCTTCCTACCAACCCCAACCATCATACATGCATACTGTACCTACAAGCCCCTATGTCTGTTGGAGGATGTGGAGGTAGCCATAAAACTGAGCAGTGCCCAACCTTCTCACAATTGGTTGGCAATCAACCAACAAAGAAGTGGTGCCAGCTTTGTAAATGGAACTACACACATGTGACTTCGGACTGCAATCACATTGCAAGGATACAAAGGGAATAAGCAAACAACTCTGCACCTAGGCAGCAAGTTGTGAACCATGAGAGAACCTTAGTTGCTCAAGAGCAAGCACGGCTGGTGCTAGGAGCTCAACCTCCTCCACCTGGCAGAGCTTCCTTTAGATATGTGGAATATGAGAATCCTGAATTAGGAATGGAGATGGTTAGCTCTCAACCATGCTACATCAAAGTGGAGCATCCTCTTGTCGACCCTACTTTGAGAACCCAACTGGACCAAGCCTAGTTCATGACTTTAATGGAGACCCAAGCTCTTTGATGCTTATAGGATCTCAGCCAACCAAGACTCAAGGTTATCCAGGACCATATCCTACAAAGAGACTATACCCCATGCAACAAACAGGACCATGCTACAAATGTGGTGGACCACATTGGGCGAGAGAATGTCCAAAAAAGAAACGACCCCTCTTAGCTAACATAGGCACAACATCTACGTTTCCACCTATAGAGAGGTTTTGCCAAGGGTGTAGCATTAACCATCTACCAAAGGATTTCTTGTTGAAGCCTACGGATCCGGCAGCACAAATAGCTAAAGCGCCCCTCAACTATGTTGAAGTGATTCCATCACCCACGACATCTGAGGAGGAGAATGAACTAGTGTCGCTAAGAGTAGTGACTAGAGCCCAAGCGCAAAAGAATGTCAAAGAGGTTGTTGAGAAACCCTCTGAGATTAAGGTTCTATCCAAAGATGGAAAAGAGAGAAAGAAATCAACTCGACGTAAACCACGCAGCAAGGGGAGTAAGAAGTTGAAGGAGCAGAAGAGCGAGTCTAATGGAGGAAACTCTATCCCAAAAGAGCTAGAAGGAATGTTGAAAACAAAACAAATCGGAGAGAAAACTCAAAATGAGCAAAAGGGAAAAGCATCCGAGTCTGAGGAAAGCTCAGGAGGATCAGTCCTTGTGGACAAGGTGTACGAGCCTTTAGATGCAGCGCTTCAAGAGTATAATAGTAGGATCACAGCTCTGACCGAGCTGCCTAAGAAGCTGCAAGAATATCCCAACCCTCGTGAAGAGACAATCAACTTGGCTATCCATAAACAATTGATTAGGGATACTCAGACTCTAATAGACGGCCCACCACCTATGTACGCAAGAGGACCTGCTTCTCTGAAGCCTAACTTAGAGATGATACCAGAAGCCATGCCAAGCATAGAAAAGGGAAGTGAAGTTGTATCTCTACATTTCCCAGAAATGCCTGAAGGAGATGATTTACCTCATACCAATGCAGATGAGTCAAAACCATTGACTACCACGGATTTTGGAGATGAAATTCCTGAAATAGAGGAAGTAGTAGCAAAGGGAGATGTGGGAAGCGGTGCAAAAACAAGTCGAGGATCAAGCATCTTCTGACAAGTCACCACTATTCTCTATAGTAGAATTATCGAATCAAAGGGTTCAAGAATTAGATGCTTTATCTCTACCAGATGATGCTCAGACTGTTGTCTCAGCTCGGAGCAACAAGCTCACATGCAAGACACTGCCCTCATATTTAGGACTGTACGAGGCACATAGCCAAATCATGCGAGTACCATCAATGACACGACAACCTCATCAGGAACGAGACATAGGGAGTTTGCAAGCTTTAATGTCGGCACCAGTTATGTGTACCATTCCACTCGCAGAGTTCTTAAAGCTTAGGCCAAGATTGTGGGGAGAAGTGGCTACACAATTAACTGAGCAGTATTGTGGAACCAGAACATCCAGGTTAAGGAGTTGTTGAAGGCAAAGGCTTCTGGGCTAATGCTTAAGCAAACAATTCCGGTTCCTGTGAACAAAGTTGGCAAGTATTGTGAAGACGATGAAGGAAATACTACGCTTCCTGTGGAGATCAACAAAATTGAATCTATAGCTATTCTAGATAGCGGAGCAGGGGTGAGTATAGCAACAAAAACTGTATGGGAAATGTGGGGAAAACCTGCAATTAGAAGAACAAGGATGAGTTTGCAATTGGCAGACGGAAATCTAGAGAGTCCCATAGGATTGCTTGAGAACGTTATGGTCAAGTCATGTGGCATTGAGTACGGAGATACCTTTGCTATCGTAGACTTTGGCAAGAACACAAATTACGAAGTGATCCTAGGAAGGCCATTCATGCGCCAATTCAAAATGATTCAAGACTGGGGTTACAATTACTTGTACCTCAGACATGAGAATGTAACCACGAGGGTGAATCTGAAAAACCATGCTTATCGAGATGTGATGCACTCTCCTGTGGATGAGTTTGATTCCGTTTCTTCATAAGCATCGGGAGCAACTATGTCTGAAGGAAGAGCTGATCTACGGATCTGTGGAGCATCTTGTCGAGACTTGCAACCTGGAAATGTTACCATAGACAGAAGTGTGACGGATGAGGCGTATATCCCTATACCTTTTCCTGAGAACTTAATAGATCCCTTAGAATGGAACCATGTTTTAGCTACCATAGACACTTGTGCATTGCCAAGGCAAACACAGTTCTGTGATCCAGATGGGTATGACATTATTCCCGTAAGAATGCTAAGACCAATCTATGCAGAGGAACCTCAAGAAACCCCTAGGTATGAAGCAAACAAATCATTATTGCTAGGAGATATGGTATCTGTAGAGGAAGTATCCCCTACTGTGATAGAGACATCCTTGGATAGCATGTCCAACCCATACTACCTCTGTAAATAATAAAATGCCATGAGGTAATCTCACCACCTCTATGCCCAAGAAAAGAAGACTGAAGACAAGAGAAGATGTGAGGCTCCAAAGAGTGAGGAGCCGTGTGAAAATCTCTGAGAGAGAGAGAGAGAGAGAGAGAGACCCCACAACCCAATGTAACCTGCCCCAATAAAGTAAAACCACCTCTGAGCCACCGATGATGTAGGCCACGTGGTAGATGTATGTGTGAGCACTTTAGTCAAGGTCGCGGGCACTTATAGTAACCTTGGACACATAGAGAGAGAGAGTGTCAAGGACTATGGAGTTTAGGGACTTGAGGCACTGGTCGCGGACTGTCAAGTAAGAAAGAAACTTGATACAGGGTCCAGGTGTGCTGAGATAACTTGAGGGGAGGAGTAGACACTGGTCGCGGACTACCAAGTAAGGGGAGGCAAACTTGGTATAGGGTCTAGGTGTACTAGGAGTATTCACTTGAGGGGAGGTGTTGAAATATACAAGTGAATAGGGTGTGTGTGGGAACAAGCTCTTGGATAGAGGCTGTAAAAGAGAAGATGTAATTGTGAAAGAACCTGTGAAAAGGTGAGAAGAATCTACTGGGAGAGAATAATGGGTAGCATGAGGGAATTTAGGAGTGTGGAGATATTTTGGGAGATATTCGAGGAAAAGAGAAGAGGTGGAGAGAATCAGGCAAAAGGTGGAGATATATCCTGGGAGTGAATCATGGAGAAATCAATGGGATTTGATGCTTGATGTAAACTCTATAAATTGAGGCATAGCCCTAATGAGAATTTGCTGGTTTTTGAGTATCCATGCCTACATTAATCTATTTGCTAATTATTCACTAATTACGTCTTAATCATTTACTAATCACTTTGTTAATGATGTTGATTCTAGTGTTTGATCCACCATAGCTCATCATTATGCTCAAATTTCAACATGCTGCATGCTTGTAGTGTGTGTGTGTAGTCTCCATTGATGCAAGCTCTTGTCCACTTCATTGGCAATGAGTTATTCATGGATAGACTCTCTCTATGAGCTTGTGGGTTTGTGAATGTTACATTCTATGCTTGCTTAAGCTTGTGGGTTAGTAGATGCATGCTTATGGGTTTGCTGGCATTAGGGAAAGCTAAGATTTAATCAATGTTTGAATGGGATTAAGAGATTGCCATGTATTGCTTGTTCTCTTGATTAGTGTAGTGGATTTAAGGGATTGAGAGATTGATTGAGGTGTTGAATGGTTGAATCGTCAAGTGGTGGTTCGTGTATGTGAGCTCTCCCTCAAGGGATAAGCCTTCATGCACTAATCGGGTCGAGTCCTCGGATTGACATTGTGTTCTTAACACATTTGTTGATCGGTAGTACTCTATGAGCACTATATTGCACGGTAGAGAGAACCGCTCTACACAAGTACTACACCATACTAATGCCATTGGCGTACCAATGCTGCCAAAGAACAAAGAGCTTAAAGTACAGAAAGGACATAGTATTGACATATCATAGTACATAGAACCATAGTATTCCAAGTATTTACTGTAGTTGTGTGATAGTACACATAGTACTGAACATACTAGAGCTAAGCACATGCCAATACTACAACATACCAGTACTGCCAAAGTACAAGAGGATTACTTCACAAAGTACATATTAGGGTATATGCATGAATAGGTGGTACACTACCTACCAGATTTCAGGGTTGGGAGCTGGGAGGTAGCTCAGTTGGTAGCCATAGGAGTGTTGGGAATTTTAAAAGACTTCAATAAGTTTTTTATTTTATTCAAAGGAGTGGGGGCACTACCTTTGCATGTCTCGCAACCATCATGAGGAGTTCCCATCGGTTGCAGTAGTAGCAGGGGCCCTCGTCTAGGGGGGAAGCCTGCCAGCGTGGAAATTTGAGGAGTGCCCGTCGATTGCAGCAGCAGGGGCCCTCGTTTGGGGGGGAAGCATGCCAGCGTGGAAATGCTAGAGGCTTGAGAGCAACAACAAAGCAGCCGAGAGGGAGGTCAGATAGCAGGACACACAGAGGAAATGCTGCAGACAGAACTTCCTCTCCCACTTCTTCTCCTGCTTCCTCAGGCTTTGAATCTTCTCTAGAGCCATCCCTAGCCAGGAAATCTCGCAGGGTGCTAGCTTCCTCCTCTCCTTCCTCAGCTGCAGCAAAGGCCAAAGGAGCTATAAGAAAGGGGCATTATCCTCTTTCACCCAAATCACCTACTACACCAAGCAAGAAGTTCAACATGCAGCTGGGCTCAGATGCCACTCCAAGCACAGAGGTGAGCATCTTTACACATGTTGTGCAGCCAATTTTTGTTCAGGTGCCTGGCTTGTGTGAATTTTTCTAGAGGTGTGTTGCACATGCATGCTAGGGTATTACCATGCTATTCCAGGGGGTAATGGAGTGAGTGTGCTCACAATGTCATCCATGAAACAATGTCCCTATTGAATACCTTACAAAATAAATTTTTTGCTTCAATGATGACTCCTCACTTGTTGTGTATTGCAATAAGTGTGTTGCATACCAAAACATCCCTAGAAAAATTCAAGTTGTGGGCAATAGTGCTTTATTGAGTTTTAGTAACACTACATTGCATATTGCATGCTGACAACACACTGGAGAATACATTTTCTACACCTTTGATACTCCCACACTTTCTATACATGCGCACAAGCATTGTTAACATAAGCATACTTGTTGCCTCATGCATATATATGGAAGGTGCATGTCCAAAGCAAGCAGGTCATACATGAAAATATGTTAGCAAAATGTGTTGGACTGATTCTAGTTGTGCTATGGAATGTTGCAGGGAATCGCGTTGGTACCCTCCATATGTCTAGTTTGAAAGAAAGTCAGTTTTCTGTATGACCAAAGCCCAAGCACATGAAGTCTACGGTCTTTCAGATTCTGGAGTGGATGCGCAAACATTGGGTGAGGCTAATTTTACAGATGCAGATTGGCTATCGTGTTTTGATGAGGTGCCAAGAAGGGGCAGTAAAGTAAAATGCAGGACTTTGAAGCTAGAGTTGTGGCCCAAGTTCTACACCCTTTTTACTTCGGTATATCAGGAACCTCCCAGCAACTATGGGATGGAGGTGACCAAGGCATTTACAGAGTGTACAAAAGGGCCAGTCGATTGGGCTTTATTTTCTGAGAGCATGATAGCGGCTATGGATGCAAAGAAGCTACAAGCAAAAAAGCACCGATGGTCTATTTTTCATGCTTCCTCTGCACCGCATACCTCCAGGTTTGAACAGGTGAAGCCTCTTGAGCAATCGGAGACAGTACAAAATATGCATGTGGACTCAGAGGCAATTGCTGTGTTGGACGGAATAATTGAGGTGCTTGAAAGGAAATATGCTCATGCCCTGTCAGAGCTCAACAAAGCTACGAGAAAAGTTGAGAAGTACAAAGCGGATATGCATCGAGATGAAGGGGCACAGCTCCTGGTTAGTAGTTTGAAAAGACAGTTGGAAGATGCACAATCTGAGTTGCAAAAGGTGAAAATGCGTCAGACCCATGGGAAGTTACAGGAGCTGAGGAGATGAAAGTGGACAGATTGTCGCTGACCATCCAAACTGTGGATGGAGTTGTTATGGGTACTGCTCTGCTAGTGCGGGCTGTGAAAGTCAAGAGTTTCTAGAAAATGCAAAACAAATAGAGATGCATGTGCGTGCTCAGGTGGATTTTGTGAAAGACATGCAGGCAAGAAGGAACAAAGTGTTCCTATCCTTGCCAACACCTAAATTACCACATGCAGATCTGGGCTTATCGGATGCACACAATATTTGTTCTGCTTGTGGATTGGTCATGTATGATGAAGATGGTCTTTTCATATTTATACTTCCTTGTGGTCATGCTTATCATATTTATTGTTTTGCTCACCTTGCTACAAGCAAAGAGATTTGCATGGCTATGGGATGCACGCAAATGATCTCGCCTGCTACAAGGTCTTTGCTGATGCTTGGCCACATTGATGCCCCTGGTTATGCAAGGGAGTCACGAAGCACAGTACCCTCCATGCTTCCAAACACTGCTGCCAAATCGTGCTTTTCCCACGGTACGTAGCATACCGTTATGCTCTCTAACCCTTGTCTTCATTACTGGTTTTTTTGTGTGCCTTTTTGTAAGGTGGGTGAGGGTAAGATGCATGTGGATAAATGGTACCACCTAAAGTTGTCATTTGTAGCATGGCAGCTGATTCTGGTAGCTCTTATGCTGCTTGGGAGCTACTTAGATTCCTGGTAGCTACCTGGTAGCTACCTGGAAAGGCTGACAGCTACCCTTAAAAGCCTGATAGCTACCCTTTCAAGCCTGATAGCTACTCTTTGAAGATTGGTGTTAACCCTTGAAAGCTTTGTAGCTACCTTCAAAGCCTATCAGCTACCCTTAATATCCTAAAAGTTACATTTGGAATCGTGGTAGTTACCTGGTAGCTACCTTCCAGCTTTTCAGCTACCCTTAAAAGCCTGAGAGCTTCCCCATGGAAGCCTGAGAGCTTCCCCATGGAAGCCTGGTAGGTACCTGGTAACTATCCTTGAAGCCTCTCATCCTTAAAAGCCTGATAGCTACCCTTTGAAGCCTGGTAGCTACCTTAGGAAGCCTAACAGCTACCATTGGAAGCTACCAAGGGATGCCTAAAAGCTACCAAGATATGCTTGAGTCTTCCATGCTGAAAGCTACCAAGGGATACGAAGATGTTAAGGCATGCTGAAAGCTACCAAGGGATACGAAGATGTTAAGGCATGCTAAAAGCTACCAAGGGATACGAAGATGTTAAGGCATGCTGAAAGCTACCAAGGGATACGAAGATGTTAAGGCAAGCTGGGAGGTTTGAAGGTAAGTATGATAGCTTCTAGTATGTAACTTTTGTAGCTGGAATCGGTAGAGCTTGTGTTAAGTTGTGAGGGTTTACTTTCAATTTGGTATGGTTTACTGTCTACTAAGGTGGAAAAATATTTTCTAATGATTGAATTTATTGCAGATAATGAGGATGCCAAAAATATTCAGCCAATGGATGAAGTTTTTTCAACACCAGGTTGTAATGTAGAAAATATACAGTTGGACACGGAACTTGAGACCGTGGTGGCAGATTTCGGTGGAAAAAACAAGGAACCTGATCCAAAGGATGACACTATCAAGGAGAGAGAACTTGTGGAATTGGGTGTAGAAAGTCCTGTAGATAGTGACATGGACAAGGAGAATCATCAAGAAGAGAGTCCTTCACTGCTACAAGCCTTTAAAATGTTGAAAAGGGAAAGAAAGAGGAAAACGAAAGGTTGTGTTCACTTTTATAATTGAATGTAGACTAATATGTTTTCACTTGCTAATGATTGTTTTCCATGCAGGAGGATCTTCTAGCCAGCATCCTCCAACTTCAAGCAATAAGGACCTAGATAAAGCTTCCAATATAATAGATGATCAACCGGACAAGGAGGAACCTGCCAATATCTCTGAAGGATCGGGACGAAAATGTGCTACTACCAAAGTCAAAAAAAGATTGCAACCCTAAATTCTGCTAGTTCTCCCCATGAATGCATGTCAACCCCCTTTTTTGGGTTTGTCCCATCAATAGCCATTCTGGCTCTGTAACCAAATTGTTGACATTTTCTATTTAATGAATGAAAAGAGTCCGACTATTTTGTTTCTTATATATCTCTCATTGTTATGTATTTCATTAAGTTCTTTTCCAATGTATGAAATTTATCATTGCAGACACTGTCAGTGTGGATGGACTAGCTGAAATATCTGGCAATGTCCTCACAAGCCAGAATGGTGATACACTGCAAGATAGTGATAAAGTGCATGATGGTGTAAATAAAGTGCAGGATGGTGATAAAAAGCAGGATGGTGGTCATAAAGTGCAGCATGACGGTGAAAAAGTGCAGGATGGTGGTGATAAAGTGCAGGATGGTGATAAAAAGCAGGATGGTGGTGATAAAGTGCAGGATGGTGGTGATAAAGTGCAGGATGATGGTGAAAAAGTGCAAGATGGTGGTGATAAAGTGTAGGATGGTGATAAAAAGCAGGATGGTGGTGATAAAGTGCAGGATGTTGATACAGTGCAGGATGGTATTTAAGTCACAGAGGAGGATAATGATGTCTGGGAAAAGGTCAGTTTTTGGTGTTTTGTCCAGACATCATGCCTTGCAGCCATAGTACAGAATGCAAGGAAAACATGGGATTGTGGTGTTCCTGTGACCAATGCTGCTGACATGCTAAGACAGATTAAAGCACAAGCTGTTAGTTTTTATGATGCATTTCAGGGAAAAAGTGAGGTAAAAGGTGAATGTGGGACTGAAAAGGACATCAAAATTACCAAGAAACCAGTGTTTTATAAGAAGTTGACCGTGTTTTGGGAGGCTTATCCTCAGTATTCACCAACAAACACTATCATGGTGGATGATAGCGAGTACAAAACTTTATGGAATCCTCAAGGAACGGCATGTATAGTAAAGAAAATGGAAGATCAAGACCCTGGGGAAACGCAAGCGGACAGTCCTCAGAGGTTGGCTTGATACATGGCTTGGTGTCGAGGATCGCGTCACCTATACTATAGATATGCCGCTACCAATCATGAAAGATGATGACAGCATAGCTGTGCAAAGGAGGTGGATGGACAAACATATGCACGAGCTGTAGAATAGCGAGACTTGTGATCAGCCCATTATGTTCCCAACAAACTAAATGTAAATTTTTATTATGGAGTCCACTTTGGAACCTTGTATATGTTGTAGAAGTGTTCTAACCGACATAATGCGATGGCCATTTTTGCACTCTTGCAAAGCTGTAGACTGTGTTGAGATATCGAGCTCTAGTGAGGCGGTGGACACTGATGACCCGCCTGGGGGATAGGCCCCGCACTTACACCACTGGCATAGTTGGTGATATCTTGGGTGATATGCGGCCAGTGGGATGACAGGCTGTGTGACAGCCACTCTAGAGACTGGCATAGTTATAGCGCCAGCTCATTTAGTCGGGTTCACACTATAGAGAACCCGTGTATGTATTTGGTTGAGTACCTTTCATATTGTGTGTACTCTTATTCTTGTATATGGTGTGTTGAGTGTTGAGTAGAGAATAAGAAGATTTTCAGCCTCTCACCTTGTGTGTTCTCTATTAGGGTTTTGTGAGTGTGTGTGTGTGCTTGCAAGAGCTCAAGCTCTCCTCCCCCCTGCATCTTTTCAAACTGGATATATAAGTTATTGTCTTGATTACAAATATCATTTAGTCTAAATTTGAAACACTAGTATAATGTAAAGTTTTTCAATTTCTGCTATAATGTTTTTGCACTACTAAATTTGAAACACTAGTATAATCTGTAGACTGCTACCTTGGTGCTACCTAGGTGTTTGCAGGCTACTACCAAGTGCTACCAAGTTCCTGCTGCTAGGTTACTATGCAGATGCTTGGTTTATTCCCAGGTGCTGCCAGGCTAGTATGCAGGTGCTACCATACTACTACCTGCTTGATACCATATCACTATCTTCTGCTATCTTGGTGCTACCTAGATGCTTGTAGCCTACTACCAAGTGCTACCAAGGTTCTCCTGCTAGGTACTGGTATAGTGGTATACTTTAGAAGCTCATTAATTGTGCATCTTGAGCAATATGGTCATGCCACATCATAAGACCCATAGTGTAAAAGAATACCTTGACATGTATGGAATGTGCCTAGTAAGATTTACCATGTACCACAATTTGAGCATCCCTAAGAAAGATCAGGCAAGTTTAATTATCATTCACAGACACCCACAAGCCTGGTGTGGCTCTTGGTGACCCTTGCCTGCAAGAGATCAGCATGAGTAGACGAGGATCCAAAAAAAACAAGTATGTCCAAAAGAAACAGCTTGAATTATTTTCAGCAAGCTATACATCAAAGGGAGTGGTATTGTAAATAGCCTCATATGCTTCTGGGGAAATAAAAAATTTCATCCCACGTCCTTGAACCTTTTCCATTGGGAACTTGATGGATCTTACAAGGTGGGATGGCAAAATAGCTTCAGGCTTGCGCCGTTATAGCTTATACTCATAGGGATTTCCTTTCGCTTGTTTGTACCATATTCCCTTGACAACAAATGAACCAGCAAGGCAAACATTCCCCCAGCCATCTGTTAGCTTAGTATCAGATTTTTGCTTCTGAGCTGTGCATTTCAAGACATAAAAATCTGCAAGCTCCTCATTGTCATGAGGAGCTATGACAGCAAAATTGTCACCAATGCAAAGTGCATCACTCAAAGCATCATGGTGTCCTTCGTATGCAAAATCTTCAACTTCATTAGCATCTCTGACATCTTATGAAGGTTCAAGGGTAACATACTCCCACTTCTTGACATGTGACTTCCTAGAGCACCTCCTCCAAAGGCCTTGCATACAAGAATTGCAAAAGCATGATAGCTGCCTGTATCTGAGAGCTTTTCCATTTGTTAAAGAGTAACCTGAGACACGATGTATCCCACGAGCGCCATCCACAGATTTGCAGTCCCACTTCTTGCTTCTATCCACGTCGTCTTCCTTAACTTCCCAAAACACCCTAGTAACTGGTCTTACTTTGGATGCATATGTGACAGCAGCCCCATCACACATGGTTTGTCTTAAAAAGGCAACCACATCCTCTGCACATTGCAATTTTCTACAGTCTGGCTTAAGCTGCTCTTGAGTCAAATGTCTTTTGATAACAGCACCTGCACCATCACGTTCACCCTTCCCATGACCAGATCCCGAGAAATGATGTGTCATCTTTAACCCTGTGAGAGTCCCATACCAGGCAACAAAGTAGAAAGCCCTCTTTGCCTTAAACTGCAAGGCTGCCCCGTCTGACCACACCCAATGCTCCTTGAGGGATAAGCCTAGCTCTTTCAACCATCCATGATGGAGCATGAAGCAATGTTGAACAAAAAGAGTATCATGAGTTTTATCATCAGAAATGTAAAAATGATAATACTTTTGAAGACTTCCTACAATCTGCACATATGTGATATGGACAAATATTGTAACTTGGCAAGAAAACCAATGCATTGATTGAATCTCATTTTGTTCTTTGAATGTATAATTTTCAGCAGTCTACAACTGAAACAACCACATCGTCAGGAAATACACGTAGACACTCTTTGAATTGCTCAGCTTGCCATCTGTGGATAAAGTTGTGCTTTATGAACTTTTGTAAGTGATCCCTAAAGAGATCAAATAGTTCCCCAGGTTGCATCTCCTTGTGGGAGAGAACTTTTCTTTTCTTTTTCTTGCCAGAATCTGTTTCACCAACTTGAATGTCTTCAAAAATCTTCACCTTTATTGTGCGTACGCTACTTGATTCCTCCATAGGACATGTCGAAAGCTTCTTTGAGGTTCCACAAGATGGGCACTCTCCCATCAAACACTTCAAAGCAAAGAAGTCTGAATTGCTAGGCTTCAAACACAATACTGATTCCCACAAATTTGTAAGGCTTAAGTTAGTGTGTGAGGTGTGCATTTTTCTCCAACACCACAAATGTTACATTGACATATACACTCTTTTCCATGCACACCTGGACTAGCTTGGTGTAAATGGTTGATAGCATCTCGTAAGAATGACATCTGGACATGTATGATGCAACAACAACTGTACTAATCTCGAAGCTTGCGTACAAAATAAGGCTTCATCTTTTCAAATGCTCTTTGGTGAATCTGTACCTCTGGATGACTCTGTTTGAAAGCAAGAAAGAATTCTACTTGCAATAAATCAGGACAAGAAATCAGCCTATGAACAACATATATAGCTTATAGAAGTCAAAGAATTAGAACTAACTTGGTAATTTAGAAATTTTTCATGCCAGAAATAAACAATAGCTTTTAGGTTAAAGGATTGGAACAATAGCTGCCGTGTTAAGAGTGGTAGCTATTTGGTTAGAGTGGACGCCACCAGGTAGATAAGGTAGCAACCATGTTAAGAGTGGAAGCTACTAGGTAAACAATGGTGGCTTTTAGGGATAGAAAGGTAACTACCCTACCTATTAAGAGTGAAAGACACTAGGTAGGTAAGGTAGCAATCATGTTAAGAGTGGAAGCTACCAGGTTGACAATAGTGGCTTTTAAAGATAGAAAGGTAACTACCAGCTTTGGAACAGTAGCTGCCATGTTGACAGTGGTAGCTACCTGTATAGAGTGAGAGCCACCAGCTAGGTAAGGTAGCAACCATGTTAAGAGTGGAAGCTACCAGGTTGACAATGGTGGCTTTTAAAGGTAGAAAGGTAACTACCAGGTTTGGAACAACAGTGGTAGCTACCTGTATAGAGTGAAAGCCAATAGGTAGGTAAGGTAGCAACAACCATCTTAAGAGTGGAAGCTACCAGGTTGACAATGGTGGCTTTTAGGGATAGAAAGGTAACTACCAGCTTTGGAACAGTAGCTGCAATGTAAACAGTGGTGGTTACCTTTGTTGAAATTTGAGCATTGTGATGAGCTATGGTGGATCAAACACTAGAATCAACATCATTAACAAAGTTATTAGCAAATAATTAAGATATAATTAGTGGATAATTAGCAAATAGATTAATGTAGGCATGGATACTCAAAAACTAGCAAATTCTCATTAGGGCTATGCCTCAATTTATAGAGTTTATATCAAGGATCAAATCCCATTGATTTCTCCATGATTCACTCCCAGAATATCTCCACCTCTTGCCTGATTCTCTCCACCTCTTCTCTTTTCCCTGAATATCTCGTAGAATAACTCCACACTTCCTAAATCTTCTCATGCTACCCTTTATTCTCTCCCAGTAGATTCTTCTCACCTTTTCACAGGTTCTTTCACATTTACTCATCCTCTTTTACAGCCTCTATCTAAGGGCTTGTTCCCGCACACACCCTATTCACTTGTATTTTCAACACCTCCTACTACACCTAGACCCTATACCAAGTTTGCCTCCCCTTACCCCCCACGACTAGTGTCTAGCATACCTCCCCTCAAGTTATCTTAGCACACCTGGACCCTGTATCAAGTTTCTCTCTTACTTGACAGTCCGTGACCAGTGCCTCAAGTCCCTAAACTCCATAGTCCTTGACACTCTCTCTCTCTATGTGTCCAAGGCTACTATAAGTGCCCGCGACCTTGACTAAAGTGCTCACACATACATCTACCACGTGGCCTACATCATCGGTGGCTCAAAGGTGGTTTTACTTTGTTGTTGGGGCAGGTTACATTGGGTTGTGGGGTCTCTCTCTCTCTCTCTCTCTCTCTCTCTCTCTCTCTCTCTCTGAGATTTTCACATGGCTCCTCACTCTTTGGAGCCTCACATCTTCTCTTTTCTTCAGTCTTCTTGTCGTGGCAGCATCTCTCCACGCGTCCGTCTCTTCTTTCAATCTTCTTGGGGTAGCTTCTCTTCTTGTGGCAGTTTCTCTTCTCGTGTCCATGTCTTCCTTCAATGCTTCCTTTAGATCTTCTTGGTGTGGATCTTCCTCTTGGAAGGAGATGTTCTTCTTCTTTCATGGCTGGGGCCATGAGCTTGTTCGTCAGGTCTTTTTGCTCCATGTGAGCAACATGTTTCAATGTTTTGCTGACAGTTCCTTTGGGCTTTTGATGTTCATCTTGTGTCATTATGCAATGCAAACCCAAATTTATGCGGGAGCTCCTACCTCTTGCCTTATTCTGGACAAGGGCAGTGTCTGATCCCATATTTACACTGATGCAATGTGCCCAATACATAATGCGTATAGGATTCATTCTCATGCACATTCCCAAATGCAACTGTGGCTGTGAATAATCTTGAATTTGAGTGAGATTTATAGGCATTAACCAAGGGTTAAATGCAAAATGATGATTATCACAATTTTATCAGCACAATTCTCCCAGAAATTACATTAAATCAAGGGTAACCAATTTGTACGGGATGGTTGGAGTATCAAACCAACTCTGATTTGAAATCTGAAGTTATAGGGATCTGTATCAGATACCTAATGGTTAATTTGAACCCTCAATTGCACCAAAATATAGTGATTAGCACTGGTTAATCACTGATTAGCAAATTAATGCTCTGTTTTGTGTATAGAAAACAGAGTATGCGAGGAGTCCAGATCTAGTGCCTTACACTTCAAATGAGCTCAAATGCTTTCAAAGGAATCAATAGCAATGAGTCTAGTAGAGGATTAAGCCAAGAAACACAAGATTTGACCAAATATTGAAAGCTTAATCTCTGTTTTACCAAAGTCACCTGCAGATTTGATAAAGAGCTTGGATCTCACTGTAGACTTGATGAAACTGAATTCTGTCTTCACCAGCTTGTAGAGCATGCTTGAATACACCTTGGACTAAGAGGAATTAGAGAGATTTGATCTGTGGAAGTAGAAATCACCAAATCAGCTCAGAAAAACGGCGCCCCTTCATCTGCGAAAATCTGCGCTTCTACGTGGCGGTTTGCTGCGTTTTTTGCATAGGCTTGAAGAGCCTTGCGATGGCTAGCTTATGCTAGAGGGGCTTGCCCTAATTTTATGTGTGCAAGGTGAATGGAGTCCTCCACTGGCTTGGGGTGAAGGGGGGAAGTGAAAAATAACTAAAATTTTGATTATTTGCTAATTATCTACTAATCTTAATTAATTAGATAATGGGCTCATAAATCTGATGGATTCTAGGCACGGCTCTGATACCATGTTGAAATTTGAGCATTGTGATGAGCTATGGTGGATCAAACACTAGAATCAACATCATTAACAAAGTGATTAGCAAATAATTAAGACGTAATTAGTGGATAATTAGTAAATAGATTAATCCAGGCATGGATACTCAAAAACCAGCAAATTCTCATTAGGGATATGCCTCAATTTATAGAGTTTACATCAAGCATCAAATCCCATTGATTTCTCCATGATTCACTCCCAGAATATCTCCACCTCTTGCCTGATTCTCTCCACCTCTTCTCTTTTCCCTGAATATCTCCCAGAATAACTCCACACTTCCTAAATCTTCTCATGCTACCCTTTATTCTCTCCCAATAGATTCTTCTCACCTTTTCACAGGTTCTTTCACATTTACTCATCCTCTTTTACAGCCTCTATCCAAGGGCTTGTTCCCGCACACACCCTATTCACTTGTATTTTCAACAACCTTAACTCTTAGCATAGTACCTATCATCAAGATACCACCTGAATCACTCCCAGCCTCATGCCTATGAGCTCCAAGCTTGGTAACTGAGCTCCAAGCCTAGGAGCCACCACTCTTAGCATAGTACCTACCATGAAGATACCACTCTTATCAGCTCCCAGGCTTGGAGTTCATTGGTATGACAGAAATCCTAACCTGATGCTTCTAGCTGCTGGCCTAATAACATATCAGCTTGAGCAAAACCTTTGCTACCAATCTGTGAGCCTACCACCACCTTCGTAGCTTCCTTTGCTAGCCACCTTTACGAGGATGAAACTGTAATTGAAAGTGGTAGCTATTTATCTACAAGGGTTACCATGGTAGACTAGTATTACACACTATGAAGCTGGTGCCTAACTTCAGCCCTGCACTACCGACCAATGTACAACCAAGAGGTAATTAGGGACATTTAAAAATTATGGCATAACAAGGAAGACAAACCTGAGGTTGTTCAAGCAGATGCACCGGCGGATGCTTCTCATACAGCTTTCGTCCAACACGCTTTCGACATACATCCTTTTTGTTCGGCGACACACATGTATTGTTTGTCCAATATGCAATGACTAAATCTTTCACTTCCTCTGTGATTATACTTCTATGTTGTCATTGTCGCTCACACAAATGCAATGGCAGCTATGAGTCATGTTGCTTCATTTGAGATCTAGCTGCATAAAAATTCCTTCGATGAACTCCAAGTAGCCTTGATGCAGCTGCTATATTTGGTTTTCTACTTGTGGAATTCATGACCATCATGATACTTGCCCGTTTAACAAACAATTCCCTAGAGTTTTTTGGTCTTTTGACAGCCTTGAGGGTATTGTGTAATCCATGGAGCAAGATCTTATGATCTTGTGTGGATTCCTCAGTTTTGTGACAATTAAGAGATGCACAATTAAATTGCACATCTCTTAAAGCTCGATGGTTGAGTATACTTGTGACGATCTCACCCTTTGCTTTATTGTCAAGACCCTGTGTGTAATCCGTGAAACACTTAATCACTTTTGAAGTAATCACCTTCTGTTTTGTGATGCTGAGCCTGAGTTGTTTCACTGGTGACTTCCTTGACTTTAACTTCTCACGATAAGCACGCTTCTGGCTTGTTTCGTACTCCCTGATTAATTTTGATTTGCATGGTGCACACTTGAAGGAGCCAGCACATGTACATAAGCTGCTTCGAACATCTTCTGCTTGTGCAATTGGAACTGTTTCCATGTTGAAAAAACTCCTTTT
This sequence comes from Cibotium barometz, assembly GCF_041138505.1. Classification (NCBI taxonomy): domain Eukaryota; kingdom Viridiplantae; phylum Streptophyta; class Polypodiopsida; order Cyatheales; family Cibotiaceae; genus Cibotium; species Cibotium barometz. Next base: position 59,452,707 of record NC_141056.1, read on the forward strand.
GATCAGTTCAACAAGTCGAATGTGCTCACTTTGTGGATACCATGAGGCTCTTAAGAGAGTCAGACCTGTCCATCAAAACTTAGAAGACACTGTAAGATGAGATGAAGGTAGCTGTCCACAAGCCCCGTACGCAGCTACTGCAATGCTTCTAATTTCTGAGAAGGGCTGCTTGAAACATTGTCTATTTTTTCGATCTGGCGGGCTGCGACGACTGGTGGCTTGGGCCGCCCTGGCTTGGCTGGTGCCTTGGCCGAGCCTTGGCTTGTTGGGCCCTCAGTTAAGAAATCCAGGAAACCTACAATGCAAAAACACACACAGACGTGAAGTCACCCTGGAGGCTTGTTTAAAGCAGAGAGAGAGAGAGAGAGAGAGAGAGAGAGAGAGAGAGAGAGAGAGAGAGAGATTCTTCTATAGAGGGGAAGGCTTACCGCCAGCAATCACAACACACACACACACATATGAAGTCGCCATCCAAGGTTGTTCATGGCAAAGAGAGAGAGAGAGAGAGAGAGAGAGAGAGAGAGAGAGAGAGAGAGAGATTCTGCTATAGAGGGTAAGCCTTACCATCAATCACAAGACATCGAAGGTTGTTCATGGCAAAGAGAGAGAGAGAGAGAGAGAGAGAGAGAGAGAGAGATTCTGCTATAGAGGGTAAGCCTTACCATCAATCACAAGACACACACAGACATGAAGTCGCCATGGAAGCTTGTTCACAGCAGAGAGAGAGAGAGAGAGAGGACGTGGGGAGTACCGAAAAACGGTTCTTTTTCTTTTTCTTTTTTTAAACATCCCACTTTTTGCTTTGTAACCGAAAAACGGTTCTTCTTCTTTTTCTTTTTTTAAACAACCCACTTTTTTCTTTGTATTAGATGGTTACTATCAGTGTACTAGCTGTGTCCCAGACATAGGTATTAAGTCCACCTATTTATGCATACACCCATTAGTGACATAGCATAAGACATACAACCATAGTATCCAAGTACTTCCTCTATGGTTGACTATAGTAGATCAAAGAATGTCCAAGTACTTCATGTACTTGACTTCAAGACACATAGGCCTTGCTCGTAGACCCCCCCACACAGTAGTAGTCAGACAATACTCACATTGTACTATTGTATAGTACTCACACACAGTATTGTGTACAATACTCACATAGTACTGTGAACAATACTAATACAATAGTCATTACTCCATTTCCTTCAGAGACCTTGCATTGCTTGGAGACCCCCCACACACAACACACAATACTTACACATAACTGAAGTAAAGATGTTAGGATGATGTAAGGTTTCTTTTTGGTAAATAAATATATATATCTATTGGTCCCCAAAAAAAAATCTAGAAAGTGGGGCACGGAATTAAGCAATGAATGATATTAAATCAATACATCATTGTAATATCTCTTCCCCCGGGATGTTTGGCAAGAAGGTTAAACTTTATAAAATCCATAATCCATAATTAAGAAGAGGTTTTTGAAATGGCTATTGGCGAAGCTTTTGGCATGCTTTTAATAGCATGGGGCCACCAAGATGCAAGTAGCTAAGAATACCAAGAAGCATGCTAATCTCCCTTGTCAAGGGGTTTTGAGAAAAGCAACAAATATCAATCATGGTTAATCTAGACTCAAGAAAGAATCATGCATGCTACTAATCTCTCTTCTTGCAAGAAATGTGTACAGATTAGGTATTTGACTTCTAATCAAGAGCCCGTCCGCAAGGAGAAGATCAAAGCTTCTTGTCCTACCGTGATCGCCAAGTGTTAGGTATTTGACTTCTAATCAAGAGCCCGTCCGCAACAAGGAGAAGATCAAAGCTTCTTGTCCTACCGTGATCGCCAAGTGTTAGCATAGCCTTGCTAACATGGGGGAAAACACATACTCCTACACACATAGCCATGGAGTACACATGTACACGAGCATGGAGTAGGAGACATGGATTAAGAACAAGATGAAAGATGCAAGATAAAAGATACAAGTAAAACATCATGGTGTATTCCATTTCATCATATTCATGCATCCAATTTGCATACAAGAGCAGCTGTAGGTTTTCAAATCTCTCTCTCTCTCTCTCTCTCTCTCTCTCTCTCTCTCAAAGTCACCTAAAGGATGCACCTGAAGCTATGATTGAATCCTACATTCAGCTTGGATATCATATTTCATGGGAAACGTTGAGTCTTTTGTATTGGAGAATGATAGATGGTCTCTGATTTGCAGTTTACTACACAGGGTTTGAATGATGATAAAACTGAAGTAATGATGTTAGGATGTAAGGTTGCTTTTTGGTAAATAAATATATATCTATTCGTCCCAAAAAAAATCTAGAAAGCGGGGCACTGAATTAAGCAATGAATGATATTAACTCAATACATCATAGTAATATCTCTTCCCCCGGATGTTTGGCAAGAAGTTTAAACTATGAAATTGCCTGTTTCACAGATTCAGCTGTCTTTAAAACAACCTTTTAATGAAACCATAGTATCACTGATCATAATCCTCCAAAATATCCGATTGAATTCTATTTTCCAATCATTCCTTCATCGGTGTACCTATGGCATCATTGGCAACTAGAACGCTCACCACCTGTCCACTTAGGGGTCTTTTCAATAGTTCCTAGCTCATAGTACCTCGAAATATATTCACTTATAAAAATGCAAATAGACTCTCCGTTGAAGATCAGCAAGATTAACCAACAGATCCATATAAAAGAGCCATGGACTCATCTGTTGAGGACCAGCAAGGACAATCAACTAGATCCATGCCTGAGTTCAGAAAACAACTCTAACTCCTTGTTTCATTTTTTTCCTCGATGCATGCGTGGGTATCTTCGGTGACCCGGAGCCCGAGAACCGTATGGTCATCACCCTCTAGGATTCTTTGTAGGTCACTTACGACACTTTCCTATAATTCCTCGCATCAAACACATGTTCAAGTGCAAATCCATAGCAGAGCTCATGTCATGGCATTCCTCACATCGATCGGATGATGGCATGTGGAGAATTCCCGCAGACACTGCTGCTTGGAAGCATATTGAAGATGAGTGGCCCAGCTTTAAAACAGAGCCCAGAAACTTGAGACTTGGCCTAGGTATGGATGGAGTGAATCCATTTGGTTTCAAAAGCACCGCATACAGCGTGTGGCCAGTTGTGTTGGTGAATTACAACCTTCCACCATCAATGGCGATCAAGAAGGGACATCTTATGTTATCCCTTCTAATTCCAGGGAAACATAAAGTCAAGCATATGGATGTTTATCTCGAACCGTTGATTGATGAGTTGGAGGAACTATGGAGAGGTGTTGCGGTGGTGGACATTAGTAGGCCTCCCTCCTCTCGACACTTCGACTTAAAAGCAGTGTTGATGTGGACAATGCATGACTTTCCAGGATACAGCGATTGTTCTGGTAAGAATTCTAATTACCTCCCTACTCTAATACTATTGGCTATATTAATTATAAATATTGACTTTATTATTCTAACTTTTATTTGTATTTTAACAGGTTTGAAAACATCGGGTAAACATGCATGTCCTTTTTGTGGCCCTTCGTTAGTACATGAGTATGCTGACGATTTGTGTAAGACCATATTCGATAATCATCATCAATTTCTCCCCTCAGATCATCCTAAATATGTTGCTAGTAAGAGTAACACTCCTCCACAAACACTTCGTGCAAAATATTGGAAGCGTATTTGTTGGGAGTCTACAAATATTCTTCCTCCAGATGGCATGAACAGGTATAGTAATGTTTTTCAATCTTGTTTTGTGTAGTCTCTAATTGGATTAAAGGTCACATAGAGCAATCCCTTGTGTAGGTACTCCATTTTTTTCGGCTACCATATTGGACTCATCTTAAGATCAACCATCTTCTTGATCCCATGCACATCTTCAAGAATGTGGGATCTGGTATTTGGAAACATATTATTGGTAAACGAGACAATGTTAGCGTACATGAGGACTTGCGGGTCGCAGGACGTATGCGTCAAGCTTGGCCACGAGAGGAGGGTGGGCTCGTTCGTCTTCCGCCGCCTGCACCATGGATTATATCAAAGAAAGAGGAGAAGCAGGTAAAGCAGGCCATCACCACTTTGCGTACTCCCACTAGATGCATGAGATCATTGAAGGGAGCCTTTACAACCACTAAGAAAAGAGGCGTTGAGAAACTACATGGGTTGAAGTCCCACGATTGGCACAAGATGCTCCAAGTAAGTGTTTTCCAAGTCTTGTACGTTGAAATTAAATTTTGTAATGCCATAAACCATACATACATGTGCTCTTATGTGTGCAGTTCATACTACCTACTAGCATCGACCATTGTGCAAATAAGAGTTTGTAAAAATGTATTTATAAGATGGGCGAGCTTGTGAGGTATGTAAAACCCATGTCAGATCACCCTTCATTATACCTTGCAAAATGAACGTGCATGAGGTATAACGTACTATTTTTTTTTCAGATATGTTAGTTCCAAAGCAATTGATCCAGCCACGTTGGATGATGCACGTGTTATGGCAGTGGAGGTGGTTTATTTGGTAGAGGAGACTTTTTTGCGAACCATTCTCACAAGTCAACTACATCTCATTGTGCATTTAGTGGACGAAATCGCTTTATGTGGCACTGTGCATGCACGTTGGATGTTCTTCCTAGAGTGCTTCATGAAGACCTTAAAAGACTTTGTGAGGCAAAGTGCAAGGCCTAAAGGAAGCATGGCCGAGGGTTGGTTGATACAAGAGTCTCTTGTATATATTTCAGAATTTCTTGGTCAGGTGGATAGCTCTTTGCCACGACTATGGAGCAATGAAGAGGACTTGAGGATGACCTCTATTGTGCCTCAAGGAAAAGGACAGAGTAAAGTAATTGACAGAACATTGATTGATGATCTCAATTTCACTTGCATCCTTAATAGTGATGTGATGAGCAGATGGGTTACAAGATATGAGGATGCAAAGACAAAAAGGCAAGCAGAAAGAGCTCTCTTTTGGAGGCAACATGGCTCTCGTAAGGCGTACCCTAAGTATCTAGCAACACTTCCGAATGATATCCATGTTGATTGGTTGCATGAGGAAATGGAGAGAGCAGAGAGCGACGAGGGACTGCATATCAGGGCGGAAGAATGGGAGTATGCACGAGAATGCATGTTAAAGGTACATAGAACTAATGTTTTGCATTAGTTGTAAGTGATTTGCTTTTAATATTTATTCACATTGCCTACACAAATATTGCTTCTATTTTGGTCCAGTGCACTATGTTTAATGCTATATGGTGTGAAGGCAAGCATTTTCGAACACAAAGAATTGATGAAAAGAGGAATACACAAGATTGCGGTGTCATTAGTAGCTTTGAGGGAGCTAATGGAAAAATGGATGATTATTGTGGCACAATCCAAAACATATTTAGGCTTGACTTTCGTCGCTTCTTTGTGTATGTTTTGGATGTCAAATGGCAAATGAACGTGGTGGAAAAAGGGCCTAATGCAACGATAAAACGCCATGCAAGTGGCTATGTAACTATTGACTCTACAAAGTTTTGGCAAACAAAGAAAGATAGGCTCGTATTGCCACAACAATGTGAGCAGGTATGCATTTTGTTACTAATGTGTTTCATGTACATATATATCTAAGCTCGCGTACCCCTTGACTTTTGATATGCTAATTAATTACTGCAGTATGTGTATTTGAGTAGGTTATCTATCTACCAATGGTGCATGACATTAAATGGTGGTATGTCATCCCTATTGCACCACATTCCAAAGTGATGTATAATACATTCACTGATATGGAGCATATGGAGGATGTAACAAGCCGCAATGAAGATGATGTCAAACATGCCAATGAAGATGTTGTGATCGATGATCAAGAAATAAGAGATGATCATGATAATGAGAATAAGCCTGCCATTTCTCATGATCATGAGAATGACCCTACCATTGAGGATGATGGTGATGTTGATGAGGATGATCAGGACATCGATACCATTATCAATGGAGTACAGAATATCGATAGTGGAATAAATTTAATCGTAGCCTTACAAATTGATCAAATGGATATTGATGTTGATCGTTTGGCAAGGATGGATCTTATTGAAGATGAGATCGAACCCTAACCAATCCGTCACTGTATCGTTCTAAATTGATGACATTTCTATTGTATGTGTTGTCTTTTAATTATCATCTCATGATTTATTTTTGAATATATTTCATTGTTGTAAATGCATGTAGTGGGATTGTTTAATGATATATATTGTAATGTACTATGAGATGGTTTAAAGAAAATAGTTTTTAATTTTGTAAAGGAATTCAATTTTTCTTTACCAAGCGTGTATTGATGCGTGTATTAATGCGTGTATTAATGCGTGTATTATTGCGTGTATATACACGTGCTTATACACGCTCTCATAAATGCCAATATACACGCAAATTTAAATGCCAAAATATACGCGCCCAATTCTATTCAAATACATGCGCAACCATACACACGCCCGTAATTTATCGCGTGTATGAAACGCGTGTATGACAGCATTGTCTTGTAGTGAATCAAGTGTCAATTGATCCAAAGGATCAACACAAGACAGCCTTTGCTACTAAAGATGGCTGAAGAGCGGTTCTCTCTACCGTGCAATATAGTGCTCATAGAATACTATCGATCAACAAATGTGTTGAGAAACACAATGTCAATCCGAGGACTCGACCCGATTAGTGCATGAAGGCTTATCCCTTGCAGGAGAGCTCACATACACGAACCACCACTTGGCGATTCAACCATTCAACACCTCAATCAATCTCTCAATCCCTTAAACCCACTACACTAATCAAGAGAACAAGCAATGCATGGCAATCTCTTAATCCCATTCAAACATTGATTAAATCTTAGCTTTCCCTAATGCCAGCAAACCCATAAGCGTACATCTACTAACCCACAAGCTTAAGCAAGCATAAAATGTAACATTCACAAACCCACAAGCTCATAGAGAGAGTCTATCCATGAATAACACATTGCCAATGAAGTGGGCAAGAGCTTGCATCAATGGAGACTACACACACACACACTACAAGCATGCATACACAAGAGAAAGAAAGAAGCATTCAACTAATCATAGATTAATCTACTTCAATGATGCTAAAACAGATTAAGAGAAAGAAGTGGAGCTATACTCATTGGAGCTTGATGCTCATTAGAGTACAATAGAGAGAGTTAGAGAGTTGCCATAGCTTGAGAGCTCAAGAGCTTCACTCAATAGCTTATGAGAATGGCCAAAAATGTACTCTTTCTTTAGCTAACATCTCTTTTATAGAGGTGTCACTAACCCTAACCCTAGGTCTCTTTCACACATGGGCGGACAACCCCATAAGTGAGCCTTGCTTAATACACTTAGAACTCTCATTTAGAACCCACATTGGCCTAAAACGATTTACATTGCACTTCGGCACAAAAATATGAAAAAATTATGTGCGTCTTTATGTTCCCATGGCTACAATCCCGCTCTCTCGCATTAATTGCTTCCGGCCTCCTTTCATAATTCGTGTTCCCATGAGTGTTCCCGTGGAACATTCCCCCCTTCCTAAATCGTGCACGTCCTCGGGCGCGGTAGAAACAAAAGCTGCAAAAAACAATGGAAGACAAGTAAAGCCTTTTATTGAAAAAAAACCTGCAATGACAATCTCACACGTGAGCATGCAAGTGAAAGGCCGATTAGAGTTTTAAAGAGTGCTAAAAGAAACGAGTAAAGACTAGTCAAAGTGAGACTAAGTGGTAGATAGTGCTATGCAAAGGCAAGTGTGTTTGTACACCGCAGGTTATGACCACAGTATCAATGTCCTACAAGTGTTTAAGTTATTCCTAAGTGGTAACCCTACTCCTAAATATAAGCCATGGTGATTGGACCTTTCTTTCTTTATTTTTTCCTTCTTTTTTTTTCTGTAAAGAGCAGAAGATTAAAGAGAATTATTATTTTTAGCTTGATAAAGAGGAAGGTTCCATCCCAGTGAGACCCAAGCAATGGCCAAGAGACCTCCGCCAAGAGTATCTAAAGGCCGCTAAAAGTATCTCAAGGGCGACAGACTCTTTTCTTTCTTTTTGACATAAGGAGTACCCCATGAAGATGAGGGCATCGGTCTCTCGAGGGCCCATAATGTACCCAAGAGTCCTACCAGCATCTATCAAGGCGATAGAGTCCTTGTAGGTCTTCTTGTTAATCTTTTAGACGTCAGTGTTCACCCCATGGAAACCAAGGCAACGGCCCCAAGGTGCTAAAACAATCCAAGGTCCTACCAAGCATCTCACATGGCCGTAGACACGTCATGTCTCAAGTCACTTCTATATATTCTTAGGGCATGTGTTTCGTAAATTTTTGTTGATCGTAGCACCTAGTCCATACCTAAGAGGTAGCACCTAGTCCATACCTAAGAGATAGCTACCACTAGGGATAACTGATATACTTCTAGAGCATAAGAACTTGGCATACTCCGTTGGTATATGTCTTACACTATCTTCAAATAGAAATACCTTCTACTAAGTCCTCTAAGAATCTAGAAATCACTCGCCACATAGTAACAACTAATGTAAAACTTAAACCAGCCAACTGCGTGTGAACATGCAAACAATATATGCAAAAGTGAAAAGCACATAAAGAACAAAAGATTATGATTTGAATACACCTGTTGTAGTGCTCGTTGATGTGGCGTGTTTGTCTTGATGCATTGCTGATGTGCAGATTGCTTCTCTTTGCTCTTTGTAGGCATTGCATGTCTCCTCCCTTCCTAATTTGTGTGCACGGTAGGTGGACTGTTGGAGCGTGTTTGTATGCTCTTGTTTAGCTGAGATCTCTGCAAAATGTCTTATTAACAAACAAGAAAAGAAAAGAATAAAATTTGTTATTGGTGCCAATCACCAAATATAGCCGAGGGGAAAAACCCAGTGGGAGAAAAGTGCCCTGGCTTGTTGATCTTATTGTGGAGTTGATGAGCTTACTCTTGCACTGGCGGCGTGGATCCGTATCCACTTCTACTGGAAATATGGTATCAATCACTTCAGGATGCAAGGACAACCCTATACAAAAGCTGGCCTCTGGAGAAGGTGGTAGAGGAAGGAGTGCTTCCTCGCTAAAATATGGCATTGGTTCTATGGGAAGGCAGAATGAAACCATTAAAGCCCAAAACCCTAAACGTTCTCCTCCATCTTAATCTCCCTCTCTTCTCGAAGCTCCATCTCTTTCATCTTTAAGACTCCCGTAAAACCCTAGTCTGCACAGCTCTTTCCTTTTTACTCTAACCCTAACCTTTCTACTCTAGATTGCAAGAAGATATGGCCACACCAAGAAGACCAAAAGATGAGATTAAGGAGATATCCTTGCACAACAAGGACGATTATGGTGCTTGGGTGTGGGAGAGGCATTTCGTAAGAGCGCTTGGACTGCTCCAATCGGGTCTCACTGAGTTCAACGGTGAAATGTACTGGAGCACCATTGGAAAGGTCATTTACAAGGCTTCAAGAAGGTAAGCAATGAAAGACTAGTGGCCATGGTACAACATGTTTACACAGCACAAGATATCCATCTTCGCCACCACAACAAACTCGATTTCCATACAATTATAAGTATCGCAGGTAGAAAGGGACATGTGAGATTTTATGACAGAGATGTTTCAATCTAAGTGAACTTTTTTCTTGTTTGCAGATATTTTTTCTTTAAACATGATAGAGGAGCAGCCATTGGAAAGCCTTACACCAAAACATTTCAAGGATTGCATGCAGGCATTGGTGAAGCAATGTTTTCTTGTAAAACAAGTGCAGAACTTCTTAAGGAAAAGGTCTTCTTTTACCAACACTCCTATCTGGTGCCAAAGCAGGACGGTGGGTTTCGTAAGCTAAAGATAATCACATCTCCACCCCTATCTTCTATAGAATGACCAATTCCAGATGCTTGGACTATAATGGTCATGAAATCAAAGATGCTTTGTGATATACAAGGGTCTTTGAAGTTTGCAAGGCCCTCTCGATCTGTGAGTCTTAGTTGGGTATGCCCAATACATCTTTTTGCCAAGATGTTCAATCAATTTTGTTTCTCACAAAAACCTACCATGTTTGTGTGCAAGAAGTATCGCGATGACATGGTAGCCTTGCTTTTGGAGACCAGTGGAGGACTGTAGAAGGGATACATAAGGATAACACATTCAAGTGCAATATAGTAGAATCTAATATCTCATTTCGGTATCTCAAAGCTCGTGCCACACTACACATACGCTTCTATTATGAGCGGTGGATGAAAAAGAATAGTTGTTGGGTCCCAATATGCAGGCAGATGAACAAGTTGTTTTGCCTCTTGACATATGCGTTTAGCTGCCCAGTGGGGTGGAGTGGAAGTTGTAGGTGCAAGTAGACATTGGAGCCTCATAAATATTAGATAGTACCTCAATATCATGGGAGGTGAGGATATTAGCAAAGCACAATTCAAGGTGAACAATAGGAGATTCAAAAATGACCAGAGCCAAAGACCTTGGTAGATCCCGATTGGGATGTTCATGGTATATCGCTCAGTTAATAGGGATTTTGAATTTTGTGATTTTTGAAGCTACTTCACATATGTTAATTTTGTAAAGTCCTTGCCCTTAAAAAAGTGTACTGAGCAATGATTTTTTGTCTTGTAACAGCTATGAATTTAGATTTTTATATTAAAGTTATAATATAGCTCAGGGTTGTTGTAAGATCAGTATGTCCACTTTTATCCAGTTTATGCTGGACTGGGACAATGCTTGGAGAGCAAATTTTGGGGGGCAAGGTACTTAAAATGAGATCAAGCAAATAATAGAAAATACGCTTGCCCTTAAATTAACCCAATATAACTTAAATTAATATAAATTAGTCTAATAAATCAAAATTAATCAAAAATATGATGAAATGATAAACAAATGATCTTTCCATACTTAGAGTGATCCAATTTATTTTTCCATAGATGCACCATTACAAGTACACTAGTCCCTATAGGTTTTAGATGATTTACATTAAAAATGTAATTTTACTAATTAGATTATTAATATTTACAGGCCTTCTGATAGTCTAGAAGCATTTTGAAAAAGAGATCATTAAAAATCCAACCATTGGATTTGTAATTTTTACTAACCACCACATTCTACTAATGTCTCAGTATCTGCCCACTCTTTTGATCTACAAGATTAAGGATTTTAAGTGGTAGCTATTGTGGGTACAAAAAGTGAAGTATATTATAACACTTTAAAGACCTTGAAATATTTAAAGAAAATAGATAAATATCTTAAAATTTTCTCGAAAAATCAAGTTAAGCTCCATATTATGTGAAGATCTAAGGTACAAAGTGGGAATCTCATATGAGTTTATATGTAAAAGATATTAGCATTTTATGGAATCAGTTCAAATTTAGGACAAGGTGTATACATTGACTTTGCACCTAAGAAAATGAGGACTTTTAACTATCTAATGCTTAATCAAATTATATTTCCAACTTTGAATATGATGTTCCAACAAAAGAACTTGAAACGAAATTCCTTCATTTACTAGGAGAGATTAGCCACTAAAAGTAAATAAATGCCTGTTTTTTCACTATTTATAGGGTGCCTGAGTGGACAAAACTGGGCACCCTGATCTTCCAACCACCCCTCAACAAATTTACTCTAAAGCTGTCTTGTATGTGCACAATAATGGTCATCTCAGTGTAGGTCCTAGGGTTCCTATTCCAAAATGGTTTAGTGGCACACAGATTTATAGCACATGGTTTTTTTATGTTGATGGTTTTGGAGTCCATCCAAAACAGTATATAAAGACCAGCCCATAAGGGAATTGAGAACATAATATCTTACAACTTATAAGCCCTATACAAAAGCCACCCATGGATGCAAATTCTTCTAATGAGAGGACTGTTCCTAGTAAGGTTGCTAGGCTAGCTATTTTAGCTGTTTCTTCAGATGATGACTCCTATTCCTCTATTGGGGATACAGATGATCAACCTATCCAAATATCTGAAAGCTTCAAGAAAGACCTTGAAGATGTATACAAACTGATAGATAAAGCCAAAGAGGTGTATCAAAGAATTCTTCAGATGAACAACCCAGAGAAGAAGACAAAAGAAAAATCTGTCGTGTAGAATTAGAAAGGTCTTGTATCAAGGGACTTAGGCCCAATAGAAGTCATTGTAAGACTTGTACTGAACTGTTGTATCTTAGCAATGACTAATGTGATGAAAATTTTCTACATGGACATGTGTCTACTCTACAAAGTACTCATAACAATTTTGAAGAAAATGTCTTTAAAATTTAGTTTTAACCAAAGATAAGTTATGAGAATAAAAATTCTCAACAATCTATTTTATTATGGAAAAGCACAATACTCACAAAATACAAAAATGAGTAGGGCTCAATGAAAATATAGAATGTTTATACAAAAATGAGCTGACCTCAATAAAAATACATAATCTTTACAACATTGTCTCTAGACATATACAAAATGCCTCTAAGCAGTTTCGGGCTCTGTAGCCTCAGCCTTGGCCTCCTCCTTTGACTCAACCTTGGCCTCCTCCTTTGACTCAGCCTTCGGCTCTATCTCCTTTGTTGTTGGCACCTTGCCTGCCTTGTCCTTGTCCTTGCCTGCAAATGGAAGCTTCCTCTTTGCCTTGCCCTTGCTTCCCTTCTCAGGGACTCCTTGTTTAAAGCTAAAATGTTTAATAGGGGAATGAAACGGCATCTTCTATCTCTTCTTTGATGCACTAGTGCCAACAACTCCTGGTGGAAGTTGGCGAGTCAGGGTCATTAGGCGTAATTGCATTGTTGAGGATAATGTTTGTTGCCTTTGCCCGCACACTCCATAGCCAGAACTCGTCTAAGTGAACAGACTGCAAAACAACATAAAAGTCAATTAGAATAATGCGGGATCTCTCATGAAATGAACATAGAGAAATTATATTACAGTGACACAAGAAACTTACATAGCTGTGAAAATTAGTGTACTTGGAAACAATATAAAGTATAATGACTTATAATTTAGACTATCTGTGGATTTGGAGAAGGCTATTCATAACAAATGTTAGGCATTTCACCACATTAATTAAACAAGTAGACCAGTGCTCTCTGAAATTGAGAAAGTGAACAAAAAATATAAGAAACGTAACACAGGAAACTAATAACTTAAATTCCATCAACAGCTTGAAATCCAAAGAAAATACATACTTCTCTATATATGGCAGCACAACAAAGTAGGTACCCGGACTAACTCCCTAGAAATAAGGAACAAGGTCCTCTTCAGACCTTGACGGGTCAATCAGGATAGTTGATACCAAAGGATCACAAATATATACTTGCTTTGCCTGGTGTTTGGCAAAATCTCTTTCAACAGTACCCCTACAGATTGAATTAAAAACATTAGGAAAGGGAAAAAGAAATTAAAATAAGAAAGCATTCAAAAAAAGGCAAAGAGTACACACCTTAAACAAGTAAGCACAATACTGTCATTGATCTCTCTATTCTTTTCAACGAGCATATAAACATCCGTTGGAGCAATATGGAGGTACTCCTCCTACTCGGCGTTGTACGAGACATTGCATATGATCTGCTGACCAGGAACCATAAGTCTGTCGTTGTTCTCTCCCTCCAGCTTCAAAAGGTTTTCTACCAATTTATCCCTAACGACATTCTCTTCTAATACTATCTCCTTCCCTTCAGATCCTCCCCCTTTACAAGTCTTTTGAGCTCTTGTAGACCTGGTGTTGTCACCTCTTCAATAACCACCTTGTCAGCAGCCCTTTTCCTCTTCAAAGCAGGAGGAATGGAGAGGATTTTTGCTGCCTTCCTATCCTTGAATGGTAGAGGTCGCATGAACTTATCATACCTATACCTAATTCTGCTTACTAATGTCATGTCCTTGTCCATTAGTGTGACCCTATTGGCATGGGCAGCACAAATGTTACTATCATTTAATAAGTCTATAAGAAAGCCAGACATACAAGGGTGCTACTCTTCCATTTAAAGTAACCTTTCCACTTTATTTTGTCGCTAATGGATCTGACAATCCTCAAGAAAGGAGCTTTGGGGAGATGAGGAGATTGATAGTCTCCTGCGCCTTCCTTATCTCCGCAAACATTTTTCTTTGCCCCTCTGCACAGACACCCTGGTCTTTGAAATATTATTGCTGTGTGTTGGGTTTGACATCAGGAAGCACAGGTTCACTTGCGACGTCCTTTGGAATTTCATCTAGAAGATCTGGAACCGAAACTAGATTTGGTGCTGGAGCTGGTGTTGGATCTAAAACTCTCCTGACGATCTGTTTCATGTGTGCATTGCAGTACTAGAAACGAGAAGGCAGAGTAATTAGCCTAGAGTCACATGACCACCATCCACTGCGCGATAAGGTGAATCCAAATGTGGACCAACGTTAATATCGCATGGTGAACAAAACAAGAATGTATCAATAAAATTCACCCAACCGTCCACAAAGCGATATGTCGATTCGAAAACATGGAGAATGGCCATATCGCACTGTGAACAAAATCAACGAAAGAAAAGGGGAAGAGAGAGAAACTTACAGGCACTTGAAACAAGGGCTAGGATGGATGAATTTAGCGAACTGCACGAGCAAAGCATGGAGAAACGCAATGGAAAAAAAGGCATGGAAAAGAAAATATTCCTCCTTTTTATAGAGAAAAACACAATCATGACGTCGACTGTGTCAGCCCTACATGTGGCAATTCGTGAATCGACGAGGACATAAGCCCTACCACACCTGGCATTCGATCCTTAATCATGTGACGTCAGCCCTATTACTTGACATATATAAAGTTATCTTTTGATAATTTCCATACTGTCCATGGCCACGATGCGGGTCTTTTTTTTTGCTTTTCTTTGCACTCAAAATATATGCTCGCCTTCCATACCGTCCACCACGGTGCGAGTTGGCTTTTTCCATGGCCCATACCGTCCACGGTGCGATAGCTGCATTCGCGCTCCGTTGCTTTTCCCTTATCACACGGTGAACGGTTTCCACCCGGATCATACTAGCGATGGAGGCTGAGTTCTCACTTATACAATGCTGCAGATGATGCAGATGATTTATTGCAGGAGGAGATTAAGGGACGAGACAGCGCCACAGAGCATCTCTTTGATCTACTCATCAAGAGGGTTGGGTAGGAGAAATCCCTTTTCCATGTAGAGCCTATGTTCAATGTTCCTTTCAGTCTGGAGGATATTATCAAGGACATGGCAACAAGGACATCCCTAGAGGGAGGGTGGACAAAGTATTGCAGGTTGGTCGGTGGAGGGACCTTCTTAGATGGGTCCATTACGTATGTCCACATGTCAAGCTTTGTAGTCACCTCGTCTCTGAATTCAAGCAGAGGTCCTGGACCTTGTGTTCGAGAAGGAGGAGGAACTCCTCAACACAAATTTTGATGTGGCAGAGTTTAAGGCCTCCACCATCATTGATGAAAGAACATCATCCATCCATGGGGAGTGATTGAGGTCCAATTTTGTTATCCCTGGGCTACTATCCTTCCTAATTAATGGGAAGTATTACCTCCTCCTCTCCCACATTCAAAAACTCTACAATTTTTGGGAGAATTATTGTCTTCCTATAATAGTAGACGGTTGTGAAGCTACGTCTGGTGTTCTCGATGTAGAAAATGAGCATAAGGATGAATTTCTCGCATTAGACACAGAAGTGACAGAAAACTTCTTAGAGGCCCCAGAAGCAATGTCCTTGTGCTTTAATCCAAGGAGAATGAAGCTTCTCTTCCTTCAGAGGAAGAATTTCAAGCCCTTCAGTAGGATATGGGCATTTCTGAGTTTGGCAAGGAACCTGTTTTCCTGAACTGACTAAGAAAATGAACTTGGTCAAGTTCAAGAACCTGTTCCTGAACTTGACCAAGAAAATGAAGAGGGCTCCATCAACCTTTGGGATGCAGCCAAGTTGGAGGAGGATGAGAACCAGAAGGAAAATTATTGCTTAAGTCTGTTGCGTAAATTAATTATTTCTTTAGGTTGTCTGGTTTAATGCTTCTTGCTTCAGCCTGTTTGAATTATTTCTTTAGTTTGTCTAGTTTAATGCTTATTGCTTTAGCCTGTTTTAATTATTTCTTGCTTTAGTTAGTTCCCTCCTAATTCTTTGTTAATGCAGATAGAGCTTGACGATGCCAATGGATTTCTTGGACGAGGTGGTGCTGGTCATGCAAGAGTTGGGCAAGATGCCGCTCTTGCATGCTACATCTCTTCTATCGACAAAAATATATTTATTATATATTATATCAAGTACTCCAGCGATGCAGAGATTCCACTCCTTACACTGAAAGCCCTATCTAGGTATACACGATATGCATTTATACCTTATAATATACATAAAGTCATGCTTATATAGAAGTGTGCTGCCATCCATATCTTTGGATACGGCCTTGGTTTTTGGCCTTCTCGAGTAGGTTATTTCCTATGTTATTCAAGCTATGTCCTAGTAGGTGTAGGAGTGGAGGATGTAAAGTCACTCAAGGGCTATAGTCGTAAGAGGTTTTTGCGTTATAGAAGGAAAATGCCTACCGAAAAGGGGGAGCAAGAAGAGAAGAGACTAAAGAGAAATTAGCTCTTTTTGTTGTAAATATTTTCATTGTAAATCTTCAATATAATGGAATGGTGCAATTAGTTTTTATTTTCAAATCAAAAATCTTTACAACTTTCTTTTAAATGTTGTCTACTTCCTAAGTCAAAAATGTTTACACATTTATTCAAAATACTTTCAATTTCAAAGTATTGTTTCTACTTCCAGATTCTTCCTATGTGTCTTCGTGAAGATCTCCATGCTGCATGATGTGCTGGTCCTATGTTAGCTTTCAACTTTAGTGATCTTCTCTGTTTGGCATTATTTCGTGCTGCCCTTGCTAGATTACTCATACGTGTCCTTTCCATGTATAATTTTCACCCAAAAGTGTATCTGTAAAACCAGTTAAACATCTCCTTGAGATAACTTGTATGAGTCTTCCCTCCTCCATGCCAGGTGTTTTTAAAATATATTCCTCTAGCTCGATAGTGAGATTTCTCCATTCCTTGTGTGCTCCACATGTCTAGAGAACCATACTCATTCGTGAAGTATGCACCATGAGCATAAAGAATGTGCTGCACAAAAATTAAGCGAGTCAGTAGTTATTCATACTCGTTTCTTAATATCCAGTAGGAAGGAGAAAATGTGTTTACCATGTAGTGTGTAATGTTGGTTTCACCCCATGTATCAACCATGGACTTCGTAAAATTAGAAAGCTCGTCTTGAAATTTTTGGTCGCTCCTTTGTGGTTGTCTTGCTTTTTGTCAAAAGTTTCACCATCTTATTGAAGTATGACCAAACCTTCTCACATAGAATTACAAGGCTTGAATTGGTGCAGTCAAATGTTGTACATTTGCATAAATCCTTCCACAAGTTCCAAGGCTTGGTTGAGTCCTTGGCATTTTCTGGCTTCTCCAGAAAACGTCTTGGTTTATTTCCACTCATGGACACTTGTTGTGCAACCTCATGATTCATGCCAGAGGTCTTTTTTTAACAGTAATCTACACATTGCCACCAAGGCACCCAATTGAGTTGAGTAGTTGCTCTACTTTATGAAGAGCTTCTGCTTATCATTCTTTGTCTTGCATGGTAAATGCATAATCTATGTGACACTTGAGCAAATGATCAAACACACACATGAATGCATGTAGTGTATAGAAGTGGGCATTCTTCAGTTCAAATGGAATTATAGGATTCCATTCTAGGTCTCTCAAATGCCTATTTGGCACAGCTAGCATGTTGGCAGACAAGACACCTCCAACCTAGTTGCTAGCATCATTGTCCCCATGGGGTCATGCTCAATATCTTGATTCTCAAGCATCCTCTTCTTTCCTGACTTTTGTTTGTTTTCCCTCACCCTTCTCATGCACCACGAACAAGGATTTGGGGTGTTGGCACCTTCTGGACACCCAAGCAAGCACTTTATTGTCTTAAGGTCACCCCCAAATGCCAATCTACTGTATAAGTGCCCTTGCCCTCTACCTCAAGTTTTTCTCCCTGAATCTGTGCTTTGATGACAGTGGTAATCTAGGGTATCCTATCAAACATCCAAGCGATAACTTCATGTGTCTCTTTTGGTACTTCGAATGCCCCAAGCCACCATATCTCTTTCTTAGATTGGACACTATATGAGGGAAAGTCTAGCTTGCAAATCCTCTCCCTATCAAGAGTTTGGTTGATCTCAGTATTCCCCTCAAATGTGTCTTCACTGAGAAAAGACAATAACTCTGAACTTTTTGCATATGCCATAGCCTCATTCATGAGTGTGATACTCATTCGCTCTATCCTCTTTCCTTTCACAATCTGACACTCATCCATTTTCAACACAAAGCTAACTTTGTCACCTTGCATGACAAACAAAATTAAATAAGCTTTGATTTTTCATAGACTTTTTCAACTAATTTGCAAGAGATATAAAAGTTACTCATAATTATTAGGTAATCCATAGATTAAGATCATAAATTTCTAAAGATGTAGATCAACAAATATATTGTTGAACTCGTTGTAAGAAACCACAATATTACCATTGTTGCCTCGCTTTTTCCTCCAAGCTCTAATGGTCAGCACATCATTGACGTAGTGGTACTCACCAATCTTATCTTCATTGCATGTCCTCTTTGCTAATCTTAATCTTCTTGGTGCAGGAAAAGTATTTCATGTGATGCCTTGTTTGCGAAGTGTATCTTGCAGTAATTGATAAAGAGCTTGGTATCCTTTTGTGCTTATGCCCACTTCATTGCATGCATTCTGAACTTCCTCAATGCCTAAAATGTTAGTTATATCTTTCATTATCTCACATTAGGAATTTTTTGGACCCAAAAAGGGCCTCCTAAGGATTCCTAATTTTAAGGGATTAGAGCTTAAAAAGATGGGCTTAAGGGAGACAAAGGCTATGATGACCCCTATTTTTTGCCTTGCCACATCAGCCATACCTCCCTAGTTTCACTTTTTAAAGGGAATATTCTCATACTCTCTCTTACTTTTTGACTTTTCTCACACTTTCTCTCTTACTTTTTGAATTTTTTATCTTCATTCTCTACAAATTGAATCTTTCTTGTCAATTTGAAATCTCCTTTCTCATTAACTCCCACCATATCTCCCTTCCACATCAGCAAAACATTCTCGTATTTAGGTGGGCCCCAAAAAGTGAAATTTTTTTATTTTTTACTTTTTTACATTTTGAGGTGGAAAAAACACCACCCAACCAATATGTATGATGAAAATAAAATTTTCCTTCCAAAAAGCTTGTAATTCAAGGGTCATGTCAGAAGCCTACGAGCCAGTACATCCATGATTAACTGTCAAGTCCCCACAACCCCATAAACATAACTAACTGTCAGGAACCACTGCATCCATAGGAGATCCCAAAATTGTGGGGACCCCAAAAATTATTATTTTTTAATTTTTCTCATAAATATAATTTATTGATGAAAAACTTCATGTTAGTATATTTGTATATCAAAAATATCATTTTCTACTTAGAAAAACGGATTTGTGTTAAACCTGCAAACAACAAAGTTTTAACAGTCTCTCTCACTCACTCCCTCTCTCTCTCTCTCTCTCTCTCTCTCTCTCTCTCTCTCTCTCTCTCTCCCCCTCCCTATCCTGCTTTAGCTTCTTCCTCTCCTTAGCCCACACGGAGCCTTTGCAAGCTGTTTGTGTAGCCCCTTGTGAAGCTAGAAAACGGAAGGTTGATTTACACATTCGTATTCCGAAAGAGGCATTAGTGGGCCCATTAGCATTGTTTTATAGCTTCATTATTGCTACTTAGCACTAAGCATTGAACCCTTCACATTGGACCTTTCACATTGGACCTTTGTCTTAGGCTTAGGTTTTACCATCATGGAGTCACACGAGGATAATTATTAATAATATTGATTAACAAGTCTAAATATTTATCATTACTAGATATATAAATATATCTTTAAATTTATCTTTTATTTTATAATTATATAAGTGCTTTTTTAAATAATATATTTTTTTTAAATTTTATTCAAAGGTTTATTCTACATAAAATATTTTCAAGAAATATTAAACTTAAAAATTTATTTTTTTAAAATTAAATAATATGAACTTTAATAATAATATTATTGATTTAATTCCAAAATATAATCCTTTAACATTAGTGATTTTAAATTCTTTTATTTAATAAGTTATATATATTTTATTATTTAAAACTCTATATTCTATTTCTCTAAATTACTAAATTAACTTTTTCAAAAATATGTTTTTTTTAAAGGGAGGTGGAAAGGAGATGCCACGTGTCACATGCGTGCATGACACGTGGCATTCTCTTGACATGTGGCACTATTATGGTTGATGTGGCAATTCCATGATGTGGCATGCCATGTCACCAAGTGCGAGGTGGCATGCAAAGGTGGCAAGAAGATGTGCCATTAATGATGACTAGGATGATGAGGTGGGAAGTCAACCATTTTGACCATGTTGACATGGAGGGTGGAGGTGGCAAGGTGAGGTGGCAACAAGCTGCTTATGTGGATCCTCTCAAAGCTCATGTGGACATAAAGTGGCATGCATATATAAGATTTGTGCCTACCCAAGCCTCACACATGGAATGATATCTAAGCTTTGAAGTTTACCAAGCCTAGATTTTCAAACCTAACTAGGATTGGTTCTAGACTTGAAAAGGGGAGAGTGGACACAATATGGGAATTTTCACTTGGGAGGATTGAAAATGGACCTTTCCATACTCAAATTAAGCTAAATTTTTTTAAATAAATTCATGGCAACAAGCTTATTGATCCCTAGAGTTTTTAGATTGAAAGATTCAATATTTAATTTTCTAGAATTAAATTACAATTGATTTAATGGGCCTCTAACAGTCATAACAAATTTTCCAAAGTAAATCTACAAAAATCCGACCGTTAGATTTGTAATTTTACCTTATACCCACATTATACTAATCTTTCCCAATCTAATCATCACTAGATCCATACAATTTGAGCATTTTAAATGGTAGATATGGTGGGAGGATAAAATAGTATGTTTTTTAACAATTCTAATACATTTTAAATAATATAGAAAATAGTAGAACACATCAAAAATTACTTGATAAATCAAGTTAAGCTCTATGTTATTTGTATTTGTGATATGCAAAGTGAGAACATCATATGAGTAATAATGTAAAAGTTATAGGCAATTTACTCACATTCATTGTACCTGTCTAAACCTTTGACAGGGCCTGTATACAATTTTGGTTCCCAAAGAAAAGGGGATTTGCAATTATTGGATATTCGATCAGATTATAGTTTTAGGTGCCGAACTTTGCATATGATGTTTCATTAGAAGACCTTGAAGTGAAACTCCTTGGCTAACTAGGAGAGATTGGCTATTCTTCTTGAAAAAATACCTGTTTTCTGGCTAAAGCTAAGGGCGCCCACTACATGAAACTAGATAACCTCATCTTGCAACCACCCGTCAACTGATGATGAAATTGAGGAACAACCAAATGCAAGATGGGTGGAAGGTGTCATGTCTCATGATATACTAGGAGAACCAAACAGGAATTCAAATTGGAGCCCCATCATTAATTTTTCACTAAAGAATATTCACTTTTGCACACTTCATGCATTCATGAGAATCTTTGATCAATTGCTTAAGTGCCATATAATCGATTATGCATTCACAATGCCTACACAAGAGAGGAAAGTTGCAGCCCTTGGTAAATTAGAGCATCTTTTGAATTCTCTGGGCTGCCATGGCGGAAACGTGAAAATTGAAGTGAATAAGCAGGCCTTTCGTATGTCATACGAGGTTGCTCAAAAGGTCTCCATGATGACTGGATCAAAGGCAAGGATATTTTTGGAGAAGCCAACAAACATAGAGAATTCAAAGAAGACTTGGGGACTCTGGAGAGACATGTGTGCAATCACCACAAATGTAGATTGTCCAATGCCAGTGTCAGGCTAAAATCTGAGAGGGTTTTTTGGTCTATGTACATATGGTGCGTGTGGTGTGTGAATAAAATTTGCCCTGAATGCCCTGGCAAGTGTACAGGCCGAGTGGTTTGGCAGAAAGCTGGAATATGCACGTGTTTTGTTTTCCGGAGCAGACGCTGGAGATCTGGAGTTTTATGGCAATTGTGTGATGTGCGGGTGGTTACTAAAAGAGGGCACCGACGACTGGAATGATTATGTTTGAAAACAATGATGCTAATGAAGATTGCGGGCAGTTCTTGTCATGCTTGGAAAGTGTGGGCGCAGTATGTTCATCTGAATGCAAGGAGAAGAGGGGGCCCTTGTAGCATTGTATGGCTATTTTGAGGCTTTAATCAAAAATAAAAAATATATATTCAAATGCCAATTTAGAGAAGGCCACGTGGAAATTGTAGGGGCTGCCAGCTTGTTATCTCGAAGGTGGCCAGCACGTGAAGGGAAGCGGCCTCGAAGAAGTAGAAGACACGGGGAGAATCACCAAAAAAAGAAGAGGAAAAAGACCAGGTAGGAGTCGCCGGCGCTTGCTGCTGCAGAGAGAGAGGAGGCGACTACAGAGGGTCGCTGGGGTGGCTCTACTCCAAAGGCTTGCTGGAGCTAGCTAAGACAAGAAGGGAGAGCCAGCGCGTGTGAGCCAGCAGGCCGCCGTGTTGTGAAGCAGCTGGGACGAGTAGCAACGAAGACAGAGCGTCCGTGTGTGTGAAGAGACGACTAGTAGGGTAGCTGCTGGGTGCACCGGTATGGTCAGCACATTGAAGAGAGGCCGCCGTCTTGATGGTGTTCGTAGCTGCACAGGCTGCTGAAGGGAGCCGCTGGTGGCAAAGTGGATAGCAAAGGGGCCGGGTTTGTGAAGAGAATGCTGCAGGGCACAGCTACTGGGTGAGGAGCGCAGTTTAAAAAAATACATAGGCTGGTGTGGGCCTTGTGTGTTGGTTATAAAAGGGTTGATGACTGTAAAGAAGAGGCTGCAGGCCTATGGGTGATGGTTTAGTATGGGCTGGTGATAGCAGCAGAGAGGGCTGCTGTTAGGAAGGGATTGAGTGATGTGGCTTGGGCTAGATATCTGAGGATGCTGCGCTGAGCAGTGGTTCATGGTGAAAAGATTGTGCGAGGCTCTGGTGGTTGGTGAAGCTGCTGGTCATGACATACAGAGAGTGGGAGCTGCTGAGTGAAGGTTAGCTGGTGCGGGCGCCTTCTAGAGAGGAGTAGCAGGTCTTGTGTGGGCGGTGATTGCATGCAGTGCGTGGATGCTGACCAGAGAGGGAGCCTTGGTTTTTTGTGTGTGTTGGATGCAGAAGAGGTGCTGATGTGTGGGCTGGAGATAGTGGGGCTCGCCTACGACAATCAGGTAGCAGCTGGAGACAGAGAGTAGCCGGGCTACAGAGGAAGTGAAGAAGGGTTGCTGGTGTGGGCGCCCTTTGGAGATTACAGGGACCGGGAGACAGAGGCTTGGTTGTCAGACGCAAGGGTGTATTCCCTTGGCAGTAAATCCTGGCCAGAGTCCTGGTCTTTTGGTGTATTTGCTGTGTTTATACAGTGTGTATGATGCTGTGTGTTCTGTTGAATAATCATCTGTTCATTGTGGTTCTGAGCTGTCTTATGGTGTGGGTGGGTGGCGAATGTTGAGAGAGTGTTCCAGTCGGTGGCTGGTGGTGCCCCGTTTGTGGTAGTTTTTCCAAGTTTGGGAGGTGGAAGAGCTATAGAGGCAGGTTCTTTCTTCTTTTTTTCACCTCACATCCTTCTGGTGCCCCCACTGAGGATTTCTCAAGGATTGTTTGACTGAGGAGTGGCTCTTTCTGGTATAGTTTGACTGAGGGTTGCTCAGGGATTTCTCTTACGAGGGTGTATGCCCCAGAGTGAGAGATTGAGGGAAGGTGTTTTCGGGTTTTTCTTGGGTTTGGAAGTGAAGTTTTGGGATCAAGATGATGCCTTATCCAGAGTTTTATGGTAGTCCGAATGAGGATGTGGCAGACTTCTTGGAAAGGATGGAGGTTGCATGTATAATCAACCATATCAGTGAGCAGGTACAGATATTGCGGCTGCTGAGCATCTGTTTGAAGGGAGATGCAAGGACCTGGTACAGGACTTATGAGGAGTCGTTGAGGGATGCTGTTCCATGCATTGAGATGACTGAGGATGGATTAAAGACAGCACTTAGCAACAGGTTCAAGAAGGTAGAAGACCCCGATAAAGTTTGGCATGAGGTGCAAGCTCTGATACAAGGTGAGTTTGAATCAATAGATGATTATATGAAGAAATTTTCTTTGCTATGGGAAACTCTATGCAGGGCTTTAGGGGAAGACCAGGTGCCGCCTGATATGATGAAGAAAAATAAGTTTGTAGCCGGGCTTAAGAGGAGTATTCGCTGGAAAGTGGAATTGAAGAAGCCCAGGTCTTATGAGGATGCGGTAGAAATTGCTAAGTCAAAAGATTGGAAACTGCAGCGGATGAATCAGCTGGGGATGATTCCAGTTGTAGCACAATCGGAGATTCGTAGAGTGGAGGCTACACCCATGAATACTGTGATCGAGAGGATGAAGCCCACTGAAGCCCAAGCTATGCAGATGGTGCCACAAGCTAGTCAAGGAGTACCTATGGTTCCTGCAGGTTCTGATGAGGGATTGCGACAGGATATGAAACAGATGGTTGATCTTATGAAGAATTTGAGCTTAAATTTAATGGGAAGTACAGGTGGTGGACGTGGTAGAGGCCGTGGCAATAATCATGAGAGGGGAGATGGACAAGCAGGATATGGACGTGGTCGCGGTAGGGGCCGTCATTTCATCCCTACATGCTGGAATTGTGGTGAACTTGGTCATCTGAGTACAGATTGTGATAAACCTCAGCGTATGGGTGGTGATATGTACCCACTACCTTCACAACTACCTGACAGGTCAAATGATTATGGTATTGATATCAGGGATCAAGCAGGCCCTAGTGGAATCACAGCTGAGGAGAAAGGTAAAACTAAGGTGATAGATGTGGTCACCCTTGAGAAGACGAAGGAGGCAGAAGCTGATGTGATGCCTTTGGGGAAACGGATGCCACAAGAAAGGGAAAACAAAGATGCTGCAGGGCCTAGCAAGAAGAAAGGTAAAGTGAAGGAAGGAGAGGATGTGAAGGTCAAGCAGAAGCGGAAGCCTCGTAGGAAGTTTCAGGTAACTAATAGGGGGTGGGCAGGATAGCTATAGTTTGCAGGAGGACATGGCTGGAAGGAAGGCTAACATTACTTTTGGGCAATTGATAGAGTTAGCTCCCAATTTGAAGCGTCAGTGGAAAAGACTTGTGAACCCGAGAGAGAAGGAGCCTGCCAAAGGAATAGTGACTGTTCTATCTGTCCAGGAGTTACCTGATATATGTCCTGTGGTGAATGTTTGGTTTAAAGGGAAGAATCTGGGAGAGGCATACATAGATGGTGGAGCACAGATTTGTGTGATCACATTGGCAGCTGTGGAGAGGCTTGGTCTTGATTTTACTGAAGCATTTGGATTCCGAATTCGGCTGGCCAATCATTAGAAGGTCAAATGCTTAGGTATGGTTAAGGAATTGGAATTGGAAGCTTTCGATGTAAAGGTGCTTGTGGATTGTCATGTTATGCCTGCAGGAATGGGTGCATTCCCCATTATTTTGGGAAGACCATGGCTGAGAGCAGTGAAGGCTGTTCAGGATTGGAGGAAAGGGGTTATTACTTTGTATGACAAGAGAGGGGATAAGAAGCAGTTTAATATGCATAACCAAAAGCCTATCAATGATGAAGAGGAAAGTGAAGCTGATTCGAGTGATGACACGACTAGTAGCACCACTACTAGTGAGGAAACAGAGGATACTTCATCTAGTGAGGAGGATGCAGAGATGGATGCCCTGGTTATTGATGAGGAAGTGCTTAGTGATGAGGTTGCTGAACAAGAAGAAGCCATACATGAGGAATGCGAGGAGGTACAAATGAATCATGAGCAAAGGTATGCCTATAATGTGAAAGAGCTTGCTTTTAAGTCTTTGGATAATAAACCTGTGTGGGATGAGTGGGAAATAGACAGTCTACAGGATGATGAGCCTGAGCTGGAGCTGGATGACCAGATGTGCATAAATGTTAAAAAAGCCATGACCAGAATTAAGGCTATGAGGTAAGAGAAACACCAGAAGACTTTGAATGATGCTGCTGTTATAGATGAGTCTATGGATGCTGTAATGGATGAATTTCTTGGTGGTTTTGATGAAGATGAGCATACAGGAATTGAGGTGGATGCTTTGGCAATGGTGCCTTTCGAAGGGGAGATTGTTTTGCCTCTGGTAGCTGGTTTTGATGGTGATGTTACTTATGCTGATGGACAGGAAAATGTTATGGTACAACAGGTTTTTCTTGATGAAGCTTTCATCAGCTTTTACCCTCAGCAGGAGTTGCTGCGCTGGTTTTCCGATATTGGTGTTGACCGTATCAGGGATATTAGGATTGAGATGAGGCAGGATGGTGTGTATGTCAGGAGCTTTGTCTCCGGAAGCTCTGGTGTTGTGTTGTGGGATATGGGATGGAAAATTGTGCCTGTGGAGGATGACAGAGTTTCTTGGATCACTTGGAACATAGATGTGCTGGTTACACTGTAAGATGCTCAAAGGATAGATGGAGGGAAACGTGGTCATATGCTTTCTGCTTATCATAAATGATTCAGCAGGCTAGGGGTTGGGCAAAGTATGTCAGGCTAAAATTTGAGAGGGTTTTTTGGTCTGTGTACATATGGTGGTGTGGTGTGTGAATAAAATTTGCCCTGAATGCCCTGGCAAGTGTACAGGCCGAGTGGTTTGGCAGAAAGCTAGAATATGCACGTGTTTTGTTTTTCGGAGCAGACGCTGGAGATCTGGAGTTTTATGGCAATTGTGTGATGTGCGGGTGGTTACTAAAAGAGGGCACCGACGACTGGAATGATTATGTTTGAAAACAATGATGCTGATGAAGACTGCGGGCAGTTCTTGTCATGCTTGGAAAGTGTGGGCGTAGTATGTTCATCTGAATGCAAGGAGAAGAGGGGGCCCTTGTAGCAGTGTATGGCTATTTTGAGGCTTTAATCAAAAATAAAAAATATATATTCAAATGGCCAATTTAGAGAAGGCCACGTGGGAATTGTAGGGGCTGCCAGCTTGTTATCTCGAAGGTGGCCAACACGTGAAGGGAAGCGGCCTCGAAGAAGTAGAAGACACGGGGAGAATCACCAAAAAAAGGGGAGGAAAAAGACCAGGTAGGAGTCGCCGGCGCTTGCTGCAGAGAGAGAGGAGGCGACTACAGAGGGTCGCTGGGGTGGCTCTACTCCAAAGGCTTGCTGGAGCTAGCTAAGACAAGAAGGGAGAGCCAGCGCGTGTGAGCCAGCAGGCCGCCGTGTTGTGAAGCAGCTGGGACGAG
Source organism: Cibotium barometz (assembly GCF_041138505.1). NCBI lineage: Eukaryota > Viridiplantae > Streptophyta > Polypodiopsida > Cyatheales > Cibotiaceae > Cibotium > Cibotium barometz. The sequence continues at coordinate 59,480,072 of NC_141056.1, forward strand.
TAGCAACGAAGAGAGAGCGTCCGTGTGTGTGAAGAGACGACTATTAGGGTAGCTGCTGGGTGCACCGGTATGGTCAGCACATTGAAGAGAGGCCGCCGTCTTGATGGTGTTCGTAGCAGCACAGGCTACTGAAGGGAGCCGCTGGTGGCAAAGTGGACAACAAAGGGGCCGGGTTTGTGAAGAGAATGCTGCAGGGCACAGCTACTGGGTGAGGAGCGCAGTTTAAAAAAATACAGAGGCTGGTGTGGGCCTTGTGTGTTGGTTATAAAAGGGTTGATGACTGTAGAGAAGAGGCTGCAGGCCTATGGGTGATGGTTTAGTATGGGCTGGTGATAGCAGCAGAGAGGGCTACTGTTAGGAAGGGATTGAGTGATGTGGCTTGGGCTAGATATCTGAGGATGCTGCGGTGAGCAGTGGTTCGTGGTGAAAAGATTGTGCGAGGCTCTGGTGGTTGGTGAAGCTGCTGGTCACGACATACAGAGAGTGGGAGCTGCTGAGCGAAGGTTAGCTGGTGTGGGCGCCTTCTAGAGAGGAGTAGCTGGTCTTGTGTGGGCGGTGATTGCAGGCAGTGCGTGGATGCTGACCAGAGAGGGAGCCTTGGTTTTTTGTGTGTGTTGGATGCAGAAGAGGTGCTGATGTGTGGGCTGGAGATAGTGGGGCTCGCCTACGACAATCAGGTAGCAGCTGGAGACAGAGAGTAGCCGGGCTATAGAGGAAGTGAAGAAGGGTTGTTGGTGTGGGCGCCCTCTGGAGATTACAGGGACCGGGAGACAGAGGCTTGGTTGTCAGACGCAAGGGTGTATTCCCTTGGCAGTAAATCCTAGCCAGAGTCCTGGTCTTTGGTGTATTTGCTGTGTTTATACAGTGTGTATGATGCTGTGTGTTCTGTTGAATAATCATCTGTTCATTGTGGTTCTGAGCTGTCTTATGGTGTGGGTGGGTGGCGAATGTTGAGAGAGTGTTCCAGCCGGTGGCTGGTGGTGCCCCGTTCGTGGTAGTTTTTCCAAGTTTGGGAGGTGGAAGAGCTATAGAGGCAGGTTCTTTCTTCTTTTTTTCACCTCACATCCTTCTGGTGCCCCCACTGAGGATTTCTCAAGGATTGTTTGACTGAGGAGTGGCTCTTTCTGGTATAGTTTGACTGAGGGTTGCTCAGGGATTTCTCTTACGAGGGTGTATGCCCCAGAGTGAGAGATTGAGGGAAGGTGTTTTCGGGTTTTTCTTGGGTTTGGAAGTGAAGTTTTGGGATCAAGATGATGTCTTATCCAGAGTTTTATGGTAGTCCGAATGAGGATGTGGCAAACTTCTTGGAAAGGATGGAGGTTGCATGTATAAGCAACCATATCAGTGAGCAGGTACAGATATTGCGGCTGCTGAGCATCTGTTTGAAGGGAGATGCAAGGACCTGGTACAGGACTTATGAGGAGTCGTTGAGGGATGCTGTTCCATGCATTGAGATGACTGAGGATGGATTAAAGACAGCACTTAGCAACAGGTTCAAGAAGGTAGAAGACCCCGATAAAGTTTGGCATGAGGTGCAAGCTCTGATACAAGGTGAGTTTGAATCAATAGATGATTATATGAAGAAATTTTCTTTGCTATGGGAAACTCTATGCAGGGCTTTAGGGGAAGACCAGGTGCCGCCTGATATGATGAAGAAAAATAAGTTTGTAGCCGGGCTTAAGAGGAGTATTCGCTGGAAAGTGGAATTGAAGAAGCCCAGGTCTTATGAGGATGCGGTAGAAATTGCTAAGTCAAAAGATTGGAAACTGCAGCGGATGAATCAGCTGGGGATGATTCCAGTTGTAGCACAATCGGAGATTCGTAGAGTGGAGGCTACACCCATGAATACTGTGATCGAGAGGATGAAGCCCACTGAAGCCCAAGCTATGCAGATGGTGCCACAAGCTAGTCAAGGAGTACCTATGGTTCCTGCAGGTTCTGATGAGGGATTGCGACAGGATATGAAACAGATGGTTGATCTTATGAAGAATTTGAGCTTAAATTTAATGGGAAGTACAGGTGGTGGACGTGGTAGAGGCCGTGGCAATAATCATGAGAGGGGAGATGGACAAGCAGGATATGGACGTGGTCGCGGTAGGGGCCGTCATTTCATCCCTACATGCTGGAATTGTGGTGAACTTGGTCATCTGAGTACAGATTGTGATAAACCTCAGCGTATGGGTGGTGATATGTACCCACTACCTTCACAGCTACCTGACAGGTCAAATGATTATGGTATTGATATCAGGGATCAAGCAGGCCCTAGTGGAATCACAGCTGAGGAGAAAGGTAAAACTAAGGTGATAGATGTGGTCACCCTTGAGAAGACGAAGGAGGCAGAAGCTGATGTGATGCCTTTGGGGAAACGGATGCCACAAGAAAGGGAAAACAAAGATGCTGCAGGGCCTAGCAAGAAGAAAGGTAAAGTGAAGGAAGGAGAGGATGTGAAGGTCAAGCAGAAGCGGAAGCCTCGTAGGAAGTTTCAGGTAACTAATAGGGGGTGGGCAGGATAGCTATAGTTTGCAGGAGGACATGGCTGGAAGGAAGGCTAACATTACTTTTGGGCAATTGATAGAGTTAGCTCCCAATTTGAAGCGTCAGTGGAAAAGACTTGTGAACCCGAGAGAGAAGGAGCCTGCCAAAGGAATAGTGACTGTTCTATCTGTCCAGGAGTTACCTGATATATGTCCTGTGGTGAATGTTTGGTTTAAAGGGAAGAATCTGGGAGAGGCATACATAGATGGTGGAGCACAGATTTGTGTGATCACATTGGCAGCTGTGGAGAGGCTTGGTCTTGATTTTACTGAAGCATTTGGATTCCGAATTCGGCTGGCCAATCATTAGAAGGTCAAATGCTTAGGTATGGTTAAGGAATTGGAATTGGAAGCTTTCGATGTAAAGGTGCTTGTGGATTGTCATGTTATGCCTGCAGGAATGGGTGCATTCCCCATTATTTTGGGAAGACCATGGCTGAGAGCAGTGAAGGCTGTTCAGGATTGGAGGAAAGGGGTTATTACTTTGTATGACAAGAGAGGGGATAAGAAGCAGTTTAATATGCATAACCAAAAGCCTATCAATGATGAAGAGGAAAGTGAAGCTGATTCGAGTGATGACACGACTAGTAGCACCACTACTAGTGAGGAAACAGAGGATACTTCATCTAGTGAGGAGGATGCAGAGATGGATGCCCTGGTTATTGATGAGGAAGTGCTTAGTGATGAGGTTGCTGAACAAGAAGAAGCCATACATGAGGAATGCGAGGAGGTACAAATGAATCATGAGCAAAGGTATGCCTATGATGTGAAAGAGCTTGCTTTTAAGTCTTTGGATAATAAACCTGTGTGGGATGAGTGGGAAATAGACAGTCTACAGGATGATGAGCCTGAGCTGGAGCTGGATGACCAGATGTGCATAAATGTTAAAAAAGCCATGACCAGAATTAAGGCTATGAGGGAAGAGAAACACCAGAAGACTTTGAATGATGCTGCTGTTATAGATGAGTCTATGGATGCTGTAATGGATGAATTTCTTGGTGGTTTTGATGAAGATGAGCATACAGGAATTGAGGTGGATGCTTTGGCAATGGTGCCTTTCGAAGGGGAGATTGTTTTGCCTCTGGTAGCTGGTTTTGATGGTGATGTTACTTATGCTGATGGACAGGAAAATGTTATGGTACAACAGGTTTTTCTTGATGAAGCTTTCATCAGCTTTTACCCTCAGCAGGAGTTGCTGCGCTGGTTTTCCGATATTGGTGTTGACCGTATCAGGGATATTAGGATTGAGATGAGGCAAGATGGTGTGTATGTCAGGAGCTTTGTCTCCGGAAGCTCTGGTGTTGTGTTGTGGGATATGGGATGGAAAATTGTGCCTGTGGTGGAGGATGACAGAGTTTCTTGGATCACTTGGAACAGAGATGTGCTGGTTACACTGTAAGATGCTCAAAGGATAGATGGAGGGAAACGTGGTCATATGCTTTCTGCTGATCATAAATGATTCAGCAGGCTAGGGGTTGGGCAAAGTATGTCAGGCTAAAATTTGAGAGGGTTTTTTGGTCTGTGTACATATGGTGGTGTGGTGTGTGAATAAAATTTGCCCTGAATGCCCTGGCAAGTGTACAGGCCGAGTGGTTTGGCAGAAAGCTGGAATATGCACGTGTTTTGTTTTTCGGAGCAGACGCTGGAGATCTGGAGTTTTATGGCAATTGTGTGATGTGCGGGTGGTTACTAAAAGAGGGCACCGACGACTGGAATGATTATGTTTGAAAACAATGATGCTGATGAAGACTGCGGGCAGTTCTTATCATGCTTGGAAAGTGTGGGCGTAGTATGTTCATCTGAATGCAAGGAGAAGAGGGGGCCCTTGTAGCAGTGTATGGCTATTTTGAGGCTTTAATCAAAAATAAAAAATATATATTCAAATGGCCAATTTAGAGAAGGCCACGTGGGAATTGTAGGGGCTGCCAACTTGTTATCTCGAAAGTGGCCAGCACGTGAAGGGAAGCGGCCTCGAAGAAGTAGAAGACACGGGGAGAATCACCAAAAAAAGGGGAGGAAAAAGACCAGGTAGGAGTCACCGGCGCTTGCTGCAGAGAGAGAGGAGGCGACTACAGAGGGTCGCTGGGGTGGCTCTACTCCAAAGTCTTGCTGGAGCTAGCTAAGACAAGAAGGGAGAGCCAGCAGGCCGCCGTGTTGTGAAGCAGCTGGGACGAGTAGCAACGAAGAGAGAGCGTCCGTGTGTGTGAAGAGACGACTATTAGGGTAGCTGCTGGGTGCACCGGTATGGTCAGCACATTGAAGAGAGGCCGCCGTCTTGATGGTGTTCGTAGCTGCACAGGCTGCTGAAGGGAGCCGCTGGTGGCAAAGTGGATAGCAAAGGGGCCGGGTTTGTGAAGAGAATGCTGCAGGGCACAGCTACTGGGTGAGGAGCGCAGTTTAAAAAAATACATAGGCTGGTGTGGGCCTTGTGTGTTGGTTATAAAAGGGTTGATGACTGTAGAGAAGAGGCTGCAGGCCTATGGGTGATGGTTTAGTATGGGCTGGTGATAGCAGCAGAGAGGGCTACTGTTAGGAAGGGATTGAGTGATGTGGCTTGGGCTAGATATCTGAGGATGCTGCGGTGAGCAGTGGTTCGTGGTGAAAAGATTGTGCGAGGCTCTGGTGGTTGGTGAAGCTGCTGGTCACGACATACAGAGAGTGGGAGCTGCTGAGTGAAGGTTAGCTGGTGTGGGCGCCTTCTAGAGAGGAGTAGCTGGTCTTGTGTGGGCGGTGATTGCAGGCAGTGCGTGGATGCTGACCAGAGAGGGAGCCTTGGTTTTTTGTGTGTGTTGGATGCAGAAGAGGTGCTGATGTGTGGGCTGGAGATAGTGGGGCTCGCCTACGACAATCAGGTAGCAGCTGGAGACAGAGAGTAGCCAGGCTATAGAGGAAGTGAAGAAGGGTTGTTGGTGTGGGCACCCTCTGGAGATTACAGGGATCGGGAGACAGAGGCTTGGTTGTCAGACGCAAGGGTGTATTCCCTTGGCAGTAAATCCTAGCCAGAGTCCTGGTCTTTGGTGTATTTGCTGTGTTTATACAGTGTGTATGATGCTGTGTGTTCTGTTGAATAATCATCTGTTCATTGTGGTTCTGAGCTGTCTTATGGTGTGGGTGGGTGGCGAATGTTGAGAGAGTGTTCCAGCCGGTGGCTGGTGGTGCCCCGTTCGTGGTAGTTTTTCCAAGTTTGGGAGGTGGAAGAGCTATAGAGGCAGGTTCTTTCTTCTTTTTTTCACCTCACATCCTTCTGGTGCCCCCACTGAGGATTTCTCAAGGATTGTTTGACTGAGGAGTGGCTCTTTCTGGTATAGTTTGACTGAGGGTTGCTCAGGGATTTCTCTTACGAGGGTGTATGCCCCAGAGTGAGAGATTGAGGGAAGGTGTTTTCGGGTTTTTCTTGGGTTTGGAAGTGAAGTTTTGGGATCAAGATGATGTCTTATCCAGAGTTTTATGGTAGTCCGAATGAGGATGTGGCAAACTTCTTGGAAAGGATGGAGGTTGCATGTATAAGCAACCATATCAGTGAGCAGGTACAGATATTGCGGCTGCTGAGCATCTGTTTGAAGGGAGATGCAAGGACCTGGTACAGGACTTATGAGGAGTCGTTGAGGGATGCTGTTCCATGCATTGAGATGACTGAGGATGGATTAAAGACAGCACTTAGCAACAGGTTCAAGAAGGTAGAAGACCCCGATAAAGTTTGGCATGAGGTGCAAGCTCTGATACAAGGTGAGTTTGAATCAATAGATGATTATATGAAGAAATTTTCTTTGCTATGGGAAACTCTATGCAGGGCTTTAGGGGAAGACCAGGTGCCGCCTGATATGATGAAGAAAAATAAGTTTGTAGCCGGGCTTAAGAGGAGTATTCGCTGGAAAGTGGAATTGAAGAAGCCCAGGTCTTATGAGGATGCGGTAGAAATTGCTAAGTCAAAAGATTGGAAACCTTGACTTTCTCTAATAAATTGTATTGTCATGTGTAGAGCACATAGTTTATGCACATGGTGCGTATTTCATGAACAAGTATGGATTGCTCGACATGTGGAGTACCCAAGGGATGGAGAAATCACATTTTAAAGCAAGAGGGGTTTATTTAAAAAATACAAGACATGGAGGTGGAGCTTCTGTAGGAGGAACACGTACAAACTATCAAAAAGAGATGTTCAATTAGTCTTATCGCACAACCTTTGGTGGAAGGGTATTGGTTAGGGATCGGGCCCAACAATCTAAGCTTGCGCAACGCAAGGCTGCAAAATGTCATGCTTAGCTTGAATGGTTGCAGACCAATGCTCTCCATAGGCATGGTGCTTGGCGTGCACGAATGAGGAGACAAGGGAGGCATTGGGTTATGCACGCACTAGCATAAATCTAGATGTAATAAGGCTAAGAAAATAAGTTTAGTTAGGTTTGTTTTTTCCCTTAAAAAAACTATTAATAGTTCCTTCTCTCACTTCATTTTCATTTCACTTTTTTAGAGAGCTTGAGCTCAAGATCTACGTAGACACCCACGTAAGGACCCCAGCACATCACCATGTTAGCATAGTTGCACATGGATATGGCACACACCAAGAACACCGCACGTGTTACCATGCCTTTATAAAACACAGTGCAAGGCACCCAACGACCACATACTGGGGCGACACCACGGAAGAGAGTGACCCCTTGGATTCTAGAACACACCCAATGGGATCACCAAAGTCCAACCCTCCTCCCACAGCAACACCAGCGCACACACATGCAGGCCCTTCTAGTGGGAGCAAGCGTGTGAAGAAGACCCCACAATGTAGCCACCCCAGAGATCAAGACAGAGAGGCCGATGATGAGCAGTTCCACTGGGTTGGTGAAAACATTCCTACATTGCGCAGCACCATGGGTGGCAAGACCCTACTACCAGGACAGGATCCCCTACCTACCCGAGAGGAACTTGATACATAGATACCACAACAACAGGAGGAGGAGGATTCAGACTATGAGAGAGACCAAGAGGAGGTTCCTGCAAGTGCGCGCAAGCGTAGAAAGGTCAAGCTCTTCAAGCCAAGGAAGTCCCAACCGCGCCACACACTAACACAACACAAAGAGCTCCAAGAAGGAGAAGGATGCGCCAAGGGCATAGGGCTCTACAAGAAATCAAGTTTTATCAAAGGAACACTGAGTTGCTTAATAAGAAGAGCCCCTTTCACTCGCACAGTGAAGGAGATTCTCCAACGATATAGAACAGAGTTCCGTGTTGTGCAGGGGATTGCCCTTGAAGCATTGCAACAAGAAGCCTCCGAGGCTTAACTTGTTGGGCTTTTTGAAGACACCAACCTCCTTGCAATACATGAAAAGAGGATTACCATATTTGCCAAGGACATGCAACTAGCTCGGCGCATTCGATGCAAGCGAGACACGATCAAGAGATCTTAGATGTTAACCTTTTTTTTGAAGCAACTCTTTTGTTTTAAACCCCCCTTTGTAACAAGCCTATCTGGCTTTCATTTGTAACCTTCTGATAATTAAAATTTTAAGTTTCTCTTACGATGTCTCGGTGTCATCATGTCTGTTTAACATGGAGTGTTTATCATGTCCCAGTTTTTCACCTAAGGCATCAGAAATGCTCCTGGAGGACTGAGGAAGCTGTGCCAGAACAGTGCAAATTTGGCATCTGCAGCAACGGCGATGTAGGCTCAAAAATTGTTCTGGCACTTCTCCCCTAGCCACTCAGGATCATTTCTGATGCATTTATAATGAAGTTGAGCACACTAATTGTGAGAAACACTTGTTTATAAGATAAAAACACCTTTAATCATGTGTAAAAATATAGTGTTTATCATCCAATGCATCAGAATTGCTCCTGGAGGACTGGGGAAGCTATGCCAGAACAGTGCAAATTTAGGCTCTACAGCAGTGGGGCGGTGCAGGCTCAAAATTTGCACTGTTCCGGCATTGCTCCTCCAGCCACTCAGGATCATTTCTGAAGCATTTATAATGAAGTTGAGTATACTAATTATGAGAAACAATAGTTTGTAAGATAAAAATAGCTTTAATCATGTGTAAAATTACATTATTTGTTATCCAATGCATCAGAATTGCTCCTGGAGGATTGGGGAAGCTATGCCAAAATAGTGCGAATTTAGGCTCTGCACAGCGGTGGTGTAGGCTCAAAATTTGCACTGTTCTAGCACTACTTCCCTAGCCACTCAGGATCATTTCTAATGCATTTATAATGAAGTTGAGTACACTAATTATGAGAAACAATAGTTTATAAGATAAAAACAGCTTTAATCATGTGTAAAATTACATTGTTTGTCATCGCATCAGAATTGCTCCTGGAGAACTGAGGAAGCTGTGCCAGAACAGTGTGAATTTGGCCTCTGCAACGGCGATGTAGGCTCAAAATTTGCATTGTTTTGGCACTTCTCCCCTAGCAACTCACGATCATTTCTGATGCATTTATAAATGAAGTTGAGCACACTAATTGTGAGAAACAGTAGTTTATAAGATAAAAACACCTTTAATCATATGTAAAAATATTGTGTTTATCATCCAATGCATCAGAATTGCTCCTGGAGGACTGGGAAAGCTATGCCAGAACAGTGCGAATTTAGGCTCTGCAGCAGAGCGGGGCGGTGCAGGCTCAAAATTCGCACTGTTCTGGCACTGCTCCCCGAGCCACTCAAGATCATTTCTAATGCATTTATAATGAAATTTAGTATACTAATTGTGAGAAACAATAGTTTATAAGATAAAAACAGCTTTAATCATGTGTAAAATTACATTGTTTGTCATCCAATGTATCAGAATTTCTCTTGGAGGACTGGGGAAGCTATGCCAAAATAGTGCGAATTCAGGCTCTGCAGCAACGGCCGTGCAAGCTCAAATTCGCACTGTTCTGGCACTACCCCCCCAGCTACTCAGGATCATTGCTGATTTATAATGAAGTTGAGTACACTAATTTTGTGAGAAACAATAGTTTATAAGATAAAAACATTTTTAATCATGTGTAAAATTATATTGTTTGTCATCCAATGGATCAGAATTGCTCCTGGAGGACTGGGGAAGCTAAGCCAGAACAGTGCGAATTTAGGCTCTGTAGCGGCGGTGTAGGGTCAAAATTCGCACTATTCTGGCACTACTCCCCTAGCCACTTAGGATCATTTCTGATGCATTTATAATAAAGTTGAGTATATTAATTATAAAAAAAATAATTTACAAAATAAAAATACCTTTAATCATGTATAAAAATACATTATTTGTCATCCAATGCATCAGAATTGCTCTTGGAGGGTTGGGGAAGCTATGCCAGAACAGTGCGAATTTGGGCTCTACAGCAGCGGTGCAGGCTCAAAATTCGCACTGTTCTGGAACTGCTCCCCCAGCCACTCAGAATCATTTTTGATGCATTTATAATCAAGTTGAGTATATTGATTATGAGAAACAGTAATTTACAAGATAAAAATACCTTTAATCATGTGTAAAAATACATTATTTGTCATCCAATACATCAAAATTGCTCCTAAAGGGCTAGGAAAGCTGTGCCAAAACAGTGCGAATTTGGGCTCTATAGTACCAGTGCAGGCTCAAAATTCGCACTGTTCTCGCACTGCTCCCCCAGGCTTCCAGGATCATTTCTAATGCATTCACAAAAATATTGATGGTACAAACTAGAAAAAACAATGATATACTTGATGAAAATAAGTTTGCAAAAATTGTATTGTATTCATATAATAAGAAGTGATACATCATCTTTACGAAAGCTTTCTTACAATATTGAGCTTCCTTCTCTTGTTATTGGGCAGAGTGTGCTCAAGGAGTGATTGGACTATTTCTTGAGGATCCTCTATGCCTATGCTTTTGGCTATATCTATACGAGCAAGAAGCTTACCCCTAGATCCAGAACTAAAAACATCGAAGGCAAGGGATTTTTTAATCAGAACTATACATTTGGTGCTCTATGCCATAGAGGCTACACAGAGCACCTTAGAGAGGGCTTTTAAAAATAAGAGAGTGAAGGCAGATTGAGGGGTGTAGTCCCTGTGGATAATGGCGATGCCATCCACAGGAAGTCGACCAAGATAGTGCGCCAACGCAGCATCGTGTCCATGGACCTTGGCCTGGTCTCTGCTGCTCTGCCTGCCGGCGCCTCTCCCAGCAAATGCATCAATTTCAACCACCCTCTGCAATCAAAGGAAAAATCAAAATATTTTCCTATACATAATTACAAATGTTTCTAGGTTGTAAAAGGTCAATTATTACCTCTTGCTCAATGTCTTCTTTTGCCAAAGTGCTGGTGGGGGCGGAGATGTCAATCGAGGACTAAGACTCGTCCTTTTTTGGTGCTTTCGTCTCCTCCATCACTCCAGTAGTAGTAAGGGTATCCTTTTCAACCTCTAGCTTGTCTTGTAAGGTTGTGACATTAGGAATTTTTTGGACCCAAAGAGGGCCTCTTGGATTAACTTTTGATTAGGAATGGACCAATAGGAAGAGGGCTGGGTGCACATTTTTGACTTCTTTGACCCTAGGGGGCCTAGGCTTTGGTTTGCTAATGGGGCCTAATTACTACTCTTGTCACCCTACCTCTTGGGCCCAAACTTAGAGGTCCCCCCACCTAGAATCGTGCAGATTAAAAGCCCTAAAAGTTAAAAATTTTTAATTTTTTCCTGAAGAGCGGTTCTCTCTACCGTGCAATATAGTGCTCATAGAGTACTACCGATCAACAAATGTGTTGAGAAACACAATGTCAATCCTGAATAGACATCATAATGACACATTTTTCCTCTATAGGGTTATCTTCACCTGAGAAGCTTCGTAAGTCAATAGGAATGTGCACAAGTGTTGGTTGTCCCAAGGCTACCCATGTGTCAAATGAGAGAACATTATAATCTGCACCAGAGTCAATTAAGGCAGAGACGAAGTAAGTAGTCTCATGAAGATGAAGACACACGTGAATATTGAAAGAATTGACATATTGTTCATCAGTAGCCAACTGTAAGGTCAACACAGAAGCCTTGCGACGCTCCTTGGCTTTTGCAACTCTAGCTTTAGCTTCTTCTTGAGCCTAACGTTTAAGTAGGTCATGTGCTTCTTTCCGTGTGTGGTCAGCATGCATTTGTTGAAGCATGGCTTCAGTTAATGGTTCATTGTATTTCTTGAGACGACTTCCATTAATGAAGTTAGGCATTTGCTCACCTTCTAGTGTCTCTAAACGCACTGCACCACTAGGAGTAAGCTCATTAATCACAAACGGTCCTAGGCCACGTGGTGCAGGCTCAAAATTTGCACTGTTCTAGCACTACTTCCCTAGCCACTCAGGATTATTTCTAATGCATTTATAATGAAGTTGAGTACACTAATTGTGAGAAACAATAGTTTATAAGATAAAAACAGCTTTAATCATGTGTAAAATTACATTGTTTGTCATCCAATGCATCAGAATTGCTCCTGGAGAACTGAGGAAGCTGTGCCAGAACAGTGTGAATTTGGCCTCTGCAACGGCGATGTAGGCTCAAAATTCGCATTGTTTTGGCACTTCTCCCCTAGCAACTCACGATCATTTCTGATGCATTTATAAATGAAGTTGAGCACACTAATTGTGAGAAACAGTAGTTTATAAGATAAAAACACCTTTAATCATATGTAAAAATATTGTGTTTATCATCCAATGCATCAGAATTGCTCCTGGAGGACTGGGAAAGCTATGCCAGAACAGTGCGAATTTAGGCTCTGCAGCAGCGGGGTGGTGCAGGCTCAAAATTCGCACTATTCTGGCAGTGCTCCCCGAGCCACTCAAGATCATTTCTAATGCATTTATAATGAAATTTAGTATACTAATTGTGAGAAACAATAGTTTATAAGATAAAAACAGCTTTAATCATGTGTAAAATTACATTGTTTGTCATCCAAAGTATCAGAATTTCTCTTGGAGGACTGGGGAAGCTATGCCAAAATAGTGCGAATTCAGGCTCTGCAGCAACGGTCGTGCAAGCTCAAATTCGCACTGTTCTGGCACTACTCCCCCAGCTACTCAGGATCATTTCTGATTTATAATAAAGTTGAGTACACTAATTTTGTGAGAAACAATAGTTTATAAGATAAAAACATTTTTAATCATGTGTAAAATTACATTGTTTGTCATCCAATGCATCAGAATTGCTCCTGGAGGATTGGGGAAGCTAAGCCAGAACAGTGCGAATTTAGGCTCTGTAGCGGCGGTGTAGGGTCAAAATTTGCACTGTTCTGGCACTACTCCCCTAGCCACTTAGGATCATTTCTGATGCATTTATAATAAAGTTGAGTATATTAATTATAAAAAAAATAATTTACAAAATAAAAATACCTTTAATCATGTATAAAAATACATTATTTGTCATCCAATGCATCAGAATTGCTCTTGGAGGGTTGGGGAAGCTATGCCAGAACAGTGCGAATTTGGGCTCTACAGCAGCGGTGCAGGCTCAAAATTCGCACTGTTCTGGAACTGCTCCCCCAGCCACTCAGAATCATTTTTGATGCATTTATAATCAAGTTGAGTATATTGATTATGAGAAACAGTAATTTACAAGATAAAAATACCTTTAATCATGTGTAAAAATACATTATTTGTCATCCAATACATCAAAATTGCTCCTAAAGGGCTAGGAAAGCTGTGCCAAAACAGTGCGAATTTGGGCTCTATAGTACCAGTGCAGGCTCAAAATTCGCACTGTTCTCGCACTGCTCCCCCAGGCTTCCAGGATCATTTCTAATGCATTCACAAAAATATTGATGGTACAAACTAGAAAAAACAATGATATACTTGATGAAAATAAGTTTGCAAAAATTGTATTGTATTCATATAATAAGAAGTGATACATCATCTTTACGAAAGCTTTCTTACAATATTGAGCTTCCTTCTCTTGTTATTGGGCAGAGTGTGCTCAAGGAGTGATTGGACTATTTCTTGAGGATCCTCTATGCCTATGCTTTTGGCTATATCTATACGAGCAAGAAGCTTACCCCTAGATCCAGAACTAAAAACATCGAAGGCAAGGGATTTTTTAATCAGAACTATACATTTGGTGCTCTATGCCATAGAGGCTACACAGAGCACCTTAGAGAGGGCTTTTAAAAATAAGAGAGTGAAGGCAGATTGAGGGGTGTAGTCCCTGTGGATAATGGCGATGCCATCCACAGGAAGTCGACCAAGATAGTGCGCCAACGCAGCATCGTGTCCATGGACCTTGGCCTGGTCTCTGCTGCTCTGCCTGCCGGCGCCTCTCCCAGCAAATGCATCAATTTCAACCACCCTCTGCAATCAAAGGAAAAATCAAAATATTTTCCTATACATAATTACAAATGTTTCTAGGTTGTAAAAGGTCAATTATTACCTCTTGCTCAATGTCTTCTTTTGCCAAAGTGCTGGTGGGGGCGGAGATGTCAATCGAGGACTAAGACTCGTCCTTTTTTGGTGCTTTCGTCTCCTCCATCACTCCAGTAGTAAGGGTATCCTTTTCAACCTCTAGCTTGTCTTGTAAGGTTGTGACATTAGGAATTTTTTGGACCCAAAGAGGGCCTCTTGGATTAACTTTTGATTAGGAATGGACCAATAGGAAGAGGGCTGGGTGCACATTTTTGACTTCTTTGACCCTAGGGGGCCTAGGCTTTGGTTTGCTAATGGGGCCTAATTACTACTCTTGTCACCCTACCTCTTGGGCCCAAACTTAGAGGTCCCCCCACCTAGAATCGTGCAGATTAAAAGCCCTAAAAGTTAAAAATTTTTAATTTTTTCCTGAAGAGCGGTTCTCTCTACCGTGCAATATAGTGCTCATAGAGTACTACCGATCAACAAATGTGTTGAGAAACACAATGTCAATCCTGAATAGACATCATAATGACACATTTTTCCTCTATAGGGTTATCTTCACCTGAGAAGCTTCGTAAGTCAATAGGAATGTGCACAAGTGTTGGTTGTCCCAAGGCTACCCATGTGTCAAATGAGAGAACATTATAATCTGCACCAGAGTCAATTAAGGCAGAGACGAAGTAAGTAGTCTCATGAAGATGAAGACACACGTGAATATTGAAAGAATTGACATATTGTTCATCAGTAGCCAACTGTAAGGTCAACACAGAAGCCTTGCGACGCTCCTTGGCTTTTGCAACTCTAGCTTTAGCTTCTTCTTGAGCCTAACGTTTAAGTAGGTCATGTGCTTCTTTCCGTGTGTGGGCAGCATGCATTTGTTGAAGCATGGCTTCAGTTAATGGTTCATTGTATTTCTTGAGACGACTTCCATTAATGAAGTTAGGCATTTGCTCACCTTCTAGTGTCTCTAAACGCACTGCACCACTAGGAGTAAGCTCATTAATCACAAACGGTCCTAGGCCACGTGGTGCAGGCTCAAAATTTGCACTGTTCTAGCACTACTTCCCTAGCCACTCAGGATTATTTCTAATGCATTTATAATGAAGTTGAGTACACTAATTGTGAGAAACAATAGTTTATAAGATAAAAACAGCTTTAATCATGTGTAAAATTACATTATTTGTCATCCAATGCATCAGAATTGCTCCTGGAGAACTGAGGAAGCTGTGCCAGAACAGTGTGAATTTGGCCTCTGCAACGGCGATGTAGGCTCAAAATTCGCATTGTTTTGGCACTTCTCCCCTAGCAACTCACGATCATTTCTGATGCATTTATAAATGAAGTTGAGCACACTAATTGTGAGAAACAGTAGTTTATAAGATAAAAACACCTTTAATCATATGTAAAAATATTGTGTTTATCATCCAATGCATCAGAATTGCTCCTGGAGGACTGGGGAAGCTATGCCAGAACAGTGCAAATTTAGGCTCTGCAGCAGCGGGGCGGTGCAGGCTCAAAATTCGCACTGTTCTGGCAGTGCTCCCCGAGCCACTCAAGATCATTTCTAATGCATTTATAATGAAATTTAGTATACTAATTGTGAGAAACAATAGTTTATAAGATAAAAACAGCTTTAATCATGTGTAAAATTACATTGTTTGTCATCCAAAGTATCAGAATTTCTCTTGGAGGACTGGGGAAGCTATGCCAAAATAGTGCGAATTCAGGCTCTGCAGCAACGGTCGTGCAAGCTCAAATTCGCACTGTTCTGGCACTACTCCCCCAGCTACTGAGGATCATTTCTGATTTATAATGAAGTTGAGTACACTAATTTTGTGAGAAACAATAGTTTATAAGATAAAAACATTTTTAATCATGTGTAAAATTACATTGTTTGTCATCCAATGCATCAGAATTGCTCCTGGAGGATTGGGGAAGCTAAGCCAGAACAGTGCGAATTTAGGCTCTGTAGCGGCGGTGTAGGGTCAAAATTCGCACTGTTCTGGCACTACTCCCCTAGCCACTTAGGATCATTTCTGATGCATTTATAATAAAGTTGAGTATATTAATTATAAAAAAAATAATTTACAAAATAAAAATACCTTTAATCATGTATAAAAATACATTATTTGTCATCCAATGCATCAGAATTGCTCTTGGAGGGTTGGGGAAGCTATGCCAGAACAGTGCGAATTTGGGCTCTACAGCAGCGGTGCAGGCTCAAAATTCGCACTGTTCTGGAACTGCTCCCCCAGCCACTCAGAATCATTTTTGATGCATTTATAATCAAGTTGAGTATATTGATTATGAGAAACAGTAATTTACAAGATAAAAATACCTTTAATCATGTGTAAAAATACATTATTTGTCATCCAATACATCAAAATTGCTCCTAAAGGGCTAGGAAAGCTGTGCCAAAACAGTGCGAATTTGGGCTCTATAGTACCAGTGCAGGCTCAAAATTCGCACTGTTCTCGCACTGCTCCCCCAGGCTTCCAGGATCATTTCTAATGCATTCACAAAAATATTGATGGTACAAACTAGAAAAAACAATGATATACTTGATGAAAATAAGTTTGCAAAAATTGTATTGTATTCATATAATAAGAAGTGATACATCATCTTTACGAAAGCTTTCTTACAATATTGAGCTTCCTTCTCTTGTTATTGGGCAGAGTGTGCTCAAGGAGTGATTGGACTATTTCTTGAGGATCCTCTATGCCTATGCTTTTGGCTATATCTATACGAGCAAGAAGCTTACCCCTAAATCCAGAACTAAAAACATCGAAGGCAAGGGATTTTTTAATCAGAACTATACATTTGGTGCTCTATGCCATAGAGGCTACACAGAGCACCTTAGAGAGGGCTTTTAAAAATAAGAGAGTGAAGGCAGATTGAGGGGTGTAGTCCCTGTGGATAATGGCGATGCCATCCACAGGAAGTCGACCAAGATAGTGCGCCAACGCAGCATCGTGTCCATGGACCTTGGCCTGGTCTCTGCTGCTCTGCTGCCGGCGCCTCTCCCAGCAAATGCATCAATTTCAACCACCCTCTGCAATCAAAGGAAAAATCAAAATATTTTCCTATACATAATTACAAATGTTTCTAGGTTGTAAAAGGTCAATTATTACCTCTTGCTCAATGTCTTCTTTTGCCAAAGTGCTGGTGGGGGCGGAGAGGTCAATCGAGGACTAAGACTCGTCCTTTTTTGGTGCTTTCGTCTCCTCCATCACTCCAGTAGTAAGGGTATCCTTTTCAACCTCTAGCTTGTCTTGTAAGGTTGTGACATTAGGAATTTTTTGGACCCAAAGAGGGCCTCTTGGATTAACTTTTGATTAGGAATGGACCAATAGGAAGAGGGCTGGGTGCACATTTTTGACTTCTTTGACCCTAGGGGGCCTAGGCCTCGGCCTGCTAATGGGGCCTAATTACTACTCTTGTCACCCTACCTCTTGGGCCCAAACTTAGAGGTCCCCCCACCTAGAATCGTGCAGATTAAAAGCCCTAAAAGTTAAAAATTTTTAATTTTTTCCTGAAGAGCGATTCTCTCTACCGTGCAATATAGTGCTCATAGAGTACTACCGATCAACAAATGTGTTGAGAAACACAATGTCAATCCTGAATAGACATCATAATGACACATTTTTCCTCTATAGGGTTATCTTCACCTGAGAAGCTTCGTAAGTCAATAGGAATGTGCACAAGTGTTGGTTGTCCCAAGGCTACCCATGTGTCAAATGAGAGAACATTATAATCTGCACCAGAGTCAATTAAGGCAGAGACGAAGTAGGTAGTCTCATGAAGATGAAGACACACGTGAATATTGAAAGAATTGACATATTGTTCATCAGTAGCCAACTGTAAGGTCAACACAGAAGCCTTGCGATGCTCCTTGGCTTTTGCAACTCTAGCTTTAGCTTCTTCTTGAGCCTAACGTTTAAGTAGGTCATGTGCTTCTTTCCGTGTGTGGGCAGCATGCATTTGTTGAAGCATGGCTTCAGTTAATGGTTCATTGTATTTCTTGAGACGACTTCCATTAATGAAGTTAGGCATTTGCTCACCTTCTAGTGTCTCTAAACGCACTGCACCACTAGGAGTAAGCTCATTAATCACAAACGGTCCTAGGCCACGTTTCTTGAGCTTTCGCTTATGCTTCTTAAGTGTGTACAAGAGCACAAGGTCTCCTTTTTTGAACCGGCCAGTTGTTACATTTCGATCATACCATTTCTTTTGTCTCCTCTTCTCGGCATACATCCCCATTACCGCCAATAAGCGGGTCTCATCAAGCTTTTCCAATTCATCAATGTGTTGAGAAAGCTCATGACCAGTCCAGTCCAATTGTTTAGCAACTCGTAGAGTAGGTACAAGAAATTCAATGGGAAGAATTGCATCTAGCCCAAAAGCAAGCTCAAATGGGATTGTGGCCACAGATGTTTTATAGGCTGTTCTATATGCCCAAAGAACTGAGTGCAACTTTTGCTCCCAATCAGTCCTATGTTCCTCAACAATCTTTGTGAGTGCTGTGCAGAGAATCTTGTTAGTACTCTCAACTTGACCATTGGTCTGGGGATGATAGGGTGCAGAATCACCATAAATTCTTGAAGTAAAAACTCTATGACTTCATTCACAAAGTGCACACCTTGATCACTAACGATTTCAATAGGTAAGCCATAGCGTGTAAACACGTACTCATACAAGAACTTGGCTGTGGTTCTAGCATCATTTTTGACTGTAGCCTTTGCCTCTACCCATTTGGTCAAATAGTTAGTTGCGACTATATAATATTCGGCATGCGTGTGTGGTGATGAGCTAGAGGTTTAATGGGACCAAAAAAATCAATACCCCATTTGGCAAAAGCACGTGTGCTTAACATAGGCCGCAATGGCATATTGTCCTTTGTGATGGGAGGTTTTGTCCTTTGACAATCGTCACAATGTTTTACATATTCTTCGGCATCCATTTGTAAGGTTGGCCACCAAAGCCTAGACCACCTAATCAACTTAGCTGTGGTATTGCTCGAAAAGTGTCCACCCCCAACACCTGCATGTGCATGAGTTAAGATTTTCAAGTAGTTAGCTTCACATACACACATGCGCAAGTTGCCATCCTTGCCCCTCTTGTAGAGTTGGCCCTCTATCAGCATATAGTTGGCCGCTTCAACTTCAATAGCATGCTTTCGATATTTAGGAATTGTTCGATCAGTATGACCATGCTGAAGATAGTCCACAATATACTTACTCCAACTTGGTATAGTTGAAATTTGGAATAATGTGACATTATGAATTGGTTGTTGAATTTGACATGAAGCATAGTTACGAACAAATTTTTCAGCATCCGCATGCATGGTAGGCCACCATTGCCCATCCTGAGTTATAGGTCGCACACAAGTAGTAGCTGATGCATGGATTCCACCAATACCCTCATGTGCCCATTCCAAGATCTCCTCATATTGGTCAGGGTTAGGTATAAGCCGCAACACTCCATCATTACCCTGACGATATAATCTCCCTGAGATTAACGTGAATGGTCGCCACACCTCTATGGGAAGAACACTCTATATCTAAGGAACCCACGGATATAGGAAGCCTAGTAGCAACTGTGTTATCCACGCTTGTCCAGATGCCCTTGGGTCAATTGTTACGCAATTCACCCACCCTATGGACATATGTAAAAGAATGGGTCGAAGGAGGTCTAAGGCCAGCGGAGAATATGGATGAGGCTCTGCCACCCTTAGTAGAAAGACCCTTGAGGGCATACAAAGGAAACGCGAGTATTTAAGATACCAGTTAAACAATTGGGACGCTACTATGAGAGTGACGACACAAACGCTACCATTCCGATTCATCATAATGGATTCTAGGCGCTGGCCATCTTGGATGGTGGGGTAGGTGTTAGCATCATTACCAAACATTGCTGGGAAAATTGGGGGAAGCCGGATCTAAAAAGAGCAGATCTAAACGTTAAGATGGCTGATGGAACATCTTGGAGATCCATTGGGAGATCCATTGGACTCTTTGAAAATGTGAAGTTCAGACTCTTTATGTTTCAAGATTGTCATACATTTGTGGTCATAGACTTCCTACGCCAACTTGATACATATGACATAATATTGGGACGACCTTTCATTGAGGGAATCCAAATCGGTGCATGATTGTGGGCCTTGGATCATGTATATGTACGCACAGACTCACAAACATTAAAGATTGATCTAAGAGCATGGAAGCACACCCCATGTAAGGGCAATCGTTTGGTAACGACTCGGTCACAAAACGGAGCAAACCACATCCCTACAGATATGCCAGCCCACAGAGGGGGAAACCAAGGATGAGGAGGATACGAAGATGTATGCACATCACTACCTCCCCCGGATTTCTGTGAGAATTGGATGCATGTGTTGGCCACACTTGATGTGATGCAGCCTAAGGGAACCCAGTATTTGGAATCTGGAAACATCCCTACGACTTCTATCTGCATGGTTGATTGGCAAACCATGGATGAGGGAGTCAATGGAGGAGACATGAAGTACACAAGGGACCGTGGCGCAAATCTAAACTAGTAGTCAGCGCATCAGGCGATGGTGGCGGAGACAAAAACGGTACCTAGCCTGACAAAATGCATTTCTGTGAAGAAGCAAACCAACGGGATGCCTAATGGTTGAGATACCTTGAGGCTACAAGGGTACATGATGAATTCTCTAAAGAGTGGGGCAAAGAGTTGAGCAAAATATCGTTGGAAGGGAGGAATCTAGAGAAAATCACCCTTAAGGAAACCAATACACTCAAACTTACAAAAACGGGAGGCCAAAAATGCAACAAAGCCTTGGTAGAGGTAGAATGTGAGAAAATCATGGAAAAAACAAAAAAAGACAATGACGACAAAACGGATGTACTCTCAGTACCTAACCATTTTAAGAATTATACAATTGATGATCGAAGAGTGGTCCGGTTTAAAAGCCACTAGGGTAAAAGAGGAAGGGCTATCGACATCATACAATGGCCCAGCAGAAGTCAAGGAGGTCGATATTACGGAATTAGGGGAAGAAGCAAGGCCCGTATATACTGCCAGGATTTGACCTCTGCAGAGGAAGTAGAGCTTATTGCTCTTCTTAAGGAATAAAAGGATTGTTTCGCCCCTGGAACTATAAGGAAATGAAAGGGGTACCACACCCGAGGTGGTACAACATACGATTCCAATTATGGAACGATCACGGCCTACCAGGGCAGAAACCATACCAGATGAATCCAAAGTATACAACAATTGTAATCGATAAGCTCATTGCTGTTGATTTTATCTACGAGATCAAAAATACGGATTGGTTATCACCCATTGTGATAGTGCCTAAAAAGAATGGAAAATTGAGAGTATGTGTCGATCTTAAGAAAGTAAATGCAGCCACACGAAGGGACCATTACCCCCATTACCGTATACCAAACATGTCCTGGAAGAAGTGGCTGGAAGGGAAGCATACAGTTTCTTGGATGGGTTTTCAGGGTACAATCGGGTGTCCATAGCACCAGAAGACCAACATAAGACTACCTTCAGTACCATGTGGGGAACATTCGCTTACAAGGTCATGCCGTTCGGTCTTACAAATGCCCCGGCAACCTTTCAAAGATTGATGTGCACAGCTTTTAAGGACTACTTGCAAAAGTGGTTGGAAGTGTTTATTGATGATCTATAAAGTGGCTGGAAGTGTTTATTGATGATCTATGTGCAAATTCTCGATGGGAAGATTATTTGAACTGTTTGAGGAAGGTGTTTGAATGTTGCCGACGACGATTATATCAGATATCACTAAACCCTTTGAAGTGCCAGTTTTGGGTCAAGCATGGTGTGATACTAGGACACATAGTCTCAAAAAATGGCATATCCACTGATGATAGCAAGGTCAAGTTGATCTTGGAACTACCATCACCCACACCCACCACCCACCACCTACAAAGGTGTGCAAAGGTTTGTGGGTCATGTGGATTATTATCGACACTTCGTACTACTCAAGCAACCGTCAAGAAGCATCCTAACAAATTTTTTGCAATTGACTCAACTAAATTATGGTAAGATTCAACAATTCTACCACAACATTATGAACAGGTTTACGCTTGATTTTTCAATTTTGATGAATCTATAGATAAAAGGAAGGCATTGTACATATTTTCTTGTAAATATTTTTTGGTTCTTCCTTTTAGGTTGTATTTCATCGGCGGGACCAAAGAGATCCTAATTGGTGGTATGTAATACAAGTCACTCCTCAATCTTAACGTATATTTCAAGATCAAGATGTGAAAGCAGAAATGCATGGTGGAAAATCAATGGAGGATGCAACTTACAATCAATACGACGACCATGAAGACCATGATAATAATACCTCTACATCTTGTTCAAGTATTGGAACGGGACTTTGTATTGATATAGGAGCCATAAAAACAATGGATTTAGAGATAGACCAATTGGCATGCATGGATTTATTCCAAGGTGGATTTGATGATGGTACAAATTAAATATATATCATCATAACATATGTACACATTGATCGGTTTGTATAATGATTTGGTGATTTTGTTGTTTTATTTCAAAAATATTTGGATCTTTGTGAAGCTTTTTGGGTTTTAATTTATTTTAAATTTTTTATTTCTAGTCAATTTCAACATTTTGCTTTTTTTTCCCAGCATCACTGTGAGCGACATTTATACTGTTGCTTATAGTGGCATTTTTACAACACTGCTGAAGTGGCACTTATAGCGGCGTTTAATAAGTGTCATGGAGTGGCACTAATAACAGTGCTAATAGCGGCACTTATCCAGTGCCGCTGCTACCCAATAGCACTAATAATAATGGCGCTTATAGCAATGTAACATAAAATGCCACTAAAACACCACAAATAAGCACTGCTAATGATGCCTTCAGTTGTAGTCCTCTCCTCTAGTGCCAATCTTCCATATCTCCTATTCTCAATCCTCAATTGACCTTCGAGTGAACCTTGGCAAGACCAACATCATGATCTTCAACATTTCATCATCGAAGTGGGTAGCCAAGTCCGCATCGGAGTTCAACTTACCGAGGAGAGCAAAAAGAGTAGGTCACCTCATATGTTTACTTTGTTGAGATATCAAGCTCAACATGAGCTGACACTCACGAGGCACCTGCATGACTGTTTGCCATTTACATCACTGGCAAGTTTAGTAGCTGGTCCGGACATATCTTGGCCAGAGATTCTATAGCTGGACTACATTGACTAGTCCACACCTACCCACTCCTCTTAGCTTGTTCACATTATGGACCACTTGTATATACTCTATTATGTGCGTTAGTCACTTTATCTTCTTTGTAGACCTCTTTTGTTGTGTGAAGAAGAAGAAGAATTTTCAACTTCTCATGTTTTGTGTTTTCTTCTAGGGTTTGTGTGAGTGTGTGTGTGCTTGCACGAGCTCAATTTCTCCTCCCCTGCATCTTTTCATGGTATTAGAGCTTGGTTCATGTTGAATGGCAAAGAAGCACATGAAGTGGTGCAAGGGTAAAAGCTTCATCTTCTCTTCCCCCTTTGTGTTGGCTACTACACCCTTGTCGGAGAGTTCTTCGAGAGGCACCGACAAATGAACTCCAATTGAGGAGCTTTCTTTGCAGGAGTAGAGCTACAGGGCAACTATATTATTTGCTCAATGGCATTTTCTGGGCTGAAAATGCATTTTAGGCGCTTCTGGACCTCCGTTTTCAATTCATATGTGTTCACGGTAACTGGTAAGTTTTGATTCTCTACAAAACTCTGTTTCATGAGAATGCCGCCCCAATATTTGTCCATTAGGAACTCAATGGAGTCTTCTTGGGCCCTTTTATTTGGCAGTTTAAGGGAGTCAAACCTTTTCTCTTAAGAAGAAACGTTTTCTAATTTGAAGCTTCAAAACGGCTACTTTATTCAAATTTGAATTTTGGGGGAAAAATGGAATTTAAAATCTAGCGGATAAAACCATATCATGTAACATATCTATGG
This sequence comes from Cibotium barometz, assembly GCF_041138505.1. Taxonomy (NCBI): domain Eukaryota; kingdom Viridiplantae; phylum Streptophyta; class Polypodiopsida; order Cyatheales; family Cibotiaceae; genus Cibotium; species Cibotium barometz. Next base: position 59,503,907 of record NC_141056.1, read on the forward strand.
AAAGCTCTTGATGCGTAGATCATGGATCTGTAATCTCCGCTCAAATCGGAGCTTGTATGTAGAAGTTATGGAGGTCCGAAAATTGTAAAATTGCTCCCCCCTTTTGGGGGAAAAAGTGCACCCTTTGACCATTCTTACACCTCTCTTACAAACCCATGGTTTTTGCTTACATGGCAGGCTCCTATTTGTCAAAAAGTTAAATGTTTCCATAACCTCATGGCAAATTAAAGGGCCCAAAAAGACTCCATTGAGTTCCTAATGAGAGGTGTCTGAATAGATTGTAAGATGTCCATTTGTGGGGAGCGCATCTTTGAAAGAGAGAGACATTTTTCCTTGATCTTCTTGACCACTTTTGTCTGTTTGCTAGTCCATTCGGACTTGTGAGTCATGTCTGTTGTAATCAAAGACCCTTTCAGAGTCGTCGACTTTCTCTTCCTAGAGCTGAATGTAAAGGATCCTCCTTCTCCCATATCTTCATCTTCTATTACCCATGCAACTGGGAAAATAGGTTGATTATTCCGGATGTAGGGAGCTCTTCTTGTGATATTATTTATGTCTTCTTCAGGGAGATTTCTACCATTTGTGCCTTCATGAGAGATGCATTCTCTCCATCCAATATCAACTTCTGAGAAATTGATGGAAGAAGGGGCTTCGCAACATGAATGTTGTAGGTTTTGTGTCTACTTCTACACATTTTGGGGCTTCTTCATCATCTGAATCTATAGACAATTCTTCAACTATTTCAAAGTCAGGCTTTGGATTCAAACCTGATATCATGGCCTCGTCGGTCTTTTGTGGTTCGTTGATCTTTCTAGAAAGCTTCATCTCTTGAAACATATTTATATTATTCTCGCATTTTTTTCTGTAGCTTTGATGCTGGCCTTTTGTTATCGAACGTCATCTTCTCTGTAGGGCTGTATTTCCGCCACCATTTTTACAATGAGCAAAAATTTGTGGGTTGGCAAAGATGGATCATATGTTTGCTGAGAATATTTCTCTTTAAGGATCCTGTTGAACCTTGCAAGGTTTTTTGCAAGCAAATTCTTCACTTCGATGTGATTGAGTAGCATTCTTGACTCAATTTGCAAGCGAATTCTTCACTTCGATGTGATTGAGAATCATTCTTGACTCAATTTGGCTGAGTCTTTCATTTGCTTGCCTTATAGCTTGCTTGTTCTGTATTGCCCTTTCATTTATTGCAGAAAGAGCCTTGGAGTGCCAGTTTGAAATAGAGAGACCTATGTTTATTGCTTGATCAGCTGGTTGGTCTCCATATGGTGCATATACCCGTAGGTATCCTTGCTTCATGCCTTCTTAGTCAGTGACTATGGTGAGATCTGGGGCTGGGGAATAGATTCTTGGTGTCACCTTGTTGTCTACCAGCAGGTGTACTCATCATAGATTCTCTACTTTTTGCTCTAACCACCATGCATCCACAAGCTGTGCAAAGCTCTGTATCTCCATTGGTGATGGTTTGGGAGTGGTCACAAAGATCAAGCCTCATTGTCCCAAGTTTTTGGGACAAACCTTCAAGCTTCAGCTTTTCTTCTTTTAGCCTGGGTCTGACATTTGTAGATACACAAAGAGACTTACTAGCTGAAGCTTCATGATGGGGCTTCTCCTTTGATCTGCAACCTTATTGCATAGGGGAGTTCTTTGCGTAGCTTCTCTGTGTCAAAGGTCCATTCCTTTGGAATCTTCAGATCTGACCACCTTGTGACCACGGGCATAATACCACTACATCTTTTGTCTAGCTTCATGAACACTGTCATTAGGGGAAGGTTGAGGTCTATAGGGGCCCTTTAAGCTGCCATATTATGATTTTAATGACTTTTTGTTAAAATGTTAAGTTTCTTTGACTTTAGATACCTTCTTATTCTTCAAATGGCTAGAAGTTTGAATTTCAAAGTTTCCCACCAAAATTGAATTTAAAATTGAGTGGGCAAAACCATATCATGTGACATATCTATGGAAAGAGCTCAGCGGCGAGTAGATTTTGGATCTCTAATCTCCGATAAATTTTGAGCTCATATGTAGAAGTTATGGATGTCCGAAATTTCAAAAACTTTCCCCCCACTTTTTGGGAATGAAAAGTACAAAAAGGCATCTTCTAGAGAATCTTTTAACCACCTTTAATCACCCAACATTTTTGTATACATAGCATCACATGATTGGCCCTTTTCCTTAATAACCTTTTAATCACATGGCATCTTAAAGGGCCCCTATAGACCTCAACCTTCCCCTAATGCATGCTTTGGTCTGCATCTTGACGAGTGTTCAAGTATCCAATCTTCTTCTTCTCCTTCTCTGCTATATGCTTTAGCACCGGAACTCCAGTATTCACATATCTGTTGCACATTCTCCACTGCATAGACACAGTTTCTATGAAATTCATGAAGTCTTCTGTGTCGAGGGTTACCATGATTGCAAGGAAATCAAGATAGTAAGGATCTTTGAGGGATAGAAGATAGTGTGGATAGAATGTAGAGAATGAGGGTCCTTCAGATAGGGGAGTGTCCCAAGCAGCAATTATAGACTTCTGCACATCCTTAACTCTTGTGTCCATAAGCGAAACTAGAAGCCTAACGGGCATACCCTTTCTATATAGTGGAATGGTGCCTATATAGATGACACCTAGATGTAAATAGTTGTATCCTAGTTCTAAGGCATTCCTGAGATCATCTTCTCTGTTTAATGGGTAGAAGTAATGGGTTTTGTTAGAACCAAACCCTATGTTAGTAGTAGACTCAAAAATAGAGAATTTGATAGAAGACTTGAGTTTGAACTTTCTATCTATATCATACAAGGCTTCTGGGTGAATCTCGGGAATGCTCCACTTAGGATGTGTAGCATCGTCTAAGATAGAAAGTGAAGAAGAGGTTACCATATTGCTTGACTCGATTCTAAACCTCTTAGAGATGGACTTGGTGATAGATAACATTGCCATTGATCAAGGTAAGAGAGGAGTTTGCTAGCTCGATTGTTGTGTGCAAACTTCTTGTAGTGCCTCAAGGTCCGAATGTCTTAACGTCTGACGTAGCACCCACTGGCTGTGCTTAGTGACTTAATGGCAATGGAATAGGCTTCAAGAAAAGTAGCACCTTAGATTGCGAGAGATAGATACTCTTTTACTCCAATATACATGGGCGAATGGTGATCAATACTAGAGACTATAATAAGAACGCTTAAAGAGAGATTAACAAGCTCTGATAATCAAGGAAAGCAATAAGAATTAATGACAAGAGGATCGAAAGGCTGGAGCTCTCATACCATAAAGCTATTTACAGATAAGATAGGTTAACTTGGGCTTATACGAAGGCGGTAATCTTAACATTTGTATTAACAGACGTCGTAAAAGAAAAACTTAACATTTGTATTAACAGACGCCGTAAAAGAAAAACTTGTCAAGAGTATAACGAGAGAAAGGAACACAATGATTTCAATAATCATATATTATGATGGCAAGAAAAACTCTGGACTGAGAGCGAAAAAACCTGTGACTCAATTTACAAGAGAGTGAATGGAGACGATGGCTAAGGAAGGCTCACAAACTAGATAAGCCATACACTAAGGCATGTCTCTCTCTTTGTGAGGGTTCTTATTTATACCCAAGCATGCCTTGATGTCCAAGATTGAAGAGTTGAGGCCCAAGCCGAATGTCTTATCATTCAAGCTAGATGCATTGAGGCCCAAGCCAGATGCCTTGCGGGTCAAGCCAGGTATTATTTGTAAAGAGAAACTTTACAAGCACACTACCTTTATGTGCACATGGGTGTAGTCCAAAAAGTGTACCTTTCAGAGTGAGGTGTATGCTACCGACATGCCCAGTAGATAGCACTATCATACTCTATTGGCAAGCTTGATAGATATCATTTTTATATTATGTGGTTGACAAAAAGGTGCAACCACTCACCCAAGCCACGTGGGCTATGTTACATCAATTTTGGAGCAATGTGCGTATAATGATTCCACCGATCCTTCGCGAGTTAGCATGTCAGCAACACAATTATTTGTGCCTTTGACATGTTCGCATTTGAACTTCCAGCAGGCAAACCATCCCACCCATCGGAGAAGTCGACCGTTGTCGATTTTTTGCACATTTTCTGAAGAGAGAAATCCCATGAAATTATTGAGATATGTATTTAGTGTGAATTCCACCACAGGAAGAACAAACAGTTAGAAATTCTCAAAACAATTTTTTGCAGAAAGAATTACCTTGTGGATGGAAGGGTAGTTTTGTTGTTCATCATGAAATCTTCCTGCAGCATATCTACAAATTTCTTCCTTCCCATCCTTCGATTCCATGAGAATGCCGCCCCAATATTTGTCGAAATAGATTGTAAGATCTTCTTGACCACTTCTGTCTATTTGCTAGTCCATTCGGACTTGTTAGTCAAGAACATTTGGAGAGTTTGCCGATCTTCAGAGAGGTTGAGGGGGTAGATCCAAGAGACATAGTTGAGACATCCAAGGAACCTTTGTGCAACCTTGACATTTGGAAACCTTACTAGAAAATTGCAAATCTTCTATATAAAATGTTCCTAGAGCAGCTCCTAAACAATTTATCTTCTGAAGGAACATGTGAAGCTTTGTTTCAGAAATTTGAATTTCATTGAAGACTTGTTCCAAGTGCTCGAGGTGCTCTTTAACACATTTTTAGAAAATTAAAATGTCATCGATGTAAGGAGCTGCAAACTTCCTGAATTGCCTGAAGACGAAGTTGATGCATCTTTGTAATCTGAGGGTGCATTCTTCAATCCAAATGGCATCATTTTCCATTGAAATTGTCCCTATGGGACTACAAAGGCCATTTTGTGTTTGTCTTTATTGGCAATCCTGATTTGATGAAAAGCAAACTTGTTGCGAGAACCATTTAGCAATACAGATTGACTTGATCAGATTATCCTTGTTGGGGATAGGATACCTTTTATCTGCCAGATGCTTGTTCAGCTTCCCTTAGTCTATCACCATTCTCTTTTTTCCTCTTTTGATTTCATTATGATTGTTGACGAAGAAAGCAGGAGAGGACCAATTTGAATCTGCTTCTTCGATTAATCCTTTGGCTAAAATTTATTGGATAAGGCTCTTGCATTCTTCAAGACCATCAAGATTCATTCTAGGATAAGAGGCTTTGGTCGGAGTGGCTTCTTCTTTAAGTGGTAGCTCAACTTCAAATTTTGATCTCTCCCATCTGGCAAGGGGATCTTCGGAGCAAAGGGTTAGATACTTTTTATGCATAGCATCGATTTCAGCAACATACCTTTGCCTTCAGTGTTGAAGAACGCCTCTGTAGAATCCTCTTTGTTTGGTAGCTCGACTACCTTCTTGATAGGTCTGCTTGTAAGGGTGGCTACTCCTTTTATCTTCAGATATTCATATTGTCCCTTTTTAATCTTGATTCTGAAGATATTCCTTTGGGATATACTGCATACATTTCAAAGGTGTGCAAAAAGTCAGTGCCGATTAGGATATCGCAGTCATGCTTCTCATGGGACATACAATCTGATGGAAACTGCTAGATTGTTGATCAGGATGTCTAGACAAATGTCTCTGTGATTAGCACTTTATGCCATTTTTATAAGGGACATCTATTCTGCGTTTGTTTATCCTTTTGGGTTGAATGAGCCCAGGCTTGATTAGGCTTATTGTGGCACCAGTGTCGATGAACATGTCGAGGGAAAGAAAAACAGACTGAATGTTGGTGATCTCTGTTCTGATCCTTGTTCCCAGAATTATTTGATGAAGAGAGCTACTGATCATCTTGATACTAGATTCAAAGGAATCGGCCAGTGCTTTTGTGCATTGAAATTGTAGTAGCTCCATTTTGGCCAGGAGCTCACCATTCTTTTCTAGTAGATAGTCGAGATCATCTTGCTATCTAGAAAGTTCCTTTTTGTACTTTTCAAGTTCTTCTTTCAGCTGCATATTATCCTGGACAGATTATTGATTATCCATTATAGCCTGGTTGTAGTAGTAGGTCACTTGTCTTAGTTCTTATGATTGTTCAACCAATTTTGCTTTGAGTTTTGTCACTTCTTTCTTGTTGCTCTGGAATTCCCCTTTCACCTTGATTGGCAGTTTGGGTGGGGATTCATCTCTGCTCCAAGAAAATCCTTTGGGTATTTTTGCTACTTGTTGTAGGGTATTTCTGCTACTTGCTGTAGGGTGAGATGATTCTTCTTCTTTTTAGAACATTCCTCTTCCTCTGAATCCTCTAATTGTCGTAGTAGTTCTTCAAGCTGTTTGTAGTGCTATTTTGAAGATCGGTTGTTGTAGAGGAATTCTTCTTCTTCATTATAGTCAGGTGTTTCCCAGTGGGCAGCAGTTATTATTATTTCCACCATGTTTGCGCTGAGGGTGTCCACTAGTGCTTTCCTGCTGGTACTCCTTTTGCTTCCAATGTCCAGTGCTTCCCTGTTGATGCTCGATTTGCTTCCATTTTTGCTTTTGAGAACTAGGAAATTGAGGTTTAGTTTTGAAAGTGTTGATTCTTATAGACTTCACTAGTTCTTCTTCGAAGTTGGAGGAGGATTCTTCTTCTGTAGACGACGGTGGAGGACTTGGTTCTTCTTCTGAGCCACCTAAGAAGTCCTTGAGGACATCCACGAAGATATCTCCTACAAGTTGTGAATCTGTATGAATGAATTCATACTCTGCATTTTCTGTGAGGAGAGCCTTTACCTTCCTTTTACTTGCCTTAGGGCAATCTTTGGCATAGTGGCCTTTCTTGCCACAGAGAAAGCATGCATCACTTGTATTTACTGCTTTCTTGCTGAAGTCTTTTCTGAATGGTTTTCTTTTCAAAAACCTTTTGTGTCCTTTGGAGGCTTTGGGTTTTGCCTTATCTGACCTCTTACAAGACCAATTTTTCATTCCAAGCTTGCATCCATAGTTTCTGGATTCATTCCAAGTATCACAAATCTTTACTGGAAGGTTTTCTCCTTCATTATAACTCTTCATCATTTTTTATGCCCTTTTATCTCTACACATTTGTTGGAGAGTGAGGAGGATGTGCCTATCATACTTCTCCAAATGTCATGTTCTGAAGCTGCTCAAGACCGTTATTACCTACTTCATCTTCTATGGTTTGAAGATCTTTTACAACCTTTTTTGATAGCTCCTTTGAATAAAAGCTTATGTAGAAGTGTTTGGTTGAGGGATCATTTCATAGCTCCCCTTGGTAGATCAAGTGTTGAATATTATCCCAAAATTTGTTGATACTTGTTAGATCAGAGCACTTCATTCTGGAGAACGTATTTTTATAATGTTCCTTCAAGAGAGGCTATCCCTTTTGCCCATCTCTATGGTTTGTGTTTCTATAGGAAGTCGGTACCACCATGTTTTCAAATTTCCTTCAAAGAAGGTGAGTAGGGTGAGCATCACCTGATTTGGATCTTTCTAATCGATGGAGGTTTTTTTGAAGAAGTATGCAGTCATTCTATCAAGGACTTCTCTGGCTTGTTGCTTTGTAAGGCCATCTAGGTTTATTGATTGATGTTATCCTTTATTTAGTAGCTTCGCTCTACTGATGGCTCTCGTTTCTCAAAGGGAACTACTTCCATATTGACCTTTCCATTGTTGTTTCTGATGAGCTCGGCTTTTGCAAGCCATCTCTTGTTGTAATCAAAGACCCTTTCAAAATCATTGAATTTCTCTTCCCAGCTGAATGTGAAGGATCTTCCTTCTCCCATATCTTCAAAATCATTGACTTTCTCTTCCCAGCTGAATGTGAAGGATCTTCCTTCTCCCATATCTTCATCTTCTATTACTCATGCAACTGGGAAAATAGGTTGGTTATTCCGGATGTAGGGAGCTCTTCTTGTGATATTATTTATGTCTTCTTCAAGGAGCTTTTTACCATTTGTGCCTTCATGAGAGATGCATTCTCTCCATCCAATATCAGCTTCTGAGAAATTGATGGAAGAAGGGGCTTCTTGCAACATGAATATTGCGGGTTTTGTGTCTCCTTCCACACATTCCGGGGTTTCTTCATCATCTGAATTTGCAGACAATTCTTCAACTATTTCAAAGTCAGGCTTTGGATTCAAACCTGATATCATGGCCTCGTTGGTCTTTTGCGGTTCGTTGATCTTTCCTGGAAAGTTTCATCTTTTGGAACATATCCATAACATTCTCTGATTTTTCTTCTGCAGCTTTGATGCTGGCCTTTTGTTGCCGAATGTCATCTTCTCTGTAGGGCTATATTGCCACCACCACCATTTCTACAGTGAGCGAAGACTTGTGGGTTGGCAAAGATGGCTCGTATGTTTGCTCAGGATATTTTTCTTTAAGGATACTGTTTAACCCTTTCTAGGTTTTCTACAAGCAAATTCTTCACTTCAATGTGATTGAGAAGCATTCTTGACTTGATTTGGTTGAGTCTTTCATTTGCTTGCCTATAGCTTGCCTATTTTGGCTGAGTCTTTCATTTGCTTGCATGATAGCTTGCCTATTTTGTATTGCCCTTTCATTTTTGACAAAAAGAGCCTTGGAGTGCCAGTTTGAAATAGAGAGACCTGCGTTTACTGCTTGATCAGCTGGTTGGTCTCCATATGGTGCATATACCCGTAGGTATCCTTGCTTCATGCCTTCTTGGTCAGTGACTATGGTGACATCTGGGCTAGGGAATAGATTCTCGATGTCACCTTGTTGTCTACCAGCATGTGTACTTCATCATAGATGCTCTACTTTTTGCTCTAACCACCACCACGCATCCACAAGCTGTGCAAAGCTCTGTATCTCCATTGGTGATGGTTTGGGAGTGGTCACAAAGATCAATCCTCATTGTCTCAAGTTTTTGGGACAAATCTTCAAGCTACTTTAGCTTTTCTTCTTTTGACCTGGGTTGACATTTGTAGATACACAAAGAGACTTACTGGTTGAAGCTTCAGGGACTTCTCCTCTGATCTGCAACCTTACTGGATAGGGGAGTTCTTTGGGTAACACTTACATTGTACTTAGATTTTTTGGGAGTGACTAATCTCAAAATAGCTGGGGTAGCTCATTTTCAAAATGCCTTGATCTTTTGAGTTAGTGGCTAAACCCAGAGTGACTATGTTAGCTCACATTCTGATGTACTTAGTTGATGTTTATATCATTATGAGTTTTCTCATTATTGAGGATCATTGCATTTTAGTTGATGTTCATGGTTTTCTGATTTTTTAACACTTTAGCTATCATATCGTTTGTTGAAAATCACCATCACCATATTGTTTGTTGAAAATCACCAAACTTTGCAAGCGTTGGGCGTTAATTACTAACCCGAACATGCTCCGATCATGACCAAGTTGGGTCCCCGTTGGAGCATGTTTAGGTATGATGGTATGGAGAAGGCCCGGATTTTCCATGGCCTCGAAAGCACCAAGAGACTTGAAAAATCTGCACTGGGTGCAATTAAAACATGCTCTGATCCTGACCAAACTTTGCAATCATGTGGGGGTGGGGGTCCCCCTCCCACATTCTTGCAAAGTTTGGTCCCCATGGGAGCATGTTTGGGTACGATGGTATGGGGAAGGCCTGGATTTTCCATGGCCTCTTAAGCACCAAGAGACTTGAAAAATCCACACTGGGCGCTAATTACCAATCCAAACATGCTCCGATTGTGACCAAACTTTGCAAACATGTGGGGGTGGGCCCCTCCCACATGTTCACAAAGTCTGGTTCCCATCGGAGCATGTTTGGGTATGATGGTATGGGGAAGGCCTGGATTTTCCATGGCCTCTTAAGCAAGAGACTTGAAAAATCCGCACTGGGCGCTAATTACCAACTCAAACATGCTCTGATTGTGACCAAACTTTGTAATCATGTGGGGGTGGGTCCCCCCCCACATGCTTGCAAAGTTTGGTCCCCATCGGAGCATGTTTGGGTATGATGGTATAGAAAAGGCCGGATTATCCATGGCCTCTTAAGCACCAAGAGACTTGAAAAATCTGCACTGGGCACTAACTACCAATTAAAACATGCTCCGATTGTGACCAAACTTTGCAAGCATGTGGGGGTGGCTCCCTCCCACATGCTTGCAAAGTTTGGTCCCCAATCAAAGCATGTTTGGGTAGGATGGCATGGGGAAGGCCCGGATTTTCCATGGCCTCTTAAGCACCAAGATACTTGAAAAATCCGCACTGGGCGCTAATTACCATCTAAAACATGCTTCGATCATGACCAAACTTTGCAAGCATGTGGGGGTGGGTCCCCCCCACATGCTTGCAAAGTTTGGTCCCCCCATGAAAGCATGTTTGGGTACAATGGCATGGGGAAGGCCCGGATTTTCCATGGCCTCTTAAGCACAAAGAGACTTGAAAAATCCACACTGGGCGCTAATTATCAATCCAAACATGCTCCGAATGTGACCAAACTTTGCAAACATGTGGGCGTGGGCCCCTCCCACATGCTTGCAAAGTTTGGTTCCCATCAGAGCATGTTTGGGTATGATGGTATGGGGAGGCCCGGATTTTCCATGGCCTCTTAAGCACCAAGATACTTGAAAAATCCGCACTGGGTGCTAATTACCAATTCAAACATGCTCTGATTGTTCTCCTAAACTTTACAAGCATGTGGGGGTGGGTCCCCCCCACATGCTTGCAAAGTTTGGTCCCCATCGGAGCATGTTTGGGTACGATGGTATGGGGAACGCCTGGATTTTCCATGGCCTCTTAAGCACCAAGAGACTTGAAAAATCCGCACTGGGCGCTAATTACCAATTAAAACATGCTCCGATCATGACCAAACTTTGCAAACGTGTGGGGGTGGGTTTTTCTCCCCATGGGAGCATGTTTGGGTACGATGATATGGGGAAGGCCCGGATTTTCCATGGCCTCTTAAGCACCAAGAGACTTAAAAAATCCACACTGGGCGCTAATTACCAATCCAAACATGCTCTGATTGTGACCAAACTTTGCAAACATGTGGGGGTGGGTCCCTCCCATATGTTATCAAAGTTTGCTCTGAATATTCTCTCTCTAGAATATTTTCTCTCTCTATGCCAAAACAGGCAGAGACAAGATCTCTTATATTTCAGAAAAGGGAATTGATTACAGGGGAATATGCTGGACATTTTGAGAGGCTAGGGAGGAATCTTACAGTACATATGCAGCACACATGACAGCCTCAAGCCAAAACGCATGTGGCAAAGCTTGGCTCTTGACCATACATCGTGCCATCTCCATAAGTGACCTGTTTTTCCTCTCAGCAACACCATTTTGCTGAGGGGTATACGGCACTGTACATTGGTGTTTCATTCCACGACTAGCCAGAAATGCATCAAACTCTTTAGACATGTACTCCCCCCCTCGATCAGAACGGAGGGTGCCCACAGTACAATTGGATACATTTTCAACCATAAGCAAAAACTGTTTGAAGCACAAAAACACTTCGGACTTTGCCTTCAGATATACCCATGCATGCCTTGAGTAATCATCAATGAAAGTCACGAAGTACAAGTGTTTACCAAATGACGGAGTTTGCATAGGCCCACATACATCACTATGTACAAGTTGCAATTTGTGAATGGCCCGCACAGAACCATCCTTTGAAAATGCAGAACGCTGCATTTTGCCGAAAATACAGCCTTCACAAACATGTTTCAATGGTGCCTCAAGAGGGGGCAATGAAGCAACCATATCAAATTTCTGTAAACACAGCAAACTAGCAAAGTTGAGATGACCAAAATGAGCATGCCATAGTTTTGCATCTGAAACTACCTTTTTATCAGAAACTACATTTGCTGAATCTTCCACACACTTGTCATAAGAATTGAGCCTATACAGCCCACAAAACAAGGTGCCAGATACAATTATCGTATCACCAGAAGTCAAATCATGAACAGTACATCTGTCATCCACAAATTTGACTACAAGTCTAAGTCTAGCAAGTGCAGAGACAGACAATAGATTCTTCTTTATCCCTAGCACATACAAAGCATCTGAAAGTGTGAAAGCGCTGCCATTTGCAGCAGTAAGCATAATTTTACCAATGCCCTTCACTAGGTAAGAAGCATTATTGGCACATGTGACAGTATTCCCATTAGGGACAGCCTCAAGACAAGTGAACATATCACGATGCGAGGTAATGTGATTTGTAGCACCATTGTCAAAATACCATACATGAGAGTCAACAGAAACTGCCAAACATGCATCATGTATAGATGGATCATACTGGCAATACACGCTAAACGCCCATTCTATATCCTGCACAACATTTGCAGAATCTGCATTTGTAGAAGCATCCGCTATTGTGGCTGCATTTGACTCTTTCTTCTTTGCCTCTTTAGCCTTTAGCTTAGGGCAATTCTTAATGACATGATCAGTTGCCTTACAATAGTTGCACCTCATTTTTTTTCTTGCCTTTATCAAGAGCCTTCTCAGACCTATTGTTGCTACCTGTGGAAGGAGAAGAAGTTGCAGACCTACTAATAGGAGAAGAAATAGTGGAAGGGGCTGCCTTACCACTTCTTCTCTACTGGGCAGCAACAAATGCTTGATCAACTGCACGCTGCCTAGCCCTGTTTTTCCTGGACTGCGCTTCTTGCAAGTGCTTGTTGACTAAAGTATCATATTTGACAACATCAGGTCTGTCCTCAGTAAGAAGTCTCCACGTGGAAGCAAAAGTCTGATATGACTAAGGTAAAGCATCAAGAACAGTCTGCAGCATAAGAGAATGATCAGGAATAATCTCACCTCTGCAGAAATCAACTGTTCCTTGAGATCTTTAATCTTAGAAAGAAAAACATTCATGTCATCATCTTCCTCCAGTAGAGCTGCTAGAACCTACAACATCCTCAACAGATCCTACATCCACATCCTACATCCACAGAACTTGGACGTACATCCATACCCTACACAATGTTCCACACTCCTTTTGCAACTAAAACATGCTGCATCATGTATGCCCAAAGTGGGTAGTTGCTGTCTCCATCCAATTTGTCATCACAGCAGACAACATGCGAAATACATCATTGTCAGCCATGGCCACCACTGACTGAAATTGATGCAAAAGCTACTTGTAATGAAGCAAAGACTGAACAAAAAATAACTCGTGCTATGTAGCATGGTCCACAATAGAGTATGTATGCCTGTTTTTTGCAGAAAACTGCACTGTCAAAATTTCTGCACGAAATGATGAAAACACTTGTGTAGAACTTGAAATGCAAAAACGGAGCCTGAAACGACCTCAGATGCGATTTTTGAGAACGCTCAGTCGTACAGGCTTATCTACAGAGTATAGGGACGTGCAAGCGCTCATGAAAGCTCACCTTAATCGGAGAACGTGAGTCAGAGGATGCTAGCGGCGTAGCCCTAGGAGCCGATGCCTGCTCTGATACCAATTGTTGGAATTAGGGTTGCACGAAAGTACACAAAGCTTGGAGAAGAAGAAGCAAGAATGCACACAACACACAATGTATTAGATTGTGTCAATGTACAAAAGATTAGTTAGCCCTAGAATGATGGGCGTATATACAAGCTACGGGAAAAAACCTCCTAAAGAGGGAAAAAGTACCCCGGCGGTCCTAAGTGTATTCACACACATCACTGCCTATATATATATGGCAACATACATATCGTGGGGCAGACTTGGAGGCAATGCTTTCGTCCCTTCGTAGCCTTCATGATATTGTTTATGTAGATGAGTGGATAGCCCACCATCGCACTGCTCCTGTGTCACATGGCTTGACATATCGTCAAGTTTATGATCTTGGTCCGATTAGGGATGGAGCCTACTTAGATCTTTTCCTCGATAGTCATGGGATGAGGCCTGGGGGGGCGGCGGGCAAGCCCCTTACTATTTCGCGGTGTTTGCATCCTCGTATGGCGGCACATATCTATAGTTGATGTGTTGCCGCATATGGGAGGATGCCGAACAACCTCCAGATTCCCATATACTTCGCAAAGCAATTATATGCGGAGTTTGTATCCGGGGAGGAGGTGGATTACACTAGCCATCGGCCGGGTGGTGGTGCTGGCCGAGGCCGTCTCTAGGACTAGGGTAGGCGGCCTCCACCAGCCCTTCGTGTAGCTCCTACAGATCCTTCATTTGTGCCTATGTCGACAGTCGAGGCTCTTGGCACCCAAGTTGGCATCGACGTATGGAGTACCACGGAGAGCATCCAGCACGTGGTGTGCTTGTTCACGATCGATACCGCGATGATAGATGTCAAGGTATTTACATATTTATTACTTCTTAAGTTTTTTTAGTCATTTGTTTACATGTTTATATGTATTTTTCTATATTTTTACATGAGCGACATGGTTGATTGTGTCACGTAGGGTCCCACACCTACCACAGTGTGAGAGACTCACTCAGGAGTTGGTAGAGGCGAGAGCGGAGATTGACCGCCTTAGAGCTGCATTACAGACGGCAGAGGAAGCTACTACAGAGACACGACATGTGAGAGTGTCTGACATCCAGCAGGTAGGTTTCTCTTGCACGTAAAAGAGTTATAATTAAGGTCCTAAGTTATAAATTTCTTTAAGTAATACCTAATGAGAGACACTAATAAATTATTTTTATTCTTTACTTATTTGCGTAGGCTCAGACTGAGAGGCAGAGAGTTCTAGAGCTGAGGCGCAACATCACATGATTATGGAGCGGATTGCACAGCATAGGGCAGAGCAGTTGATGCTGCATGTTCGAGAGTTTTGCAGATCCTCAGACGTGACAGTGTCCTACTTGCCTTTATATCCACGGCCTATAGAGGTTTTTTGATGACCTCTCCCTCAAGATGCACCACCATTCCTCCATGATGCCTGCTGCGAGCCTGATGCGCTCTCTGTATCAAGGACATTAACAGTACTGGTGGATATGCTCTGGGATGTGGACATTTTTTCCATTTGTCTTGCATCACCCAGGAGCTTGTACGCTTCTCAGCATGTCCCTCTTACCGTGCACGCGTCGACCTAGCGACATACAGAGTTTTGGGCATTGATGATCTTCACCCAGGATTTGCTCGAGTAGATGCTAGGACTGGCAGGCCTCTTGATTTTACCTTAGCTACTACTGACTTGGGACTCGACGCCACCAATGACAGATATCAAGAGCCTGAGGTGCCTCCAGAGATTGAGTGGAGTGCACATGAGTTTGATGCATACCACCAGAGAGTCCTTCACATGAGTTTGATGCATACCACCAGAGAGTCCTTCACATGAGAGCCAGATCACAGCATACGAGCGTGTGGGTGGTGCTGGTCCTAGGTGATGGTTCTAGTAGCAGTGCTGCTTCTCATGAGCAGCGTGTCCTTACACTAGAGGAGCTTACACAAGCAGAGTGGCAGTCACGTACCATTGCTGATTATAGATTTTGGGTTTACAGATAGAGACGTCTTGCAGTAGCACGACGTAGAGAGAAGGGCTATAGCAGCTTCTGGGACTCGTGAGCTCCCGAGTACACCGGCACCAGCTCATGATCTTGCCTTTGAGGCAGACCTCCTCGATGACCCCCACAACCGGCACAGCCTCCTCGACGTGCACAGCAGCCTCGACGTGCACGTCGACCAGCAGTTAGAGATGACGATTTTGATTGGGTTGCCATTGATAATGACTAAACTCAGACTAGCTGGGTTAGCTCACTTACATTGTACTTAGATTTATGGGCAATGACTAACCTCAAACTAGCTGGGGTAGCTCATTTTCATTCTGATGTACTTATTTGATGTTTATATCATTATGAGTTTTTTCATTATTGAGTATCATTACATTTTAGTTGATGTTCTTGATTTTTTTAAATTTTTTAACACTTTGGCTATCATATTGTTTGTTGAAAATCTCCATGCTATCGTACCCAAACATGCTCCGATGGGGGGAACCAAACTTTGCAAGCATGTGGGGGGAGCCCACCCCCACATGCTTGCAAAGTTTGCTCTCATGATCAGAGCATGTTTGGGTTATTAATTAGTGCCCAGTGTGGATTTTTCAAGTCTCTTCGTGCTTAAGAGGCCATGGAAAATTCGGGCCTTCCCCATACCATCGTACCCAAACACGCCCCGATGGGAACCAAACTTTGCAAGCATGTGGGGGGAGCCCACCCCCACATGCATGCAAAGTTTGGTCATAATCGGAGCATGTTTGGATTGGTAATTAGCGCCCAGTGCGGATTTTTCAAGTCTCTTGGTACTTAAGAGGCCATGGAAAATCCGGGCCTTCCCATACCATTGTACCCAAACATGCTCTGATGGGAACCAAACTTTGCAAGAGGGGACCACCCCCACATGTTTGCAGAGTTTGGTCACAATCCAAGCATGTTTGGATTGGTAATTAGCGGCCAGTGTGGATTTTTCAAGTCTCTTTGTGCTTAAGAGGCCATGGAAAATCCGCGCCTTCCCCATACCATCGTACCCAAACATGCTCTGATGGGGACCAAACTTTGCAAGCATGTGGGGGGGACCCACTCCCACATTCTTGCAAAGGTTGGTCACAATCCGAGCATGTTTTAATTGGTAATTAGCGCCTAGTGTGGATTTTTCAAGTCTCTTGGTGCTTATTTAAGAGGCCATGGAAAATCCGGGCCTTCCCCATACCATCATACCCAAACATGCTCCAATGGAGACCAAACTTTGCAAGCATGTGGGGGGGACGTGCTTGCAAAGTTTGGTAACAATCGGAGCATGTTTGGATTGGTAATTAGCGCCCAGTGCGGATTTTTCAAGTCTCTTGGTGCTTAAGAGGCCATGGAAAATCTGGGCCTTCCCCATACCATCATACCCAAACATGCTCCGATGGGAACATATGAATATTTTTGGATAGAAAAATAACTCATCTTATTAAAATAAGTTCCCCTGAAACAGAAATTCAAAAGGAACTTTCCAATGTGCAATTAGAATTAATTAAAAATGGATATGAAGGACCTTAGCCTAAGGGTCTAGATTTTCAGAAATTTTTCCAATTAAGGCTCCTATGGGCCAATAGCATCAATCCATATGTAGGAAGGGGATAAATCCTATTTGAAAAAGAAGATACCCAAAAATGAGTAAATGCTCACATAAGATGAAGAGTTGAATATGTACAAGGTTTATTAGTAAAAAACTATGAGTAATATCAAAAAAATGAGATAAATTGAGTATCCAAAAATGAGTAAATGCTCACATAAGATGAAGAGTTGAATATGTACAAGGTTTATTAGTAAAAAACTATGAGTAATATCAAAAAATGAGACAAATTGAGTATCCAAAAATGAGTAAATGCTCACATAAGATGAGTTGAAAATGTACAAGGTTTATTAGTAAAAAACTATGAGCAATATTAAAAATATGAGATATTTTGGGTATAATCATTCCATTTTGACACATATGTAAGGAAGGGGAGTCCATTAAAGGAGGTGCATATTTCACATGCTTGAATGAGTTTTAAACTCAAAAATAATGTGATATTTTTATCTCTCCTCTCTCTTGAACCAAACCAAATCAAAAGGGAACCAAACCGAATTAAAAAGGAACCAAACTAGGTCCAAATCTAGTCCAAATTCAACCAAACTGAAATTGGAAAATTCTAGAAATCAGTTAGCTTTAGTTAGAGCCTCCCTCTCCTATAAATAGAACATGAATCCTTTGAAAAAAAGAGGAGAATTTTACTATTCTAGAACTATGCTGAAATAATGCTAATATTTACTATTCTCTAAAATTCTCTCCAATTTGTAAGAAATTGGAGCTTCCCTCTTTCTTCAATCTCCATTGGTGGCTCCTTCAACATACTAAACCAATTAATTGGTTGGGGGCCTCTACCGTGAACAACGAATCAAGCAATTTGTAAGGTAAGTGGTGAATTTTGCTATAATTTCTCAATGTTTCTCTCTTCTCAACCCCTCTCAAGCTTGACAAGCTTAATTAGAATGGTTTTTGAATGCTATTGAAGTTAATTGATGAATGGTAGTGAAGAGTTACATAATTTGATGAATGCTATTGAAGTTAATTGATTAATGATAGTTAAGAGTTACATAAATTTCCATTTATGTTTAATTCAAATGGTTTTTATGTAATTTCTCTCTCTCACTCAAGAAATGGTCATACTCATGACCCATTCTCAATCCAAATGAAGCTTTTCATAAAGTTTTTCCTTAATCCAAGATTAATCTATACTTGAGGTCAAATTAATGGCTTTTTTCTATGCTTTTAGTTTATGTATTTCATGAATATTGATGATTCAATCTATTATGAATTAATGATCCAATTAGGGATCATTCTAATTATTTCCTTAATGATAAGCTTTATCCCTTAGAAAATTTGAGATTTATCAGTCATAGCAGCGGAGCTATGGCAAAATTTTTATAAAAATTACACATAAAATAATTTCATTCAAATCATGAAAAGAGGACTTCCTACCATATTCTAGGAATTATCATCCTAGATTAATTGAAAGATATTCATTGTAAGCCTAGAGAAATTGATTTTTATATTATGCATAACTGATTTTTATGCATAGAGGTATGCATAAAAGATTATTATTTTAATATAAAAGTGTTACTTTTATCATATTTGAAATTCATGCATAGAGGTATGCATAAAAGATGAATATTTTATTATAAAAGAGTTACTTTTAGCATAATTGAATTTCATGCATAGAGGTATGCATAAGAGATGAATATTTTATTATAAAGGAGTTACTTTTAGCATATTTGAATTTCATGCATAGAGGTATGCATAAGAGATGAATATTTTATTATAAAAGTGTTACTTTTAGCATAATTGAATTTCATGCATAGAGGTATGCATAAAAGATATGGGAAGTGATAAGATGTGATAAGATGCATATGAGATGAGCTAGGATGTGATAAGATGAGTTAAGAAGTGATAGGATGTGTATGGGATGAGGTAAGAAATGTATGTGATGGGATAAGATGTATATGGGTTGTGATAGGGTGAGATTATGGATGTAAATGTGGAGGTGGATGTATGCATGTAGATGTGAATGTGAATGTGGATGTATGGATGTGAGTGAGGATGTGGATGTAGATGCATGGATGTAGATGTGGATGTATGCATGTAGATGTAGATGTATGAATGTGGATGTGAATGTGGATGTGGATGTATGCATGGAGATGTGGATGTATGCATGTAGATGTAGATGTATAGATGTGGATGTGAATGTGGAGGTGGATGTATGCATGTAGATGTAGATGTATAGATGTGGATGTGAATGTGGAGGTGGATGTATGCATGTAGATGTAGATGTATGGATGTGAATGTGAATGTGGATGTGGATGTATACATGGAGATGTGGATGTATGCATGTAGATGTAGATGTATGAATGTGGATGTGGATGTATGCATGTAGATGTGAATGTACGCATATGGATGTGGATGTATGGATGTGAATGTGCATGTAGATGTGGATGTGAAAATAGATGCATGGATGTAGATGTGGATGTATGGATGTGAATGTGGATGTGGATGTGGATATATGTATGGATGTGAATAATGATATGTGATGTGAAGGAATCTGAAGTGATGAGATGGAAAATGATGTGATGGGATGAGTACACATATAAATGGAATGTGGAATAAGTAATGTGGATTGATGAGGGATAATGTGGAAAAATGAGATTTATATAGAAACTGTATTTGTAAACTGTTTGTAAATACTGTTTGTAAATGGCTATTTTATGTCAAGAATGCTGGGGAAGCATTTTGACCGTCTTGTGATTAAGGTCGTGGAGACCTAACTGATAAAGTTGCAACTACTGACGGAGAGTCAATGGTGGACGTCTCGCGTAGCAAGGTCGGTGGAGGTCTTCACCAGCCTCGGTTCGATTAAAATGGTGAGCTTCCGGTACGGTGGATGAGGGACCAAGGAAGCGGCCTATGAGTGAAGCGCTAGGTCACCTGCGAAGGATCCTAGAGGGTGTTGACCATACGGTGCTCGGGCTCTGGGTCACCTAGGATACCCACGCGTGCGTCGAGGAAGATATTGGAACAAGGAGTAAGAGTTGTTTTGTGAAACCGGGCATGGATCTGGTTAATTGACCTTGCTGGTCTTCAATGGATGAGTCCATGGCTCTTTATATGGATCTGTTGGTTGATCTTGCTGATCTTCAACGAGAGTCCATCTGGATTTTTATAAGTGATTATATTGCCGAGTATTATGGGCTAGGAACTATTGAAAAGGTCCCTGAGTGGACAGGTGGTGAGCGTTCTAGTTGCCAATGATGCCATAGATACTCTGATGAAGGAATGATGGAAAATTAAGAATCAACCGGATAATTTGGAAGATTGTGATAAGTGATACTATGGTTTCATTAAAGGATTGTTTTAAAATTGATTGAATCTGTGAAAAAGGCAATTTCATATTGGGTGTGTAAGTGGTGTGACTAGTTTTATTTTTGCATGAATATCCGGCTAGGGGGCCTGGAAACTCTTTTCCTTGGTACCCGGGACAAAACCTAACCAAATTCCTAATTGGATCCCATCACTACAGTGGTTGGGCGGTTGGCTAACCCATGGGACTGTTGGATGGGGTTAGGCTGGACTGATGGATCCGTAAATCGAGACTCAATTTCTGTTATTACGATAGATAAAGTAAATCCCGGATAGTAATTGTTCTATGGATAGGAATCAACGGCTGTGTCTCTTTGATAGGGAAAAAAGCGTTGATCCCAATGATCCAAGTGCAAGTTTCTTCCTTGATCTGATCGAGTATCTTTATAGGTACAATCTGATCGGCTTGATTAGTAATGGTCTTGACTACGTTAGAGAAAAAAGTTATCCTCGTGGAATCGCCCGTGCTTTCCGGGTAAGAGAAGTTTTTCCGAGTCCGATTTTTGGAAAAATCAACGGATTAGTCTCTTGTCCGGATATCCGTGGACGAGGCCCCGAATGTGGGACCCCTGTCCCACGCGAGAAGTGCTACTTCTGCTGTTAGTACCCCGAATCTGTTGCTCGGTGGGAACAGGGATGTGGGAACAGGGATCTCACAGTTGGTATCAGAGCAAATTGACGAATAAAGATCAACTGAGAAGTCAAAGATGTCAAAAATTTATCAAGAAGCACAAAAAGGTTGTAATTGTGTGATATAATTCATACAATTTGATATTCAAACTAAAAATTCATAAATTAGCAATTGGGTCTTCAATTGGAAGTACCGCAATTGTATGGAATCCCGGACTTGCTTGAGGCCTAAACATGATAGTATTTACCTTATAGTTCCAAGTACCATGACTACCCGTATATACCGAGGATATAAATGCAGCTCTTTACCGGTAGTATATACGAGTAAATCTAAGACTTGAAATTATAAGCGTTAATGCTATCCAGATAATGATTTCGAATGTGGTTGATATGATTTTTAATTCTGTTTGAGAATTGATGAATTGATTTGGATGCTGATTGAAAAATGATGATTTTTGAAATTTAGTTGAAATATAATAACCTGAACGAAACCACAATGAGGGTGAATGGCACGAGTCCCTGTGATGATATTCATAACTGGAATGATGATAATGAATTCAGCAAATCACTATGAGATTAGTGGATTGTGCTATCAGATTGCTCTACTGTTAACACTTGACCGGTAGACCAAGTTAAGGGATGACAAATTGAGAACTTACTTGACTGAAATTCCCGTGGAGGAATGTTCAAAAAGAAATTTGTGGTCTAATGAACCATTATCGCGTTACAAATATGAATGTTATGATCCGAATGAATTATATTTAATGATGAGTTCTATATAAGGGATATTTATCCCAGTATTCTGGTGAGTTGACCAGAATATAAGGAACCCTAGAATAAATTGGATCTTAAGAAAAATAGTTGTCCTCTACCTTGCGAGATGAGGACATCTCGCATTTTTAAGTGGGGTAGAATGTAAGATTCTCCTCCAGCCTTCGAGGTATACATGAGTAAGAATATCCCTTTTTGATCTTATAATTATTCCCTCTCTAAAATAAAAGAAAGATTCTGTTTAAAAAAGGAAGACCCTTTCCCTAGAATACTTCTCAGGAGTCACGCCTATTTTAAGGATTCAGAACAATGAGTTCAGAAGTGAAAATCGGTGTTTTGGATACCAAGGTTTTGGTTTTCATTCGAGTACGGCCCAAAAGAAGTTCTTTATCTCTTGGGGAGTATAAGAAGTTATCCCCCAGATATTGTGAGCCTTATACCTGAATTCAATGAAAGTAGGTGACTTAGCCTACAAGCTTCTTTTATCTCCTCATCTCAAAGTTCTTAATGTATTTCATAGAAATATGTGCCAAACCCAAATCATGGATGTTGGAATTAGGGTTGCAGGAATGCACACACAACTTCAAGAAGATGAGGAAGCTTGAGCACAACACAGTAGTGTATTATGAGTGCCAAAAATGAAAGATAACAAGCCCTAGAAGATAATGGGCGTATATACAATGCACGGGGGAAAAAACCTCCTAGTGAGGGAAAAAGTGCCCCGGCGGTCCTAAGTGTGTTCACACACATCACTACTATAATATGGTAACAAATCC
Source organism: Cibotium barometz (assembly GCF_041138505.1). Classification (NCBI taxonomy): domain Eukaryota; kingdom Viridiplantae; phylum Streptophyta; class Polypodiopsida; order Cyatheales; family Cibotiaceae; genus Cibotium; species Cibotium barometz. The sequence goes on from NC_141056.1 coordinate 59,526,320, forward strand.
CCCCTGGAGTGATGCGGTGAACAAGAGCTAGCACTCATGTATAGGGAAGTGTCTAGCTATGTGGACGAATCCACAAAAGGGAGTAAGCCCAAAGCTTTGCGAAAAGCTTCGAACTTCTCACGAGGCAGAGCCTTTGTGAAAAGGTCTGCAAGGTTATCCTGTGTTGGCACATAAGCCAAACTGATCTCTCCTGCAGAGAGTCTCTCCCTGACATAATGGTAGTGCACCTCAATGTGCTTCGTACGAGCATGGAACACTGGGTTCCGCGCAACTGCCAATGCGCTCTGACTGTCAGTGAAGATGGTGGTGGCAGATGGCTGCCCAACACCCAAATCAGCCATAAGGCGTCTGAGCCACACACACTCAACCGTAGCTGTGAAAGCTGCCCTGTACTCAGCTTCACAACTAGAAGTGGCCACAGTAGGCTGCTTCTTGCTCAACCATGATATGCATGAGCTTCCAAGCATGAAGCAAAAACCACTCGTGGACACGCGTGTGTCATAACAACCAGCCCAGTCAGAATCTGAAAAAGCATGTAAATCTGGCGGCAATGATCCCCCCTTGGGATAAAACAACCCAAGATGCCGAGTACCACTCAAATAGCGAAAGATACGCTTCACTACCTGCCAATGCTTAATGCCTGGGCTATGCATAAATCTGCTCACCTGTGAGACTGCAAACTGAATGTCTGGCCTCGTAATGCATACATAAATGAGGCAACCAACAGCTGTCTGATAGAGTGTGACATCAAAGTGATCTCCAGCATCATGAAGACTCAACTTCAAACCTGTCTCCATTGGAGTAGCAATAGGCTTGCAGTCTTCAAGGCCAAATCTCCGCAACAATGTTTCAATATACTTTGTCTGACACAAAGCAATACCTCCATCACACTGCTTAAATTGTATCCCCAAATAATGATGCAAATGCCCCAAATCTGACATCTCAAAAGAGGCATTCAAATCAGCCTTAAAATCAGCAATATGACTCTCATTTGGTCCTGTGAGCAGCATGTCATCGACATAGAGAGCAATGATTAGATGTACACCATCCACACGTTTAGCATACAAAGTGCTTTCTGTTGGACTATTCTGAAACCCATGTGCAGTCAAATATGCATGTATTTTTTCATACCAAGCTCGTGGAGCTTGCTTTAAACCATATAAAGCCTTTTTTAACCTGCACACTTTGTTTTCCTGCCCTCTTTGAACAAAACCACGAGGCTGCGATACATACACCTCCTCATGCAAATCTCCATTTAAGAACGCAGTCTTTATGTCCAGCTGATGTACATTCCAACCATTATGAGCTGCTAATGCACAGATGCTACGAACAGTGGTCATACGACATGTGGGAGCAAAAGTCTCATCAAAATCAATGCCCTTCTCTTGAGCATAACCTTTTGCAACAAGCCTAGCCTTATGGCGATCCACTGTGCCATCAGGCTTACGCTTCAATTTGTATACCCACTTAGTGCCAATGGCCTTCTTGCCAGGGGGCAAGTCACATAAAGACCATGTACCATTCTTCATAATAGCATCGTATTCTGCTTGCATAGCAGCCATCCAATTTTCTGAACTTTGTGCCTCATCAAATGAAACAGGCTCACTTTCATCGCACATACTAGAAACAGCCAATGCATAACAATCTGACGCATAAGAGGCACCATGAGAGCCAGAACGAGTGCGACTAGACAAAGGGGCATCCAACTTGTTGTCACGCAAAGTCTGCACCAGCCATCTAGGCATATTCCTAGAGCCCTCAATCTCTTGTCTCTCATCCTCAAGTGCATCATGCACATCTGCATCAGATATAGGCTGATCTGTGCCATCATTTAAAACCTGCATAGGCTGAAAAACTGCCTCATGAGGTATTGCACTTGACTGTGCACCACTGAAAAGAGGCAACAATGTATCATAGACATCACGTGAGCTGATATCTGTCTCCTTAGTACATGAAACCAAGGGCTGAACTGCATCTTCCACAAATACAACATCACGGCTAACCAAAATGCGCTTTGTCTGTGGATGATATAAACGATAGCCTTTGCTCTCAGCACTATATCCAACAAAAATACATTTGACAGCTTTGTCATCCAATTTTCTGCGATGTTGCACAGGCACTAATGCATATGCCAGGCAACCAAAAACACGTAAATGGCCAACAGATGGCTTGCGGCTATGCCAAGCCTCATATGGAGTGACAACCTGTAATGCTTTGGTGGGACACCTGTTTAGTACATAAGTGGCACACATGACAGCCTCAAGCCAAAAACCATGTGGTAGACTTTGACTCTTAACCATACATCTTGCCATTTCCATGAGAGACCTGTTTTTTCTCTCAGCCACACCATTTTGCTGTGGTGTATACGGCACTGTACATTGGTGTTTTATCCCACGCTCAGCCAGAAATGCATTAAATTCTGAAGACATATACTCCCCCCCTCGATCTGAACGGAGGGTGCCCATCTTACTTTCTGACACATTTTCAGCCATAACCAAAAACTGTTTGAAGCACAAAAACACTTCGGACTTTGCCTTCAAAGGATATACCCATGCATGCCTGGTAAAATCATCAATGAAAGTCACGAAGTAAAGGTAGTTTCCAAATGATGGAGTTTGCATGGGACCACAAACATCACTGTGAACAAGCTGCAATCTGCGTTCAGCTCTCACTGATCCATCTTTGGGAAAGGAAGTACGCTGCATTTTACCCAATATGCAGCCCTCACAAACATGCTTGACAGGTGCCTCAAGCTTAGGCAAAGAAGACACCATTTCAGATTTCTGCAGGCGCAGCAAACTTGCAAAATTCAGATGACCAAAACGTGCGTGCCACAGTTTTGCATTTGAAATAGCCTGCGTATCCATAATAGCACATGCTGAATCCTCTACACATTTGCCATCCATATTGAGCTTATACAGCCCTCGACATAGTGAACCAGATGCTACAATGATGTCACCACAAGAGAGATCATGAACAGTACATCTGTCATCCACAAATTTTACAACCAAACCTGTTTTGGCAAATGCGGAGACTGACAGCAGATTCTTTTTGATCCCTGGCACATACAATGCATCAAAAAGTGTAAAGGTGTTGCCATTTGCAACATTCAGCACAATCTGTCCAACTCCTTCAACGGGATAAGAGGAGTTATTGGCACAAGTGACAGTATTCCCTGTGGGAGCAGACTCAAGGAAAGTGAATAAACTGCGCTGCGAGGTGATATGCTTAGTGGCACCACTGTCAAAGTACCATACATCTGAATCTACTGCAGACATACATGTGTCATGCAAAGATGGGTCATAACTGCACTGCGCATTGAATGCCCATTCTGTATCTAGCACAACATTAGCAGATTCATTGTTAGAAGGAGAGGCATCTGCAACAGCCATACCAGCCTCTTTCTTCTTAGCCTCTTTCGCAGCCAGCTTAGGACACGCTTTGATGACATGATCATTTCCCTTACAGTACTTGCAAAATGTCTTGTGTTTGTCACCCTTCTTCTCATCTTTGTCTTCCTTCTTTGGTTGCGTAGCATTTGCAGATTTCTGCTTACTAGAAGAAAAGCCAGCTTTACCTTTCCCGCTTCTCTGACTAGCAACGAAAGCTTGATCTGCGACACGCATAATATTCCTGTTTTGCCTTGACTGGTCTTCTTGCAGCAAAACAGAAACTAACTCCTCAAATGATAAGGCATTGGGATTGCCTTTCATCATCAAGCGAAGAGTGGAAGCAAAACCCTGATAAGAATCTGGTAGACCATTCAAAACAGTCTGCACAAGTGAACTGTCTGACAGGATTTCATCTGCAGAAATGAGCTGCTCTTTGAAATCCTTGATCTTTGTCAAAAAGCTATCCATAGAATCACCTTCGTTCATATGCTCACTCTCCAACTGTTTTCGGAGGTAAGCAACACGAGCCTCATTTCTTGCCTGATACAATGTGGCAAGTACATCCCAAGCATCCTTAGAAGTCCTGCAGGAGCGAATATGTGGGATAATGGTACGTTTGACAGACAGCGCAATCAAGGCATGAGCCTGCGCATCTCTACCATCCCAACGAATCTGCTCTGCTGAAAGTGGTGGTTCTCGAACAGCTGCTACAGCACTTGTGCCTGCACCATCATCAACAGTACCTGTTTCTGATGTGTTTGCAGCATTCCCAGCCACAATAGGACGTGCATCAATACCCTGCACAATGTTCCATAACCCCTTTGCTACCAATACATGTCGCATCATATATGCCCACAATGGATAGTTGGTGCCATCCAACTTATCCTCAGCAGCCAACATGCGGAATACATCATTGTTGTCAGCCATGGCCAATGACTGTACTACTAGATGTAAATGCTGTCTGTAAGAGGTAAACCTGTATAAAATCGACCTGTGCTATGCAGCACAGCCCAAAACAGACGAATGGGCACCTGTCCTGCAGATTTTAATCTTGACAGAAAATCTGCACAGTAGGACGATTTTGCCTGCGCAGTACTTGGAATGCAAAAACGGAGGGCGAAATGACAGCATATACTAACCTGCAGACGCTCGTGAAACCTCGTCGCAATCGGAGGAGATGAAGCGGCAGGTGCCGGTGATGCTGCCCGGGAGGAGGAAGCCTGCTCTGATACCAATTGTTGGAATTAGGGTTGCAGGAATGCACACACAACTTCAAGAAGATGAGGAAGCTTGAGCACAACACAGTAGTGTATTATGAGTGCCAAAAATGAAAGATAACAAGCCCTAGAAGATAATGGGCGTATATACAATGCACGGGGGAAAAAACCTCCTAGTGAGGGAAAAAGTGCCCCGGCGGTCCTAAGTGTGTTCACACACATCACTACTATAATATGGTAACAATGGAAAGACGGTAAAACTTCAGTGATGACAAGATACCGTTGGCTTCTAAGTTACGCTAGCTCCTTCCTTTATATAAGTCGTAACTTTTACCTGTCGCTCACAGTAATCTTACTTCCATCGATCTCCCTTCTTCTTAATCTCCTTCATGGCTTGGCAACAGGAATTAGTTTTATCCATGATGATTTCTCACCTTCAAGACGCAAGCGAGTCTGTGAAGAAAGATTTTATAGAACAGTATGAGCGCTCACTTTTTCCTCACTTGGGAACTTCTGTAGCTCAGACCAAATGGCGGACCTACCAAGACATAACTAGGGTAACACCCTGGGGTCAGCAGCACTTTCGTAATAATGTCCGCTTGGCCATGGTTATTGAAGCTTTGGGTTTGGGTCCCCGATACTACTGCATCATGAGATCAAGGCATCTTGGGTTTTCTGAGCGAGTCTTCTTACTGGCGTGTTTACTTCCTCATCAGAAGATATGCCTTTACCCCATTTTTGGCTTGCCTCTCATAGGTCCTTTTGTTAGATCACCTCATACCACTGAGATAGGTGCGGCAATAACCAACATAATTATTCCCATAGATGAGTTACCTTATACGTGCGTAGCTTGTGAGTGCTGCTTTTGTGATCATATGATGGATGGGCTTATGGAAGTGTAAAGAGTTCTTCTATCTTTACTGTATATGTTTCAAGAATGAATAAAGTTTAAATCTTGTTCTTATCTCGAATCTTACTCTCTTTGAGACTTTTTTTTTGTGGTTAATCTTAATTAATTTTTCTCTAAGTCTCATATTCATGCATCTTGCGAAATTATCCCAAGTTTGCGAGATGAGGACATCTCGCGTTTTTCAAGCAAAAGTGAATGTAAGATTCCTCCCCAGCCTCTCAAAATGTCCAGCATATTCCCCTGTAATCAATTCCCTTTTCTGAAATATAAGAGATCTTGTCTCTGCCTCTTTTGGCATAGAGAGAGAATATTCTAGAGAGAAAATATTCAGATTATGAATATTTTTGGATAGAAAAATAACTCATCTTATTAAAATAAGTTCCCCTGAAACAGAAATTCAAAAGGAACTTTCCAATGTGCAATTAGAATTAATTAAAAATGGATATGAAGGACCTTAGCCTAAGGGTCTAGATTTTCAAAAAAAATTGGATTATGGTCCAATTAAGGTTCCTATGGGCCAATAGCATCAATCCATGTGTAGGGAGGAGATAAATCCTATTTGTAAAAGAAGATACCCAAAAATGAGTGAATGCTCACATAAGGTGAAGAGTTGAATATGTACAAGGTTTATTAGTAAAAAACTATGAGTAATATCAAAAAAATGAGATAAATTGAGTATCCAAAAATGAGTAAATGCTCACATAAGATGAAGAGTTGAATATGTACAAGGTTTATTAGTAAAAAACTAAGAGTAATATCAAAAAAATGAGATAAATTGAGTATCCAAAAATGAGTAAATGCTCACATAAGATGAAGAGTTGAAAATGTACAAGGTTTATTAGTAAAAAACTATGAGCAATATTAAAAATATGAGATATTTTGGGTATAATCATTCCATTTTGACACATATGTAAGGAAGGGGAGTCCATTAAAGGAGGTGCATATTTCACATGCTTGAATGAGTTTTAAACTCAAAAATAATGTGATATTTTTATCTCTCCTCTCTCTTAAACCAAACCAAATCAAAAGGGAACCAAACCAAATAAAAAAGGAACCAAACTAGGTCCAAATCTAGTCCAAATTCAACCAAACTGAAATTGGAAAATTCTAGAAATTAGTTAGCTTTAGTTAGAGCCTCCCTCTCCTATAAATAGAACATGAATCCTTTGAAAAAAAGAGGAGAATTTTACTATTCTAGAACTATGCTGAAATAATGCTAATATTTACTATTCTCTGAAATTCTCTCCAATTTGTAAGAAATTGGAGCTTCCCTCTTTCTTCAATCTCCATTGGTGGCTCCTTCAACATACTAAACCAATTGATTGGTTGGGGGCCTCTACCGTGAACAACGAATCAAGCAATTTGTAAGGTAAGTGGTGAATTTTGCTATAATTTCTCAATGTTTCTCTCTTCTCAACCCCTCTCAAGCTTGAGAAGCTTAATTGGAATGGTTTTTAAATGCTATTGAAGTTAATTAATGAATGGTAGTGAAGAGTTACATAATTTGATGAATGCTATTGAAGTTAATTAATGAATGGTAGTGAAGAGTTACATAATTTGATGAATGCTATTGAAGTTAATTGATTAATGATAGTTAAGAGTTACATAAATTTTCATTTATGTTTAATTCAAATGGTTTTTATGTAATTTCTCTCTCTCACTCAAGAAATGGTCATACTCATGACCCATTCTCAATCCAAATGAAGCTTTTCATAAAGTTTTTCCTTAATCCAAGATTAATCTATACTTGAGGTCAAATTGATGGCTTTTTTCTATGCTTTTAGTTTATGTATTTCATGAATATTGATGATTCAATCCATTATGGATTAATGATCCAATTAGGGATCATTCTAATTATTTTCTTAATGATAAGATTTATCCCTTAGAAAAATTGAGATTTATCAGTCATAGCAGCGGAGCTATGGCAAAATTTTTATAAAAATTACGCATAAAATAATTTCATTCAAATCATGAAAAGAGGACTTCCTACCATATTCTAGGAATTATAATCCTAGATTAATTGAAAGATATTCATTGTAAGCCTAGAGAAATTGATTTTTATATTATGCATAATTGATTTTCATGCATAGAGGTATGCATAAACGATTATTATTTTAATATAAAAGTGTTACTTTTCTCATATTTGAAATTCATGCATAGAGGTATGCATAAAAGATGAATATTTTATTATAAAAGAGTTACTTTTAGCATAATTGAATTTCATGCATAGAGGTATGCATAAGAGATGAATATTTTATTATAAAGGAGTTACTTTTAGCATATTTGAATTTCATGCATAGAGGTATGCATAAGAGATGAATATTTTATTATAAAAGTGTTACTTTTAGCATAATTGAATTTCATGCAAAGAGGTATGCATAAAAGATATGGGAAGTGATAAGATGTGATAAGATGCATATGAGATGAGCTAGGATGTGATAAGATGAGTTAAGAAGTGATAGGATGTGTATGGGATGAGGTAAGAAATGTATGTGATGGGATAAGATGTATATGGGTTGTGATAGGGTGAGATTATGGATGTGAATGTGGAGGTGGATGTATGCATGTAGATGTGAATGTGAATGTGGATGTATGGATGTGAGTGAGGATGTGGATGTAGATGCATGGATGTAGATGTGGATGTATGCATGTAGATGTAGATGTATGAATGTGAATGTGAATGTGGATGTGGATGTATGCATGGAGATGTGGATGTATGCATGTAGATGTAGATGTATAGATGTGGATGTGAATGTGGAGGTGGATGTATGCATGTAGATGTAGATGTATAGATGTGGATGTGAATGTGGAGGTGGATGTATGCATGTAGATGTAGATGTATGGATGTGAATGTGAATGTGAATGTGGATGTGGATGTATACATGGAGATGTGGATGTATGCATGTAGATGTAGATGTATGAATGTGGATGTGGATGTATGCATGTAGATGTGAATGTACGCATATAGATGTGGATGTATGGATGTGAATGTGCATGTAAATGTGGATGTGAAAATAGATGCATGGATGTAGATGTGGATGTGGATGTATGGATGTGAATGTGGATGTGGATGTGGATATATGTATGGATGTGAATATATGATAGGTGATGTGAAGGAATATGAAGTGATGAGATGGAAAATGATGTGATGGGATGAGTACACATATAAATGGAATGTGGAATAAGTAATGTGGATTGATGAGGGATAATGTGGAAAAATGAGAGTTTATATAGAAACTGTATTTGTAAACTGTTTGTAAATATTGTTTGTAAATGGCTGTTTTATGTCAAGAATGCTGGGGAAGCATTTTGACCGTCTTGTGATTAAGGTCGTGGAGACCTAACTGATAAAGTTGCAACTGCTGACGGAGAGTCAATGGTGGACGTCTCGCGTAGCAAGGTCGGCCGAGGTCTTGACCAGCCTCGGTTCGATTAAAATGGTGAGCTTCTGGTATACGGTGGATGAGGGACCAAGGAAGCGCCCTATGAGTGAAGCGCTAGGTCACCTGCGAAGGATCCTAGAGGGTGCTGACCATACGGTGCTCGGGCTCTGGGTCGCCTAGGATACCCACGCGTGCGTCGAGGAAGATATTGGAACAAGGAGTAAGAGTTGTTTTGTGAAACCGGGCATGGATCTGGTTGATTGACCTTGCTGGTCTTCAATGGATAAGTCCATGGCTCTTTATATGGATCTGTTGAGGTTGATCTTGCTGATCTTCAACGAGAGTCTATCTGGATTTTTATAAGTGATTATATTGCCGAGTATTATGGGCTAGGAACTATTGAAAAGGCCCCTGAGTGGATAGGTGGTGAGCGTTCTAGTTGCCAATGATGCCATAGATACTCTGATGAAGGAATGATGGGAAATTAAGAATCAACCGGATAATTTGGAAGATTGTGATTAGTGATACTATGGTTTCATTAAAGGATTGTTTTAAAACTGATTGAATCTGTGAAAAAGGCAATTTCATATTGGGTGTGTAAGTGGTGTGACTAGTTTTATTTTTGCATGAATATCCGGCTAGGGGGCCTGGGAACTCTTTTCCTTGGTACCCGAGATGAAACCTAACCAAATTCCTAATTGGATTCCATCACTACAGTGGTTGGGCGGTTGGCTAACCCATGGGACTAGATGGGGTTAGGCTGGACTGATGGATCCATAAATCGAGACTCAATTTTTGTTATTACGATAGATAAAGTGAATCCCGGATAGTAATTGTTCTATGGATAGGAATCAACGGCTGTGCCTCTTTGATGGGGAAAAAAGCGTTGAACTGTAAGTTTCTTCCTTGATCTGACTGAGTATCTTTATAGGTACAATCGGATCAGCTTGATCAGTAATGGTAGACCTTGACTACGTTAGAGAAAAAAGTTATCCTGGTGGAATCGCCCGTGCTTTCCGGGTAAGAGAAGTTTTTCCGAGTCCGGTTTTTGGAAAAAATCGACGGATTAGTCTCTTGTCCGGATATCCGTGTGGTGGACGAGGCCCCGAATGTGGGACCCCTATCCCACGCGAGAAGTGCTACTTTCGCTGTTAGTACCCCGAATCTGTTGCTCGGTGGGAACAGGGATCTCACAGTTGGTATCAGAGCAAATTGACTAATAAAGATCAACTTAGAAGTCAAAGATAACAAAAATTTATCAAGAAGCACAAAAAGGTTGTAATTGTGTGATATAATACATACAATTTGATATTCAAACTAAAAATTCATAAATTAGCAATTGGGTCTTCAATTGGAAGTACCGCAATTGTATGGAATCCCGGACTTGCTTGAGGCCTAAACATGATAGTATTTACCTTATAGTTCCAAGTACCATGACTACCCGTATATACCGAGGGTATAACTGCAGCTCTTTATCGGCACTATATATATGAGTAAATCTAAGACTTGAAATTATAAGCGTTAATGCTATCCAGATAATGATTTCGAATGTGGTTGATATGATTTTTAATTCTGTTTGAGAATTGATGAATTGATTTGGATGCTGATTAAAAAATGATGATTTTTGAAATTTAGTTGAAATATAATAACCTGAACGAAACCACAATGAGGGTGAATGGCACGAGTCCCTGTGATGATATTCATAACTGGAATGATGATAATGAATTCAGCAAATCACTATGAGATTAGTGGATTATGCTATCAGATTGCTCTACTGTTAACACTTGACCGGTAGACCAAGTTAAGGGATGACAAATTGAGAACTTACTTGACTGAAATTCCCGTGGAGGAATGTTCAAAAAGAAATTTGTGGTCTAATGAACCATTATCGCGTTAAAAATATGAATGTTATGATCCGAATGAATTATATTTAATGATGAGTTCTATATAAGGGATATTTATCCCAGTATTCTGTTGAGTTGACAAGAATATAAGGAACCCTAGAATAAATTGGATCTTAAGAAAAATAGTTGTCCTCTACCTTGCGAGATGAGGACATCTCGCATTTTTAAGTGGGGTAGAATGTAAGATTCTCCTCCAGCCTTCGAGGTATACATGAGTAAGAATATCCCTTTTTGATCTTATAATTATTCCCTCTCTAAAATAAAAGAAAGATTCTGTTTAAAAAAGGAAGACCCTTTCCCTAGAATACTTCTCAGGAGTCACGCCTATTTTAAGGATTCAGAACAATGAGTTCAGAAGTGAAAATCGGTGTTTTGGATACCAAGGTTTTGGTTTTCATTCGAGTACGGCCCAAAAGAAGTTCTTTATCTCTTGGGGAGTATAAGAAGTTATCCCCCAGATATTGTGAGCCTTATACCTGAATTCAATGAAAGTAGGTGACTTAGCCTACAAGCTTCTTTTATCTCCTCATCTCAAAGTTCTTAATGTATTTCATAGAAATATGTGCCAAACCCAAATCATGGAAAGACGGTAAAACTTCAGTGATGATAAGATACCGTTGGCTTCTAAGTTACGCTAGCTCCTTCCTTTATATAAGTCGTAACTTTTACCTGTCGCTCACAGTAATCTTACTTCCATCGATCTCCCTTCTTCTTAATCTCCTTCATGGCTTGGCAACAGGAATTAGTTTTATCCATGATGATTTCTCACCTTCAAGACGCAAGCGAGTCTGTGAAGAAAGATTTTATAGAACAGTATGAGCGCTCACTTTTTCCTCACTTGGGAACTTCTGTAGCTCAGACCAAATGGCGGACCTATCAAGACATAACTAGGGTAACACCCTGGGGTCAGCAGCACTTTCGTAACAATGTCCGCTTGGCCATGGTTATTGAAGCTTTGGGTTTGGGTCCCCGATACTACTGCGTCATGAGATCAAGGCATCTTGGGTTTTCTGAGCGAGTCTTCTTACTGGCATGTTTTCTTCCTCATCAGAAGATATGCCTTTACCCCATTTTTGGCTTGCCTCTCAGAGGTCCTTTTGTTAGATCACCTCATACCACTGAGATAGGTGCGGCAATAACCAACAGAATTATTCCCATAGATGAGTTATCTTATACGTGCGCAACTTGTGAGTGCTGCTTTTGTGATCATATGATGGACGGGCTTATGGAAGTGTAAAGAGTTCTTCTATCTTTACTGTATATGTTTCAAGAATGAATAAAGTTTAAATCTTGTTCTTATCTCGAATCTTACTCTCTTTGAGACTTTTTTTTGTGGTTAATCTTAATTAATTTTTCTCTAAGTCTCATATTCATGCATCTTGCAAAATTATCCCAAGTTTGCGAGATGAGGACATCTCGCGTTTTTCAAGCAGGAGTGAATGTAAGATTCCTTCCTAGCCTCTCAAAATATCCATCATATTCCCCTGTAATCAATTCCCGTTTCCGAAATATAAGAGATCTTTTCTCTGCCTGTTTTGGCATAGAGAGAGAAAATATTCTAGAGAGAGAATATTCAGATTATGAATATTTTTGGATAGAAAAATAACTCATCTTATTAAAATAAGTTCCCCTAAAACAGAAATTCAAAAGGAACTTTCCAATGTGCAATTAGAATTAATTGAAAATGGATATGAAGGACCTTAGCCTAAGGGTCTAGATCTTCAAAAAAATTTGGATTATGGTCCAATTAAGGTTCCTATGGACCAATAGTATCAATCCATGTGTAGGGAGGAGATAAATCCTATTTTTAAAAGAAGATACCCAAAAATGAGTAAATGCTCACATAAGATGAAGAGTTGAATATGTACAAGGTTTATTAGTAAAAAACTATGAGTAATATCAAAAAAATGAGATAAATTGAGTATCCAAAAATGAGTAAATGCTCACATAAGATGAAGAGTTGAATATGTACAAGGTTTGTTAGTAAAAAACTATGAGTAATATCAAAAAAATGAGATAAATTGAGTATCCAAAAATGAGTAAATGCTCACATAAGATGAGTTGAAAATGTACAAGGTTTATTAGTAAAAAACTATGAGCAATATTTAAAATATGAGATATTTTGGGTATAATCATTCCATTTTGACACATATGTAAGGAAGGGGAGTCCATTAAAGGAGGTGCATATTTCACAAGCTTGAATGAGTTTTAAACTCAAAAATAATGTGATATTTTTATCTCTCCTCTCTCTTGAACCAAACCAAATCAAAAGGGAACTAAACCGAATAAAAAAGGAACCAAACTAGGTCCAAATCTAGTCCAAATTCAACCAAACTGAAATTGGAAAATTCTAGAAATCAGTTAGCTTTGGTAAGAGCCTCCCTCTCCTATAAATAGAACATGAATCCTTTGAAAAAAAAGAGGAGAATTTTACTATTCTAGAACTATGCTGAAATAATGCTATTATTTACTATTCTCTAAAATTCTCTCCAATTTGTAAGAAATTGGAGCTTCCCTCTTTCTTCAATCTCCATTGGTGGCTCCTTCAACATACTAAACCAATTGATTGGTTGGGGGCCTCTACCGTGAACAACGAATCAAGCAATTTGTAAGGTAAGTGGTGAATTTTGCTATAATTTCTCAATGTTTCTCTCTTCTCAACCCCTCTCAAGCTTGAGAAGCTTAATTGGAATGGTTTTTGAATGCTATTGAAGTTAATTAATGAATGGTAGTGAAGAGTTACATAATTTGATGAATGCTATTGAAGTTAAGAATGGTAGTGAAGAGTTACATAATTTCATGAATGCTATTGAGGTTAATTGATTAATGATAGTTAAGAGTTACATAAATTTCCATTTATGTTTAATTCAAATGGTTTTTATGTAATTTCTCTCTCTCACTCAAGAAATGGTCATACTCATGACCCATTCTCAATCCAAATTAAGCTTTTCATAAAGTTTTTCCTTAATCCAAGATTAATCTATACTTGAGGTCAAATTAATGGCTTTTTTCTATGCTTTTAGTTTATGTATTTCATGAATATTGATGATTCAATCCATTATGGATTAATGATCCAATTAGGGATCATTCTAATTATTTCCTTAATGATAAGATTTATCCCTTAGAAAAATTGAGATTTATCAGTCATAGCAGCGGAGCTATGGTAAAATTTTTATAAAAATTATGCATAAAATAATTTCATTCAAATCATGAAAAGAGGACTTCCTACCATATTCTAGAAAAGAGTTACTTTTAGCATAATTGAATTTCATGCATAGAGGTATGCATAAGAGATGAATATTTTATTATAAAGGAGTTACTTTTAGCATATTTGAATTCCATGCATAGAGGTATGCATAAGAGATGAATATTTTATTATAAAAGTGTTACTTTTAGCATAATTGAATTTCATGCATAGAGGTATGCATAAAAGATATGGGAAGTGATAAGATGTGATAAGATGCATATGAGATGAGCTAGGATGTGATAAGATGAGTTAAGAAGTGATAGGATGTGTATGGGATAAGGTAAGAAATGTATGTGATGGGATAAGATGTATATGGGTTGTGATAGGGTGAGATTATGGATGTGAATGTGGAGGTGGATGTATGCATGTAGATGTGAATGTGAATGTGGATGTATGGATGTGAGTGAGGATGTGGATGTAGATGTGGATGTATGCATGTAGATGTAGATGTATGAATGTGAATGTGAATGTGGATGTGGATGTATGCATGGAGATGTGGATGTATGCATGTAGATGTAGATGTATAGATGTGGATGTGAATGTGGAGGTGGATGTGGAGGTGGATGTATGCATGTAGATGTAGATGTATGGATGTGAATGTGAATGTGAATGTGAATGTGGATGTGGATGTATACATGGAGATGTGGATGTATGCATGTAGATGTAGATGTATGAATGTGGATGTGGATGTATGCATGTAGATGTGAATGTACGCATATAGATGTGGATGTATGGATGTGAATGTGCATGTAGATGTGGATGTGAAAATAGATGCATGGATGTAGATGTGGATGTATGGATGTGAATGTGGATGTGGATGTGGATATATGTATGGATGTGAATATATGATAGGTGATGTGAAGGAATCTGAAGTGATGAGATGGAAAATGATGTGATGGGATGAGTACACATATAAATGGAATGTGGAATAAGTAATGTGGATTGATGAGGGATAATGTGAAAAAATGAGAGTTTATATAGAAACTGTATTTGTAAACTGTTTGTAAATACTGTTTGTAAATGGCTGTTTTATGTCAAGAATGCTGGGGAAGCATTTTGACCGTCTTATGATTAAGGTCGTGGAGACCTAACTGATAAAGTTGCAACTACTGACGGAGAGTCAATGGTGGACGTCTCGCGTAGCAAGGTCGGTGGAGGTCTTCACCAGCCTCGGTTCGATTAAAATGGTGAGCTTCCGGTACGGTGGATGAGGGACCAAGGAAGCGTCCTATGAGTGAAGCGCTAGGTCACCTGCGAAGGATCCTAGAGGGTGCTGACCATACGGTGCTCGGGCTCTGGGTCGCCTAGGATACCCACGCGTGCGTCGAGGAAGATATTGGAACAAGGAGTAAGAGTTGTTTTGTGAAACCGGGCATGGATCTGGTTGATTGACCTTGCTGGTCTTCAATGGATGAGTCCATGGCTCTTTATATGGATCTGTTGGTTGATCTTGCTGATCTTCAACGAGAGTCCATCTGGATTTTTATAAGTGATTATATTGCCGAGTATTATGGGCTAGGAACTATTGAAAAGGCCCCTGAGTGGACATGTGGTGAGTGTTCTAGTTGCCAATGATGCCATAGATACTCTGATGAAGAAATGATGGGAAATTAAGAATCAACCGGATAATTTGGAAGATTGTGATCAGTGATACTATGGTTTCATTAAAGGATTGTTTTAAAACTGATTGAATCTGTGAAAAAGGCAATTTCATATTGGGTGTGTAAGTGGTGTGACTA
Source organism: Cibotium barometz (assembly GCF_041138505.1). NCBI lineage: Eukaryota > Viridiplantae > Streptophyta > Polypodiopsida > Cyatheales > Cibotiaceae > Cibotium > Cibotium barometz. The sequence continues at coordinate 59,542,112 of NC_141056.1, forward strand.
GTTTTATTTTTGCATGAATATCCGGCTAGGGGGCCTGGGAACTCTTTTCCTTGGTACCCGGGACAAAACCTAACCAAATTCCTAATTGGATCCCATCACTACAATGGTTGGGCGGTTGGCTAACCCATGGGACTGGATGGGGTTAGGCTGGATTGATGGATCCGTAAATCGAGACTCAATTTCTGTTATTACGATAGATAAAGTAAATCCCAGATAGTAATTGTTCTATGGATAGGAATCAACGGCTGTGCCTCTTTGATGGGAAAAAAAGCGTTGATCCCAATGATCCAAGTGCAAGTTTCTTCCTTGATCTGACCGAGTATCTTTATAGGTACAATCGGATCAGCTTGATTAGTAATGGTCTTGACTACATTAGAGAAAAAAGTTATCCTGGAGGAATCGCCTGTGCTTTCCGGGTAAGAGAAGTTTTTCCGAGTCCGGTTTTTGGAAAAAATCGATGGATTAGTCTCTTGTCCAGATATCCGTGGGGACGAGGCCCCGAATGTGGGACCCCTGTCCCACGCGAGAAGTGCTACTTCCGCTATTAGTACCCCGAATCTGTTGCTCGGTGGGAACAGGGATCTCACATGTACTCAACAGGTGTCCCACTAAGGCCTTGCAGTCTATTACTCCATACGAAGCTTGGCATGGCAGGAAGCCTTCTATTGGTCACTTGCGTGTCTTTGGTTGCTTGGCCTATGCTTTAGTGCCTGTGCAACAACATAGAAAATTGGATGATAAGGCTGTCAAATGCATTTTTGTTGGTGACAGTGTTGAGAGCAAGGGTTACAGATTGTATCATCCGCAGTCAAAGCGTATCTTGATTAGTCAAGATGTTGTTTTTATGGAAGATGCTGTGCAGCCTTTGTTATCATGTACCAAAGAGACAGATGTGAGCTCAATGGTTAAGATTTTATTTCAATATCTCGTTCGAGATATGTGGACAGTGGAGATTGCATCTCTATACCTCAAACGAGGTATTTCAATGAATGGTCAAGATTTTATTTCAATATCTCATTCGAGATGTGGACGGTGGAGATGGACTAGTCAAATATGCCTAGGGGGATACAGCGTGGCATTGATGTGGATCCGAGTGGCATGAATATCTCGATCGAGATTCTATATTGGTGACATGGATGATGACTGGAAACCCGCACCTGCTACCGTGGCATTAGTTGGTATCTCGTTCGAGATATGTTACTTTAGGCTTGGGAGGCACGTTTTGTGTTTTAATTGATGGCGATATCACGATCTAGGTACTCCACTAGAGATGCGTGAATGTCGTAATTTTAGAGAGAGTGAACGAAAGTGAGTACCCTCATCTTGCAACCGCCCCGGTGTAGGCACCGTCTTTGATGTGAGGATCCGCAAACCATAAAGCAAGTCATGCATACCGGTGTCGGGGAAGCTCCTAGGTGCTATGAATGAAGGACACTGATCTAGCAAGAGCCTCGACTACAATCGGTGGTGCTCCCATCTTGGCTCTGATAATTTCATGGGGTACCGAGGCCTTAGCCCGAATCATTCTAGAGAGCATGGACACAAGTGGTCACTCCATCGATCTCCATCCATCGTATGTGCGTCCTGTGATCGACTGTGATGATCTAGGCTAGGCCCCCAGATCTGTACTCCATATAGCATTGCCGATGTGACCAGCATGTCAAAAAGCCACAACTTAGTGCATGGATCCTAAAACTGTACCTGTGAGCACATCCTCTCTAGACCTCCTAGTGCTACATATCCTCTAGTCAATCTGGCCTTTGCTGCCCCCCTCATGGAAAATGTGGGCCCAGTGAGAACACCACTCCAAGATATGTGTATGAGTCAACATACTCCACTTTCTCCTGCCCATATGTGAAAATAGGTGCTGATCTCCAGACCCAGTGAGTTGTAGTATTAAACAGCATAACCTTGGTATTACCAAGGTTAATTGAGAGCCCACTGTCTTGTACTACATAAGCATGTAAAGTATCCAAGTGCCTCTGCATACCCTCTAGTGAGTCTGCTATAAGCACAATATCATCAGCATACATATAAGAGCAGAGGTATCCAAGTGCCAGCCAACTGCGCTCCTCTGTCCCCTCGTGTCCCAATATAATCAGAGATCTCATCAATGTATAGTCCAAATAGAGTTAGAGAGAGCGAGTAGCCCTGCTTCACCCCTATAGTGGAGTGTACTGGCTGGGAGAGACCCTCTGAAGTCCGCACCTGCCCAGCTACTATCTCATAAAGTGCCATAATACCCCAAATGAGCTCACATGGAATCCCCAAGTCTTGCAGCCCCTGCACATCAGTCTAGCTCTGGGCACTGTGTCAAAGGCCTTGCGGAAATCCACAAAGCGATAGCCCTGAGGGTAAAGATATGATCCAAAGTAGAGAATCTCCTCCTGAAACCAACGTGTCCTTGAGCTCAGACCCCTTGTCTCCCTGCCCATCTGCTCAACTCCTGATCAAAAATAGAGTACCGGCACAATCGTGGAAGTACTCCAAGTCCCAAGAAACCCCTCACACATGGCTCTATTAAACATGAGAGCTAGCAAGTCTACAATCATATCTCTAGCATGTATGAAATGCTTGGCTACAATGCCCTCATGATCCTGTGCCCTCCCTGCATGCAATCTGTTGATGGCCATCCTCACCATCTCTACTGTGAAGCAGGTCAAAGTGGGTGGACAGGGCTCTAGAGGGTTCGGTAGTGGTGGCTGCTCTAGTACTGTGTAGAGGGAGGCTGCATACTTGCCCTATGTATTTGAAGAGGTAATGGCCGAAGGCAAGGGGTGCTCTCTAAGCAATCTCTAGGCCTCCCCAGAATCCTGACTCAAAACCAGCTGATACATGTCTCTCTCCAGCCAAGCTAAGAATGCTCTCTTCTTTCGCCGAATGAGGCATCAGAAGATGATGCGTGACTGTCTATATGTAGTAACACCTTTGGCCACCTCTCTCTATAGTCGGCCATCTATAGCCCGGCTCTGAGCTCCCTACAACCATCATCATACCAACTATTCTGGGGCATGCTCCCAGGACGTGATCGTACTGTGGGCTGCGTGTGTGGGAAGGCCGTCACTACAACTGTATGTAAAGCCTCTGTCAGGATCTATGCGAGCTTTGCTAATGGCCTCTATGGATCCTGTGCACTCAACAAGCTGTAGATCTGTGTAGTGTATACTCCATCAGTCTCTCTTCAGAAGGTATATCGCGGGTGATAGGAGGACTGCCCAACCTGGCGGGTACTGTAGTGTAAATCCACCCGTAATAAAGGACAGAAGTGCATGATCCACCGTAACTACGATGGGCTTGGGGCCAATCGCAAAATCCTAGATACTCAGGATGAAGGCCGGCAAGGCTAAAACATAATCCATTGTGTTCAGGGATTTCATTAACGTCTTCACAATTTTGTGATCACGTTAACAAAACCTATTGTTAACATATTAAAACTTGTGATCACATTGTATATTCACATGACCTGAGCAATGACCTGCCAGAACCCACTAGTCTCGTAACACCTCCGAGCTTTTAGTTTTCCCGGCGGGCCCGCCGGAAAAAACAAAGAACACCGGCGGTACTATTCTGTATATAAACACTGCCCGACACCCATCGTACAACTTTTGGGGAGATAGTCCTTGTTTTGGGGGCGTGATATCTCTCCTCAAAGTACTTGTAGAGCTCTCGAGTTGCTAGAAGTGTCCTCTTGGGAAGAACGTCCTTATCTTAGGGGCTGTCGTCTTTCCTTGTAGGCACTCCTAAGGCTATTGAGCCACTCGTCCTTAGTTCTTTGAACTGGGGGCAGGGTGTGGTTCGTAGCTAATACTTGCAGAGATTTAGGGACAAATTTGGAGTCATTCAGCTTTGCATTTGAGCCACGTACGTAATCTACCTCATTCTGCTTTATGAATGGTTTGATGGAGCCAAGAGTCCTGCTTAGGGGCTTGTATTGGTTCTTGATACTTGATATAGTTTAGAGTAGACAAGGGTCTATTGTCCTATACTAGAGTATTGGGCAAGCATAGATCTTTGATTTTCTTTGTGAATGTTAGAGAAGGTCTATTGTCCTATACTAGAGTATTGGGCAAGCAAGGATCTTTGATTGTGTAAAGTATCCTTAATTGGGTACAAAAGGCATCCTTCATTGGGGGTGCAATGTGCATGATAGTTTCGAAGTAGTTTTGTAGTAAGACCTTGCAAGATAGTTTGAAGTAGTTTTGTGTTATGTGATGATCTTTTGTATTTGTCAAGATAGTTTCGAAGTACTTTGTCAGCTAATGTATGTTTTGTAATACGTGAGTGATTTGTTGTTTTTTCATTTGTGTATTCATTGTTATATGCTTGGTTGAATAGGTTATTTGTTGAGATGGAGGACAATGTTGGATCCAGTGATACCTCCAATAGAGTCCAAATTTCAAATAGCAGGAAAAAAAAGGCACCTGGGATAGAGTGGCAATATGCAATTAACGTAGGTGATCGATTCATAGATTGGGAGTGTAAGCTATGCCATGCAGTAAAATCAGGTGGGGCGCCTCGACTAAGAGAACACTTTTTAGGCGGACCGAAGAAAAAGTCATGTACCCACCCCTCTACACCTATAGTGGCCAAACGCATAAGAGAAGAAATTCAAAAGAAAGATTCAAGAAAACATGACACTCCTACTGTTAATGTATCAAGGCAGCAAGAACACTGTTGTTCTAATCATCAAACTCCCGCTACATCGCCTACTTGTACCCCGAACGGCAATGTGCAACCAGAAAGTAATCTACCCAGTGCATCTTCCTGCAAGTGAAACTTTGACGTAGGAAATATACCCATGCATCAAACTTCATTGCAAGAAAGCCTATGTCAAGGTCAACTCGATGATGCACAACTTGCCCTTGCTAAAGCGATTTACTTTTCTGGGAGTGCTATGATGATGGTGGATAGTGAGCATTGGAAGAGAGCATGGAAGAAAATTGGTGAGTTTGGACCAGGGTTTTCACCGCCTACGTACCATGCTATGCGAAATGATCTATTAGAGAAATGTTATGCGCAAGTAAAAGAACGTGTACAAAGAATAATTCTTAGCAATATAGAGCTTTCTAGATGTAGTATAGTAAGTGATGGATGGTCTAATGTGCAAAGAAAACCATTAATTAATATAATGGTTATTTCACATAGAGGTGAGACTTTCATCTGTGCCGTGGATTCAGCTGGTTCAATCAAAACTGGGGCTTACATTGCTCAAGTCATTAGCTCTGTGTGATAGAGGAAGTGGGTGCCAAAAATGTAGTCCAAGTCGTCATGGACAATGCAAAAAATTACAAAAATGCATCCAAAATCTTACAGCGACAATATCCACATATTTTTTCGGTAGGCTGTAATACTCATAGTTTGAATCTTGTATTAAAAGATTGGTATAAATCTGATGATACCAAATGGTTTGCCTCAATTGTCGACACTGCTCACCAGCTTGTGAGATTCATGCTCAAGAGACAGAGAGTGTTAGATATTTTTCGACCTCGCATGTCAGTTATGTTAAAGCTTCCAGCGGAGACTAGGTTTTGCACTCACTTTTACACTTTTGAGTCTCTTCTTAGAAATAAAGATGCAGTTTGCGAAACATTTACATGCATGGCATTTCAGGACTGGGAGAACACTCAACTTGAAAAAGTGAAAGAGAAAATCAAAGTCTTGAAGGCAGCGCTTACGAGAAGAAGTTAGTGGAACAGTGTGATGGTGGATGCATACCATGTAATGATGCCTGTTATGTATGCCGTACGAAGTCTTGATCAAAGAGCGCCTAATCTCAGAAAAGCATGGATACAATGGTGGACTGTCCAGCGGAGTTTGGAGTGTCCTGAGAAATTAGAGCATTCAGTGGTGGAAAAGCAATGGCGTGTACCATTCTCCAGTAGACAAAGAAAAGTTCTATTGAAGTACTTTCATGCTAGATGGATTGGAGCGCATTCACCACTACACAGTGCTACTTACATGTTAGATCCTGAATATTGGAATATGGATTTGATGTCCAACGTTGAGGTAGTGCAAGATTTTTTTAAAGTGGTAAACACTTTCTATAATAATGATGATGATTGTGTAAAGTGCATAAAGGAGATGACCTCATTTCGATTGAAAGAGGGTTTATTTTCCAACTCCCTTGTTCAACAAATGACTAAAGAGCAACCTGCATGGAAGTGGTGGATGATGAATGGTGGTGAGCATTATGCTTTATTGCGCAACCTTGCGATGAAGGTTCTAAGTCAGTGCTCTTCAAACTCAGGCTCAGAAAGAAACTGGAGCATGTACAAATATATTCACAGTACTATTCGCAATCGACTTCTTGCAGATCGAGCAGATAAACTTTTTTACATGTATTGCAATGAAAAGATCTTGCGAGACATTGAAAGCGAAGAGTATGAAGAAGATATGCCCAGATGGATGTACAATTGTGATGATGTAGTAGATGAGAACTTTGATGTTGGATGCACTTTGTGCACCACCCTTGAGATAGAAGACAATTTAGACATTGACTTAGATGAGCTTAATTTAGCAGACAAGAGAGTAAACGGTGAAAGAATTTTGGAGCAAGATACTGACATAGAGGAAGAAGTCACTTCATTAATTTCATAAAAAGTACTTGTACAAATGATCGTATTTGGAGAAATTATCAATACAAAAGTAGGATTTGTCTTTCTTAGCTTTCATCTTGAAATAAATTACGAATTGCACTAGGAGTTGCATCTAAAGGTCCTGGTGGTTTATATTCGCTAGCCATGCCGAACACTATATAAATACCTTGATTTATTGGGACACTGCACAATGCACATGTGGAAGTATTTTGCATTTGCCTCACTAAACATATTAAGTGGTAGTAGTGTCCACAAGGTAGTATATACTAGCCGCTCCACCCATCAAATACTTTGTAACATACAGGACATTGGGGGGTGGAGGAACTAGTAGCCTCAGCAGAAACTCCCACAAGATCAGGATGTATCAAAAAATGAGAGAGGTGGTTTCCTTGGCGCACAGGAGCAATACGTGAAGAGATGCTTTGCACATCTTGGCTGATCTTTGTGAGCTACTCTTGAATCCCTCTATTGGCCGGGGGAGGAGTTGACGCTTGAGTTAATCGCTCAGCTTCTTTCTCCTTCTCTACTAGCTATGCCCCTAAGCTTTCTTTGACCTTGTTTAACTCCAATCCAGCGCCCTCCACCATGAGAGCAAGTTCTTCCCTTGTGAATGTCACTGTCTCTTCACTATGTCATGGGTGTTGACAGTGGCCTCTCTGGAGGCGAAGTCCACTGGAGTTTCTAGGATAAATTGAGCATATAGCATCTTAGCAAAATAGAGTGGAGCGTCGACGTTATGGAGAGGACGACCGTACACCTCCAAGAAAATGCGCTCGGCATTAGTTTTGATATCATTGTGAGTGAAACGTGAAATCTTCCATCTTCCCTTCTTAATCTCGCCATCTGGACATGGCCATATTTCCTTTATCATTTCTGTGGTTACGCGTTTGTTTATGTCTTTCCATTGGGCATAAGTTGGATTTGTCCATTTCGACAACCTGCGTGCTGTTCTTGTAGCTTCGCGGGCTGTCAGGCCATGTGCAAGGGCCTTCATTCGCTCATATGCCTTCTTGGCTAACTCTTGATGCTCGTTTGCTTGCGCCTCTGCCATATCTGCATGAACATAAATGACTTTAGGATTTTAATGAACTGTAAAGATCAACGTAAGATAAATTGACCATTACTCTCAAAAACTTAAAGTTAAACACCACGAGAGGAGATATGTATTGCAAAGACTCGATGAGAAATATCCACTTGACTCCAAAAATACTTCAAACAATGCGCGCACATCAAATTTTGAAGAGAAAACATAAACTTAAACACCACAAGAGGAGAGAGATATTGCAAAGACTCAATGAGATAATATTTCAAACAATGGACACATCAAATTTTGAAGAGAGAAACAAAATGCCATTCCTGAAACTTAATCTCCTGATATTGTATCATTACAAAGTTGGGGTGAATGACACCGATAGCTCTACAAGAGGACGTTGTGCCCTCGTTGGGTCAGTATTTAGTGATCTAAAAAATTCAACTACTTGCAAAATTGATTTTCGCTCATCGCGATTAGGCAGAAACATCCAATTTTTGACTCTATGAATAATAGTATCCATGGTAACTTTGTCATAGGAACTATTATCCATCCACAACTCTTGTACTTTCTGCCAAAAGTCATATAAAGTTTGTAATAAATATCCCAAGGCAAAAACATCAGATGCAAGAGTGTATGCATCTGTCAAAAATGGATCATAAAGCTCCGGGGCTATCCACGGCCGTTTATTTCGCTCTCTGTCTGCGTAGGAGACCGCCTGTGCCACCTTCTCAGGGTTCTTGTCTGCTTCAAATACAAAATTGAGAGACACCCGTTTTTTGGGCGCTCTCAGCAGTAACCCCCAATCGATAATACCTATGCGTGGCTTCAACTCTTTTGTAAAATCCAACACTACATTGAATGGATGTAGGTCGGTATGTACAATTCCTGCCAGATGTGCTGCCGCTAGGCCTTCCACCAGGGCATGCATAATATGTGGCATGGTTATTACTATTTGTTTTATTTTAGAAAGTTCTAGATGACTTAAAGGAATATTATCAGGCGGGGGTTGTCTCCATCCTCGATCCAAACGGAAAATTGCCCTGGTGAACTCACTCAATCTGAAGGGAACCTTCAGAAGAGTATCACCAAGAGAGCTGCCATTATAGTACGGGAAAATAGTGATCCAAGGAGCTTCTTTTGTAAAGGCAATACACCTGACAATCGATGGGTGTAGAACTTGCATGCCCTGCTCTGCCTGGAAGCTCTCGAACTTGGCGCTGCCTTATCCTTTGTAGTGCTTTCCGCAAAAAGTAATGTGCTCCGGTAAAAATGATATACCTTTAACTGTATACTCTTTTACTATGCCAAAAACACCAGAGCCTATTGTTCGCCCTTCGAACAGAGCCTCGTGCGGGATGCCAATGAGATGTGTGCACATAGAATTGTAGATGGTACGATTAATGACACCTGTACCACTTGCATCTGCCTGGCTGGATGTTGCAGCGACGTCCTGGGCAATGCGCACTCTTTTGGGGAGGGACTCTGCATCCAACGCCTTCATGCACTTGCTCTTGGCTCTTTTCTCGCTCCATACAACGTCCCATAACTGTAGACGTTGCATATTAGCTTCAGGCGGGGCGGCATCTCTAAGATCACTGCATGCTACACGCATGCTCCCCAAAATGGTTCGTGTTATATGTTGATGGTTGAAATCTGCTATCTTCTGTCTATCAAGCAACTCAGCGTTGCCTCCTCTTCGAAGCCGACGCTGTGCATTTTTCCATATCTGGTCTATTAGATCTCGCATGAGTATCTCAGACTCATTGATCTTTTTGACGACATCATCAGCACATTGTGACACTGTGATGACTGCTTCAATGCGAATTGCTCGTAGAACGATTTTACGCTCTTCGGGGGAAAGCATGTTGGTCGTCTTCGTAAATCTAGCAAATATCACTAAACACAAAAAAACAGAATATCAAACATTACTGAAATCAACATCAAGTAAACGTGAGAGAATAGCAACAAGTGTATCATTACTTATCAATGTTCAAACAAAAACGAAATATCAAATAATTTTAATGAACTCAACATCATCCAATACATCATCAAACGTGAGAGAACTGCAACAAGTGTATCATTACTTATCAATGATCAAACAAAAACAGAATATCAAACAATATTACTGAACTCAACATCATGCAATACATTATCGAACGTGAGACAACCGCAACAAGTGCATTATTACTTATGAAGTGTATACATTATCGAATGAGAGAGAGAGAGAGGGGGGGAGGAAGAGAGAGAGGTGTGACAGATAGAGAGAGAGGAAAAACTAAATGACATTTTTAATAGTTTTGTGAGTTCCTAAAGAGAGGAAAATAATGTTTTGTGATCCTAAAGCACTCCTCATCTACACACCTATCGTGATAGAGAGAGAGATGTGAAGTGTATCATGAGAGAGAGAGAGATAGATTTGTGAAGTGTATCATGAGAGAGAGAGAGAGAGAGAATTGTGAAGTGTATCATGAGAGAGAGAGAGAGAGAGAGGAGAGGAAGAGAGAGTTGTGACAGATAGAGAGACGAAACATTAGATGACATTTTTAATGTTTTTGTGAGTTTCTAAAGAGGAAAATAATGTACTGTTTTAATTTTTAAGTAAATAGAGGGAGAAAAAAGAAATTATTAGGAATTATGTATATTTTAAGAGAAATAAAAAGAAATCCTTATCTACACATCTATCCTGTTGTGAAGTGTATCATGAGAGAGAGAGAGAGGGGGGTAGGAAGAGAGAGATATTCATATTTTTCGAGTTACGAATCACGATATTATAAAATAAAATGTTTAGACAATATGATGTAAACTTTGATCCATGAAATACTCATGCCGCGTTAGCAACTAAGTATCGCATGGATCAAACACAATAAAAACAATACAAGTCAAATCAAACAAATTTACGATATTTTTTCGACCGCGTTAACGATCATATGCCGTAATATGCAAGCAAATTTACGACATTTTTTCGACCGCGTTAACGATCAAATGCCGCAATATGCAAAAAACAATTTATGCACTAGAGCGGACGACACCAACTTGCCGCGTTAACGACAAAATGCCGTCCGATTCTATGGGAATACGAATAGGATACGAATATACACTGGCCGCGTTACCGACCATATGTCCGCATTTGACAAAGGGAAGGGAAGGGAAGGTGACATCGCCATAACGATACTATGCTTGCCGCGTTACCGACTAGTACCGCTACGGCCTGCCATACTTACCATAGGACATAGACTAGCCGCGTTACCGACTAAGTGCCCCAGGGTAAGCACCATTCCGAAGAATGGCCTTACACACACACCTGTCGTGTGGCGGACCACCCACATCCTGTCGCGCATTGCGACAATGGGCGGCTGCCCGCACGAACACACACCCACACACACATCCCTCGTGTGGCGGACCACCCACATCCTGCCGCGCATTGCGACAGTGGGCGGCTGCCCGCACGAACACACCCACATACACACACACACACACACACACACAAGTTTCATTACCTGTGTATGCTGTCAGTAAAATGAACTCCCAAAGGGCCCCCCGGGCCCATATATATAGGAAATTGTACCCCGCCGGGCTGGATGACGACCCCGCCGGGACCCGTCGGGGTTTTCTTTTCCCCGACAGGACCGCCGGGTATAGCAAAAGCCCGGCGAGATTTTATCCGGTTACCAGGTCGCTTGCCACCGGCTTTTTTGAGAACATGTTAACATGTTAACATGTTAATAACATGTTAACACATGTTATTAACAAAAAAAATTTTGTGATCACGTGAATATAAAATCATTGACTGTGTTGGACCCATGTCTATGTGGAAAGCAAGTAAAGCCACTAGCAAGTGGATACTGTGACATGAAAAATTGATATCTTTCATTTTCAATTTTGTGCATATTTTGATGGTTTCTCAATGGTAATAAGGTGGAAGCTTGTTCAAGAAGATTACGGCGCCCACAATGGAATAACGGCGTGGTGATGCGGCAGCTTGGCGGCTACCCCGATAACAGCATTCTATCTTCAAATATAATCGTTTTACTTGATTTAGGGTGCACACATTGTAAATGCCACAAGTATACTTGATAAATACTTTGGTATGGTAGATAGGCTAGTGATGTGGAAAATACAAGTGGGCCTTCATGCTCACATGGATTTTAATTGTATTATAAATATGATATTCACCATAAGGCTACAAGTTGGGGAGTGTGGAAGGCATGTGGAGGAGTGTGTGTAGGTGCATAATTGGGAAAGATTCTTCTAGAATGCCTACATGGAAGAGGAGAATTCCGCCATGTGTAAGTGGGATCTCCACCTACATGCCACTTGGACTTGGCCTAAAGTCAAAAAGTCTTCAATTTAATAATCAATAGAAGACTTAGCTTAAGAGGACAATTGATGGTGACATCTACCCTTGTCATCACTGAAGGGTTGAAGATTTTTATGTTGTAATTTGTAACAATGGAAGAGAGGGTGATTCTCCACCTATAAAAGGAGCCCTCCTCTCCCTTTCAAATCAATGAATGAAGCCTCCTCAATTGAGCATTTTGTGTCATTGCCATTCTCTTATCTTTCAAACCCTTATTCAAACACTCTCTTTACATGTGAATATCTCATTTAGCATTAGCTCCTCATGCTTAACCCAATTTTGGACCTCTTTGATGATTCATGATAAGGGGGATAAGGAGTTATTATCTTGATGGGCCTGTGACTTCTCAAGGTAGCCCTTGCCTGATTGCCGCCCTCCTTTGGAGGTACCAATGGTTTTAGCGATAATGTGAGCACGTGAAAAGACTTTGGGGACCATAGGTAAATCTTTACGATTGTCCACTGAGTAATGTTAAGCCTTACCCTCTAGCTTGAATCATGAAGGAGATGAGAAGCAAGAGGCTATGTGAAAATTGAGGTTTCATGCAAAGAGAGGGAAGTGCAGTTTTTATGGTCCAATACCCAAATTTCAACCGATAATTACTCATCACTTGGGTATTGATTTCTAAAATTGATCATATGGCTAGGAAGCTCTTTATATGCTCTTTCCACTCATGTAACTAATTTCTTAATCCTTTACTTCATTGATGATCAGAATTTCTCCCAAAGTTGTTAACTTTTAGGCGAATTTTGGCAGTTTTATAGTCTTGTAGTAAAATGCTCATAACTTTTCGCTCGGTTGTCCGTTTTTAAAAGTTTTTATATGGACACGAAGCTCTCTTCAAGCTCTACGCATCTATGTAATCCTCTTTTACACAGCCTATATGGATTTAAAACTGCAATTCTCTATGTATCTCTATTTTTATAGAGACTTTTGGCTCATTGCTTGAAAAACAATCATACAGAGGAAAATTGCTTCATTAAGCAAGCACATGAGAGAAGGCAAGTGCAGGGGATGAACACTAATTTTAATTGCATGGATAAGAATAATATTACTTATGAAATTGGACCTCCACCTCGACCTTTCATGCAAAGAGGAATCCCAGAACCCTATAAGCAACAATTGTAGCAAGGATTACCCGCACAAGCCTGACCTCCATTTCTACGAGGGCGAGGGCAAGGTGGAATGAGGGGACAAAGGCCAGGGTCACCATATTGGCCATATTTTGGCCGGGGTTATCAAGGATATGGAAGTCCTAATACAATTACCCAAGGATTAGTGATTTGTTGGAACTGCCACCAAGAAGGCCACATTGCTGCATATTGCCCGAATGCAAGGGCACACCAAGATTATGTTCCTTTATGCAAGCAATGCAGTGAGGAGGGCCACGAGGAGAAAGATTGTCCTAAAAGTAATGCAAAATTAATAGGGGACAAAGGGAAGCAAATTGTAGATGAGGGTCCAAGTACTTTAGCAAATTTAGTGGAAGTAGTCCCTATAGTAGGTGCTAGGAAAGAATCGATAGACAGAAAATCTAGAAAGGTGACGTTTTCTCATAATCATCCAATGGTGGGAGTTCTCACTAGATCCCAGGGGAAAGTGCAAAGGACTGCAGAAAGCTTGCCAAAATCAACCCAATTAGAAGGAGGAAAAGTAAGCGTGCTTAAGGAGGCATCTTTAGAGGAAGTTGCAGAGAGTCAAGAGCTAGTGTCGGATGAGCAATCGTCTGATCAACCTCCCATAGCATGCATTGGAAAAGGCCCTCAACTTGGTGTAACACCTTTCCCTGATAGATTAAAAGTACCACGTGCTAAGAAGGGCGGGATAGGTGCTAAAGTTGATCCAAAATCTCAATTTGATTTATGGGATATATTGGAACGGTGTGAGGTGTCTATTAGTCTACCTACATTAGCGGAGATCTCTCCAATATGTCGAAAGCAGATGTATCAACGACTTGCACGTCGACGTTCGCGGGTGAGAAAAGAAGTGACTCCTAAATAACCTTTGGAAACAGGAGTGCAAGTAATTGATATGTTTATGGATTCTGAGGCTCCGACTATTACGGTAGAAATTGGGCATCATCAGGTCATGGAGGTACAGCTAGATGGAGGAGCTGCGGTGAATCTCATGATTGAACACACAATGGAAGAGTTGGGCCTAAAGGGTTTAGAGCCCACAAATATCATGTTGCGAGTAGCAGATCAACGTCGAGTGAAACCATTAGGTCTGCTTCAAGGAGTAAAGACTATAATAGCTGGATTGGAGTTTTGGGTTACCTATCTCGTAGTGCGACCGCATTCCTATGGTGTAGTGTTTCCAATCTTGGTAGGACGACCTTGGTTAGTACAAGCTCGATGTGTTCAAAAGTGGCATAAAGGGATAATAACCATAGGTCTACGCATGGATAGAGTTCAATTGAGGGTTGTGTCTAAAGAATTCTTGAGGGAGTTCACTAAACCACCTTCTACAACCAAAGAAATGACGGGATATGGAAGTGATACATCCGTTGGTGAGGAAGTAGTCCAAGAACGCTTTGCATTAAATAAAGATAAGTATGCTCATTTTCTTCAAAATGGGTATCAAATGCAAATGGTTGATACGGATGAGCCTATAATGCAAAAGAGAGAGTGCTCTAACTTTGCTTTGGATGCCGGTATGGGAGAATATCGAGTGCATTTTTCTTCGGAGAATGACTCTGACAATGACATTACCGATTGGTTGTCATCACCAGAGGAGTGTGTAGTGGATTGCTTTTGCATGGATACAATCAGCAGAGGAGAGCAGACGATGGGGATAAAGCAAGGCACCAAGAGCTATATGCCCTTATTGAGAAATTGCAAGAGCAGTTAGAGCTAGAACGAGTTTTTTCTAGTGAGTCGATGGACGCATTATTAAGGAAGGTGAAGCTGCTAGAGGAAGATAAGGGACAAGCTGAGATAAAAATTAGACATTTGCAAGATTTGACCTTGCAACTTGAAGAGTGCCGTCATGAAGAAGAAACTTCTTGGGAAGCCTTACTTCGAGAAAAAGATCGTGAGATTGGTCGTTGTCGACAAGAACTCAAATATAATGCGAGGTATACTCGAAAGTTGCTCAGAGAATGTGAGAGATATAAGCAAAAAGATAACAAGAGTGAGGATGGCTCGTCATTGCAAAAGATGAGTAGAAGGAAAAATTGATTGAGGTAGTGAGGGATGCTTTTATGGTCCAAATTGAGGAGCCTATCAATGATGAAGAGGAAATAGACCCTTTAATGGTGATACCTTATACCCATGAAAGTCTTGTAAGTGCTCATTCTTCGCACGAAGAGGAGGGGGAGTGTAACACCAAGCAAAAGTTTCTAGAAAATGTTTGTTTCAAAGTGAGAGACCATCCACCTATACAAGCTAGATCTCGTCGACGATCAGCCTTTGTTTCTGATGCATTAGAAATTACTCAGCGCTGGGAAGTTGAAGAGGGAAAATGCTTTACATTGGGGAGTCAATTGCAAGAACGAACCTTAACTAGATTGAGAGAGGTTCTACAAACATACAAACATGTCTTTGCTTGGTCCTATAAAGACTTGCAGGGAGTGAAACCTGAGATATGCCAGCATTACATTGATTTAGAGCCAAACGCTAGGCCAGTATGCCAACGTCAAAGGCGCACAAACCTTGTCTATGCAGAGCTTGTGAAAGCAGAAATAACAAAGCTGTTAGATGCGGGTTTCATTTATCATGTGGCATACAGTGAGTGGGTTTCCCCAATTGTAATTGTTCCAAAGAAAAATCGTAAGATTAGAATTTGTGTAAATTATCGAAAGCTAAATGATAAGACTAAGAAGGATCACTTTCCATTGCCTTTCACTGATCAAGTTCTAGACCGAGTAGCAGGGCATAAATTGTATTCCTTCTTAGATGGTTTTAGCGGTTATAATCAAATACAAATCCACCCAGATGATCAACCAAAAACCACTTTTACAACAGAATGGGGAACGTATGCTTATCGAGTGATGCCATTTGGATTATGTAATGCTCCATCTACTTTCCAACGGGGGTGATGATGGCTTCATTTCAAGAGTTTTTACAAAAGTGGATGGAAATCTTTTTGGACGATTTTTCAGTTCAAGGGGATGAGGAGGATATGCCTAAGAAGTTGGCTAAGGTCTTTGATCGTTGTCAGCAAACCGGTATTTCCTTGAATCCGGAGAAATGTGTTTTTGGCATTGAGAAAGGAATCTTGTTAGGTCACGTGATTTCATCTGAGGGCATTACTGTGGATGATAGTAAAATCAATAAGATACGTGATCTGCCTGCTCCTACAACCATGAAGCAATTACAAGGGTTTTTGGGACATGCTAATTATTATCGCCGATTCATATTGAATTTTGCTTCGGTGATAAACCCTTTAACTACTCTTCTTCGGAAGGATGTACCCTTTGAATGGTCACAAGATTGTCAGGAGGCTTTTGATACGATCAAAGATCGATTGATAAAAGCACCAGTTTTGATACCCCCAGATTGGTCTAAACCTTTTCATATTCATGCAGACGCTTCACACACAGCTGTAGGAGCAGTTCTTTGTCAAGCAGACGATAAGAAGGTAGACCATCCGATTTATTATGCGAGTCATAATTTGACAGAGACAGAGAGAAATTACATTGAAATGAGAAAGGCATGGTTCTGATATAAGGGAATTTCAATCAGGCAATGACTTCCATGGTTAGTTGTGCTACTATTGTCTTTATGAAATATGGAAGTGAGTGGAAGGTAGTTTTCCTAGAGTTTTGTAGTTATGGATGGGTTGTTTCCTATTTGTTAAAGTGGAAATATTATAGACATAGTGAGGATGTTGTGGTAGTTGCTAATTTTTACTGTTTCTTGGGATTTGATGTTTGCTTAATAAACCTTTTTGGTTTATCTATTGGTTAGTGTTATATAAGTCTTGTAGTGGTGTTTGCAACTTGGATTTTCATTCACTCATTTATGTGTGCTGATGTGAAGGTGTTGAAGGTTTGTTTTTGTTTTTGTTTGTTTGTTTGGTACGGTATACTTCTAGTGTATGGTTGGTGATTGTTTCAGAGTGATGAAGTGGAGATGTGATGCTAGGCAGTGATGGTGAAGAAGTTAAGTGTGGGGGAAGCTGTGAAGTAAAGTTGCTGCTGTGTTCGGCGAGGACGCTCACATTTCAGTGTGGGGGGAATGATGACCCCTGGATCGAAGCCATTTTTAGCAATTTTTAGGGTTTAAATAGGGTTAATTATGGTCATTTTGGATGCATTTTCATAGTATTTGAAAGCATGTGTGTGTGGAATGTCATGGTATTTGCATGCATCATGATTGTCGATGTTGTCCATTGGTGTAAGCACATTGCATGGGAATGGTGACGATTAATATTGTTTTGTACATAAAGAGGAGGTTGTATGTAAGTGGGTAGAGAGAAGAGAGAGATCTAGGGGGAGAGAACGAGGGTTAGTATGATGAGTTTCGAGCTCAAGCTTTGAGGATGGTTAGGTGGGAACGCAAGTTTGGAGACCTTAATGTGGTTACAAATGAAAAATTCCAAATTAAAAAATGGAGGGGTGGGTAGTTTTAGCACCCGTTGGTACCCACCAATTTCTTGAGAGAATAGAAGAGAGAGAGAGGAAGCGCTTCTTTCTCTGGCTAACGTGGAGAACAGGAGGAGGAGGAGGAGGAGGTAAGCCTGCTTATTTGTTGGTTGTTAATGTGTGTGTGTGTTTCATCTTGATTGTTGCAGAGGGAGCGGAAGGAATTCTGGTTTTCTCTTGATCGCGCCTGGTCTGCATGAGAGAGTAGCGAGAGAAAGTATCTCTTCATTGTTCCAGAGAGAAAGAGAGAGACCCTATCTCAGCCCCAAACGCCCCATATGCCTCCCCGACGTAGCCAGGGCAGAGGCTATAGTAGCCGAGAAGGTGGATATGAGCAACAAAGTGGAGAAGGGCCGCGTGGAGGTGCTGGGAGAGGCACAGGCCGTGGCATATGGGCACGTGGCAGTGGGGATAGTGGCTATGGGGAAGAGGGTGGTGCTGCTTGTCTGCCTGGCTATGGCGGCGAAAGAGGAAGAGCGGGTCGCCATGGAGAACAAGTGCGTGGGGCAGTTGTGGACAACCACAATCTGCTGGGTCTAGCAGAGGGGATGGAAGCAGGACAGGGAGAGTGAGAAGAGAGAGCATGGGAGGGTGAAGCATAGCTTTGTGGGTAGTTCTGTATAGGCGAAAAGAAGGAGGTAGCCAAGCTTGGTGCAGCCAGCTACTAGGGGTAGCTGGTTGGGGTGCTCAGGAGGCCGCCTTGCCATAGGTCGCATGCGCTTGAAGGCGTGTTAGCACCTTGTGCTCAAGGGGTCACGGGCACCAAGGGCTTGTGATCCGTTCACCTGAGAGAAGGTAGGCCAATGCCTTGCTTGTGAACGCCCGTGGTGGTCTGTGCACCACAGGGTGGTCGAAGAGCACGTAGGCTGGCGGGTCACTTGGCCGTGACGTGTTGGATGGCCGGCGGGCTGGAGCGCTTAAGGCTAAGCACCATGGACATAAGGGTTGGCTGGCGGGCGATGAGGAGGCGTCTTGCGTGGCTGGCTTGCCACCATGTGTGTGCCTAAGGAGAAGTGCTGCACGGTTGTAGATGGTGGGCCAAGTCAACCCATGGGGGTCGGCGCATGCACAAGAAGGAGATCCCCTTCCCTCCATGCAATGTGGAGGCGCATGTGTGTACAAGAGGCCGCCATGGTCGAGCACGAGCGGCTGCTCGTTGGTTGGACAGGTTGGCAGGAGGCCATGACCGTGAGAGCATGAAGCTGGCCGGTTGTTACTTGGCGATGGGAGTCCTTCAAGATGAGCCGCCTTTGGAGAGGGCACGATGGACTGGGCCTAGAAGTGGCTGCTCAACCTTGTGTGCTTGACGGCTGGCCGATTAGCCAATGCACCAGCATAAACATGGACAAGGTACCATAATGGCGGACCTTGGCCACACTACTAAGGGGGATGCTCATGAAGAGAGCAAGCACACACCTAGGAAGGCCACCCATGGTAGACTGTGAGAGAGAGAAAGAAATGTGTGTGTGCATGTGGGAGGTCTCCATGCTTTCAAGCTAAAATGAGGAGAGAGAAGGTGGGGAACCATAGCAAGTAGAGGAGACATTGTGTGTGGGTAGAAGAAGAAGGAAAGAAGAGAGAGGGCAATATGGCTACGCTATGTGTGTACATGCAAAATAGGAAAGAGAGAGAAAGAGATTTGATCACTTTGACATGGTGCATACTTAAAAGTAAAAGCATGAGAGTGTGAGAGAATGTATTAGATTGTGTGCATTATTCTTGTGTTTGTGTTTCAGGAGGAGGAAGAGAAAGAAAGAAGAAGAAGAAGAGAGTTCACGAGAATAGTGAGTAGAGAGAGAGAAGAAAGAAAGAAAGAGTTTTGAAGTGTGAAAGAGAGAGAGTGAAGAGTGGAGTGAAGTGAAGATTAGCCAAATGTTGAATGCAGTGATGCTGTTGCAGATTGACTGAAACGTGGAAGTGTTGGAAATATCGGTTCTTTTTCATTAAATTCTTGGAAACAATTTACACAAAACCATTTTGACATTAAATTTCTTTATTCAGTTTAGAATGGTGAAGTTGTGTCTTGATGATCTGTTGGGTCGTAGTAGTTTGTTCTTTTCCATTTGTGTGTTTGTGTGGGTGTGTGTAAATAAAACATTGTAAATTATTTCATACAAAAAGATGTCTTTTCGGTGTGTGTTTCTAGGATTTAGGCTGTGTGTGGTTGTTATTTAGGACGCATTCACTGTTTTAGTGGGTATTTAGTGCGTTGGACTAGAGAGTAGGAAGGCCAGTTAGCATACATACACCCAATGGCAACTGTTCAACCTCCTTGCAGCACACACAATGTCTGCACAACCAAGCTGTCTCTGCAGTTCTTGAAACAAAGTTCTGTTGCATAGAATCGATAAATTACCCGCCGCCACAGTGCTCGAAAAACGCATGCTTTTCAAAACACGGAGGTCCTAACGCACCCGAAACGCGTTTTCGGCCCAAAGAAAGTCGTCCAAGAGGATAGTATAGTTGCCCTATAGCTTTACTCCCGCGAAGAAAGCTCCTCAATCAGAGATCGTTTGCCGGTGCCTCCCGTAGAGCTCCCGACAAGGGTGTAGTCGCCAACACAAATAGGAAAGAGTAGATGAAGCTCTTATCCTCGTACCGCTTCCTGTGCTTCTCTTTGTTGAGATATCGAGCTCTAGTGAGGCGGTGGACACTGATGACCCGCCTGGGGGATAGGCCCCACACTTACACCACTGGCATGGTTGGTGAGATCTTGGGTGATATGCAGCCAGTGGGATGACAGGTTGTGTGACAGCCATTCTAGAGACTGGCATAGTTATAGCGCCAGCTCATTTAGTCGGGTTCACACTATAGAGAACCCGTGTATGTATTTGGTTGAGTACCTTTCATATTATTGTGTACTCTTATCTTGTATATGGTGTGTTGAGTGTTGAGTAGAGAAGAAGAAGATTTTCAGCCTCTCACCTTGTGTGTTCTCTATTAGGGTTTTGTAAGTGTGTGTGTGTGCTTGCAAGAGCTCAAGCTCTCTTCCCCCCTGCATCTTTTCATGGTATCAGAGCCTGGTTTGTGCTAAGGGCTGAGCTGCAAGCAAGAGAACCACAAGAAGCGGTACGAGGGTAAGAGCTTCAACTACTCTTCCCTACTGTGTTGGTGACTACACCCTTGTCGGGAGCTCTACGGGAGGCACCGGCAAACGATCTCCGATTGAGGAGCTTTCTTCGCGGGAGTGAAGCTATAGGGCAACTATATAGTCCTATGGACTGAAATATTCGGGCCGAAAACGCGTTTCGGGCGCGTCTGGACCTCCGTTTTTCAGAAAGCAGGCGATTTCGAGCACTGCGGGTAAGTCATCGATTCTCTGCAGAACTCTGTTTTAAGAACTGCAGGAAGACAGATTGACTGTGCAGACACTGTGGGTGCTGCAAAGAGGTCTACAGTTGCCATTGGGTGTATGTATGCACATTGAAGTCACTGGTTGTGACATTTGAGAGTACTACAGTACCGCTGTGCAGAAAATACAGCATTTGTGCAGGAAAAACCAGAGTGCAGTTTCTGGTGAAATTGTGTGTTTGGCAAGATGTCAAATGATGGGATAACTCAGATTGTGGCTGAGAAGCTGGATAAGAATAACTTCCATGCTTGGAGGTTCAGGTTGACGAATTTCCTTATGGGAAAAGGCTATTGGGACTACATAGAAGGTGAGCATGAAGAGGCACCGGAGATACCGGATATAAATCCGACTGCTGCAGATGTGAAAGAGTTTAACCACTGGAACCAAGGAGCCAGGAAGGTTATGTATTGGCTCTCCATTAGTATACAGGACACCATGATTGGGCACATTCAGGATGCCAAGTCCCCCAAGGAAGCGTGGGACACCTTGGTAACGCTCTATGAAACAAATACCAAGGCACGTAAGATACAGTTGAAGAATGAACTTCATACTGTGGAGAAAAAGAGCATGTCTGTGAATGACTATGCGCTGAAGATAAAGGGTATTGTGGAATCCCTTGCATCTATTGGTGTGTCAGTAGATGATGATGACAAGGTGGAAGTCTGTTTACGTGGTCTCGGGCCACAATACAAGGCGTTCAAGACGTCCATTCAAACTCGGGAAAACATTCCCAACTTTACAGATTTGGTGTCTATGCTGATTATCGAAGAGAAAAACTTGGGTGAAGATCAACAGTCTTCACAAAGTAAAAACAGTTTAGAGCAACAGGCCTTCTACACGAGTTCAAGAAGAGGACGAGGTAGAGGAGGCCGTGGACGCGGTCAAGGAGGTGGCCGAACAGGTAATCAGAATTATGGCCAGCAGCAGCAGCAACAACAACAGTCCCAGAATCAACAACAACAACAACACGCAGGTGGAAGAGGCAAATTCAGAGGTAGGGGGAGTCAAAGAGGCCGTGGAAATTGGCAAAGGCAATATAATGATGCACGTGAATGCTATTATTGTGGTAAGCCTGGACATGTGTAGGCAGAATGTTATAAGAAGCAGGCTGACATGCAAAATGGGAAAGTGCAGCAAAACAACTATGCATCCTCAAGCAGAAATAATGAGGATAATGAAAGGTTGTTTGTTATGCAGCATGTTGTGAATGCCATGTCTGAAAATGTTGATGCAGCACAAAAAGATAATGTATGGTATGTGGATTCAGGCGCTTCGAACCACATGACAAGTCATGGGGAGTGGTTCAAGGAGATGAAAAACCCGGAAAGACTAGGTTTTGTGGAAACAGGGGATGACACTGCTCATCCAATTGCCCACGTTGGAGATGTGCCATTGTCTATGCAGGATGGCAAAGTGAAGTACCTTGCAGATGTACTTCATGTACCGAACATAACAAAGAATCTGGTTTCAGTTGGCCAGATGATTGAGCAGGGTTTGCAGGTTCGGTTTAACCCTGATGGGTGTTATGTTGAAGATTTTAAAGACAAGTGCAGGTTGGTTGCAAAAGGCACAAAGTGGGCAGAATGTTTACGTTGAATGTAGACATGCCTGAAATGAGTGCTGCGATGTTTGCAAATGGTTCAGGAGTTGTTGCAGACACAGACATATGGCATAAAAGAATTGGACATGTAAATGTGCAGAGATTGAAGTCTATGCAGACAAAAGGAATTGTGACAGGGCTGCCAAAATTTAAAGTGGAAGGTATGCAGAAAATATGTGAAGCATGCCAATTTGGGAAGCAAACAAAGCATGTGTTTCCACGTAACAGATATGTGAGCAGAAATGCACTAGATGTTGTGCATTCAGATGTATGGGGTCCTACGAAGACCGTGTCTATGGGAGGCTGCAGGTACTATGTCACTTTCATTGATGACCACACAAGAAAAGTGTGGGTATATTTCATGAAGGAGAAGAGTGAGGTGTTCACTCACTTTCAGAATTTCAGAGTTTTGGTTGAAAAGCAAACAGGGAAATATGTAAAGTGCCTAAGGTCAGATGGAGGGGGAGAGTACTTCTCCAATGAGTTCTCTGAATTCTTGAAGAAGAATGGTATTCGGAGACAGTTCACATGCAGATATACTCCGCAGCAAAATGGAGTTGCTGAGCGGAAAAACAGGCACATTGCTGAGATTGCGCGAGCATTGATGGAAGAGAAGAATATGCCGCATTGCTATTGGGCTGAGGTTGTTTCTACAGCAGTGTACATCATGAACAGGACTCCAACTGCAGCCATACATGATGTAACTCCAGAGGAGAGGTTTACTGGCAGAAAACCAGATTTGTCTCATCTGAAAGTTTTTGGATGCATTGCATATGTGCATGTGCCAGATGAGCTGAGAACTAAGCTGGATCCGAAAGCTGAAAAATGTGTGTTTATTGGATATTCCCTTGAGCAAAAGGGATACAGGTGTTATAATCCTGCTACACGTGAGTTGAGGGTAAGCAGGGATGTTGTCTTTGATGAGATGAGCAGCTGGTATGCTGCTGAAAAAGAAGCTGTTGGGGCTGATGTGAGTGGAAGTGTGGTTGCACAGAATGCAGGTCAGCAATCACAGTCTTTGAGTGGACCAGGAGAGTCCTCATCTAGTGGGTCTATTGATAGACCATGGAGTGGCAGGCTGCCTCATAATACCAGTCCTGCAAATGTGGTTAGTACATCACGTAAAGGAAAAGAGAAAGTGGTTGAGCCCCTTGGTATGCCTGACATTTCTGCAGGGCATTCTCATGTTGATGGAGAATCTAGTGGCTCAGATATGAGCCTTGATGAGGAGCTTGGGATCCCAGCTATGAGAACACCTGGTGTAAAGAAGGCTATGGAAGCCATGAATGAAAAGCTGCGGAGATCAGGGAGAGTGAAGAACCCTGTGCAAAGATTTACATATGATGGTTATGTGGCACATCACTATGCATATATGGCAAAGGTTGTGCAGGTTGTTGAGCCCACATGCATTGATGAGGCTGTTGGAAATGTGTGTTGGGAGAAAGCTATGGATGAGGAGATGGATGCACTATATGGAAATGAGACTTGGGATTTAGTGCAATTGCCTGAAGGCAAAAAAGCCATTGGATGCAAGTGGGTGTACAAAGTTAAACATAACAGTGATGGAAGCATAAACAGGTACAAGGCTAGGTTGGTAGCCAAAGGCTATGCGCAGACATATGGGATTGATTATGAGGAAACTTTCAGCCCAGTTGCCAAGATGGCAACGGTGAGAGTTGTGATAGCAGTGGCTGCGTCAAAGCAAATGGTCTTTACATCAGATGGATGTAAAGAATGCATTCTTGCATGGGGATTTGCAAGAAGAAGTGTATATGTTGTAGCCACCTGGTTATGAGGATGTGGGTCACCCTGAGCATGTTTGCAGGTTGAAGAAAGCCTTGTATGGCTTAAAGCAAGCACCAAGAGCATGGTCTGACACGATTTCTGAATATCTTGTCACTATTGGCTTTCATGTAGCCAATGCAGATTTCTCATTGTATGTGAGACATGGTGATAGAGGAGTTGTGCTTGTTGTCATCTATGTAGATGACTTGATCATTACGGGGGACCATGATGCAGAGATCTTTGATGTAAAGATCTTGCTTACACAGAAGTTCGAGATGAAGGATCTGGGGGAGCTCAGATATTTCTTGGGCATTGAGGTGATTAGGTCACCACATGGTATTGGATTACTGCAGAGACAATATGGCTTGGACATGTTGTCCAAGTATGGTATGACAGGCTGTACGCCTATTTCTGTGCCATTGGATCAGAATGGCAAGTTGAGTGCAGATTCAGGAGAGATTTGGAGGATCCTACTATGTATAGAAGCATAGTAGGAAGCTTGATCTACATGACGATCACCAGACCAGATTTGAGCTATGCTGTTGGGTTGGTGAGTCAGTTTATGCAGGTTCCACGGAAACCGCATTTGGATGCAGTGAGACGCATACTGAGGTATGTGAAGTCTACTTTGCATTGTGGACTATTCTATGAGACTGGGACAGAGATATGTGTACATGGGTACACATATGCTGATTGGGCTGGTAGTA
Organism: Cibotium barometz; assembly: GCF_041138505.1. Classification (NCBI taxonomy): domain Eukaryota; kingdom Viridiplantae; phylum Streptophyta; class Polypodiopsida; order Cyatheales; family Cibotiaceae; genus Cibotium; species Cibotium barometz. The sequence goes on from NC_141056.1 coordinate 59,567,129, forward strand.
TCTCAGATAGAAGATCTACCAGTGGATTCATGTTTTCTTTGGGGAGTGCTGCTGTGACTTGGAGCAGCAAGAAGCAGCCTACGGTTGCTCTATCGAGTACAGAGGCCGAGTACAGAGGAGCTGCTATGGCAGCATGTGAGGTAGCTTGGTTGAGAAAGCTACTTGGAGATTTGGGTCTATCAGTGGATAGACAAGTTGTCATTTTCTGTGACAACATTAGCAGTATACAGTTGGCCAGGAACCCAGTCTTTCATGCTCGTACGAAGCACATAGAGATCCACTACCACTTCGTCAGAGAGAAGGTCTTGGCAGGAGACCTTGACCTTGTCTATGTCAGCACAGAGGATCAGGTAGCTGACATCTTCACCAAAGCATTGGGTACAGAGAAGCTCCACAGATTCAGGGCTTCACTTGGTGTACATGAGAGATGGAGTTGAGCTCGAGGGGGAGTGTTGAGATATCGAGCTCTAGTGAGGCGGTGGACACTGATGACCCGCCTGGGGGATAGGCCCCACACTTACACCACTGGCATGGTTGGTGAGATCTTGGGTGATATGCAGCCAGTGGGATGACAGGCTGTGTGACAGCCATTCTAGAGACTGGCATAGTTATAGCGCCAGCTCATTTAGTCGGGTTCACACTATAGAGAACCCGTGTATGTATTTGGTTGAGTACCTTTCATATTATTGTGTACTCTTATCTTGTATATGGTGTGTTGAGTGTTGAGTAGAGAAGAAGAAGATTTTCAGCCTCTCACCTTGTGTGTTCTCTATTAGGGTTTTGTAAGTGTGTGTGTGTGCTTGCAAGAGCTCAAGCTCTCTTCCCCCCTGCATCTTTTCACTCTTGCTTGTAGCTCAGCCCTTAGCATGAACCAAGATCTGATACCATGAAAAGATGTAGGGGAGAAGGGAGCTTGAGCTCTTGCAAGCACACACACACTCACAAAACCCTAAAAGAGAACACACAAGGTGAGAGGCTGAAAATCTTCTTCTTCTTCACACAACACTTAACACACCATATACAAAGATAAGAGTACACACAATATGAAAAGGTGCTCAACCAAATACATACTAGGGTTCTCTATAGTGTGAACCCAACTAAATGAGCTGGCGCTATAACTATGCCAGTCTCTAGAATGGCTATCACACAACCTATCATCCCACTGGCCGCATATCACCCATGATCTCACCAACCATGCCAGTGGTGTAAGTGTGGGGCCTATCCCCCAGGCGGGTCATCATCAGTGTCCACTGCCTCACTAGATGAGCTCGATATCTCAACACTCCTTAGCCTAACTAATCTAAGCTTTACACAAGCTTTTCATGTTGCAATAATGTGATGAAATCAGCCTTCAATTTGGAGTCAAATACATGCTTGATTCAGAGCCAAAACAATGGTGAAAATGTCCACGAAAGGTTCCATTGAAGAGCTTAAAAGAAAGCTGAGGAGAAGATGAATCAAAGCCCTAAACTCATGGCATCAAATGGCTATGGATTGAAGCCCTATTCTCTCCAAGATCAAACATGAGGAAGAGGGAAAACCTAAATGTTTTGATTAGGAAAAGTTAATCATGATTAATAGAATTTTCTCCCAATTTTGGTCCTCTCTCTCAAATTTTGGAGCGGTTGCCCCAATTTTTGGTCCACAGAGACCCATAGCCCCTTAAAACATTAATCAATTCAAAAATCCAAGAGAATTCTAGCATTCCACACTCCCCATGCCCCATTTCTTGATCAAGAACTCAATCAAAATCAAGAAAATTCCCAAGAAGCTCTAAGAAAATTAAGAATTTTTAAAAAATTTCAGAAATCTTGGATCAAAGACAAGGCTCTGATACCACTGTAATGATGGGGAAGAGAAAGAAATAAAGATTGCACTCATAATGGAGTACCACATGCACTCAAGAGAGTATCACCATAGCCATAGAGGCATGGAGCTCCAAGATGTGAGACCCCTCTGTCCCTTCCGCGCACCAGACCCCCGTAGTTGAGAGCGGAAGTAGCCCCCTCATGCGTGGGGCAGGGTTTCTCACTCAGGGCCTTGCCCACGAATGTCCGGGCACGAGACTAGGCTGGTGGTCACTCCGAAAACTGAAACCGGATAAATTTCCCATGCCCGAAAAGCAGGGATGATTCCACCTTTTTGAATTTTCTTAACGAATTTTTCTTACGAGATCAAATCTAAACTATCCTTCACTTGAATAAACCAGATAGAAGGAAACTATCACTAATATAATTTGTTCATCTGAGTTATTTCAACGCTTTTTTCCTAATCAAGATCAGGCATCAAGATCAGGTACAGCCGTTGATCCACTCAATTGAGAAATTTATTAGAGAATTAACTAACTACTCGAATCCTAGCGTAATTCTAAGATTTTTACGTTTTTGATTATTAAAACTCCACTGATTCCAGCCTTACTCCATCCGGCCCATGGGTTAGCCACCATCCTACCACTGGAATTGGTAGAACCAAGCAAGTACTCACCCACCCACAATTGAAATGCCTTTCTTAACTTTAGCTTTAGAAAATAGACACGCACACACTCCTCTTTAAAACTTTAATATAAAAAAATAATCCATTGACAAAACAGATATGATCACAGATTTCATAACTCAAAATTTTCCTTCAATCTCTTGTTTCACAAAAACAGTACCACTCTGGACTCTTCGTTTTTGGGACCAGCTGGTCAGCCCCCAACGAGATCCAATAACAGATTACAATAATCATTTTGGCAACATACATATATATATCTTTCTTGACATACGTATGGGTGTCCTAAGCACGGTGGGCCCGTGCATTTCCTGGTCAGAACCCTCCAGGATCCTCCTTAGGTGTCCTGGTACTTCACTCAGGGACCGCTTCATCGGCCCTCGCCCATCGTACCGGAAGCACACCATTTTTCACCATACCCAGGCTGGTCAAGACCTGGGCAAGTTTTTGTCGCGTGAGCTGTCCCTTGAAAACTCCCCGCCAGCTATTGCAACCGAACTTCCCTTAGATAAACATATATACCAAATGCTCCCTCGAGCATTCTGGCGTAAGACAGTCCTTTAAGAAAACAGGGTTTCTATGCAAGTTTTCAATTTTGATTTTGTTTGAAAACCATGAATAATCTTAAATCCGTATCCCAATACTTCTAGATCGAGGTTTGAATTCCAAACAGAATTCCTCGAATTCTGTTAACTTGATCCTTAGATAAAAATCAGAAGTCTTAACTTAGTTTCAAATTTGGTGGGGGATTTGAGTACATTTCTCCTGAACTGGGCACATTGTCAATTGATTGAAATTGACGAGGGAATTAGGTCTTGGTCAATAGTCTGAATCAGAATTTGGATCTGGAAAGGTTCTTCCTGAACTATCTTTCTCGAAAGGTACTATTTCAATTTCTCTTTTTCTAAATTTCATTCGATGATATTTACTTACAGATTTCTAAAACATGAATTTCTTATGAGGAATAAAATAATCATTTATCTCGATCTCCGACTTCGATAGTTTAATTGAATTTTATCATTACCATCTTAGTGAATATGAAAGGGTAGCATTTCTTCTCACAGATTATCTACTTATTTATTTTTCCAATTTTTGTGAAAATTAAACAGAGGATTAAGAAAACCCTTATTTAAATATAATCCTTCTATATGCATCTATTTATGCATAAAATCTAAATTCTGATGAAAGTCACACTTTTATCATCATAAAAATCATTTATGATGAAAATCACTCTTTAATATGAAAGAATTTCTTTTATGCATCCATTTATGCATAAAAATAATTTATGATGAAAATCACACTTTTAATATAAAAACAATATCTTTTATGCATATGCTTATGCATACAAATCATTTATGATGAAAATCACTCTTTTAATATAAAAGAATTTCTTTTATGCATATGTTTATGCATAAAAAATATTTATAATGAAAATCACACTTTTAATAATAAAAATATATCTTTTATGCATATGTTTATGCATACAAATCATCTATGATGAAAATCACTCTTTTAATATAAAAGAATTTCTTTTATGCATCCATTTATGCATAAAAATCATTTATGATGAAAATCACACTTTTAATATAAAAATATATATTTTATGCATATATTTATGCATACAAATCATCTATGATAAAAATCACACTTTTAATATTAAAAAAATATCTTTTATGCATATGTTTATGCATACAAATCATTTATGATGAAAATCACTCTTTTAATATAAAAGAATTTCTTTTATGCATATGTTTATGCATAAAAATCATTTATAATAAAAATCACACTTTTAATATTAAAAAAATATTCTTTTATGCATACAAATCAATAATGATAAAAGTAACACTTTTATAATAATAAAAATATTCTTTTATGCATAAAAATCAATAATGATAAAAGTAACACTTTTATTAAAAAATATTCTTTTATGCATACTTTTATGCATAGAAATCAATAATGATAAAAGTAACACTAATAAAAAATATTCTTTTATGCATACTTTTATGCATAGAAATAAATAATGATAAAAGTAACACTTTTATAATTAAAAAAAATTCTTTTATGCATACTTTTATGCATAAAATCAATATGATGAAAGTAACTCTTTGGTAATAAAAAAAATATACTTTTATGCATTATTTTATTCCAAAAAATCCATAATGAAGAAAGTAACACTTTATAATAATAAAAATTATCAATAAGTATCTTTCATAGAATTTAATTCTATTGAAAATTAATCAATATGCATCTTTCTATGCATGAATGAAAATGACACTTTTAGAATACTCTAACGATGGGGATTACTCTTTTTGATTAATAAAAGATGAAATTTATTTCACAAATTTTCAAAAATTTCGCCATAACCTCCTTTGTATGGCTGACCATTTTTTAATTTTTAACTCACTGAAATTAATTAGAAGTTTACCAAGAGTATTTAAATCATTCTAGTGTAAACATTTTTTACTTATTTAAGAGAACATTATGAAAAACTTGATTTTATCCAATAATCAATCATCTAGGATAAAGAATGGTTGGATTTACTAAAGAAGAGAGGGGAATGCCTTTTTTCAATGAGGCATAACATCCATTCAATTTAGAGAAGACAAAAATCATAAAAAAAACCATAAAAGAAATAGAAAAGAGAAGAATCTCCAACTTACATGGATAATTTGAGAGCTTTCCTTTGGCTTGATGGTTTGAGGGTTCTACTCTTGTTTGAAACAAGAGTGGCCACCAATCTTTTAGAAGAGGAAAGGTCAAAAACTAATGAATTATGAGTAAAATTCTCAGTTTTTGGCACTTGGGAGAGGCAGGGTAACATTACAAAACACTATTGAGTTTCAACAAAGGGGAAGGCTTCTATTTATGGCAAAAAGTGAGCTTCTAACCAAGCCAACTGATTCTAGAATTCTCTAAATCAGTTTGGTCAATTTTTGACCATTTTCGGGTCAGTTTAGTCCACTTTTTGGATCTAGTTGAAACAGGAGAGAGGAGAGATAAAAAAATCTCATTATTTGGGAGTTTAAACCTCATTCAGGAATGTGAAATAGGCGCCTCCTTAATGACGGAAATTCCCCCATACTGAGGTGTCAAAAATGCATCATTTCACCTAAATATCTCTCTCTTTTAACTATTAACCTTGTCTTTAGTCAACTCTTCATCTTATGTGAGTATTTACTCATTTTTGGGAGATTTTCCTTTTATTCTTCTATTATCTCCTCCCTACATTTGGATGAATCTTATTGGTCCATAGGAACCTTAATTTAAAATTTTGAAAAAATCTTGACCCCCAGGATATACCTCTTGAACAGATTATACCTAATTTCTAATGCACCTTCTGAAAATCTTTTTGAACTTCTGTTTCACGAGAACTTATTTTAATAAGATGAGATATTTTTCTATCCAAAAATATTTAAAAACTGAATTATCACTCTCTAGAATATTTTCTCTTTCTAGGCCAAAACTGGTAGAAACAAGATCTTTTATATTTCTGAAGAGGGATTTGATTACACGGGAAGATGCTGGACATCTTGAGAGGCTAGGGAGAAATCTTACATTCACTCCCACTTGAAAAACGTGAGATGTCCTCATCTCGCAAACTGGGGGTAATCCCACAACATATCGGTTTCATTCTCTTCAAAAGGATAGAACTTCCATTTTACCAATAATTCTCTTAGAATTCTGTTCCTGATAATCTTTTCTCGAACATCAAGAATTTCTTCAGGTTGGAGTTCCACTGCCCTTAGGTTGAAGAGGTTAGGATTTCATCATCAAGCACATGATTTGGGCTTAGTACATATTTCTTTAGAAGGCTTACATGAAATACATTATGAACTTTCAGATGAGGAGGCAGAAGAAGCTCGTAGGCTAAGTCACTTACTTTCTTTGTAATCAGATATGGCCCACAATATCTGGGAGATAACTTCTTGTACTTCCCAAGAGATAAAGAACTTCTTTTGGGCCATACTCGAATGAAGACCATATCTGCTTCTTTGAATTCTCTGTCTGTCCTCTTCTTATCTGCATATTGCTTCTGTCTATCCTGGGAAGCTTTTATATCTTTACGAATTGCCTGCATCTGCTGCTCCATGTCGTCAAGCATCTGTCTAGACATCTTGACCCTAATCAATGGGTCGGACCAAGTTAATGGAGTTAAGCAATCTTGTCCATACAGAGCTTTAAAAGGGCTCATCCTGATACTTCGGTGATAAGAAGCATTGTAGGTGAACTCCACTAGGTGCAGATAGCTTAGCTTAGCCACTTCTGCCACCACAGCAGCATGACCGAAGTATATCTTTGATTACTTCGTTTACCCTTTCAGTTTGACCATCGGTCTCAGGGTGATAAGCTGTGCTGAGATCCAAGAAAGTTTCCACTGCTTCGAAAAATGCAGTCCAGAACCTTGAAGTAAATTTGGGATCTCGATCACTTACTGGGTAGGCCATGCAATCTGAAGATTTCTTTGAGGAACACTCTAGCCACATCCACTGTGCAGTGTAGGTTTCTTTTACTGGGATCAGATGGGAAACTTTGGTTAGTTTGTCAACTACCACAAAAATGGAGTTGTAATCTAATTGCACTGAAGATAATCCAATAATAAAATCCATACTGATACATTCCCACTTCATCTAGGGGATGTCCAATGGATGTAACTTCCCAGGCATTTTGACTCTTTCAGCTTTGACTTTCTGGCATGTTAGACATTGACGTACATGATTCAGTATATCCTTTTTCAAACTAGGCCAAAAGAAGCTTTTCTTTACAGACATGTAGGTTTTGATGATGAAACCTGGATGTCCTGCTATAAGGATGTCATGGGCTTCATTCAAAATTTGACCCTCATCATTGGGAATGCATAGCCTCCTGCGATTATAATACATAATGCCATCATCCAGGCTATACCCTTGAACTCTGTTCAACTCATGTGGAGTTTTGCTTTCCTGCATAAGTAGGGTAGCAATAGGGCCAAAGAATCTATCCTGCATGATCTTCTCTCTTGCTTCAATAATCAAAGGATTTGATACTATAGTAATTGCAAGCAAGGAGGCTTTTCTGCTGAGGGCATCTGCTACCACATTTTCTTTGCTTGGGCAGTACTTGATTTCAAAATCAAATTCCTGCAGGGTCTGCATCCACCTTCTTTGGCGCATGTTGAGGTCCTTCTGAGTAAGATCCACTTTAAGCTCTCATGATCTGTCACATCAAAGTGAATCTTTTTCCCAGTAGGTAATGTCTCCACAACTTTAAGGCAAAGACTACTGAAAGTAATTCCAGGTCGTGGACAGCATAATTCCTCTCATGTGTTCGAAACTTTCGGGATTCATAGGCCCCTGCATGACCTTCCTGCATGAGTGCACCTCCCAGGGCAAAACCACTTGCATTCGTTAAACTACCTCAAAGGGTAGAGAGAAATCTGGCAGCTTCAGAACGGGACTGGTTACCAAGGCGGTCTTCAACTTATCAAAAGCACTTTGGCACCTGGAAGACCATTGAAATGGGATATTCTTCTTGAGAAGATTAGTCAGGGGGGAAGCTATAAGAGCATACTTTGGTATAAAAATTCTATACCAACCAGTCAATCCCAAGAATCCTCTGACTTGTTTCACTGTCTTTGGCTCAGGCCAATCTATGACTGCTTGGACTTTTGCAAAATCTGGAGAAATTCCATCTTTGGATACCAGAAAGCCCAAGTATTCAACGTGGTCGGCAGAGAAATTCCATATTTGGATACCAGAAAGCCCAAGTATTCAACGTGGTCGACAGAGAAAGTGCATTTTCTCTTTTTGGCAAAGAGTTGGTGCTTCCTTAGAATCTCAAGAACTTTTCGGATATGAGTCTCATGGTCAGCTGTATTCTTTGAGTAAATCAGAATGTCATCAAAGAAAACTAGAACAAAATCATCCAAGTATTCTTTGAGGATGTCCTGCATTAGGCTATTGAATGTAGCTGGGGCATCAGTCCAAATGGCATGACAGTGAATTCATAATGCCCATACCGAGTATTGATGGCTGTCTTCGGGATATCTTGCTCATTAATCCTGATCTGGTAATACCTGGATTTGAGATCTATCTTTGTGAAGATCTAGGCTCCATTTAGCCTGTCCAAAAGCTCATCAATTCTTGGGATAGGATACTTATTCTTAACTGTCAGGATGATTTAGACCTCTGTAGTCCACATAGAGTCTAAGCGTTCCATCTTTCTTTTTCTGAAAGAGAACTGGCGCACCCCAAGGTGAAACACTAGGTCTTACAAACCCTTGTTCTAATAGCTGTCTAAGCTGTTCCTTGAGTTTAATGGCTTCAGGAACTGGCATTTTGTACGTGCGCAGGGCTACTGGCTGAGCTCCGAGGGTCAATTCAATCACATGATCTACTTCCCGAATTGGAGGCATTTCAGTTAGTTCTACTGGGAATAGATCATCAAATTCACTTAACCATTCTGGTTCTTTAGCCTTAAGCTTTGAGTCTACTGGGTTCATTTTGACAACATAAATTTGCTTCTTCTTCCTAAGTCCTTTCAGCAACCTGGAAGCTTTTACTAACTGAAGGTATGGGGATCCGGAAACTCCAGTTCCTTGAACTTTCTTCCCGTGAAGGTCATAGAAGGAAATGGTTCCATTGTGACAGTGTATGTCAGCTTGATTTTTGTGGAGCCAATCCATTCCAAGGATCCCGTCAAAAACTCCCAGAGGTAAGACTTTGAACTGACAGTCGGTTACATTACCATCTAGATTGAACTGGATAAGATCTGTCTCATGGTGAGTGAAAAACGCCCAGAGGTAAGACTTTGAACTGACAGTCGGTTACATTACCATCTAGATTGAACTGGATAAGATCTGTCTCATGGTGGTGAGTGAAAAGAGTCTTCCCACTGGTGGCCAATTCAACTTGCATAGGTTTCCCTGATTTCTATTCTAAGACTATCTTATGCAAGCATCCAGGGGAAATGAATGAATGAGAACTGCCTAAATTAATCAATGAGAACTTCCTGAATCAATCAAAAGCTTAAAAGGCTTACCTTGATATTCTGCTGGAGTATGGATCACTGAGAACTGACGGTTAGGTCCTTGGTTTTCAATTGCAGCAAAGATCTACCCTCTTTCCTCTTCTACTACATCTGAAATTGTGACTGCTCTGGCTGCTGCAGTCTGAGGTGGAAATCTTTCTCTTTGGTTGCCCCAGTTCTGGGAAGGAGTTCTGAGGTTACTCTGGACAGAGGCAGATGGCTGAGCTGGAGTTCTTATGGGGTTTCCCTAGCTTGGGCGAGATGGACCTTGATTAGACTGGTATGAAGGGGTTGGTCTCTGAACTCGGGGTCCTTGACTTCCTTGTCCCCTTGACATGGCAGGAGTCGGGCAATCTTTGAGTTGGTGACCGAAACCCTGGCATCCAAAACATCGGTTTTCACTTCTGAGCTCATTCCTCTAATTTCTTGAAAGAGGTGGGGCTCCTGAGAAAGTATGCGACCTTGGCTGTTTCCACTATTTTCAGCCGGGCAAGAGCCATTTTGCTCCGCTCATTGTAGCCTGTGACATCAAAATATTGTTCCATGGCTTCCACCCATTTCTCCACAGCCTCGCCTAGGTTCTCCCCTTCTCACTTGAAGGGTCCTGGCTGAGTCCTATGAAGAACCTTGCGGACATCAGGGTCAAGCTCGTCATCTTCAGAGAGAGGGTCTGGCTAACGGCCACGGTTTCCTCGTCTCATGATTCTGTCAAAAATTTATATATTATTAAATTTTTATTTTGATATCATCCACGAGATCCTAAGACTTAAGAGGTTTGGAAAACAATTTCTTAAACAAGACAATGATCTTATTGGAGATCTATGACATATGTCCGATAACAGATTTTTCTTTATCAGATCGTCCGTATAAACAATCACTTATACAACAGGGAATTTTTAGTTGCAATATATACATAGAGCAGCTCGGCTCCAGAATTCAAAATCTCCTCGGGAGTCGCATAAGATGACGGTATTGGGCCATAGCCATGGGCCATAGCCATGCCCTGATACAAACGTTAACTTACTGACAAGGGAGCTATTATTTTCTCCTTAGGAATAAAACAACTAAGGAGTCTGTAGACTTGGCATGAAAGTATGAGATTCCGAGGCGTTGAATGATATAGAATGACGCCACGCACCATTTTCAGATTTAACAGAATCATAGCCAATGAGAGGTTCTGCCACAGCATTGCACAGCGGTTGCAAGAGGTGTGAACATACTGCCCTGCGAACCACTTATGCTGTAGTCTCTCCGCTGGGTTAGGAAAATATAAATCCTCGAAATGGTGTGCGAGTCTTGCTCGGCTTGTTCGAGTTGAAGCGGAAGAAATGAGATGCTCCAAGGTGAACACAGTCATATCTTGAGACTGGGTGAGGTCGGGAATACCAGATAAATAGGAAACTTCCATCTATAAAAACAATTTCTTTGATTAAAAATTCTTCATTAAAGAAGCTTACGGAATGAAAATACATTATGAAAATGCTTTTTTTTGAGTTTTTATTATCAATTTCTGATAAGAATTTATTTATCTTTATTAGCTTTCAACAAAGCTCTGATACCAACTGTGAGACCCCTCTGCCCCTTTCGCGCACCGGACCCCCGATAGAAGCTGACACAACGGAAGCAGTCCCCTCATGTGCGGGGCAGGGTTTCTCACTTGGGGCCTCGCCCACAAATGTCCAGGCACGAGACTAGGCTGGTGGTCACTCCGAAAACCGAAACCGAGAAAATTTTCCATGCCCGGAAAGCGAGGACGATTCCACCTTTTTGAATTTTCTTAACGAATTTTTCTAACGAGATCAAATCTAAACTATCCTTCACCTGAATAAACCAGATAGAAGGAAACTATCACTGATATAATTTGTTCATCTGAGCGATTTCAACGCTTTTTTCCTAATCACCTGATTCCAGCCTAACCCCATCCGGCCCATGGGTAAGCCACCACGCTACCACTAGAATCGGTAGAACCAAGCAAGTACTCACCCACCCATAATTGAAATGCCTTTCTTAACTTTAGCTTTAGAAAACAGATATACACACACTCCTCTTTAAAACTTTAATATAAAAAATAATCCATTGACAAAACAGATATGATCACAGATTTCATAACTCAAAATTTCCATTCAATCCCTTGTTTCACAAAAACAGTACCACTCCGGACTCTCTGTTGGGACTAGTAACGAGATCCAGTAACAGATTACAATAATCATTTCGTCAACATACATATATATATCTTCCTCGACATACATATGGGTGTCCTAAGCACCGCGAGCCCGTGCATCACCTGGTCAAAACCCTCCAGGATCCTCCTTAGGTGTCCTGGTACTTCACTCAAGGACCGCTTCGTCGGCCCTCGCCCATTGTACCGGAAGCATACCATTTTTCACCATACCCAGGCTGGTTAAGACCTGGGCAAGTTTTTACCGCGTGAGCTGTCCCCTCGAACACTCCCCGCCAGCTGTTGCAACCGAACTTCCCTTAGATAAACATATATACCAAATGCTCCCTGCACAGCATTATGGCGTAAGACAGTCCTTTAAGAAAACAGGGTTTCTATGCAAGTTTTCAGTTTTGATTTTGTTTGAAAACCATGAATAATCTTAAATCCGTATCCCAATACTTCTAGATCCAGGTCTGAATTCCAAATAGAATTCCTCGAATTCTGTTAACTTGATCCTCAGATCAAAATCAGAAGTCTTAACTTAGTTTTAGATTCGGTGGGGGATTTGAGTACATTTCTCCTGAACTGGGCACATCGTCATTGATTGAAATTGACGAGAAGGAATTAGGTCTTGGTCAATAGTCTGAATTAGAGTTTGGGTCTGGAAAGGTTCTTCCTAAACTATCTTTCTCGAAAGGTACTATTTCAATTTCTCTTTTTCTAAATTTCATTCAACAAATATTTGCTTACAGATTTCTAAAACATGAATTTCTTATGAGGAATAAAATCATCATTTATCTCGATCTCCGACTTCGATAGTTTAATTGAATTTTCTCATTACCATCTTAGTGAATATGAAAGGGTAGCATTTCTTCTCATAGATTATCTACTTATTCATTTTTCCAATTGCACATAAAGAACAAAAGATTATGATTTGAATACACCTGCTGTAGTGTTCGTTGATGTGGCGCGTTCACCTCCATACAATGAAGCACAACATCAAACTGATAAATAGTAGAAATCCAAGGCTAATGATAGATGCATTGCTCATGTGCAGATTGCTTCTCTTTGCTCTTTGTAGGCATTGCATATCTCCCTAGTTTGTGTGCCGGGTCGGTGGACTGTTGGAGCGTATTTGTATGCTCTTGTTTAGCTGAGATCTCTGCAAAATGTCTTATTAACAAATAAGAAAAGAAAAGAATAAAATTTGTTATTGGTGCCAATCACCGAATATAGTCGAGGGGAAAAACCCAGTGGGAGAAAAGTGCCCTGGCTTGTTGATCTTATTGTAGAGTTGATGAGCTTATCCTTGCACTGGCGGTGGATTCGTGTCCACTTCTACTGGAAAGATTGTATCAATCACTTCAAGATGTAAGGACAACCCTGTACAAAAGCCGGCCTCTGGAGAAGGTGGTAGAGGAAGGAGTGCTTCCTTGCTAAAATATGGCATTGGTTCTATGGGAAGGTTAAGCAAACAATGCCGATTTTGGAATTTCTCAATATATGTGCTCATAGTGATCCAAAATTGACATGTTGAGGGTGGCTCGGGGAAGAAGGGCTTGCAAGATAGGTGGTTGCAAGTCATTTATGCATGTATCCCTCCATTGTTGTGCTTGAACCTCCTCAAGTAATCTACGTTGATGTGGTCCTCAGTCTGGTACTCTCACATCAAGAAGGTTATGGTGTTGGGGTGTAATTCCCACAATTTGTTTCATTAAGCCTGTGCCATATCGTCGAAAGTAAGAGCGGCATAGCCAACAAATGTGTGAAGCTTCCCCTAATACGAGTCGTGCACACTCTTGACAATGTGAAAATGGATGATGCTATTAATAGAATAAAGTGACAAAGTGATGCCCATAGTAAATTTCACCTAAGGGAGCATAAAAGTACCTAGAATGAGTTTGAAAAGGAGGAGCACTATAACCCCCACGATGTTCAGGTTGAGTACTATCAAGGTCAATGCATGGTGGACATGTATCCATCAGAGGTATCTGGGCGTAGAGCAATGAAATTTAGAAACTTCAAACTTTATACACTCATATCCATCATTACAATCCCTATAAAAAACAATGTAGTTAAGATCATCTCAAGAAGAACACAATCCTGTAAAGGCAAAAGGAACCACATTAGTAAAAGTGAGACTATTCAAACACTGATCTACCAAAGTGCTTCAATTGTAGTGTTAATGCCTTACCTTTGGTTTTGGGTATGTCCTTCTTAAGAGGTAGGAAGGATAGCAATTGTCGAGGAATTTGAGCAAGATAAGAGAACTTAGGCAGTGAAGTGCTAGAATCTATGCTCAAAGGAGACTCATGTAAAGTTGGATTTGTCTTAGGTACACAAGTTGATGGTGGAAGTGTGTAACAAGGAGAAGTTGGGACAACTGGTGATTCAATACATGTTTGGGGAAGGTCAACACAAGGAGATTTGTAGGTGCTATCACAACCACCTATCCTATCTTGAAGAGGTTGTGTTGATTTCCTTTGCACTACTGATATGAAAAACCAAGAGTGGATTTTGGAATCTTATTGATACACTCTTCTGGCTCTAGAAAACCATGGCATTTGGGAAGCCAAAGTGTTGTTGCACCCTCATAATAGCCTTGTGCTTTAAGAACATGCTTTGGGACCCAATGAGTAACAATCTGAGGTTTAGGTTTGGAAAAGATATGCTTTTTAGGAGGTTTAGCAACTAGGCTAGATGGTACAAGTTTGTACGCATCTTTGGGTAGCCAAATTGACAATTCCTTCTTGCCTGGTATTCTTTGAGCAGTGACTAGAGTAGTTGGAACATGCCAGCCATGGCCCTCATTTGAGGACTCATCGATTATCCACATCATTTGTCTTGGAGCTTGAAGAGCAGATGTTGAAAGTGGGTTGTGTAAGGTAGAATTACCACCCTTTTGACATGATAAAACTCGTGGAGTAGCAGATCCCAAGATGCAATCATAATCAATTTGCAATTTGTATTGTCTATTCTTCCAATCTAATGAACAATTGGTAGCACTTAACCATGATCGACCAAGAACAACCTCTACCACTGCCTTGGACTTACTAGCCACATAAAAGGGAACTGACATCTGGTGATCCTGAATGGACATCATAATGACACATTTTTCCTCTATAGGGTTATCTTCACCCAAGAAGCTTTGTAAGTCAATAGGAATGTGCACAAGTGTTGGTTGTCCCAAGGCTACCCATGTGTCAAATGAGAGAACATTATAATCTGCACCAGAGTCAATTAAGGCAGAGACAAAGTAGGTAGTCTCATGAAGATGAAGACACACGTGAATATTTAAAGGATCAACATATTGTTCATCAGTAGTAGCTGTAAGGTCAACACAGAAGCCTTGTGTTGCTCCTTGGCTTTTGCAACCCTAGCTTTAGCTTCTTCTTGAGCGTGACGTTTAAGTAGGTCATGTGCTTCTTTCTGTGTGTGGGGAGCATGCATTTGTTAAAGCATGGCTTCAGTTAATGGTTCATTGTATTTCTTGAGACGACTTCCATTAATGAAGTTAGGCATTTGCTCACCTTTTAGTGTCTCTAAACGCACTGCACAACTAGGAGTAAGCTCATTTATCACAAACGGTCCTAGGCCACGTTTCTTGAGCTTTTTCTTATGCTTCTTAAGTGTGTACAAGAGCACAAGGTTCCCTTTTTTGAAAAGTACGATAGATGAAGTAAATCCCGGATAGTAATTGTTCTATGGAAAAAGAATCAACGGCTGTGCCTCTCAATAGGGAAAGAAGCGTTGGTTTCTATGATCCAAGTGCAAGTTTCTTCCTTGATCTGACCAAGTGACTCATAGGTTTGGTCGGATCAGTTTGGTTAGTAATGACCCTGACTACGTTAGAGTACAAATATCGTGGAGGAATCGCCTATACTTTTCGGTAGGGGGAAGTTTTCCCGGGTTCGGTTTTTGAAGAACGAAGGGGATTAGTCTCTTGTCCAGATATCTGTGGGTGAGGCCCCAAGTGAGGGACCCTGCCCCCCGTGCAAGAAGTGCTACTTCCACTGCTAGCACCCCCAAATCCATTGCATGGAGGAGACAGGGATCTTTCAGCTGGTATATCAGAGCGAATTGACTAAAGTGGATCAACTAAAAAGCCAAAAATGTCAAAAATTTATGAAGTAACAGTAAAAGGTTTTAATTGTGTGATAAAATTCATATAAATTGATATTCAAAAATGAAGATTCATAAAATTGAAAGTGGGTCTTCAGATGAAGTACTGCAATTGTATGAAAATCCCTGACTTCCTTGACGCCTAGTCATGATGGTATTTACCTTATAATTCCAAGGATCGTGATTGAGGGTATAACTGCAACTCTTTACTGGCAGTATATAGAAGTAAATCTAAGACCTTGAAATTATAAGTAAAAATGCTATCCAGATGATGAATTCGAATGTGGTTGATATGATTTTTAAATTCTGGTTGAGAATTGATGAGTTGATTTAGATTCTAATTGAGATGATTCCTGAATTTTGGTTGAAAAGTGATCAGTTGAACAAATCCACAATGAGGATGAATAGGATGAGTCCCTGTGATGATGTTTGTAACCGGAATGACGATAATGACTTCAGCAAATCACTACGAGACTAGTGGATTATGCTGACAGATTGCTACTGTTAACACTTGACCCAGTGGATCCAGTTAAGGGATGACAAATTAAAAACTTGCATAATTGAAACTTCCATGGAGGAATGTTTAGATGGAATTTGTGGTCTGATGGACCATTATTGTGTTAAGAATATGAATGATATGTTCTGAATAAATTGCTATTTGATAATGAGTTCTATATAAGGGATCTTTATCCCATGATTCTGTGGAGAGCTGACTAATCTAAAGTGTTGAAATGTCAAGCTCGTATACAGCTGGAGGATAGCACATGGGTGCTGACAGAGTGACAGTATGGTAGATAGATATCGTGTGGTGTGTTTATGACCGCGTCCAGCTGGTCATGTGTAGTGTGGACATAACACTATGTGTGTTCCCTTTTGTGTGTGTGAGAGAGATGGTGACTATGGCTTCTCTCTTTTCTTTATGGTTGATGGATATGGATTAGGGTTTGCTTCCCTTGTGTGTGCTGCCTCCTGCTTCTGTTTTTTATCATGGTATCAGAGCCAAGAGCTCATTAGCTGAGTTGTGAGAGTGAGTGAGAGAAGAGGGAAGAAGAAGAAAAAAGCTGTGAAGGAAGCTATTGAAGCTGTGGAGCAAAAGAAAGCTGTGGAGCACACACCGGCATCAGATCTGAGAGCTAAGGACCATTGGTAAGTGTAGCAAGACCCCCTCTGCGGATTGCAGGTGCCAAAGAGCAAGTTCAGTGAATATTGAAGTGCATAAAGCAAGTGCAAATTTCTGGTTTTTTCTCTAAAGCTTTCATGGAAAGCTTGAAGTGAATGTACTCCTGGCAAATGTACACACAAAGGCACGTGTATTTGGGCTTGCAAATGTATTAACAAAGTGGGCACAAGCAACATACAGAATCTTGAAGCAGATTGATGCATACAGATTTGAGCAAAATCAAGTGAAAGTGGATTTATGTAAAAGTTTCTGGTTTTTCACAAAAACAGTGGACATACCCCCCGTGGAGGATCAATTGCAGGAGCTAGAGAGAACATTGAGCTAAACCCTTCATACCCAAGGTAGATTAGGTCATTGCTAAGAGACCTATCAAGTCAATTGTGATTTCCCCTCTCTCCTAGAGCTCCTGGAGCAGGCGGCGCATGCTGATGCAGATACTTGGACAGTTTGCAAAGATTTTGATCTAATTTCCTCATTTGGTCACCAAAGTGAATGCTTTAAAGCTTGGGGAGTTTAGCAAAGACATTTCTAAGGTCTTGTGATGCTTGGTTGCAGCTCATTTCATGTATTTGGAGCTCATTGAAGTGATTTATCAGAGGTGTGCAGGTTTGCAGAAAGTCTGTCCAGAAACAGAGCAGTTTTAATCAAGGCATTAATCCTTGTCTATATTAAATTGGTCTAATTCCTCTGGTACAAGTAGATTCCTATGAGTTTCTAAACTTTTGAATCAAAAAGTTTTGGATTTGGAGAAGATTTGAAGGAGATAGAGCAGCTTTAGTGAGAGGTGGTACCTGACAGATGCAGAAAAAAGCAAACCAGAGGTTACAAAAATTGGTGGTTCTCATTCCCCTTGAGGAATTGGATCAAACCCTTCTAGGATATGTTGGAGCAATGTGTTGGGAAGCCAATGAAAGTTGAATCATTGAATTTGGACAAGATTTGAAGGATTTAGAGCATAATCTTGACTGGTTACTGGCGAGAAATTACTGGCGAGAAAAAAACCAGAAATTTTTTTGTGAAGGAGTTTCATTTGATTTCACCTTTGATCGAGTGTACATTGTTGGTGAATCATTGTGGGATTTTAATGCACACAATTTGCAAGCATTTGATGTGATTTGGAGAGATTTGGAGCATTACAGGTACTTCGTACATTGTAATCGAAAGGGTACATCTACTCTATTTTTTTGCAACAATGGGAGATGGTCCGATACAGATTGTTGGAGAGAAGCTTGACCGCACTAACTTTCAAGTATGGAAGTTTCGAATGAAGAGTTTTTTGAAAGGCAAAGGGTTATGGAGTCTCGTCTCGGGAAGACCCAGAGCCATACCTACCTCCTCAACCAAATAATGCTCAGATGTTGGCTCACAAGCAATGGGTAGAGTGGTCTTCGAAAGTGTTGCATTATTTTTCAATATGTGTAACAGATGCCTTGCTTATTCACATCCAAGATGCAGATACACCGAAAGAAGCATGGGGTATATTGTGCCGAATGTATGAGACAGACACTGGTGCAAGGAAGATACAACTAAAGCAACAGATTCACAGTGTAACACGAAGGAATAGGAGTATACATGAGTATGTTCAGGAAATCAAGGGTTATGCTGATTCCTTATCATCAATCCATGCCCCGATGGATGATGATGATTTGGTTGCTCTCACATTGCGTGGTTTAGGCAAAGAATACAAATCTTTTGACACTTCCATCTCCGTAAGGTTGGGAGGAATGCCAGACTTTAATGAGCTTGTGTCATTGCTCATTGTGGAAGAATTGAAGCTTGGCCTTGGTGGTATGAGTGTTACAGGTGGTGCATCCTCGTCAAGCAATGATGAACATGCAAGAAATCAGGCTTTTTACTCATCTAGAGGCTTTCGAGGCAAGGGGAGATTTACCCCTCGAGGCCGTGGAGGACGTGGTTGGAATGACAGGTCTACTCAACCACAATCAAATCAGAATTTTTAGAATTCACAGTCATCATATGGATCACGTGGAGGTCGTGGATTTCAATCCCATAGGGGGAGATTTGGAACAGGTGCTCGTGGTAGAGGACGATGGCAAGGTCCTCAATAAAATTTGAATGGGATTGAATGTTACTATTGTGGCAAACTTGGACATTTGGCAAAAGATTGTTACAAAAAGCAGAATGATGTGAGGAATGGAAGACCACAACATGGAAATTATGCATCTACCAGTAACAATGATGGGAGTTCGAATCATCTTTTTGCAATGAAGCATGTTATGGGGACAATGGATTCTCAGAATGCTGGAGATGAGTCATGGTATATGGATTCAGGTGCCTCAAACCACATGACATGTCATGGTGAGTGGTTTGAGAAGATGCAACCATTGGATACAAATGGTTATGTGGTCACAGGAGATGATACTCAGCATCTTATAACACATGTTGGCAGTGTGCCTTTGAGGATGCATGATGGAAATGTGAAGAATATGTCAGAAGTGTTATATGTACCATCCATCACAAAGAGTTTGGCATCAGTAGGACAAATGGTTGAGCAGGGATTACAAGTAAGATTCAATGAGAATGGTTGTTTTGTGGAAGACTTTAAGCATGGCTGTAGATTGATTGCCAAGGGCAAGAAGGAAGGAAGGTTGTTCAAATTGGATGCAGGCATACCAGAATTGAGCTGTGGGATTGTGCAAGACATTGACATGTGGCACAAGAGAATTGGACATGTCGATATACAGAGATTAAAGAACATGCAAACAAGAGGCATTGTCAGTGGATTGCCTCGATTTAAATATGATGGACATATGCATGTTTGTGAAGCCTGTCAGTTTGGGAAGCAGGCAAGGTTGAGGTTTCCTAGAGAAGGAAACATGAGTAATAGACCACTTGAGATAGTGCACAGTGATGTATGGGGCCCAGCACAAAACCCATCTATCAAAGGAAGTCTATACTATGTGACATTTATAGATGACTTCAGCAGGATGACATGGATATATTTTTTGAGAGAGAAGAGTGAAGTGCTGGAAAAATTCATGGATTTCAAAGCTCTTGTAGAAAAACAATATGGCTGTTGGATTAAGTGTCTGAGAACAGATGGAGGTGGTGAATACACCTCAAAAGCTTTTGAGCATTTCTTGCGGAAGCATGGAATAAGGAGACAGTTGACATGCAGGTATACACCTCAGCAGAATGGTGTGGCTGAGAGAAAGAATCGAGTCATATGTGAAGTGGCAAGGGCAATGCTCAATGAAAAGAGCATGCCAGATTACTATTGGGCAGAAGCATGTGCTACTGCAGTGTATATCCTGAACAAAACACCTACAGCAGCCATTCATGGAAGCACGCCAGAGATGAGGCTTACAGGTTACAGGCCAGATATTGGACATCTGAAAGTCTTTGGATGTGTAGCTTATGTTCATGTGCCTGATGAAAGAAGACGGAAGTTGGATCCTAAGGCAGAGAAATGTGTATTTGTTGGATATGCACAGGATCGAAAGGCTTACAAATGTTATAACCCTCAAACTAGACAAGTAGTCATCTCACGTGATGTAGTGTTTGATGAGCTTGCTAGTTGGTACAAATCAAGAGATGAGGGAGTCATTGACACACTTGAGGCTAATGTACCTATGAACTTGCCATCACAAGCAAGTTCTAGCTCTACTACTATGTCTGGGCCAGCAGCAGAAGTTGAGAGTAGTAGCAGTGTACGTCCATGGTCAGGACGTTTGTATGGATAAAGGCAAGAAGAAAGTCGAAGGAATTGGAATCACAGGCTATGAGTCCTCTAGCTCAGAGAGTTTGGATGAGGAGCTCAGGATACCTGTTTTACGCACACCTGGTGCTAGACAGGACAGATATGTGCCACCACATGCCAGAGTTACAGATGTACAGAGTGACCCGCATGCATTACGGAGATCCCAGAGAGTCAGATATCCAGTTGAAAGATTGACATATAGGGATTTTGCTATGCATTATGCATACATGACATCTATGGTAAAGCATGTGGAACCTACATGCTATACAGAGGCTATTGGAGAGCATGTATGGAAAAAAGCCATGGATGAAGAGATGGATGCTTTGGACAAAAATGATACATGGGAATTGGCTGAGTTACCTAAAGGAAAGAATGCAATTGGATGCAAATGGGTGTATAAGGTAAAGTGCAAGTCAGATGGCAGCCTAGAGAGACATAAGGCAAGGCTGGTCGCTAAAGGATATGCACAAACTTATGGTCTTGATTATGATGAAACTTTCAGCCCAGTGGCTAAGATGGCTACAGTGAGGTCTATCATTGCATTAGCAGCACAAAAAGGTTGGGCTTTACATCAAATGGATGTAAAAAATGCTTTCTTGAATGGTGAACTACAAGAAGAGGTGTACATGGAACAGCCAGAAGGATATGTACATCCAAAATATCCGACTTTTGTTTGCAGGTTAAAGAAAGCAATCTATGGTTTGAAGCAAGCACCTCGTGCTTGGAGTGACAAGATCAGCAGATATCTTGTCAGTATTGGATTTGTGGTCGGAAATGCAGACTCTTCACTTTATGTGAAGAAGACACATGATGGTATCGTGATTGTAGTCATTTATGTTGATGATTTGATTATCACAGGTGATTGTGGAAGAGGCATTGATGAGGTTAAGGCCTCTTTATGCAAAGAGTTTGATATGAAAGACCTTGGTGATTTAAGGTTCTTTCTTGGCATTGAGGTGATTAGAACAACCAAGGGTATATGGTTGGTGCAAAGGCAATATGCACTTGACATGCTGGCAAAGTATGGTATGACAGCATGCAAACCAATGTTGACACCATTAGAGCAAAACATGAAGCTTAGGGCTGATTTGGGTGATGAGCTCGATGATATCACCATGTACAGGAAAATGGTTGGTAGCCTTATCTACATGACCATTACGAGGCCAGATCTCAGTTATGCAGTTGGTTTGGTAAGTCAGTTTATGCAGAGTCCTCGTAAACCTCACTTGGATGCTGTGAGACGGATTCTGAGATATGTCAAAACTACCGTGCATTATGGTCTTTTCTATGAGGCAGGAAAAGACATGCATGTCTATGGATATACAGATGCAGATTGGGCCGGTAGTGCATATGACAGGAGATCTACTAGTGGCTATGTTTTCAGCCTTGGTAGTGGAGCTGTGAGTTGGAGCAGTAAAAAGCAACCTACAGTTGCTTTATCTACCACAGAGGCAGAGTATCGTGGAGCAGCCATAGCTGCATGTGAGGCTATGTGGTTGAAAAAGTTGCTAGATGATGTCAGGATACAGAGTGATATGAGAGTTGTCATTCATTGTGACAACATGAGTAGTATTCAGCTTGCTAGCAACCTAGTTTATCATGCCAGGACCAAACATATTGAGGTCCACTATCATTTCATCAGAGAGAAGGTGCTAGATGGGCATGTTGATTTGACATATGTGCAGACAGATGAGCAGGTTGCAGATATCTTTACCAAAGCACTTGGTAAAGATAAGTTTGAGTATTTCCGTACTAGATTGGGAGTCCTAGAGATGGACATGTCGAGCTTGAGGGGGAGTGTTGAAATGTCAAGCTCGTATACAGCTAGAGGATAGCACATGGGTGCTGACAGAGTGACAGTATGGTAGATAGATATCGTGTGGTGTGTTTATGACCGCGTCCAGCTGGTCATGTGTAGTGTGGACATAACACTATGTGTGTTCCCTTTTGTGTGTGTGAGAGAGATGGTGACTATGGCTTCTCTCTTTTCTTTATGGTTGATGGATATGGATTAGGGTTTGCTTCCCTTGTGTGTGCTGCCTCCTGCTTCTGTTTTTTATCATAAAGAACCCCAGAATCAGTTGGATCTAAAGCCGGATTTGAATTATAAATAAAAGAACTTAACAAGAATTTTCGTATTGATAGGATCATGGATCGAGCTCGTCGTCATGGTAGGAATGATAACCCCCAACTCGATGACGAAGAGCTTGACTTGGATGTTCGTAAAACTCTTCATAGATCGCAGCCTGGACCTTTCAAGGGTGAAGGGGAAAACTTGGGTGAGGCTGTGGAGAAGTGGATCGAAGCAATGGAAGAGTACTTTGATGTCATCGGGTACAATGAGAAGAGCACAATGGCTCTTGCAAGGCTGAAGATAGTAGAAACAGCCAGAGTAGCATGGAGAAACCATTGCGAGACAAACTGTGTGGATCGAAATACTCATACATGGAATGATCTCAAAATTTACCTACGGAAGAGATTCTATCCTCCCGGCTTTTTGGAAACAAAGATGAACGAATTCTGAGAGTTTACCCAGAGGAGCAGAACTATTGAAGTATATCACCAAGCGTTCGCTCTCCTCCTCAAATACTCCGCCACCGTTGGATGAAGAATAGCTGATTTTGCTAGGTTCATTCGGGGGATTAAATGAACCTTTGAATATCCTAGTGAAGAATGCGAAGCCAATTTCCATGGCGGCTGAGACAGTGCGAATGGCGAAGGATTTCGCCAAGGCCTTTGATGTCAAGGTCCCGCGCCAAAGCCAGCACCATCACCTTTCAAAAGGTTTTTAGCTCCAAAAGGTGATTCCAACCTTCCACCGTCTAAGAGATATAAGGGTCAAACCCAGGATATGGGAAGTTCCAGAATGGAAGAAATGTCCTTTTCCTGGAACTCAATCTCTTGGAATTCAACTTCAAAAGTTTCACCCTTGAACAAGGGAGTGAAATGCTATAACTGTCAAGGATTTGGACATCGCAGTATGGATTGCCCAACTCCTTTTGGAACAAGGTTTTTAGGGTAGGAAAATGAGGGATCAAGATTCCAGACTCCAGCTCCTTCCTTCCAGAGTTATCAAGTTTCTTTCCGCCAAAATCAGAGAAATCCCAGAGGCAGACCCTCTAACCAACCCGCAATTTTAATCCAAAGTAATGCAAGACCTCCACCTCAGATTAGGGGAATTCAAAGAGAGATGTTCCCAAATCGGCCGTCCACTTCCAAGGCAGTAACGCTGGAAGTGATTGAAGAAGAAGAAGAGGATGAAAGAGATCATACTCCACCTACGAGATGAGGACATCTCGCATTTTTTAAGTGGGGTAGGATGTAAGATTTCTCCCTCCAGCTTTTGAGGTGTGCAGGTGTAAAAACCTCCCCTTCTGATCTTGTAAGTATTCCCCTCTTTGAAATAAAAGAAAGATTCTATTTTACCCTAATTTGATCTAGAGAGAGAGTAATCAAGTTTCTTTTCGCCAAAATCAGAGAAATCCCAGAGGCACAGTTTTAATCCAAAGTAATGCAAGACCTCCGCCTCAGATTAGGGGAATCCAAAGAGAGATGTTCCCAAATCGGCCGTCCACTTCCAAGGCAGTAACGTTGGAAGTGATTGAAGAAGAAGAAGAGGATGAAAGAGATCATACTCCACCTACGAGATGAGGACATCTCGCATTTTTTGAGTGGGGTAGGATGTCCCTCGAGATTTTGAGGTGTGCAGGTGTAAAAACCTCCCCTTCCGATCTTGTAAGTATTCCCCTCTTTGAAATAAAAGAAAGATTCGGTTTTACCCTGTTTTGATCTAGAGAGAGAAAATATCTAGAGAGAGATAATCCAAAATTGAGATATTTTTGAATATAAAAATCCTCCTAGTGTCTAAAATGGTTTCCCTTGAAACAGAAATTCAAAAAGAACTTTCCAATGTGCATTTGGAATTAATTGAAAAGAAGTATAAAGGACCTTAGCCTAAGGGTCTATATTTTCAGAAATTTTTGGATTATGGTCCAATTAAGGTTCCTATGGGCCAATTGGATCAATCCAAGTGTGGGGAGGAGATAAATCCAATTTATAAAAGAAAAACTCCCAAAAATGAGTAAATGCTCACATAAGATGAAGAGTTGACTAAGGACAAGGTTTATTAGTAAAAAACTATGAGTATTACTAAAAAAATGAGATATTTTGGGTATAATGATTCAATTTTGATACCTTGCTAAGGAGAAGGGAGCTCTTCAAGGAGGTGCCTATTTCACTTGTGTGGTGGAGTTTTAAACTCAAAATATTATGATATTTTTATCTCTCCTCTCTCCTAGATCAAACCAAATCAAAAGGGAGCCAAACAGAAGATGGCATCTTTACCTATCGTGTTATGCCATTTGGTTTAACAAATGCACTTGCAACCTTTTAGCGGTTAATGAGTCATGTATTCAAGGAGTATCTTAGGCTATTTCTTCAGATCTTCATGGATGATTTATGTGTTCACTCACAAGAGCGTGATGATCATATAGAACACCTCAGGCTTGTGTTTCAAAAGTGTCAAGTTTATCGTATATGCTTGAATCCTGACAAGTGCAAATTCATGGTAAGACAAGGGAAGATTTTGGGCCATATTGTTTCTCGCAATGGTATTTCGATAGATATGGATAAAATTGATGTCATTGTCTCATTACCTTGGCCTATCAATCCTAAAGGGGTACAAATATTCATGGGATTCTCTAAAAGCAGAAATGTGGTACAGGACATTGATATGTGGCATAAGAGGATTGGACATGTCAATATACAGAGATTGAAGAACATGCAGACAAGAGGCATTGTCAGTGGATTGCCTAGATTCAAATATGATGGGAATATGCATGTTTGTGAAGCCTGTCAGTTTGGAAAGCAGGCAAGGTTGCGGTTTCCTAGAGAAGGAAATATGAGTAGCAGGCCACTTGAGATAGTACATAGTGATGTATGGGTTCCTGCACAAAACCCATCTATCAAAGGCAGTTTATATTATGTGACATTCATAGATGATTTTAGTAGGATGACATGGATATACTTTCTCAGAGAGAAGAGTGAAGTGTTGGAAAAGTTCATGGATTTCAAAGCTTTTGCAGAAAAGCAATATGGCTGTTGGATTAAATGTTTGAGGACAGATGGAGGTGGTGAGTACACCTCAAAAGCTTTTGAGCATTTCTTGAGAAAGCATGGAATAAGAAGACAATTGACTTGCAGGTATACACCTCAGTAGAATGGTGTGGCTGAGGGAAAGAATAGAGTCATATGTGAAGTGGCTAGGGCGATGCTCAATGAAAAGAGCAAGCCAGATTACTATTGGGCAGAAGCATGTGCTACTGCAGTGTATATACTGAACAAAACACCTATAGCAGCCATTCATGGAAGTATGCCAGAGATGCGGCTTACAGGTTATAGGCCAGACATTGGACACCTCAAAGTTTTTGGATGCATAGCTTATGTACATGTGCCTGATGAAAGAAGAAGGAAGTTGGATCCTAAGGCAGAGAAATGTGTATTTGTTGGATATGCACAGGATCGAAAGGCATACAAATGTTACAATCCACAAACTAGACAAGTGGTCATCTCACGAGATGTGGTGTTTGATGAGCTTGCTAGTTGGTACAAAGCAAAAGATGAGGGTGTCATTGAGTCACTTGAAGCAGATATGCCTATGAACTTGCCACAAGCAAGTTCTAGTTCTACTTCTATGTTTGGGCCAGCACAGCAGAAGCTAAGAGTAGTACTGTACGTCCATGGTCAGGACGTTTGAGGCATGAGAGTGTGAGCACTGGGAGTAGTGCTATGGATAAAGGAAAGAAGAAAGTCGAAGGAATTGGAATCACAGGTTATGAGTCATCTAGTTCAAAGAGTTTGGATGAGGAGCTTGGCATACCTATTTTATGCACACCTGGTGCTAGACAGGATAGATATGTGCCACCACATGCTAGAGTGACAGGTGTTCAGAGTGATCCGCATGCATTGAGGAGATCCCAAAGGGTCAGATATCCTGTTGACAGGTTGACATATCGAGATTTTGCTATGCACTATGCATATATGACATCTATGGTGAAGCATGTGGAACCTACATGCTATACAGAAGCTATTGGAGAGCATGTATGGGAGAAAGCAACGGATGTTGAGATGGACGCATTGGTCCATAATGATACATGGGATTTGGTTGCATTACCAAAGGACAAGAATGTTATTGGATGTAAATGGGTTTACAAAGTGAAGTGAAAATCTGATGGTTCTATTGAGAGACATAAAGCAAGATTGGTAGCTAAGGGTTATGCACAAACCCAAGGTTTGGACTATGATGAAACCTTAGTCCAGTGGCTAAGATGGGCACAGTAAGAGCAGTCATTGCTATGGCTGTAGCTTAATGGTTGGGAAATGCATCAGATGGATGTCAAAAATGCATTTCTAAATGGAGATTTACAAGAGGAAGTGTATATGGCACAGCCAGAAGGGTATGTACACCCAAGATATCCCACTCACGTATGCAGATTGAAAAAGGCATTGTATGGTTTGAAGCAAGCACCTCGTGCTTGGAGTGATAAGATGAGCAGATATCTTATCTCACTTGGTTTTCAGATTTCTACAGCAGATTCTTCACTCTTTGTGAAGAAGACAGAGCATGGGATTGTTTTACTCGTCATTTATGTGGATGACTTGATTATCACAGGTGATCATAGTGCAGATGTGATGCATGTCAAGAAAGCATTGAGTGGGCAATTTGACATGAAAGACCTTGGTGAGTTGAGATACTTTCTTGGAATTGAAGTGGTCAAAGATCATGTAGGTACATGGTTAGTACAGCGCCAATATGCATTGGATATGTTGGCAAAATATGGCATGACAGGGTGTAAGCCTATGAGTACACCTTTGGAGAAAAATGTGAAGTTGTGGGCTGATTATGATGATGAGTTGAATGATCCATCTATGTACAGAAAGATGGTTGGTAGTCTCAATTACATGACTATCACACGCCCGGATTTGAGTTATGCTGTGGGGCTAGTAAGCCAGTTTATGCAGAGCCCCAAAAAGCCTCATTTGGATGCAATGAGACGCATTATGAGATATGTAAAGACCACTGCACATTATGGTCTACTTTATGAGAGTGGTAAAAGCTTGGATATACATGGCTACACAGATGCTGATTGGGCAGGTAGCTCATATGACAGGAGGTCTACTAGTGGATATGCTTTTACACTTGGAAGTGCCGTGGTGAGTTGGAGTAGCAAGAAGCAACCTACAGTTGCTTTATCTAGTACAGAGGCTGAATATAGAGGTGCAGCCATTGCTACTTGTGAGGCAGTATGGTTAAAGAATCTCTTGGCAGATTTGGGTGAGCCTATTGATGGCAAAGTTGTCATTCATTGTGACAACATGAGCAGTATACAGTTGGCCAAGAATCCAGTATTTCATGCGAGGACCAAACACATAGAGGTCCATTATCACTTTGTCAGAGAGAAGGTGCTGGATGGTACAGTTGATCTACAGTATGTGAAGACTGATGAGCAGGCGGCAGACATCTTTACAAAGCCACTTAGTAGGGAGAAGTTTGAGTACTTCCGTACTATGTTGGGAGTACATGGGATGAGCTTGAGGGGGAGTGTTGAGAGTCTTGATATCCCAAGCTCATCTACATCTTCATCGGCAGTACATCATGAGCTTGAGAGGGGCTGTTGAGATTCAAGCTCGATGTCAGTGTGAGCCAGCTATGCTATGTGCTGGCATGTTAGGTAGGAACATGTGTGAGACATAAATGACCGCGTGTCCAGCTGGTCATAGTGTGTGGACATTAGCTAGGGTTAGATGTGTGTGGACACAACTCGTAGTGTGTATTATGGATTATGGCATTATGCATTGTGTGAGAAGGGAGATGGCTTCCCTCTATGGTTAGGGTTTGCAATATACATTAGGGTTTGCTCTTGTGTGTGTGTCTCCTCCCCCTCTACCGTTCTTTCAACATGAACCCATCTTAGAAATTTTGACAAGTGGGCAGATACAACTAGCGGGTCTTAATGTGGGCCTATGGCGACCATTCACGTTAATCTCAGGGAGATGAAGAGAGAGAGAGACAAGCTCCAACCTCTTCAATTTGTAGAGGATTTTTTAAGAGGATAATAGAAAATATCATTATTTCAGTATAATAATGGCATGGTATAGTTCTCATATATTTTTACAAAGGGCTAAGGATCTTTTTATAGGTGAGGGAGGCCTCTAACCAAGTCCAACTAGTTTCTAGAATTTTCCATGTTCAATTTGGCTGAATTTGGACCTAGTTTGGCTCCCTTTTGATTTGGTTTGATGATCTAGGAGAGAGGAGAGATAAAAATATCACAATATTTTTGAGTTTAAAACTCCACCACACAAGTGAAATAGGCATCTCCTGGAAGAGCTCCCTTCTCCTTACCAAGGTGTCAAAACTGAATCATTATACCCAAAATATCTAATTTTTTAGTAATACTCATAGTTTTTTACTAAAAAACCTTGTCCTTAGTCAACTCTTCATCTTATGTGAGCATTTACTCATTTTTGGGGGTTTTTCTTTTATAAATTGGATTTATCTCCTCCCCACACTTGGATTGATCCAATTGGCCCATATAGGAACCTTAATTGGACCATAATCCAATTTTTTTTTAAAATCTAGACCCTTAGACTAAGGTCCTTTATACTTCTTTTCAATTAATTCCAAATGCACATTGGAAAGTTCTTTTTGAATTTCTGTTTCAAGGGAAACCATTTTAGACACTAGGAGGATTTTTATATCCAAAAATATCTCAATTTTGGATTACCTCTCTCAAGACATTTTCTCTCTCTAGATCAAAACAGGGTAAAACAGAATCTTTCTTTTATTTCAAAGAGGGGAATAATTACAAGATCAAAAGGGGAGGTTCTTACACCTGCACACCTCAAAAGCTGGTGGAGGGAGGAATCTTACAAGGAAGTTGTTCACGACGTGAATCATTTTCCTGCAATTTTACGCCGCGAGTCACTCACAAATTCAATGCTGGAATTTAGCCGAAAATCACAGGATTACATTCCAAAAATAGAAACCCTTATCCTAACACCTCTTACATGATTCAGTTCACAAAAAAATCAGATCACGTGAAAGTGCAGTATACTTTTACAACGTGTACCATTTTCGAAATAGTTCACGGTGTGAAACACTTTTTGAGTAGTTCACGACGTGAAACACTTGCGAAGTAGTTCACGGTGTGAAACATTTTTTGTTTCACGATGTGACCCATTTTTCTGCAGTTTCACGACGTGAGCTAAGTCCTGCTATTTCATGGTGTGAAATATTCTTGTTAATTCACGCCTTCTGAACAGAGCGATAAAATAAAGAATTGTATCAATTGGGTTGGATACTATCTTATCAAATCATATATACATACACTTAAGATCTGGAAAACTCATCAGAGATGATTTCACACCTGACGATAGTGCATCAAATCATGCAAGAACTTCCTATCAAAGAATTGTGGGATCGGGTCAATTTGCAAGCACACACTTAAGTGTCTTG
Source organism: Cibotium barometz (assembly GCF_041138505.1). Taxonomy (NCBI): domain Eukaryota; kingdom Viridiplantae; phylum Streptophyta; class Polypodiopsida; order Cyatheales; family Cibotiaceae; genus Cibotium; species Cibotium barometz. The sequence continues at coordinate 59,597,325 of NC_141056.1, forward strand.
AGAAACCTGACCACCGTAGAAACCAATAGTGAGAAATCCATGGAAGAACGGATGAGATACACTGGGTTTGGGGAAGGTGAAAAATCACACTCTCCAACTAAGTCCAGTGGGATCATTGATATAGCTTGAGGATTTTTTGATCCCCAGACCAGTCATGAGTGATGAAGAGGCACAATCTGCGGGCATGGGTCCGTCAACTAGCACTGGACTCGGTCCAAGACAAGAAGGGCCATTCTAGACGTTGAATTCTAGGCTATCAAATACTGGCACCCCTCCAATTAAGCGAGATATGGAAAGTGCAATTAGGATGGGTCAAATATTCTTTCCCACCACCAAGGAAATGGAATTGGATTTCCAACGAAGTGAGGTGGAACGACAACTCCGAGAATTGAGCTTTAGAAAACAAGAGCTTGATACTCGTAGGACAAGAGCTGAGAGGAAGGAGACATATAATGTTAACCATCTCCAACACGAGGAAAGGAATCTGAAATGACTATAGGTAGAGGCGATGGGGATATTTCAAACCTGGAACCCATCAATGAGGAACCCAAAAGAATGGAGGAAGGGGTTACAACCAAAGAAGAAGAGGGTAACATAGCCAACTTGGATGTAGAAGTTGAGGACCGGCTCTATACCAAGAAGGACATAGAGCTAATGATCAATCACCCTTTATTCCTACAAGATATGGAGCTCTTAATTACACAAAGATGCCTGGAAGCTAATATTGGGGAATCCCACCAGGATACCACAATCAAACAAGTCCACAAACTTGAGATACCAAGAAGAGCCAATGTGGGTAGGGGACGAGGTCTAGGAAGGGGGGGCAATTCCCCAGAGACCTAGAAATGATCCAGCCATGGACCTTAATGGAGCCACAAGGATAGACTTGTTAAATATTGCTACTGAGATGGGTAGGGGGATGGTCAGGGAGTTGGGTTCTACTTTAGAACCTCGACCTTCCCAGAGGAAGCCCCATATCATCTAGAACTTGTCTAAAAAGTTTTTGGGGATGGAGATCCTATCCAGCATATGTAGAGATTTTTGAATCTACATATGAAACCTGTGGACCAGTCAGTGATGTGACTTTTCGCTGACCTTAGAAGGAAAAGCTCATCAGTGGTTCAGAACCCTTAAGCTTGAGGATAAGGTTAACTTCACCAGGTTAAAAAATATTTTTGTGCCCAGCTTTGCACGTAGTGGTGATAGGTGGAGCTTGATAGCCCAACTACATAACATCAAATAGAAGGAAGATGAGTATATGAGAGACTATGTTTCTCACCTGAAACACTTAAATTCAAGATGCAAAATTTGAGAAAGATTGACAGACGTTCAATTGTTGCCTTGTTTCAGGAGAGGGGTTAGGGACCATAAAATGCATGATTACTTGGTACTAGCCCGCCCAGCTACCCTTGATGCATGTTGCAAATTGGCAATCGAATACGAAGATAACATGTTAGAATTACCACAACCTAAGGATGTTAGAACATCTGTAGCAACAACCATGACTTCGCGTGTCTTGAGTCATCAAGAAATTGGAACTCGAAGCAAACAAGTCGGACATATGACCATGGATGAGCTCAGCAATGCTATATTGGAGAAATTAAAGGTAAGGGAAGGAAGAGAGATGACGGGCCATGGGCATAGTCACCTTTGCCCCCGAAGGGAACTGGTGTGGTGCTCCATGTGCAGAATAAACCATACCACCACTGAATGTTTGTAGTTAAGGGAAAGACCATTACTGTATTGTGCACATTGTGTAAAATTAGGCAATCATGACACATCATCGTGTAGATTTCCAAGGTTTCAAAATATAGCATAACTGCAAAAAAATAGAGCCCCACTGGCTTTGCCGGCACCACCTGTGCAAACCACTACCACTGCTCTACAACCCAACCTTTCTTACTTACCTAAGGGGATGTTCCGAGTACAAGACACTTTGCCTTTTTGCCACCACCAATTCTACCGCCATAACCCCCACAAGCCAAGAACAATTAAGTAGTGATTGAAGAGCCATTGGAAGATATTGAACTAGTACGGGAACTAGAATTTAGTGGGGAATACTATGAGGATATGGGTGATGTCACGCCAGAGTACTATGTCCTACGAAATAACAAGCCAGTACCTGCTGTGCTTCAAACCATGGTACAGTGGAAGGGAAAGGAAATTAACTCAAATTTGAGAAGAGGACCTTTATAATGCTATGGCTGTGGTGGGCCACATCGAGTAGCCAAATGCCCAAATAAGAATATGACTCGTATAGACCAACCACAACAAGTAGTGACCACACCCAATGACATGTGCTCATTTTCACTAAGTGTGGACTTGATCATCTAATCAAAGATTGTTCCTACTAAGCAAGCGGTTCAGCTTCTACTGCTAATCAGGCCACCATTCGTACCATTAGTGTACACTATGGGAAGATCACATCGCTCAATGTCCTAACACGAGCTTAGGTGACAAAGGGGAACTGGACGGATGCTACTATTTCCAAATCTGGTCGCAGGAGAAGAGTGAAGAAATTAGGAAAGGGGGACACATGGGTTACAATCGAAGATGGATCTAAAGAAGACACAATTTATACCGGATCCACACAATCAAAGGAAGAGGGGGTTCGAAGGATCAATCTGGAAAGGTTAGACAGGGAAAAACAAGGTGAACAACCAGCAACCCCAAGGGGGGTTGGCGAATATCCTAATGCTGACAAAGAAATAAGGAAGTTAGAAGATGCCAAGGCCCTAGTTCAAAAATACCAACAAATTTATAAAGCTGAGCCTAGGGCCAGCCGAGTAAGGGATACCATCTATCCACTGGATGTACCACCCCGCAAAATAGGGCCTTGATTCTACCCACCTTGATTTAGGAAGAAATTGAAGTAGACTCCCAAACAAACACAATGACTAGACTGTTCGAGGAAAATGAGTTGGGGGGATCCATTTATTCTTTCCCCATGGAAGAATACAAAACACCTCGATGGGAAGAACACTCTATATCTAAGAAACCTAGGAACATAGGAAGCCTAGCAGCGGTGTTATCCACGCCTGTCCAGATGCCCTTAGGGTAATTATTAGGAAATTCACCCACCCTATGGATAGATGTAAAAGAATGGGTCGAAGGAGGTCTAAGGCCAGCGGAGAATATGGATGAGGCTTTGCCACCCTTGGTAGAAAGACCTTTGAGGCATGCAAAGGAAACGCTAGTGGTTATGATACCAGTTAACCAACTGGGACGCTACTATGAGTGTGATGACATGAATGTTACCATTCTGATTCATCATAATGAATACCAAGCATTAGCCATCTTGTATGGTGGGGCAGGTGTCAGTATCATTACCAAACATTGCTGGGAAAATTGGGGTAAGCCAGATCTAAAAAGAGTAGATCTAATCGTTTTAAGATGGCTGATGGAACATCTTCAAGACCCATTGGGTTCTTGGAAAATGTGAAGTTCAGACTCTTTACGTTTCAATATCGTCATACATTTGTGGTCATAGACGTCTTACACCAACCTGATACATATGACATAATATTGGGACGACCTTTCATGAGGGAATCCAACTTGGTGCATGATTGGGATTTGGATCATGTATATGTACGTAGGGACTCACAAACATTAAAGATTGATCTAAGAGCATGGAAGGCACACCCCATGGAAGGGCAATTGTTTGGTAATGACTCGGTCACAACGGAGCAAACCACATCCCTACAGATATGCCAGCTCACATTAGGGGAAACTAGGGATGAGGAGGATACGGAGATGTATGCATCACTACCTCCCCCGGATTTCTCTGAGAATTGGATGCATGTGTTGGCCACAATTGATGTGATGCAACCTAAGGGAACCCAATATTTGGATTTTGGAAACATCCCTATGACTTCTATCTGCATGGTTGATTGGCAAACCATGGATGGGGAGCTGCTATTTGAGCTTTCAACACCTGGTGGATAAAACTCGCGGTTAAAGGTTTTGAGAAAACTCAAGGAGGTTGAGTTTTCAACACCGAGGTTGAAGCTCTTGCGTTTGAAGCTTCAGCAGGTTCAATTTTCAACCTCTTTGAAGGAGACCTAACAAGCTTTGTCCACACAGTCTCTCCCAGGAAGGGGCATCATGCAAATCAGATACCATTCGGCAATTTGGGGTAACATCTTAGCTTATGCTCTGCACAAACATGTTTATTAAACCTTTCTACTGTCGGAAAGGCCTTGGTGCAGGCCTTGCAATTGTACCTGACCTGCCCATTGTGTGCACGCTTCAACTTGAAATGAAGCTCGAAGGCAAGCGCCCTCTCCATGTCATCCCATTTAACATCTGACATCGTACTTGTGAAGGAGTGCATGCAGAGTTTACCTCAGACAATGAGAGTGCCAATGGCATATATGTAAAGGTTTATTTCGAATTTGTAAGGCCTCAAAGAGGTGTAAGGCTTTTTCACACCGACGAGTGTGAGGTCATTGGGGTGATGTGTCAGCACATATAACACTTCAAATTGTCATCATTAAAAAAAAATCACCTCGCCCAAAACTTGTGGGTTTCGAAAATGCAACCTCCAACAACATAGCTCATAGTTCATAGTTCATAACTCATAGCTCATAGCTCATAGCTCATAGCTCATAGCTCATAGCTCATAGCCCATAGCTCATAGTTCATAGTTCATAGTTCATAGTTAATAGTTCAGTGCATAGTTCACAGTTCATAGTTCATAGTTCATCGCCCAAAACTTGTGGGTTTCGAAAATGCAACCTCCAACAACATAGCTCATAGTTCATAGTTCATAACTCATAGCTCATAGCTCATAGCTCATAGCTCATAGCTCATAGCTCATAGCTCATAGTTCATAGCCCATAGCTCATAGTTCATAGTTCATAGTTCATAGTTCATAGTTCATAGTTAATAGTTCAGTGCATAGTTCACAGTTCATAGTTCATCACTCAACCCAAAATTCATAGTTCACAGTGCATATTTCACAGTTCATAGTTCATAGTATATAGCTTATAGTTCATGCTTTATATACTATAAACTATGAATTATGCTTTATGTAGTATAAACTATGAATTATGAATTATGTAGTACAAACTATAAACTATGAACATGAATTATCCTTTATGTAGTATGAACTATGAACTATGAACTATGAACTTTGAACTATGCACTGTGAAAAATGATCTAAATCTGCTGTGCTCAATAACTTGTTATAGGATGCGCTTAAAGGCACACTTTAGGTTGGCTATGGCGGTGGAACCCCGCTTGTTGCTACTAGGGATAGGATACAATAGCCAAGGTGGTGCTAGGTTCCAGTTGATTAGGAAGAACTTTAGCGACACAAGCTGCTTTCGATTTGGCATTCTCAAGAGCACTTTGATTTGGGGATCAAGTCTGATCCTTCTTCCACTAGTATCAAGACTCCTAGTAGGATGGACCGAATGAGACGAACATCATCTTTCTTGTTGAAACTTGGGAGCATGAGACCCAATGCATCACAAACATAAGCAACTACAATGTGCATTCTCTAATTTATCCCCCAAGAAATGCAGAACAGCATAGAGGAAATGGAAGAATTGCATGCATGATCAAATGTGAGTTGGAAGTGGATGTAAAAGTCATCCGCTCACAAACGATACATATGGCTACAAATCAAGATGGCTGATGGCTCTTACCTCTTTGTCTCGCAGGATGTTACATACCACATTATGCCTCACCTTTATATGCACACTTGGACCATGACCAACCGTATGTAGACCTCGAAGAAGACATTAGCGCGACAGGCCTTGGGAGAGATCATTGAGAGAGGCACGCAAGCAGATGAAGGCCTTCACGCACCGAAAACGACGAGCATTTGAGGAGACACAGGAGCTTGAGCTCTATCACCTATTCATGAGCATGGACAGTGCTACAACATGGCATACTATTCGGGAACCCCTCCCACCTACCCCTATTGAGGATACATATATATGGTATGACTGCAGACACGTTGTATGAGGTGCCTAGATAGCCCCCGATTCCGGAGCCATCACACTAATCAAAGATATTAGAGTAATCAGAGTAATCAGAGATATCAGAGTAATCAAAGTAATCAGAGCTATCTGAGCAATCAAAGATATCAGAGTAATCAAAGATATCAAAGTAATCAAAGATATCAAAGTAATCAGAATAATCAAAGATATCAGAGTAATCAAAGTAATCAGAGATATCACACTAATCAGAGTAATCAGAGATATCAGAGTAATCAAAGTAATCAGAGATATCAAAGTAATCAGAGTAATCAAATGATGATTGTGAGAACATTTTAAAGCGGTTGGAAGAAGTGCACCTCACATTATCAGGTAAAAAATCAGCTTTTGGAGTACGTGAGGTTATAGTTGGTCATATGTCAACACCCTGAGGGTCAACAACCCTAACCTACAAAGGTAGATGCTATTCAAAAGATAAAAGATGAATGTTCTAATATCACAAAAGTGTGAATTTTTCTAGAAGCTTGTGTGTTTTACATGACTTCAATCCCTCATTTTGCGCATATAGCAGATTGTTTGTACTAAAGCTTGCTCATCTTGTGCATTTGCTGCAGCAATAGATGCTCTAGTTTTTACTCCCTCGTCTTCAAGTGAAGTGCGTACTATGCCCCATAGCCCTTTTTTCATGAGATATCCCCTTAATTTTATTTGGGAGGTGTGGAAGCCTACCCCATTAAATTTTCCAACTCTGGGTCCACTATGTATGTATCCTCAGGTAATTGCCAAGCCCGAGCCCATACCTCATGCCTGCAGCCAAGATAAATTAACTTAACCATGGCCAACAATTGTAAAAAAATCAACTTAACCATGGCCAACAAGCTTAAACATAATGATTAGCACCCTTAGCACCACCCGAGCTTAGTGATTCTCTATGGTGATTCCCATAGCTTATGGCTCATGATCCTTTAGCATGCACACATACACACATGATTGAGCCATACCAATCGAACTATGAACTATGAATTATTAAGAGTCCTAAGCGTCCTAAGTGTACCCACAAATCATATAATTGAAGCATGTTATTGGTCATACAGTATACCAGTATTAAATGATTCTTCAGATTATAGAGTAAGCTAGACAAAAACCATCATTTCCCTCGATGGTTTCCATTTAAGCTCTATCAAATACATAAGCCTTTTGATCCAAATCTCTTTAGCACTCTTTCTTCTTCTCTTCAATGTTACCATAGTTGGAATCCCTAACTCTATGGGCTATAGAGCATCCTAACCATATACTAAACTAGAATGGTGTGAAATCAAGAGACTTTTTCTAACTAGTATACTAGACCCAAAGTGCTCCATCTAAAAATTGATCATAGTCATTGGGTTTATGACCTAAAGGATTCTTGATGATTTTGCACATTGTTCCATTTACCTTTTCTACCAATCCATTCCCTTGTGGATAGTAGGGGGTGCTATACTTGTGTATAATGTCTAGGTCTTTCAGCATGTCATCTTGTACCCCATTGTAGTATCCAAGACCATTACCTAAAATAATCTCAAGAAGCATGTCAAATCCACAACAAATGTGACTGTAGATGTATCTGCTCACTATCTTGCTAGTGACAATGGTGACTCTCACTACTTCCACCCACTTGGTCATGTAATTGACCCCCATTAAGATATATACTTTACCATTGAAAGTCCTTGCACGAGGTTCCACAACATCTACTCCCCACTTTTCAAATGGGCCATATGCCAAAGTTGGCTATTTTGGCCCATTTTCTAGCCTCTAGTCTCGATTAATCTGACATATAAAGCCCATATTCTGGCCTAACTCATATGTTACTAAAATCTTATTAGTTGATTTCTTGTTGCAATTAATTTATTATGACATAACAATTGTAAAAAAATCAACTTACCATGGCCAAGCTTAAACATAATAATTAGCACCCTTAGCACCACCCGAGCTTAGTGATTCTCTAAGCTATGGTGATTCCCATAGCTTATGGCTCATGATCCTTTAGCATGCACACATACACCCATGAGTGAGCCATACCAATCGAACTATGAACTATGAGCTATGAACTATGAACTATAAACTATGAACTATGAACTTAGCAAGGAACTATGAACTATGAATTATGAACCATGAAAGTGGCAATAGTGTTGAGAGTGGAATCCTATGGGAAGGACTGACCCACGCGAGGAGGCAATTCACCATAAGATTAAAAAGACCCGTGAATTTATAAGTGCACACCCTAACCTAGAGGAGCTGAATGGGACAGGAGGAAGAGTGGTTGGAAGAGTGTACTCTGATATCTCTGATTGCTCAGATATCTCTGATTACTTTGATTACTTTGATATCTCTGATTACTCTGATATCTTTGATTAGTGTGATGTCTCTGATTACGCTAAGTCGAATACCAAACATGCCTAAGTCTTGGACACATGCATATGTATATGAAAGTTGCAATTGTGCTTATGTACAAATCTACGTGTGCGCACGAAAAATTTAGAGTGTTGGAAGTTTTGCAAAGCAATTGTTACCAGTAGGGCCTTACTTGAAAGCTTGGTCACGGGTGCAAAGTCGCACAAGCACAGCCTACGCATCTCGCTCATACGCGGGCGGCCCAAATTTGGGCAAAAGCTCAAACTTTAAAAAATTACCTAAATCATGGGCCAGTGGGCAGCCGAAAATTTTGCCCAGATTGAAATTTTTTAGAGAAGTGGAAAAAACCAATCAGACCGCGTGGTACCAATGCAGATGTGGGTAGATATGGGGGTCTCGAACAGATGTGTACAATCAAAGATATCAGATATTAGAGTAATCAAAGTAATCAGAGATATCTAAGATATTTGAGCAATAAGATATCGGAGTAATCAAAGATATCAAAGTAATTAGAGATAATTGAGATATCTGAGTAATTAGAGTAATCAAAGATATTTGAGATATCTAAGTAATCAAAGATATCAAAGTAATCAAGGATATCAAAGATATCTGAGTAATGAGAGTAATCAAAGATATGAGATATCTCGGGGGGGTCACTCACAAAAAAATGCAAATATCACGTGCGTTCAACACAAGCATATTTTAAATTTATGAAACTTACATAAATATATTTACATAAGGGTATGATTTAAATTTTTTTAAAAAAATTTTACAGATTCATAAAGAAAAAGGGATATTATATGGATAAAAAAATTCACAGATAAGGGATTTAAAATATAGGCCTTGAACGCACGCGATAGAGGTATTCTACATATAGTGACCCCCCCGAGTGAGATATTTAGCAATCAAAGTAATCAGAGATATTAAAGATATCTGAGAGCAATTAGAGATATTAGAGATATTAGAGACAGGCTTATTCAAGCATCTTTGGGGGTTTTCTGTACTCTCAGTAATACAAACTTGTGTTCGTTTGCAAAAGAGAGAGAGAGAGAGAGAGAGAGGGAGAGGAGAGAGAGCCGAGAGAGGGATCGGGAGAGAGCCGAGAGAGAGAGAGAGGGAGAGGAGAGAGAGCCGAGAGAGGGATCGGGCTTATTCAAGCATGTTTGGGGGTTTTCTATACTCTCAATAATACAGACTTGTGTTCGTTTGCAAAAAGAGAGAGAGAGAGGGAGAGAGGGAGAGGGAGAGGAGAGAGGGATCGGCTTGTGGATATGCTCGTGGTGGTCGCCTTCGCTTGCTGGTCGCACCTCGCCATTGCATGCCTGCTGCTGATCTCTGCCCCCTCTCTTGGCCCCGCCCGTCCTTTCGCCTTTGTTCGTTGCTCTATCCCAGGCACTACACACTGCTCTGTTGTCCTTCCCTGCTTCCCTCCGCGTTCCCTTTGCCTCTGCCACTAGGCGACTCTACTGCCCTGTCCGCCCCGCCTTCCCAGCATCTTCGCCTCTTCCCCCACCTTTTGCTCTGCTGGCCTCGTCGACCTTGCCTCTGCCGCCCTAGCCACGCCCCCCATGTTTTGCCCTGGCCCGCTTGGCCCTGCCCTTTTCTTGGCTTTCTCTTGCCTCCAGCCTCTCCCTCGCCCCCAGCTTTACCTCGCCCTTGGCCCTCCCCTTGCCCCTCGCCCCTGGCCCTCCCCTCGCCTTTCCCTTCCCTCGCCCTCGCTCCTTTTGCTGCCCGCCTCTTCCCTCGCCCCTGGCCCACACCTCGCCCTTGCCCTTCCCTCGCCCTTGCTCTCTCTGATGCCCGCCTCTGCCCCTTTGCTTTGACCCTCCTTTGCTCCTCTCACCTCTTTCCTCCGCCCCTTCGCTTGTCCTTTCCCCCTCTGTCTCCTCGCCTCTTTCCCGTTTTACCCCCCCCCCCCCCCCCCCGCGCCGCAGGCTGAACCCCCTTCCTTTCATCCTCTGTCCCATCCTCCCGCCCTTTCCACCAGATGGCCGAGCAGGACGATGCAAGCCCCCATGCCTCCCCACTGTGCTTTTCAAGCGACAGCGAGAAGTGCATAAGGGATTGCTACTGCGGGATCTGCAGGCTTGTGGGAGCTTCTCCTCCTGGGCAAAAGGAGAAGATCCACGACTGGCTTACCGCACATCTCAGCCCGTCAGAGACTTTAACAAAATTAGTTCACTGGGCAGAGGGTGTTTTATTGACATACTAGCCACCTCCAGGCTTCCCCCCCCCAGACAGTATACTCAGATATACAACTATGTTTCCCCAAAAAGAGAGAGAGAGGAGTTGAAGAAGAACACTTAGATGGTAACAATTTCTTTTTATATAAATATGAGAGAGAGAGAGAGAGAGAGAGAGAGAGAGAGAGAGAGGGGGAGAGAGAATTATTTTTTATGTAGATTTAATTGATGTTTACCTTCTAAGCAATGGAAGAAGAGTGGCGGAAGTAGCACTACTTACAAATTATGATACAAACCGCTGGTATCAAGGAAGGATGTTAGATGATGATGAGGTGGTGGTTCTAGTAAATAAACATCTAGGGCCTTGTGTGAAAAGTTGAATTTCACATCTGTAAACATCACCACATGGTCTTCATTATAAAGGCTCACATTCTCTTTAAATGTCTAGTTTGGTGCGATGTAAGGTTTGGTAGTTTCTAGTTTCACAACTCAAATACAAACAAACTTGCATTCTCTTCATCACCATGAAGTACCAACCCTTACATATATATACCTTTACACAAGCTTTCACACACACCATCACTTCCAAAAGCTGTTTGAAAGAGATAGAAAATCTAGCAGCAAGGGTACGACTAATTAAAAGGTTATTTAGTACACGCCTTGAGTTAGAGATAGTGTAGTGCTTGGATACGAGGTTATGTTTTAATCTATCTGAGAATATAGATAGAAATGTAAGGGTATGTAAGGTTTTGTAAGGCTCTAAGACTAATTGAAAGGTTATTCAATCAGTACATGCCTTGCGTGAGAGCTAACGTAGTGCTTTGATGCAAGGTTATGTTTTAATCTATGTGAGGGTATAGATGGAAATGTGAGGGTTTATAAGGGTACATTAAGAATATTTGAAAGGTTATTCAGTACATGCCTTGGGTGAGAGCTAATGTAGTGCTTGGATGCGAGGTTATGTTTTAATCTATGTGAGGGTATAGATGGAAATTGAAGGGTTTGTTAGGATACTCTAAGACTCCAAAAGGTTATTCAATACATGCCTTGGGTGAGAGCTAACGCAGTGCTTGGATGCAAGGTTATTTTTTAATTTGTGTAAAGCTTTAAGGGTGCATACACTAGCAGGAGTGCACCCTGACACCAACATTGCACTCTTACAGATTTACATATTCTATCCCTTAAAGCATATAAAAAGTGCAAACTATAAAGATGCACTAGCAGGAGTACACCCTGACACCAACATTGCACTCTTACAGATTTACGTATTCTATCTCTTAAAGCATATAAAAAGTGCAAACTATAAAGATGCAATGATTGTGTCAAGGCATACTCTTTCTAGTTGTATGCTTTTAGGTGCAAAAGGGAAAGTAAGGTTGTAAGACTATAAAGGTTGAAAAAATCTCCTTCACCTTTACCATTACAAGAAAACTAGTACAACTTACAAACAAGAAGAAGAATTGTGTAAAGGAGAGAGGAAGGGAGAATAATTCTAAGGGTTTATAAGGGTACTCTAAGAATAATTCAAAGTTATTCAATACATGCCTTGGGTGAGAGCTAACATAGTGCTTTGATGCGAGGTTATGTTTTAATCTATGTGAGGGTATAGATGGAAATGTAAGGGTTTGTAAGGATACTCTAAGACTACTCAAAAGGTTATTCAATACATGCCTTGGGTGATAGCTAATGCGGTGCTTGGATGCAAGGTTATGTTTTAATATGTGTGAGGGTATAGATGGCAATGTAAAGGTGCTTTGATACCCTTACACACCCTTTACAAGTTAAAGCTTTATAGAATTACAACTTACAGTGCGCCTTATTAGGTTGAGAAGCTAGTGTGTAAAGGCCACGATGTTGTTAAGGATTATGTACAGTTTATGTAGCTCTTGTTTTGGTCCTTCAAGTATAAAGAGGCTCCTAGTTTCACAAATCAAATACAAAAAAACTTGGATTCTCTTCACCATGTTGCAAATTTGCTAAAAACCACCCTTGGGCCAAAAGAAATGGACAAGATTTTGCAGTCTACAATGCGGGGTCAAAGTGTAACAATCACCAATGATGGGGCAACTATCTTGAAAGCTCTTCACATAGACAATCCAGCAAGAAAGCTAAGACTAAATATAAGGTCATTTAGAAAATATAAGATCATACACCTTTAGCTTTACTAGAAAATCTCATACAACTTTACCTTTATTTTTATACCCTGATAAAGTTACACCAAGTTCTTTCATGAGTATTCCTTCTCTACTTTAGTTCTGTGATGTTAGGGTTTACTTCTCCTAAATGCACGGTGTACACTTGCTAGGTGTGCAAGTGCATACTTTAACAAATAGGTGCTTTTAGGAATTGGTTGTGTAACGAACGAGGGATGGTGTTAGGGTGTATACTTTAGAGGATAGAAGATGTAAAGCTTTAAGGGTGCATACACTAGCAAGAGTGCACCTTGACACCAACATTGCACCCTTACAGATTTACATATTCTATCCCTTTAAGCATATAGAATGTGCAAACTATAAAGATGCAATGATTGTGTCAAGGCATACTCTTTCCAGTTGTATGCTTTTAGGTGCAAAAGGGAAAGTAAGGTTGTAATACTATAAAGGTTGAAAAAATCTCCTTCACGTTTACCATTACAAGAAAACTCGTACAACTTTCTTTACAAACAAAGAAGAAGAATTGTGTAAATGAGAGAGAAAGGGAAAATCTTGCACAAGATATATTGTCCCAGTGGTTTTATCTACACCAAGAAGTGGTTTCTATTGTCACCATCACAACCCTAAAGCATTCGAAGCACTTCTTGTATGAGCAAGAGTTTGTGGTAAAAATAGACCACTAAGAACTTAAGTGGGTAAACAATTATAGGAGATGAAGAGCTTGATTAATAGCTTAAGCTGTAGATAAGAGATTATAAACCTTTATCGCAGTGCTTGTTGGCTTTATTGTCCTTTGGCTTCTGCAAAAGCAATTCTTTGCTATGTTAATGTAATAAAAAGCATCAACTGATCAGCAAAGAAAACAATTTGGCTTGCATCAGCTTCGTTAGTAAACAATTATAGGAGATGAAGAGCTTGATTAATAGCTTAAGCTGTAGATAAGAGATTATAAACCTTTATCGTCGCAGTGCTTGTCGGCTTTAGTGTCACCTTTGCCTTCTGCAAAAGTAATTCTTTGCTATGTTAACGTAATGAAAAGCTTCAGCTGATCATATCTTCCAAGGAAGATGCAGTGCTCTTAGCGCATGAAGTCAAAACATTAACTTTTCCAAAGCTATAAAGAGACATCACGTGTGGAACCTTCTGATGATTTGGTTTCTTTGGTAAGGAGTCTTTATGCACTTTCACGAGATAGAACATCGTGCATGTGCAAAAGGCCTTGACAGACCTTAGCAATGATGATTTTTCACAAATCCAAGAATACATGTGTCGACCCCTTAAGTAATGGGTCCGCTCTACAAAATGGGTCCACTCCTTATGCAATGGTTCCACCACATTCGGTCCAAGCCTTATACGCAATGTGTTCACCTTATAGGATGGACCTATCCCTTATACAATGCGTCCACCCTATTAGGTCCACCATTGCTTTAGTACACAATAGGTCCACCACCCTTATACAAGGGGTCCCACCCCCATCCAATGGGTATGAAATGGGTCATCGCTTAGACAAATGGTCCATCACTTATGCAATGGGTCCACCCTATTGCATCAATTGCTTAGAGAATGAGTCCATGCCCTTATACAATGAGGCCATCCTAGTGGGTCCACCCTATTGGGTCCACTAGTTATACAATAGCTCCATCCCTTATACAAGAGGTCCATCCCTTATATATACAAGGGCTGCACTCCATATACAAGAGCTCCACTCCATTTACAAGATTGCAGGTCAAAACATCACAAGGTGTGACAAGATGGGTCCACTACCTTTACAAATGGGTCCCTTATCTTTTAAAATGAGTCCGCTACTTATACAAATGGGTAGTGGAGCCGTTTTAAGTATGCAAGGTCGGAAAAGCAACTTCGAGGTTCAGTTTTCAACATCTGCTGTTTGAGCTTTTAACACCTGGTGGATAAAACTCGCGGTTGAAGGTCTTGAGAAAACTCGAGGAGGTTGAGTTTTCAACACTGAGGTTGAAGCTCTTGCGTTTGAAGCTTCAGCAGGTTCAGTTTTCAACCTCTTTGAAGGAGACCTAACAAGCTTTGTCCACACAGTCTCTCCCAGGAAGGGGCATCATGCAAATCAGATACCATTCGGCAATTTGGGGTAACATCTTAGCTTATGCTCTGCACAAACATGTTTATTCAACCTTTCTACTGTCAGAAAGGCCTTGGTGCAGGCCTTGCAATTGTACCTGACCTGCCCATTGTGTGCACGCTTCAACTTGAAATGAAGCTCGAAGGCAAGCGCCCTCTCAATGTCATCCCATTTAACATCTGCCATCGTACCTATGAAGGAGTGCATGCAGAGTTTACCTCAGACAATGAGAGTGCCGATGGCATATATGTAAAGGTTTATTTCGAATTTGTAAGGCCTCAAAGAGGTGTAAGGCTTGTTCACACCGACGAGTGTGAGGTCATTGGGGTGATGTGTCAGCACATATAACACTTCAAATTGTCATCATTAAAAAAAAAATCACCTCGCCCAAAACTTGTGGGTTTCAAAAATGCAACCTCCAACAACCTAGCTCATAGTTCATAGTTCATAACTCATAGCTCATAGCTCATAGCTCATAGCTCATAGCTCATAGCTCATAGCTCATAGCTCATAGCTCATAGTTCATAGCTCATAGCTCATAGTTCATAGCTCATAGCTCATAGTTCATAGTTCATAGTTCATAGTTCATAGTTCATAGTTCAGTGCATAGTTCACAGTTCATAGTTCATCACTTAACCCAAAATTCATAGTTCACAGTGCATATTTCACAGTTCATAGTTCATAGTATATAGCTTATAGTTCATGCTTTATATACTATAAACTATGAATTATGCTTTATGTAGTATAAACTATGAATTATGAATTATGTAGTACAAACTATAAACTATGAACATGAATTATCCTTTATGTAGTATGAACTATGAACTGTGAACTATGCACTGTGAAAAATGATCTAAATCTGCTGTGCTCAATAACCTATTATAGGATGCGCTTAAAGGCACACTTTAGGTTGGCTATGGCGGTGGAACCCCGCTTGTTGCTACTAGGGATAGGATACAATAGTCAAGGTGGTGCTAGGTTCCAGTTGATTAGGAAGAACTTTAGCGACACAAGCTGCTTTCGATTTGGCATTCTCAAGAGCACTTTGATTTGGGGATCAAGTCTGATCCTTCTTCCACTAGTATCAAGACTCCTAGTAGGATGGACCGAATGAGACGGACATTATCTTTCTTGTTGAAACTTGGGAGCATGAGACCCAATGCATCACAAACATAAGCAACTACAATCTGCATTCTCTAATTTATCCCCCAAGAAATGCAAAATAGCATAGAGGAAATGGAAGAATTGCATGCATGATCAAATGTGAGTTGGAAGTGGATGTAAAAGTCATCCGCTCACAAACGATACATATGGCTACAAATCAAGATGGCTGATGGCTCTTACCTCTTTGTCGTTGCAGGATGTTACATACCACATTATGCCTCACCTTTCTATGCACACTTGGACCATGACAAACCGTATGTAGACCTCGAAGAAGACATTAGCGCGACAGGCCTTGGGAGAGATCATTGAGAGAGGCACGCAAGCAGATGAAGGCCTTCACGCACCAAAAACGGCGAGCATTTGAGGAGACACAGGAGCTTGAGCTCTATCACCTATTCTCATGAGCATGGACAGTGCTACAACATGGCATACTATTCGGGAACCCCTCCCACCTACCCTTATTGAGGATACATATATATGGTATGACTGCAGACACGTTGTATGAGGTGCCTAGATAGCCCCCGATTCCGGAGCCATCACACTAATCAAAGATATTAGAGTAATCAGAGTAATCAGAGATATCAGAGTAATCAAAGTAATCAGAGCTATCTGAGCAATCAAAGATATCAGAGTAATCAAAGATATCAAAGTAATCAGAATAATCAAAGATATCAGAGTAATCAAAGTAATCAGAGATATCACACTAATCAGAGTAATCAAAGATATCAGAGTAATCAAAGTTATCAGAGATATCAAAGTAATCAGAGTAATCAAATGATGATTGTGAGAACATTTTAAAGCGGTTGGAAGAAGTGCACCTCACATTATCAGGTAAAAAATCAGCTTTTGGAGTACGTGAGGTTATAGTTGGTCATATGTCAACACCTTGAGGGTCAACAACCCTAACCTACAAAGGTAGATGCTATTCAAAAGATAAAAGATGAATGTTCTAATATCACAAAAGTGTGAATTTTTCTAGAAGCTTGTGTGTTTTACATGACTTCAATCCCTCATTTTGCGCATATAGCAGATTGTTTGTACTAAAGCTTGCTCATCTTGTGCATTTGCTGCAGCAATAGATGCTCTAGTTTTTACTCCCTCGTCTTCAAGTGAAGTGCGTACTATGCCCCATAGCCCTTTTTTCATGAGATATCCCCTTAATTTTATTTGGGAGGTGTGGAAGCCTACCCCATTAAATTTTCCAACTCTGGGTCCACTATGTATGTATCCTCAGGTAATTGCCAAGCCCGAGCCCATACCTCATGCCTGCAGCCACGACAAATTAACTTAACCATGGCCAAAAATTGTAAAAAAATCAACTTAACCATGGACAACAAGCTTAAACATAATGATTAGCACCCTTAGCACAACCCGAGCTTAGTGATTCTCTATGGTGATTCCCATAGCTTATGGCTCATGATCCTTTAGCATGCACACATACACACATGATTGAGCCATACCAATCAAACTATGAACTATGAATTATTAAGAGTCCTAAGCATCCTAAGTGTACCCACAAATCATATAATTGAAGCATGTTATTGGTCATACAGTATACCAGTATTAATCATACAGTATACTAGTATTAATCATTCTTCAGATTATAGAGTAAGCTAGACAAAAACCATCATTTCCCTCGATGGTTTCCATTTAAGCTCTATCAAATACATAAGCCTTTTGATCCGAATCTCTTTAGCACTCTTTCTTCTTCTCTTCAATGTTACCATAGTTGGCATCCCTAACTCTATGGGCTATAGAGCCTCCTAACCATATACTAAACTAGAATGGTGTGAAATCAAGAGACTTTTTCTAACTAGTATACTAGACCCAAAGTGCTCCATCTAAAAATTGATCATAGTCCTTGGGTTTATGACCTAAAGGATTCTTGATGATTTTGCACATTGTTCCATTTACCTTTTCTACCAATCCATTTACCTTGTGGATAGTAGGGGGTTCTATACTTGTGTATAATGTCTAGGTCTTTCAGCATGTCATCTTGTACCCCATTGCAGTATCCAAGACCATTACCTAAAATAATCTCAAGAGGCATGTCAAATCCACAACAAATGTGACTGTAGATGTATCTGCTCACTATCTTGCTAGTGACAATGGTGACTCTCACTGCTTCCACCCACTTGGTCATGTAATTGACCCCCATTAAGATATATACTTTACCATTGAAAGTCCTTGCACGAGATTCCACAACATCTACTCCCCACTTTTCAAATGGGCCATATGCCAAAATTGGCTATTTTGGCCCATTTTCTAGCCTCGTCTCGATTAATCTGACATATAAAGCCCATATTCTGGCCTAACTCATATGTTACTAAAATTTTATTAGTTGATTTCTTGTTGCAATTAATTTATTATGACATAACAATTGTAAAAAAATCAACTTACCATGGCCAAGCTTAAACGTAATGATTAGCACCCTTAGCACCACCCGAGCTTAGTGATTCTCTATGGTGATTCCCATAGCTTATGGCTCATGATCCTTTAGCATGCACACATACACCCATGAGTGAGCCATACCAATCAAACTATGAGCTATGAGCTATGAACTATGAACTATAAACTATGAGCTATGAACTTAGCAAGGAGCTATGAACTATGAATTATGAACCATGAAAGTGGCAATAGTGTTGAGAGTGGAATCCTATGGGAACGACTGACCCACGCGAGAGGAGGCAATTCACCATAAGATTAAAAAGACCCGTGAATTTATAAGTGCACACCCTAACCTAGAGGAGCTGAATGGGACGACAGGAGGAAGAGTCGTTGGAAGAGTGTACTCTGATATCTCTGATTACTCAGATATCTCTGATTACTTTGATTACTTTGATATCTTTGATTACTTTGATATCTTTGATTAGTGTGATGTCTCTGATTACGCTAAGTCGAATACCAAACATGCCTAAGACTTGGACACATGCATATGTATATGAAAGTTGAAATTGTTCTTATGTACAAATCTTCAGATGTGTGGGCAGGAAAAAAATTTAGAGTGTTGGAAGTTTTGCAAAGCAATTGTTACCAGTAGGGCCTTACTTGAAATCTTGGTCACGGGTGCAAAGTCGCACAAGCATAGCCTACGCATCTCGCTCATACGCGGGCGGCCCAAATTTGGGAAAAAGCTCAAACTTTAAAAAATTACCTAAATCATGGGCGAGTGGGCAGCCAAAAATTTTACCCAGATTGAAATTTTTTAGAGAGGTGGAAAAAACCAATCAGACCGCGTGGTACCAATGCAGACGTGGGCAGATATGGGGGTCTCGAAGAGACGTGTACAATCAAAGATTGCCCTTTTATACAATTCTTGGAGATTAGGACTCCTTGCCTTATATTCTCCTTTCATTCGTTGGATGACCAATTGCAAATCCCCTTTAACCTCTACCTCTTTGATTTCATCTTTTATGCATCTTCTAATCCCCAAATTAATGTATTGTACTCAGCCACATTATTTGATATAGCCTTTGGAAATTCCCTACCCTTGGCCCATACCTCTTTTCCTTCTGGACCAAATAAAACTATCCCCCCATTCCCACATTGCCTGGAAGGGCTAGAGGCTCCATCAAAATGCATAGTGAAAGCAGTTGGTGGTGTCTCCAAATCTTCATATACTTCTTTCTTTGCTCCTGTTCCTTCTTCCTCTTCCTTCCTTGTAAGCAAATCTGTAAGAGAGGCCCTAGAGGTGTTTTCTGTAATAAAAGTGAAAGAGAATTCTTGAAGCTCACAAATCCACTTTGTAATAAAAGTGAAAGAGAATTCTTGAAGCTCACAAATCCACTTTGCAAATCTGCAACAGAGGCCCTAGAGGTGTTTTCTGTAATAAAAGTGAAAGAGAATTCTTGAAGCTCACAAATCCACTTTGCAAACTTCCCTCCTGCAGGATTGGGTTTGCAGACCAAGAATTGTAAAGAAGGTTGAGATGTGAGGAAAAAAAAGGGCGAGGTAACAAGTATGACCTGAACTTCTTTACTGCAAAAACAAGAGACAAACCACCTTTCTCCATTTCACCATACCACTCCTCGATATCAGTCAGTTGACGGCTTGCATAATACACTAGTTGCATACGCCCTTGCTCTCCCTTTTGCAAGAGTATGGCACCCACTGAATGTGATGAGACACTTGGGTTTACATAAAAGTCCTCCCCCCACCTAGGAGGCTGCACAATTGGACTTTGACTCATGCATTCCTTGAGCAAACAAAAAGATTGAATTTGATCGGGCCTCCATTGGAAAGAAACATTCTTCTTTGTCAACAAATTTATAGGATACATCTTCTCAGAGAACATGTCAACAAATTTATAGGATACATCTTCTCAGAGAACATGTCAACAAAGCGTTGGTAATACTTTGTTTTACCCAAAATCCTCCTTACCTCCCTTACATTGGTAGGTGGTGGGAGGGCCACAATTGCCTGCACCTTCTCAGGATCCATCTCTATGCCTTCTTCTGAGATAATATGTCCCAAGAGAACCACCTTCCTTCGTGCCAGGCGGTATTTTCCAGGATTAAGACACCCTTTTGCATCATCAATACTTTGCAAGGCCAACCTCAACTTTTCCAAGTGATCCACGTGGCTTGAATAAATGCAAAAATCATCCAGAAAGACCCTTATAAACTTTCCCAAGTAAGGTGCAAATACCTGACTCATGAAGCGTTGAAAAGTTGCTGGTGCATTAGTCAAGCCAAATGGCATTACCCTATAGGCATATACTCCCCAAGGGTTGATAAATGAGGTTTTCCTTTGATCTTCTTCACAAATCCGGATTTGAAAGTATCCAGAGTATCCATCACACACTGAATACAACTCATGACCTGCAACTTGGTCCAAAATCTCATCCTGAAAGGGTAGAGGATAATAATCCCTCTTTGTGCATGCATTCAGAGGGCAAAAGTCCACACACACACGCCATTTTCCACCCTTTTTGGGAGTGACTACAACTGGGAAAATCCACTCTGAATTCTCTACTGAAAAAATAAATCCAGCTTCAAGCAAATTAGTTACCTCCTTCTTAAGCACCTCCGCTTACACTAGTCCCAAACGCCTTAGCCGTTGTACCACTGGCTTACTTTGGGGCTTGAGATCAATCTTGTGCTCTACTAGGGTAACTTGGCATACTTGTGAGTAGCTGTTTGCAAAAAGGTTAGGAAATCCATCCAACATTTTTAAGTAATTCTCCCTTTTAGTACCTGCTACTATGGACTCATCAAGAAGAATTTCATTCTGTTGGTGAAGACTAGTGAGGTCCACATCTCCTTTCTTGCACATGGTTGAAGAAGCTTCCCCTTTCAAGGCTCCATTATCTTCAGCATCCCCTCAATCCCTTCCCAGGGAAAGACCAAATGCAACTCCCTCCACCTCCCCTTCTGAGATGGAATCCTCAGAGCTACCACTTGTCTCTTCCTCATCGGATGACTCTGACTCTGAACTTTCGAAAGTTGAAGGTTCACCTCTTACCACTTTCTTGCGACGACTCTGGATGTTGTAGTGGACCTTCTTATTCTCACCTTGTAGAATAAGATCACATGTCTCCCACTTTTGAATTGCCTTCACTTGGCGAAGCCATGGCCTACCCAATATCAATGGGTAAGCCCTAGCATCAGGCTTTGTAGGAATGACATGGAAAGTTGTAGACATAGAAATACCACATACATCCACTCCCAATTTCCTGACAATGCCTAAGGTTTTCACCCTAGTATTATCAGCAGCAAGTTTGATGCGATAGGGAGAGTTAGTAGAAGACAACTTTAAATCAGCATCTTTCATTGTTTTTTCACTCATGACATTGATTGATGCACCTCCATCAATGTATGCATTAGAAATTGTTTGCCCCTCAATGATGACATCAATCATAGGTACATCATCTCCTACATCAATATCCACCTTTTGAACCATAGGAGTCCCATTATCCCTCTTCTTCTTTTTCTTAGGTTCCCTTGTGCTAGCCAGCTTACCCCATTCCTTTCTAAGCTTTGGAGAGAGTGCCAAAAGCTGCCCAAATGGGATTTGTGCCGTTTTCTCCCTAAGATCTGTTAAGAGGTCATAACTAAGAGCTCCTTGTTCAAGAGGAAAGTCAGATTGTCCAATTTTTCTCCCAGATGACTTCTTCTTATTATTATTTTTCTCCTCTTCTTCAGATTTATCTTCTTGTTCTTCTTCTTCCTGGCTTCTAGTTTTACGACCAATGGCATCAATGTTTCCTCTTCTTCTGAGCATATTTCCTCTAAAAGTGCTAAACTTTTATCCTCTCTTTTCCTCAATTTTGGACACTCAGTGCGATAGTGCCCCTTCTCTACATTCATAGCATGTGACACTACTTCTATCCCTAGGTCTATCCTCAACTGGTGGAACCCCAGGTGGCCTTGCATTGACTAAGTGTAACTTCAAATCAGCAAATTTTGCCATAACTTGTGCAATGTTATGATCCAAGGATGGAGCTTGTACCTGAGATGTTGAGGCTATCTCTACTCGTGGTGGGATTGGCACACTCGGAGAAGATTGGAATGTGGACTCAATATGAAGAGTGGCCTCCTTCTTCAAAGTAATACGAAGAGCCTCTTTAAAATTAGTGGGATCTTTGCTAAGAACTTTTCCATGCAAGCGGGGATCCAAAGCCCTGATAAACTTACTCATCTTAAGGTGCTCCATTGCTAATGAACTCTTTGAATCTTCCATAGAAGGTGAAGAAGAAGAAGCAACAACATGTAAAGTAGCTTGTTGATATTTGATGAATAAGGCTTCATACCTCACTGAAAAGGCAGAAACTGACTCTCCTTCTTTTTGGAAAATTTGATCCAATTGCAATAGTAAAGCATTTGGTGACTCCACTGTCCCAAATCTCTCCTTCATTGCTTTGGTCAACCTTTCCTAATCATTCTTGGACTCCTCTGGCAAAGCCTCATGCCAAGTTAAGACCACACCCTCCAAGAAATCTGGAAGTATTTCTGCCCTCTCCTTCATAGACCAATCCGTCAAGCGGCATGCTCGGTTAAACTCTCGGAGATAACTCCCAGGGTCTTCTCCTTCCGATCCTTGGAACACCGGAATGTTAAACATCTTACACCAAAAGATGAGTAGCAACAAGGGAAATTTACTTTTTTCAAAATAACTTTTCTTTAATCATGCGGGACCTTGAGGTTAAAATAGAATAATTCTAAGTAAAACCTGCCCGGTCGCCTCCACCAAAAGATGTGACATGAAGTTGGGGTTTGTTGACTTCGGTCACTTCTTAGAATCAAAACACACTTGTATGAAACCTCACAGCCTCCTCACCTCCCTTTCTCTCCCTAAGTTAAGATAAAGATATACACATCAAAGGTGAGATCATAATTCATGGAAGGAAAGATGAAAGGCTCCGGAGAAGCAAGAATTTCTGCCAGTCTTGCAGCTCCAAATAAGAGGGCAATTCTTTGTTGGAAGAAAATCTTCCGACTCAAAATTATAGAAAATCTTCCGACTCAAAATTATGTGAACGGAAACATACGGGGAATATTGGTAAGGTCCATCCGTGTGAATTGGGCAATTTGGATGGAACATATTAAAGCAAAAGAATATAGCAATTACTTACAAGAGGATAAGACACATGGGATTGGCCTTTTGATAAGAGATTAAGAGGAATTAATCATTATTCGTGGTTGATCAGGTATGACTCGAGATACAGTAGGACACTCTGTAGCCAAGTGGCCATAGCCATGACATTTCCCACACCATATATTCGATCGGGGTGGACTTTGCACATTGGCTTGCATAGTAGGCAGATGTGGCTCTATAGCCATAACGTCCCTTACTGCTGCAGCTCGCACAGCACTTAAGATCTCCTCTTTAAATTTTCCCAACACACTTGTCACAATGTCCCCCACCCTTGCCTCGCTCACTAAAGGTGGTGGTGGTGTTCCGCGGTCTGAAGCATGTATGCCGGTGCAGTCATATATGGGTTTGGAGGCATGTATGATGCTGGATTTGTATTAACAACCACTTGTGGTTGTGAGGGACTGGCAATTGTTGAGACCTCCTGGGGTCTCATAGAGCTAACCATAGGTGATGTCCCCATAGGGCCATAAAGTAATTCCCTCCGTCGTTGCTGTCCCAGCTGTACCTCTTCCCAGTTTCTAGCTTCTTGTTTGGCCGCGTTTAAATCAACAGGCCGACGAAGCCCAACATACTTCTGAGCCTCTGGATCCCTTAGACCATCAATCAAACGACGCTTTTGTGTGTCATTATTAGGGGCTGCTACTCCCATCTTCCTCACAATGGTCTCCATGCATTGTATGTAATGGTCAATGCTCTCGTTCACTCCTTGCAACAAGTAGTCTAATTGCTGGGCCAATCTATCTTGAAAACCTTGCCTTCTAAATTTGGCCAAAAAAGATGCTGATAGATTTTGGTATGTGGCCTTTGAGGCTGCATCCAAGTTGCCATACCAACTTGCTGCTTCGTCTTTAAAAGTTGTCGGAAAGATATGCAGCTTTTGATCTTGATCAATTATCTCGTTAGCAACACATGTCACCTCAAACTTTTGTAAATGTGCATCAGGATCAGGATCCTCGTCCCAAAGTCCCACAAATTGCACAAAGTTGGCTAACTGGATTGTTGCTCTTTGTGTTGGAACAGCCATTTGAAAAAATGGTAATACCTTAAAAGTTGGATCATCCCAGAAATTTAAAGCTCTAGGTCTTACCCTAGGTAATCGCGGCGGATAGCTTCTAAGTCCTCTAGGCACACTACCGCTAGTGCCTGCAATAGTCTCTCTTTCTTCTCTTGTTGGGCTATCAACTTGTACAGGTCGATTGCTGACTCCTAAATCCCTTATTGTTTGGTCATCACACGAAAGATCTTCCCCGCTTAGACTAGAAGGAACGCTAACCCGCTATCCAAGGATCTTCCTTGTGTCACGTTCGGTTCTTGCTCTCTCAACAATAGGTTCACTAACTCCAATTGCGCAGAGAGACGGATTTCAGCTCGTTCAGCCCTCCTTTTCCTCCTTTCTTCCCTTGCTTGTCTTGGGTAAATTGTTCAACCCTGAGTAGACTCACTCATGCACTTCTTACTTCCTGAGGTTCTTCGTGATTCTCTGGATTATCTAGCTTGATGGACCTTAAAATTGCCTTGATAAACCACATCCACCAAATTGGTGCATGGAACAAACCAAAGGGCTCTATGGATCTAAGATAATCCTTGCAGTATGTGGCCTTGATCTTACGTATCACATCACTGGGAAACCGTGGGTAATATTCTTGAATGAATGTCCTCCCACTCTTGTCGTTCTTCTTCGTACGGAACCCAGTTAGCAAAACTCTCCAAAAAATCACGTGTTTACCAATGCCCCTCTCTCATTTGACTCCTCGCGGCCACTCCTAAGTCCTTTTGATCCTAGGAGTCGTGCCGTTTTTTTTTTTAGAACTAAACCCTAGTTCTCACACGCAAAATATATGCGCCGAGATATCCCGTAGCTACTAACTAGCTAGTGATCTCCCGGCAAACCTCGGGGGGGTCACTATATGTAAATCCTCTATATCACGTGCGTTCAAGGCCTTTTTAAAAAGTCCCTTATCTGTGAATTTTTTAGTGAATATAATGTATCCTTTCCTATTCAAATCTGTAATTTTTTTTTGAAATACAATAAATAAATCCCTTCTGTAAATATATTTCTGTAAGTTTTAAATATTTAAAATGTCCTTCTGTTGAACCCACGTGATACTTACATATTTATACGAGTGACCCCCCCGAGCGGCAAACGCACCAAAAAGTGACTGGCCTTCCTACTCTCTAGTCCAACGCACTAAATACCCACTAAAACAGTGAATGCGTCCTAAATAACAACCACATAGAGCCTAAATCCTAGAAACACACACCGAAAAGACATCTTTTTGTATGAAATAATTTACAATGTTTTATTTACACACACCCACACAAACACACAAATGGAAAAGAACAAACTACTATGACCCAACAGATCATCAAGACACAACTTCACCATACTGAATAAAGAAATTTAATGTCAAAATGGTTTTGTGTAAATTGTTTCCAAGAATTTAATGAAAAAGAATCGATATTTCCAACACTTCCACGTTTCAGTCAATCTGCAACAGCATCACTGCATTCAACATTTGGCTAATCTTCACTTCACTCCACTCTTCACTCTCTCTCTTTCACACTTCAAAACTCTTTCTTTCTTTCTTCTCTCTCTCTATTCACTATTCTCGTGAACTCTCTTCTTCTCCTTCTTTCTCTTCCTCCTCCTGAAACACAAACACAAGAATAATGCACACAATCTAATACATTCTCTCACACTCTCATGCTTTTACTTTTAAGTATGCACCATGTCAAAGTGATCAAATCTCTTTCTCTCTCTTTCCTATTTTGCATGTACACACATAGCGTAGCCATATTGCCCTCTCTCTTCTTTCCTTCTTCTTCTACCCACACACAATGTCTCCTCTACTTGCTCCCCACCTTCTCTCTCCTCATTTTAGCTTGAAAGCATGGAGACCTCCCACATGCACACACACATTTCTTTCTCTCTCTCACAGTCTACCATGGGTGGCCTTCCTAGGTGTGTGCTTGCTCTCTTCATGAGCATCCCCCTTAGTAGTGTGGCCAAGGTCCGCCATTATGGTACCTTGTCCATGTGTATGCTGGTGCATTGGCTAATCGGCTAGCCGTCAAGCACACAAGGTTGAGCAGCCACTTCTAGGCCCAGTCCATCGTGCCCTCTCCAAAGGCGGCTCATCTTGAAGGACTCCCATCGCCAAGTAACAACTGGCCAGCTTCATGCTCTCACGGTCATGGCCTCCTGCCAACCTGTCCAACCAATGAGCAGTCGCTCGTGCTCGACCATGGTGGCCTCCTGTACACACAGGCGCCTCCACATTGCATGGAGGGAAGGGGATCTCCTTCTTGTGCATGCGCCGACCCCCCATGGGTTGACTTGGCCCACCATCTACAACCATGCAGCACTCCTCCTTAGGCACACACACGGTGGCAAGCCAGCCACGCAAGACGCCTCCTCATCGCCCGCCAGCCAACCCTTATGTCCATGGTGCTTAGCCTTAAGCGCTCCAGCCCACCGGCCATCCAACACGTCACGGCCAAGTGACCCGCCAGCCTACGTGCTGTTCGACCACCCTGTGGTGCACAGACCACGCGCGTTCATCACAGGCAAGGCATTGGCCTACCTTCTCTCAGGTGAACGGATCACAAGCCCTTGGTGCCACATGACCCCTTGAGCACAAGGTGCTAATGCGCCTTCAAGCGCATGTGACCTATGGCAAGGCGGCCCCAACCGGCTACCCCTAGCTGGCTGCACCAAGTTTGGCTACCTCCTTCTTTTCGCCTATACAGAACTGCCCACAAAGCTATGCTTCACCCTCCCATGCTCTCTCTTCTCACTCTCCCTGTCCTGCTTCCATCCCCTCTGCTAGACCCAGCAGATTGGCTGTCCACAACTGCCCCACGCACTTGTTCTCCATGGCGACCCGCTCTTCCTCTTTCGCCACCATAGCCAGCCGGACGAGCAGCACCACCCTCTTCCCCATAGCCACTATCCCCACTGCCACGTGCCCGTACGCCACGGCCTGCGCCTCTCCCAGCACCTCCACGTTGCCCTTCTCCACTTTGTTGCTCATATCCACCTTCTCGGCCACTATAGCCTCTGCCTTGGCTACGTTGAAGGGGCATATTGGGCGTTTGGGGCTGAGATAGGGTCTCTCTCTTTCTCTCTGGAACAATGAAGAGATACTTTCTCTCGCTACTCTCTCATGCAGGCGCGATCAAGAGAAAACCATAATTCCTTCCGCTCCCTCTGCAACAATCAAGATGAAACACACACACACATTAACAACCAACAAATAAGCAGGCTTACCTCCTTCTCCTCCTCCTCCTGTTCTCCACGTTAGCCAGAGAAAGAAGCGCTTCCTCTCTCTCTCTTCTATTCTCTCAAGAAATTGGTGGGTACCAACGGGTGCTAAAACTACCCACCCCTCCATTTTTTAATTTGGAATTTTTCATTTGTAACCACATTAAGGTCTCCAAACTTGCGTTCCCACCTAACCATCCTCAAAGCTTGAGCTCGAAACTCATCATACTAACCCTCGTTCTCTCCCCCTCGATCTCTCTCTTCTCTCTACCCACTTACATACAACCTCCTCTTTATGTACAAAACAATATTAATCGTCACCATTCCCATGCAATGTGCTTACACCAATGGACAACATCGACAATCATGATGCATGCAAATACCATGACATTCCACACACATGCTTTCAAATACTATGGAAATGCATCCAAAATGACCATAATTGACCCTATTTAAACCCTAGAAATTGCTAAAAATGGCTTCGATCATGGGGTCATCATATGCACACTCAAATGTCACTAGTTGTGACATTTAAGTGTAGTATAGTACCACTATAGAAAATACAGTAGTTTGTTCAGGACAAACCAGAGTGTTGTTTCTGGTAAATTTGTGTGTCTGGCAAGATGTCAAATGATGGCATAAACCAGATTGTTTGAGAAGCTTGACAAGAACAACTTCCATGCTTGGAGGTTCAGTTTGATGTTTGCAAATGGTTGAGGAATTGTTGGCAGACACAGATATTTGGCATAAAAGAATTGGACATGTGAATGTGTAGAGAATGAAGTCTATGCAGAATAAAGGAATTGTGACAGGGCTGCCAAAGTTTAAAGTTGAAGGTATGCAGAAAATATGTGAAGCATGCCAATTTGGAAAGCAAACAAAGCATGTATTTCCACGTGACAGAAATGTGAGCAGAAATGCACTAGATGTTGTGCATTCAAATGTATGGGGTCCTACGAAGACCATGTCTATGGGAGGCTACAGGTGTTATGTGACATTTATTGATGACCACACAAGGAAAGTAAGAGTATACTTCATGAAGGAGAAGAGTGAGGTGTTCACTCATTTTCAGAATTTCAGAGCTATGGTTGAAAAGCAAAGAGGGAAACATGTATGGGGTCCTACGAAGACCATGTCTATGGGAGGCTACAGGTATTATGTGACATTTATTGATGACCACACAAGGAAAGTAAGAGTATACTTCATGAAGGAGAAGAGTGAGGTGTTCATTCAGAATTTCAAAGCTATGGTTGAAAAGCAAACAGGGAAACATGTAAAGCCTAAGGTCAGATGGAGGGGGAGAGTACTTCTCCAATGCATTCAGATGTATGGGGTCCTACAAAGACCATGTCTATGGGAGGCTACAGGTATTATGTGACATTTATTGATGACCACACAAGAAAGGTAAGAGTATACTTCATGAAGGAGAAGAGTGAGGTGTTCACTCATTTTCAGAATTTCAGAGCTATGGTTGAAAAGCAAACAGGGAAACATGTAAAGTGCCTAAGGTCAGATGGAGGGGGAGAGTACTTCTCCAATGAGTTCTCTGAATTTTTGCAGAAGAATGGTATTCAGAGATAGTTTACATGCAAATACACTCTGCAGCAAAATGGAGTTGCTGATGAGTGGAAAAACAAGCACATTACTGAGATTGCGTGAGCATTGATGGGAGAGAAGAATACGCCGCATAGCTATCGGGCTGAGGCTATTTCTACAGCAGTTTACATCATGAGAACCAATTGCAGCCATACGTGATGTAACTCCAGAGGAGATGTTTACTGGCAGAAAACTTGATTTGTCTCATCTGAAAGTCTTTGGATGCATTGCATATGTGCATGTGCCAGATGAGCTGAGAACTAAGCTGGATCCAAAAGCTAAAAAATATGTGTTTATTGGTGGGTATTCCCTTGAGCAAAAGGAATACAGGTGTTATAACCCTACTACATGTGAGTTGAGGGTAAGCAGGGATGTTGTTTTTGATGAGATGAGAAGCTGGTATGCTACTGAAAAAGAAGCCGTTGGGCTGATGTGAGTGGAAATGTGGTTGCACAGATTGCAAGTCAGCAATCCAGTCTTTGAGTGGACCAGGAGAGTCCTCATCTAGTGGTTCAGTTGATAGACCATGGAGTGGCAGGAGGCTGGGTCATAATACCAGTCCTGCAAATGTGATTAGTACATCACATAAAGGGAAAGAGAAAGTGGTTGAGCCCCTTAGTATGCCTGACATTTCTGCAAGGCATTCTCATGTTGATGGAGAGTCTAGTGGCTCAGAGATGAGCCTTAATGAGGATCTTAGGATACCAGCTATGAGAACACCTGGTGTAAAGAAGGCTAATGGAAGCCATGAATGCAAATCTGCGAGACGAAGATCTAGGAGAGTGAAGAATCCTGTACATGTACATCTACATGCATCCATCCACATCTCCATTTACATCCTCATCTATACATCTACTTCTACATGCATACATCCACATCTCCATGCATACATCCACCTCCACATTCACATCCACATCTATACATCTACATCTACATGCATACATCCACCTCCACCAAGTATAGGCAACTTGCATTGACACCTAATGAACCTCAATGTTGAGTATCAACACCATCTGACATGTGTACATATCAATTTTTGAAAACCCCTTTCTCTATTTTTGGAAAAACCAGAAAAACCAGAAAAACCAGTAGAAAATTTGCTCTAATTCCTTCAATATTTGTCCAAATTGGGCAACCAGGCATTCATTGGCTTAGCAATAGTGTCCATCAACTTCATGTAAGAGGATTTTGTCCAATCAGCTCATTCCCAGCTCAATTAGGCATCATTGACCAAACAAATCACATAGCCCTCTTCTCCAAAGTGTAAAGCATCCAATTGCTAAGGAAGTTGTGGAAGATATCAAGTACCAAGTGAGAAATTGATCTCCTCGTAGGCAAAAAACCAAAATTCTGCCCTGTTTCCTCTGTATGGGCTGCGCCGCCTGCTGTAGAGGGGCTTAGGAGGGTTTGTGATGCTAATTGAAGATGGTTTTAAGTCCCCAAGACACCTAGGCATGTGTGTGACCCATCAATGCTTTGATTTTTACCAAAAATGTGCTCCAAATGCTTCAATTTTGGGCTTCCTTCTCTCTGTTTTGTAAGAGCTCAAAAAACCAAAATTTTCACACATTCAAATGCTTCCAAAATGCTCCAAAATCACAATAGGGCTTGCATAAGAGTTGCCATTACATCTCTCATTGTCAGATACATGTTTGCTTTGCCAGATTTACATGTATTTCCACCATACATCAATGTTGCCAAGCTTTAATGGAAAGCTTCAAAAACCAGAATTTTTCTTTGCTTTGATTTGCTCTATTTTGCTTTGCTTTTGCCTGTATCACCTGCAATCCGCTCCTGCAATCCGCTCAAGGATGTTTAGAGGACCTTACCCGGTAGGCCAAGCTCTCAGATCTGATAGTATTTGGTGTGCTCCAAGCTTCACAGCTCCAATGGCAAGCTTCACAGCTTCTCTTCACAGCTTCTTCTTTTCCCTCTTCACTCACTCACTCATAAACCCTAACAAACAGCACAAGGCTCTGATACCATGTTGAAAGAACGGTAGAGGGGGAGGAGACACACACACAGGAGCAAACCCTAATGTATATTGCAAACCCTAATCATAGAGGGAAGCCATGTCCACTCTCACACAAAGCATAATGCACTAATCCATAATCCACACAACACACAATTAACCCTAGCTAATGTCCACACACTATGACCAGCTGGACACGCGGTCATTTATGCCTCACACATGTTCCTACCTAATCTGCCAGCACATAGCATAGCTGGCTCACACTGACATCGAGCTTGAATCTCAACATTTTGGCCTAGAGAGAGAAAATGTTCTAGAGAGAGGTTATTCAGATTTTGAATATTTTTGGATGAAAAAATATCTCTTCTTATTAAAATAAGTTCCCCCGAAACAAAAGTTCAAAAAGATTTTCAAAAGGTGCATTAGAAATCAAGTATAATATGTTTAAGAGGCCTTATCCTAGGGGTCCAGATTTTTGAAAAATTAAGGTTTTGAGGGGCCAATCAGATTCATCCAAATGTGTGGAGAAGATAAATAGAAGAAATAAAGAAAATCCCCCAAAAATGAGTAAATACTCACATAAGATGAAGAGTGGACTAAGGACCAAAGGAATTACTCAAAAAATGGATTTTTGACACCTCACAATGGGAATTCCCCCCTAATGAAGGAGGCGCCTACTTCACATGTGTGGTGGAGTTTAAAATTATCAAAAATTGGGATATTTCATCTCTCCTCTCTCCTAATTCAAGTCTAGTTCCAAAAAGTAAGCTAAACTGACCTAAAAATGGTCAAAAACTGATCAAACTGATCTAGAAAATTCTAGAATTAGTTTGCTTGGTTAGAAGCTCACTTTCTTCTTTAAAAAGAAGCCTCCCCCTTTGATGAAGCTTAATAGTGTCTTATGCACTGTTACTCTGCTTCTCCCAAGAGCCAAGAACTGTGAATTTTTTAATAATTCACTAGTTTTTGACCATTCCCTCTTCTAAAGAATTGGTGGCCACTCTTCCTACAAACAAGAGTAGATCCCTCAAACCATCAAGCCAAAGGAAAGCTCCTAGAATTTCATGTAAGTAAGAAATCTTGCTTTTTCTTATTCTTTTAATGGTTTTCTAAATTGTTTGTTATCTTAAAATGATAAACAGATGCGTCTATTCAGACTCGGGAAAACATTCCCAACTTTACAGATTTGGTGTCTATGCTGATTATCGAAGAGAAGAACTTGGGTGAAGACCAGCAGTCTTCACAAAGCAAAAACAGTTCAGAGCAACAGGCCTTCTACACGAGTTCAGGAAGAGGACGAGGTAGAGGAGGCCGTGGACGCGGTCAAGGAGGTGGCAGAACAGGTAATCAGAATTATGGCCAGCAGCAGCAGCAGCAACAACAGTCCCAGAATCAACAACAACAACAACAGCACGCAGGTGGAAGAGGCAAATTCAGAGGCAGGGGGAGTCAAAGAGGACGTGAAAATTGGCAAAGGCAGTACAATGATGCACGTGAATGTTATTATTGTGGTAAGACTGGACATGTGCAGGCAGAATGTTATAAGAAGCAGGCTGACATGCAAAATGGAAAAGTGCAGCAAAACAACTATGCATCCTCAAGCAGAAATAATGAGGATAATGAAAGGTTGTTTGTTATGCAGCATGTTGTGAATGCCATGTCTGAAAATGTTGATGCAGCACAAAAAGATAATGTATGGTATGTGGATTCAGGGAGTGGTTCAAGGAGATGAAAAACCCGAAAAGACCAGGTTTTGTGGAAACAGGGGATGACACTGCTCATCCAATTGCCCACATTGGAGATGTGCCATTGTCTATGCAGGATGGCAAAGTGAAGTACCTTGCAGATGTACTTCATGTACCAAACATAACAAAGAATCTGGTTTCAGTTGGCCAGATGATTGAGCAGGGTTTGCAGGTTCGGTTTAACCCTGATGGATGTTATGTTGAAGATTTTGAAGACAAGTGCAGGTTGGTTGCAAAAGGCAACAGAGTGGGCAGAATGTTTACGTTGGATGTAGACATGCCTGAAATGAGTGCTGCAATGTTTGCAAATGGTTCAGGAGTTGTTGCAGACACAGACATATGGCATACAAGGATTGGTCATGTGAATGTGCAGAGATTGAAGTCTATGCAGACAAAAGGAATTGTGTGACAGGGCTGCCAAAATTTAAAGTGGAAGGTATGCAGAAAATATGTGAAGCATGCCAATTTGGGAAGCAAACAAAGCATGTGTTTCCACGCAACAGATATGTGAGTAGAAATGCACTAGATGTTGTGCATTCAGATGTATGGGGTCCTACAAAGACCATATCTATGGGAGGCTGCAGGTACTATGTGACTTTCATTGATGACCACACAAGGAAAGTGTGGGTATATTTCATTAGGAAAAAAGTGAGGTGTTCACTCACTTTCAGAATTTCAGAGTTTTGGTTGAAAAGCAAACAGGAAAATATGTCAAGTGCCTAAGGTCAGATGGAGGGGGAGAGTACTTCTCCAATGAGTTCTCTGAATATTTGAAGAAGAATGGTATTCGGAGACAGTATACATGCAGATACACTTCGCAGCAAAATGGAGTTGCTGAGCGAAAAAACAGGCACATTGCTGAGATTGCGCGAGCATTGATGGAAGAGAAGAATATGCCGCATTGCTATTGGGCTGAGGCTGTTTCTACAGTAGTATATATCATGAACAGGACTCCAACTGCAGCCATACATGATGTAACCCCAGAGGAGAGGTTTACTGGCAGAAAACCAGATTTGTCTCATCTGAAAGTCTTTGGATGCATTGCATATGTGCATGTGCCAGATGAGCTGAGAACTAAGCTGGATCCAAAAGCTGAAAAATGTGTGTTTATTGGATATTCCCTTGAGCAAAAGGGATACAGGTGTTATAACCCTGCTACACGTGAGTTGAGGGTAAGCAGGGATGTTGTCTTTGATGAGATGAGCAGCTGGTATGCTGCTGAAAAAGAAGCTGTTGGGGCTGATGTGAGTGGAAGTGTGGTTGCACAGAATGCAGGTCAGCAATCACAGTCTTTGAGTGGACCAGGAGAGTCCTCATCTAGTGGGTCTGTTGATAGACCATGGAGTGGCAGGCTACGTCATAATACCAGTCCTGCAAATGTGGTTAGTACATCACGTAAAGGAAAAGAGAAAGTGGTTGAGCCCCTTGGTATGCCTGACATTTCTGCAGGGCATTCTCATGTTGATGGAGAATCTAGTGGCTCAGATATGAGCCTTGATGAGGAGCTTGGGATCCCAGCTATGAGAACACCTGGTGTAAAGAAGGCTATGGAAGCCATGAATGAAAAGCTGCGAAGATCAGGGAGAGTGAAGAACCCTGTGCAGAGATTTACATATGATGGTTATGTGGCACATCACTATGCATATATGGCAAAGGTTGTGCAGGTTGTTGAGCCCACATGCATTGATGAGGCTGTTGGAAATGTGAATTGGGAGAAAGCTATGGATGAGGAGATGGATGCACTATATGGAAATGAAACTTGGGATTTAGTGCAATTGCCTGAAGGCAAGAAAGCCATTGGATGCAAGTGGGTGTACAAAGTTAAACATAACAGTGATGGGAGCATAAACAGGTACAAGGCTAGATTGGTAGCCAAAGGATATGCGCAGACATATGGGATTGATTATGAGGAAACTTTCAGCCCAGTTGCCAAGATGGCAACGGTGAGAGTTGTGATAGCAGTGGCTGCGTCAAAGCAATGGTCTTTACATCAGATGGATGTAAAGAATGCATTCTTGCATGGGGATTTGCAAGAAGAGGTGTATATGTTGCAGCCACCTGGTTATGAGGATGTGGGTCACCCCGAGCATGTTTGCAGGTTGAAGAAAGCCTCGTATGGCTTAAAGCAAGCACCAAGAGCATGGTCTGACAAGATTTCTGAATATCTTGTCACTATTGGCTTTCATGTAGCCAATGCAGATTTCTCGCTGTATGTGAGACATGGTGATAGAGGAGTTGTGCTTGTTGTCATCTATGTAGACGACTTGATCATTACGGGGGACCATGATGCAGAGATCTTTGATGTAAAGATCTTGCTTAGACAGAAGTTTGAGATGAAGGATCTGGGGGAGCTCAGATATTTCTTGGGCATTGAGGTGATTAGGTCACCACATGGTATTGGATTACTGCAGAGACAGTATGGCTTGGACATGTTGTCCAAGTATGGTATGACAGGCTGTAAGCCTATTTCTGTGCCATTGGATCAGAATGGCAAGTTGAGTGCAGATTCAGGAGAGATCTTGGAGGATCCTACTATGTACAGACGCATAGTAGGAAGTTTGATCCACATGACGATCACCAGACCAGATTTGAGCTATGCTGTTGGGTTGGTGAGTCAGTTTATGCAGGTTCCACGGAAATCGTATTTGGATGCAGTGAGACGCATACTGAGGTATGTGAAGTCTACTTTGCATTGTGGACTATTCTATGAGACTGGGACAGAGATATGTGTACATGGGTACACAGATGCTGATTGGGCTGGTAGTATCTCAGATAGAAGATCTACCAGTGGATTCATGTTTTCTTTGGGGAGTGCTGCTGTGACTTGGAGCAGCAAGAAGCAGCCTACGGTTGCTCTATCGAGTAGGGAGGCCGAGTACAGAGGAGCTGCTATGGCAGCATGTGAGGTAGCTTGGTTGAGAAAGCTACTTGCAGATTTGGGTCTATCAGTGGATAGACAAGTTGTCATTTTCTGTGACAACATTAGTAGTATACAGTTGGCCAGGAACCCAGTCTTTCATGCTCGTACGAAGCACATAGAGGTCCACTACCACTTCGTCAGAGAGAAGGTCTTGGCGGGACACCTTGACCTTGTTTATGTCAGCACAGAGGATCAGGTAGCTGACATCTTCACCAAAGCATTGGGTACAGAGAAGCTCCGCAAATTCAGGGCTTCGCTTGGTGTACATGAGATGGAGTTGAGCTCGAGGGGGAGTGTTGAGATATCGAGCTCTAGTGAGGCGGTGGACACTGATGACCCACCTGGGGGATAGGCCCCGTACTTACACCACTGGCATGGTTGGTGAGATCTTGGGTGATATGCGGCCAGTGGGATGATAGGCTATGTGACAGCCACTCTAGAGACTGGCATAGTTATAGCGCCAGCTCATTTAGTCAGGTTCACACTATAGAGAACCCGTGTATGTATTTGGTTGAGTACCTTTCATATTGTGTGTACTCTTATTCTTGTATATGGTGTGTTGAGTGTTGTGTAGAGAAGAAGAAGATTTTCAGCCTCTCACCTTGTGTGTTCTCTATTAGGGTTTGTGAGTGTGTGTGTGTGCTTGCAAGAGCTCAAGCTCTCCTCCCCCCTGCATCTTTTCAGATTGATGTGTGGATAATGTGGATTGATGTGCATGGATGTTTGAATGATGTAGATTGATGTGTGGATTGATGTGGATGGATGTATGGATGATGTGGATTGATGTCTGGATTGATGTGGATGGATGTATGGATGATGTGGATTGATGTGTGGATGATGCGATTGGATGTGATTTGATGTAGGAATGATGTGATGTGATAGGGATCGATGATGAAAATAAAATTGTGGTAAGATGACAAAAGATGGGGTCTAATGTGAAAGAATGTGGAGTAATGAGAAAAGATGAAAATATTGTTGGAATTGCATTTGTTTGTGAAATCTTTTTTTAAATGATTGTTTTATGTCAAGAATGGTGGGGAAGTATTTTGACCGTCTTGTGAATGAGGTTGTTTGAAGACCTAATTGTTAAAGTTGCAACTGCTGACGGAGGACGTCTCACGTAGCAAGGTCCGATCGAGGTCTTGACCAGCCTCGGTTTGATTAAATGGTGAGCTTCCGGTACAATGGATGAGGGACCAAGGAAGCGGCCTATGAGTGAAGCGCTAGGTGACCTGCAAAGGATCCTAGAGGGTGCTGACCATACGGTGCTCGGGCTCTGGGTCATCGAAGATACCCACGAGTACATCGCGGAAGATATTGGAACAAGGAGTAAGAGTTGTTTTCTGAATTCGGGCATGGATCTCATTGATTGACCTTGCTGATCATTAACGGATGAGTCCAGGGCTCTCTTATATGGATCTGTCGGTTGATCTTGCTGATCTTCAACAGAGATTCCATCTGGATATTTTTATGTGATTATATTGTCGGGTACTATGAGCTAAAGGCCCCTGAGTGAACAGGTGGTGAACGTTCTGGTTGCCAATGATGCCATAGGTACACCGATGAAGGTGAAAAGATGCAGGGGGGAAGAGAGCTTGAGCTCTTGCAAGAACACACACACACTCACAAACCCTAATAGAGAACACACAAGGTGAGAGGCTGAAAATCTTCTTCTTCTCTACTCAACACTCAACACACCATATACAAAGATAAGAGTACACAATAATATGAAAGGTACTCAACCAATACATACACGGGTTCTCTATAGTGTGAACCCGACTAAATGAGCTGGCACTATAACTATGCCAGTCTCTAGAATGGCTGTCACACAGCCTGTCATCCCACTGGCCGCATATCACCCAAGATCTCACCAACCATGCCAGTGGTGTAAGTGTGGGGCCTATCCCCCAGGCGGGTCATCAGTGTCCACCGCCTCACTAGAGCTCGATATCTCAACACTCCCCCTCGAGCTCAACTCCATCTCATGTACACCAAGCGAAGCCCTGAATCTGCGGAGCTTCTCTGTACCCAATGCTTTGGTGAAGATGTCAGCTACCTGATCCTCTGTGCTGACATAAACAAGGTCAAGGTCTCCTGCCAAGACCTTCTCTCTGACGAAGTGGTAGTGGACCTCTATGTGCTTCGTACGAGCATGGAAGACTGGGTTCCTGGCCAACTGTATACTGCTAATGTTGTCACAGAAAATGACAACTTGTCTATCCACCACAGATAGACCCAAATCTGCAAGTAGCTTTCTCAACCAAGCTACCTCACATGCTGCCATAGCAGCTCCTCTATACTCGGCCTCTGTACTCGATAGAGCAACCGTAGGCTGCTTCTTGCTGCTCCAAGTCACAGCAGCACTCCCCAAAGAAAACATGAATCCACTGGTAGATCTTCTGTCTGAGATACTACCAGCCCAATCAGCATCTGTGTACCCATGTACACATATCTCTGTCCCAGTCTCATAGAATAGTCCACAATGCAAAGTAGACCTCACATACCTCAGTATGCGTCTCACTGCATCCAAATGCGGTTTCCGTGGAACCTGCATAAACTGACTCACCAACCCAACAGCATAGCTCAAATCTGGTCTGGTGATCGTCATGTAGATCAAACTTCCTACTATGCTCCTGTACATAGTAGGATCCTCCAAGATCTCTCTTGAATCTGCACTCAACTTGCCATTCTGATCCAATGGCACAGAAATAGGCTTACAGCCTGTCATACCATACTTGGACAACATGTCCAAGCCATACTGTCTCTGCAGTAATCCAATACCATGTGGTGACCTAATCACCTCAATGCCCAAGAAATATCTGAGCTCCCCCAGATCCTTCATCTCAAACTTCTGTCTTAGCAAGATCATTACATCAAAGATCTCTGCATCATGGTCCCCCGTAATGATCAAGTCATCTACATAGATGACAACAAGCACAACTCCTCTATCACCATGTCTCACATACAATGAGAAATCTGCATTGGCTACATGAAAGCCAATAGTGACAAGATATTCAGAAATCTTGTCAGACCATGCTCTTGGTGCTTGTTTTAAGCCATACAAGGCTTTCTTCAACCTGCAAACATGCTCGGGGTGACCCACATCCTCATAACCAGGTGGCTGCAACATATACACCTCTTCTTGCAAATCTCCATGCAAGAATGCATTCTTTACATCCATCTGATGTAAAGACCATTGCTTTGACGCAGCCACTGCTATCACAACTCTCACCGTTGCCATCTTGGCAACTGGGCTGAAAGTTTCCTCATAATCAATCCCATATGTCTGTGCATATCCTTTGGCTACCAATCTAGCCTTGTACCTGTTTATGCTTCCATCACTGTTATGTTTAACTTTGTACACCCACTTGCATCCAATGGCTTTCTTGCCTTCAGGCAATTGCACTAAATCCCAAGTTTCATTTCCATATAGTGCATCCATCTCCTCATCCATAGCTCTCTCCCAATGCACATTTTCAACAGCCTCATCAATGCATGTGGGCTCAACAACCTGCACAACCTTTGCCATATATGCATAGTGATGTGCCACATAACCATCATATGTAAATCTCTGCACAGGGTTCTTCACTCTCCCTGATCTTCGCAGCTTTTCATTCATGGCTTCCATAGCCTTCTTTACACCAGGTGTTCTCATAGCTGGGATCCCAAGCTCCTCATCAAGGCTCATATCTGAGCCACTAGACTCTCCATCAACATGAGAATGCCCTGCAGAAATGTCAGGCATACCAAGGGGCTCAACCACTTTCTCTTTTCCTTTACGTGATGTACTAACCACATTTGCAGGACTGGTATTATGACGTAGCCTGCCACTCCATGGTCTATCAACAGACCCACTAGATGAGGACTCTCCTGGTCCACTCAAAGACTGTGATTGCTGACCTGCATTCTGTGCAACCACACTTCCACTCACATCAGCCCCAACAGCTTCTTTTTCAGCAGCATACCAGCTGCTCATCTCATCAAAGACAACATCCCTGCTTACCCTCAACTCACGTGTAGCAGGGTTATAACACCTGTATCCCTTTTGCTCAAGGGAATATCCAATAAACACACATTTTTCAGCTTTCGGATCCAGCTTAGTTCTCAGCTCATCTGGGACATGCACATATGCAATGCATCCAAAGACTTTCAGATGAGACAAATCTGGTTTTCTGCCAGTAAACCTCTCCTCTGGAGTTACATCATGTATGGCTGCAGTTGGAGTCCTGTTCATGATGTATACTGCTGTAGAAATAGCTTCAGCCCAATAGCAATGCGGCATATTCTTCTCTTCCATCAATGCTCGCGCAATCTCAGCAATGTGCCTGTTTTTTCGCTCAGCAACTCCATTTTGCTGCGGAGTGTATCTGCATGTGAACTGTCTCCGAATACCATTCTTCTTCAAAAATTCAGAGAACTCATTGGAGAAGTATTCTCCCCCTCCATCTGACCTTAGGCACTTTACATATTTCCCTGTTTGCTTTTCAACCAAAACTCTGAAATTTTGAAAGTGAGTGAACACCTCACTCTTCTCCTTCATGAAATATACCCACACTTTCCTTGTGTGGTCATCAATGAAAGTGACATAGTACCTGCAGCCTCCCATAGACACGGTCTTCGTAGGACCCCATACATCTGAATGCACAACATCTAGTGCATTTCTGCTCACATATCTGTTACGTGGAAATACATGCTTTGTTTGCTTCCCAAATTGGCATGCTTCACATATTTTCTGCATACCTTCCACTTTAAATTTTGGCAGCCCTGTCACAATTCCTTTTGTTTGCATAGACTTCAATCTCTGCACATTTACATGTCCAATTCTTTTATGCCATATGTTTGTGTCTGCAACAACTCCTGAACCATTTGCAAACATCGCAGCACTCATTTCAGGCATGTCTACATCCAACGTAAACATTCTGCCCACTTTGTTGCCTTTTGCAACCAACCTGCACTTGTCTTTGAAATCTTCAATATAACACCCATCAGGGTTAAACCGAACCTGCAACCCCTGCTCAATCATCTGGCCAACTGAAACCAGATTCTTTGTTATGTTTGGTACGTGAAGTACATCTGCAAGGTACTTCACTTTGCCATCCTGCATAGACAATGGCACATCTCCAACGTGGGCAATTGGATGAGCAGTGTCATCCCCTGTTTCCACAAAACCTGGTCTTTCCGGGTTTTTCATCTCCTTGAACCACTCCCCATGACTCGTCATGTGGTTCGAAGCGCCTGAATCCACATACCATACATTATCTTTTTGTGCTGCATCAACATTTTCAGACATGGCATTCACAACATGCTGCATAACAAACAGCCTTTCATTGTCCTCATTATTTCTGCTTGAGGATGCATAGTTGTTTTGCTGCACTTTCCCATTTTGCATGTCAGCCTGCTTCTTATAACATTCTGACTGCACATGTCCTAGCTTACCACAATAGTAGCATTCACGTGCATCATTATATTGCCTTTGCCAATTTCCACGTCCTCTTTGACTCCCCCTGCCTCTGAATTTGCCTCTTCCACGTGCGTGTTGTTGTTGTTGTTGACTCTGGGACTGTTGTTGTTGCTGCTGCTGCTGGCCATAATTCTGATTACCTGTTCGGCCACCTCCTTGACCGCGTCCACGGCCTCCTCTACCTCGTCCTCTTCCTGAACTCGTGTAGAAGGCCTGTTGCTCTGAACTCGTGTAGAAGGCCTGTTGCTCTGAACTGTTTTTGCTTTGTGAAGACTGTTGGTCTTCACCCAAGTTCTTCTCTTCGATAATCAGCATAGACACCAAATCTGTAAAGTTGGGAATGTTTTCCCGAGTCTGGATAGACGTCTTGAACGCCTTGTATTGTGGCCCGAGACCACGTAGACAGACTTCCACCTTGTCATCATCATCTACTGACACACCAATAGATTGCAAGGGATTCCACAATACCCTTTATCTTCAACGCATAGTCATTCACAGACATGCTCTTTTTCTCCACAGTATGAAGTTCATTCTTCAACTGTATCTTACGTGCCTTGGTATTTGTTTCATAAAGCTTTACCAAGGTGTCCCACGCCTCCTTGGGGGACTTGGCATCCTGAATATGCCCAATCATGGTGTCCTGTATACTAATGGAAAGCCAATACATAACCTTCCTGGCTCCTTGGTTCCAGTCTTTAAACTCTTTCACATCTGCAGCAGTCGGATTTATATCCGGTATCTCTGGTGCCTCTTCATGTTCACCTTCTATGTAGTCCCAATAGCCTTTTCCCATCAGGAAATTCGTCAACCTGAACCTCCAAGCATGGAAGTTATTCTTATCCAGCTTCTCAGCCACAATCTGTGTTATGCCATCATTAGACATCTTGCCAAACACACAATTTCACCAGAAACTGCACTCTGGTTTTTCCTGCACAAATGCTGTATTTTCTGCAGAGCGGTACTGTAGTACTCTCAAATGTCACAACTAGTGACTTCAATGCACATACATACACCCAATGGCAACTGTAGACCTCTTTGCAGCACCCACAGTGTCTGCATAGTCAATCTGTCTTCCTGCATTCTTAAAACAGAGTTCTTCAGAGAATCGATGACTTACCCGCAGTGCTCGAAATCGCCTGCTTTCTGAAAAACGGAGGTCCAGACGTGCCCGAAACGCGTTTTCGGCCCGAAAATTTTAGTCCAAAGGACTGTATAGTTGCCCTATAGCTTCACTCCCGCGAAGAAAGCTCCTCAATCAGAGATCGTTTGCCGGTGC
The DNA here is from genome assembly GCF_041138505.1 of Cibotium barometz. Taxonomy (NCBI): domain Eukaryota; kingdom Viridiplantae; phylum Streptophyta; class Polypodiopsida; order Cyatheales; family Cibotiaceae; genus Cibotium; species Cibotium barometz. The sequence continues at coordinate 59,640,086 of NC_141056.1, forward strand.
CTCCCGTAGAGCTCCCGACAAGGGTGTAGTCACCAACACAATAGGGAAGAGTAGTTGAAGCTCTTACCCTCGTACCGCTTCCTGTGGTTCTCTTGCTTGCAGCTCACCCCTTAGCACGAACCAGGCTCTGATACCATGAAAAGATGCAGGGGGGAAGAGAGCTTGAGCTCTTGCAAGCACACACACACACTCACAAACCCTAATAGAGAACACACAAGGTGAGAGGCTGAAAATCTTCTTCTTCTCTACTCAACACTCAACACACCATATACAAAGATAAGAGTACACAATAATATGAAAGGTACTCAACCAATACATACACGGGTTCTCTATAGTGTGAACCCGACTAAATGAGCTGGCGCTATAACTATGCCAGTCTCTAGAATGGCTGTCACACAGCCTGTCATCCCACTGGCCGCATATCACCCAAGATCTCACCAACCATGCCAGTGGTGTAAGTGTGGGGCCTATCCCCCAGGCGGGTCATCAGTGTCCACCGCCTCACTAGAGCTCGATATCTCAACAGAAGGAAGGAATTAGAAATTAGGATTCAACTGGATAATTAGAGGATTATGATCAGTAACATTATGGTTTCATTAAATGATTGTTTTAAAGATTGTTGAATCTGTGAAAAAGGCAAGTTCATATTGGGTGTGTAAGTGGTGTGACTAGTTTTATGTTTGCATGAATATCCGGCTAGGGGGCTTGGGAACTCTTTTCCCTGGTACCCGGGACAAAACCTAACCAAATTCCTAATTGGATCCCATCACTACAGTGGTTGGGTGGTTGGCAAACCCATGGGACTAGATGGCGTTTGGCTAACCCATGGGACTGGATGGGGTTAGGGCTGGACTGATGGATCCATAAATCGAGATTTATAGTACGATAGATGAGATAAATCCTGGATAAAAATTGTTCTATGGAAAAGAATCAACGGCTGTGCCTCTCAATGAGGAAAAAAGCATTGGTCTCTATGATCCAAGAACAATCTTTTCCCTGATCTGATTATGGGACTTACGGGTTCGGTCAGATCAGTTTGGTTAATTCAGGCTTTTGACTACGTTAGAGAAAAGTTATCCTGGAGGAATCGCCCGTGCTTTCAGGCAAGGGAAGTTTTTTTGAGTTCGGTTTTGGAAGAACCGATGGATTAGTCTCTTGTCTGGATATCCGTGGGGTGTGGGACCCTGCCTCGTGCAAGAAGTGCTACTTCCGCTGCTAGCACCCCCGAATTCGTTGCGCAGTGGGGTGGTCAGGGATCTTACAGTAGCTGGTATCAGAGCCAATTGGCTAATGAGGATCAACTGAGAAGCCAAAAATGTCAAAAATTTATGAAGAAGCAGTAAAAGGTTGTAATTGTGTGATAAAATTCATAAAAATTAATATTCAAACTGAAATTTGTAAACTGGTAATTGGGTCGAGTCAGATGGAAGTACCACAATTGTATGGAATCCCTGACTAGGTTGAGGGGCCTAGACATGATGGTATTTACCTTATAGTTCCAAGGACTGTGACTACCCATATATACCGAGGGTATAACTGCAGCTCTTTACTGGCAGTATATACGAGTAAATCTAAGACTTGAAATTGTAAGCATTAATACTATCTAGATGATGAATTCGAATGTGGTTGATATGATTTTAAATTCTGATTGAGAAGTGATGAGTTGATTTGGATTCTGATTGAAAAATGAAGATTTTTGAATTTTGGCTGAATTGTAATAACTAAGCAAAACCATAATAAGGATGAATGGGACGAGTCCCTATGATAATGTTCGTAGCTGGAATGACGTTAATGACTTCAGCAAATCACTATGAGATTAGTGGATTGTGCTGGCAGATTACTGTTGTTAACACTTGACCCAGTGGATCAAGTTAAGGGGTGTCAAATTAAAACTCTGTAAAATTGAAAATTTCCATAGCGGACTATTCAGATAGAAATCTCGGTCTAATGGACCATTATTGTGATAAGGATTGAATGTTATGATCTGAGTGAATTATTATCTGATGATGAGTTTTATATAAGGGATCTTTATTCCAGGATTCTGTTGGGTTCTCCAGACTATAAGGAACCCAGAATCAGTTGGATCTTAAGGATTATTGGTCAAATGGAAGTTCTATCCTTTTGAAGATGCCACCTGTGGGAGAAAGAAGCCGAACTATTGCGGGATTACCCCCAGTTTGCGAGATGAGGACATCTTGCATTTTTCAAGTGGGAGAGAATGTAAGATTCCTCCCCAGCCTCTCAAGATGTCCAACATCTTCCCCTGTAATCAAATCCCTCTTCACAAATATAAAAGATCTTGTTTCTACCTGTTTTGGTCTAGAGAGAGAAAATATTCTAGAGAGACGTTATTCAGATTTTGAAAATTTTTGGATGGAAAAATATCTCTTCTTATTAAAATAAGTTCCCCCAAAATAAAAGTTCAAAAAGATTTTCAGAAGGTACATTAGAAATCAAGTATAATCTGTTCAAGAGGCCTTATCCTAGGGGTCCAGATTTTTGAAAAATTTTAAATTAAGGTTTTGAGGGGCCAATCAGATTCATCCAAATGTGTGGAGAAGATAAATAGAAGAAATAAAGAAAATCTCCCAAAAATGAGTAAATACTCACATAAGATGAAGAGTAGACTAAGGACCAAAGGAATTACTAAAAAAATGGATTTTTGACACCTCACAATGGGAATTCCCCCCTAATGAAGGAGGCACCTACTTAACATGTGTGGTGGAGTTTAAAATTATCAAAAATTGAGATATTTCATCTCTCCTCTCTCCCAATTCAAGTCTAGTTCCCAAAAGTAAGCTAAACTGATCTAAAAATGGTCAAAAATTGACCAAACCGATCTGGAAAATTCTAGAATCAATTTGCGTGGTTAGAAGCTCACTTTCTTCTTTAAATAGAAGCCTCTCCCTTTGTTGAAGCTTAATAGTGTTTTATGCAGTGTTACTCTGCTTCTCCCAAGAGCCAAGAAAACTATGAATTTCTTAATAATTCACTAGTTTTGACCATTCCCTCTTCTAAAGAATTGGTGGCCACTCTTGTTGCAAACAAGAGTAGATCCCTCAAACCATCAAGCCAAAGGAAAGCTCCCAGAATATCATGTAAGTAAGAAATCTTACTTTTTCTTATTCTTTTAATGGTTTTCTAAATTGTTTATTATCTTAAAATGATAAACGGATGCTATGCCTTCTTGGAAAGGCTTTCCCCCTCTCTCATTCTTAAAATCAGCCCTTCTTTACCCTAGTTAAGTGATCTAACTGCTGGAATTAAACTTTTCATATTGTTTCTCTCTTAAAAGTGAAAATTGATTAGTTTAGAGTGCCTAAAACCAATTGGGGATAATTTTTAAGTGATTTTAAGTTAGGAAAATTTGAAAAATGGTCAGCCATACAAAGGAGGTTATGGAAAAATTTTCTAAAAATTGTTGTGTAACCAACACATCTCTATTCCAGGTAATCCAAGAAACTCTGTCATCTTCCCCAGGCTTAGTTTGCCATCCCATATCCCATAACACAACACGAGAACTTTTGGAAATAAAGCTCCTGACATACACACCATCCTGCCTCATGTCAATCCCAAAATCACTGATACGGTCAACATCAATATCGAAGAACCAGTGCAGCAACTCCTGCTGAGGGTAAAAATTGATGAAAGCTTCATCAAAAAAGACCTGTTGTACCATAACATTTTTCTATCCATCAGCATAAGAAACATCACCATCAAAGCCAGCCACCACAGGCAAAACAAACTCCTCTTCAACAGGCACCATTGCCAAAGCATCCACCTCAGTCCCTGTATCCTCATCTTCATCAAGGCCAATGAGAAATTCATCTATTACAGCATCCATCTCATCCATAGCATCAACATCATTCAAAATCTTCTTGTGTTGCTCCTCTTTCATAGCCTTAATTCTACTCATGGCTTTTTTAACATTCATGCACATCTCATCATCCAACTCCAACTCAGGCTCATCATCCTGCAGACTTTCTATTTCCCACTCATCCCACACAGGTTTATCATCCAAAGACTCAAAAGCAGACTCTTTCACATCACATGCATACCTTTGCTCATGATTCACTTGTACCTTCTCGCATTCTTCATGTATGGTCTCTTCTTGTTCAGCAACTTCATCACCAAGCACTTCCTCATCAATAACCAGGGCATCCATGTCTGCATCCTCCTCACTGGATGAAGTATCTTCTGTTCCCTCACTAGTAGTAGTACTACTGGTCGTATCATCAACACTTGAATCAGCTTCACTTTCCTCTTCATCATTGAATGACAGGCTTTTGGTTATCCATGTTAAACTGCTTCTTATCCCCTCTCCTGTCATACAGAGTAATGACCCCTTTCCTCCAATCCTGAACAGCCTTCACCGCTCTCAGCCATGGTCTTCCCAAAATAACGGGGAATGCACCCATTCCTGCAGGCATAACATGACAATCCACAAGCACCTTTACATCAAAAGCTTCCAGTTCTAACTGCTTGATCATACCTAAGCATTTGACCTTTTGGTGATTGGCCAACCGAATTCGGAATCCAGACGCTTCGGTGAAATCAAGACCAAGCCTCTCCACAGCTGCTAATGTGATTACGCAAATTTGCGCTCCACCATCTTTGTATGCCTCTCCCAGATTCTTCCCTTTATACCACACATTCACCACCCAGGACATATATCAGGCAACTCCTGAACAGATAAAACAGTCACTATCCCTTTGGCAGGCTCCTTCTCTCTCGGGTTCACAAGTCTTTTCCACTGACGCTTCAATTTCGGAGCTAACTCTATCAATTGCCCAAAAGTAATATTAGCCTTCCTTCCAGCCATGTCCTCCTGCAAACTGTAACTATCCTGCCCACCCCCTAGTGGAAAATCAGTTACCTGAAACTTCCTACGAGACTTTCGCTTCTGCTTGACCTTCACATCCCCTCCTTCCTTCACTTTACCTTTCTTCTTGCTAGGCCCTGCAGCATCCTTGCTTTCCCTTTCCTGTGGCATCCGTTTCCCCAAAGGCATCACATCTGCTTCTGCTTCCTTCGTCTTCTCAAGGGTGACCACATCTATCACCTTAGTTTTTCCCTTCTCCTCAGCTGTGATTCCACTGGGGCCTGCTTGATCCCTGATATCAATACCATAATCATTTGACCTATCAGGTAACTGTGAAGGTAATGGGTACATATCACCACCCATTCGCTGAGGCTTATCACAATTTGTATTCAGATGACCAAGCTCACCACAGTTCCAGCATGTAGGGATGAAACGATGGCCCCTACTGCGACCACGTCCATATCCTGCTTGTCCATCTCCCCCTTCAGGATTATTGCCCCTGCCTCTACCACGTCCACCACACCTGTACTTCCCATTAAATTTAAGCTCAAATTCTTCATAAGATCAACCATTTGTTTCATATCCTGTCGCAATCCCTCATCAGAACCTGCAGGAACCATAGGTACTCCCTGACTAGCTTGTGGCACCATCTGCATAGCTTGGGCTTCAGAGGGCTTCATCCTCTCAACCACTGCATTCATGGGTGTAGCCTCCACTCTACGAATCTCCGGCTGTGCTACAACTGGAATCATCCCCAGCTGATTCATCCGCTGCAATTTCTAGTCTTTTGATTTAGCAATTTCTACCGCATCCTCAAAAGACCTGGGCTTCTTCAATTCCACTTTCCAGCGAATACTCCTCTTAAGCCCAGCTACAAACTTGTTTTTCTTCATCATGTCAGGCGGTACCTGATCTTCCCCTAAAGCCCTGCATAGAGTCTCCCATAGCAAAGAAAATTTCTTCATATAATCATCTATTGATTCAAACTCACCTTGTGTCAGAGCTTGCACCTCATGCCAAACCTTGTCGGGGTCTTCTAGCTTCTTGAACTTGTTGCTAAGTGCTGTCTTTAATCCATCCTCAGTCATATCAAGATGTGGAACAGCAACCCTCAATGACTCCTCATAAGCTCTGTACCAGGTCCTTGCATCCCCTTTCAAGCAAATGCTCAGTAGCCGCAACACCTGTACCGACTCATTAATATGGTTGCTTATACATGCAACCTCCATCCTTTCCAAGAAATCTGCCACATCCTCATTCGGACCACCATAAAACTCTAGATAAGACATCATCTTGATCCCCAAACTTCACTTTCAAACCCAAAAAAACCAGAAACACCTTCCTTCAATCTCTCACTCTGGGGCATACACCCTCGTAAGAGAAATCCCTGAGCTATCCTCAGTCAAACAATGCCTGAGCAACTCCTCAGTGGGGGCACCAGAAGGATGTGAGGTGAAAAAAAGAAGAAAAGACCTGCCTCTATAGCCCTTCCACCTCGCAAACTTGGAAACACTACCACGAACGGGGCACCACCAGCCCACCGGCTGGAACACTCTCTCACCATTCGCCACCCACCCACACCATAAAGATAGCTCAAAACCACGAAGGACAGATGATCATTCAGCAAAACACACAGCACCATACACACTATATAAACACAGCAAATACACCAAAGACCAGGACTCTAGCCAGGATTTACTGCCAAGGGAATACACCCTTGCGTCTGACGACCAAGCCTCTGTGCCTGCAATCATCGCCCACACAAGACCAACTACTCTCACCAGAAGGCGCCCACACCAGCAACCCTTCAACTCAGCAGCTCCCACTCTCTGCGTGTCGAGACCAGCAGTTTCACCAACCAACAGAGCCTTGCACAATCTCTTCAGCACCACGAACCATTGCTCAACGCAGCTTTTTCATCTCTTGCATCCAGCCCAGCCACATCACCCAAGGCCCACACCAGCCTGATTCTTTACCTGCATCCCTTAGCTTCACCTGCGCTACCAGCTGCCTTCCAGCCCTTCAAGAAGCTTCTCTACCCACAGCTTTCATAAGGCGGTCGCACACTGTGGCTCTCTTCAACCTCTGCACTATGCTCTGTAGAGGGACCCTCTTTCTCTCACACCCCGGCTGTTACTTGCCACCACTGTCTCGCCAGCCTTCTCTTCCCAACACAAGGTGGCTGCAACCTGGTTCACCAGTCCCTGAACTGTCTTCTCTTGCAGCTCACCTTCTCTTCTTGCGCTTCAGCCACTTCAAACCCACACGTTGGCACTCTTCTCTTCACATAGGCCCCACCACCTCTGCAGCCCTTCAGCCCGACTACCAGCTACGCTTCACAAGCCTCTCTCGCCAGCACCCGTATCTATCCTCACTTCAGCGCTCTCTGTTGGCTCCCCAATTCAGTCAGCTTTGCGCCTCCTCTCAAGAAGCATATCATTCTACCCGGCGGCAACTCCCCTAACACTTCTCTCTCTGCCTGCGTGCTACCAGCCAGGGTCCCTATTGCGCTAGACGAAGCTGCTGTCCCAGTAGCGAGAACCTTGAAGTCCACTTTTTGCCGGCTCTGTTGGCGTCTCCCAGTCGCCGCCAGCAACACTTCCTCTTCGACTTCCCCAGCAGTCGCTAGTCGCCAGCCCTCTCTTCGCCGCCGCCAGCAACCTCCGCTAACCCAACTGCTCGCTACCGGAGGCGGCTCTCCCACCGTCGACTGTCTTCGCCAGCTACCTTATGCCCAGCAGCAAGCCCTCTTTACTCTGCGCCTCTTCTCTTCTTTTACTCAGTTCTGCAGCTACGCCCCAGAGAGCCCCCCCACTTTATGAACACCCGGGTGCCTTTTTTTCCAGAGCCCCTCGTCCTCTTGCTTCGCTCTGTTCGATCGCTCCACCAGCTTCTAGACCTTTGCCAGCTTCGAGACGTTTATGCTGGCAGTCACCCAAGCTTCCACGTAGCCCCTTTACAAGGTGGCCACCTTCTTTATATTTTTATTTATTTTTTTAAGGCTCCAAAATGATAGCCACTCTTAATACTAAAAAAACCTCTCCTCTTCCTTGTACTTCAGATCATCACACCGCGCCCATAACTTTTCAATACCAGAGCTGCCCCCGACCTCCGTCAGCTGCATCTACTTACCAAATCCGACAATTTCCCAGTCGGTGCCCTACTTTTAGTAATTTTCCGCTCTCCACACCGTTGCAATAAAAAACTTCTAGATCCCAGCATTTGCTCCCAAAAAAAGACGTGCATAAACCAGCTTATTGCCAAACCACTCAGCCTGTACATTTGCTAGGGCATCCAGGGTAAAATTTATTCGTAAACCACGCACACCATATGTACACGGACCAAAAATACCTCTCAGATTTTAACTTGACAAATGTCACATAATATAAGCTGCCTTTAATGGATGGGTTTTGTGCAGGACCCCATACATCGCTATGAACTATCTCAAGTGGCCTGCTACTCATGTTGCCTTCTCTAGGAAATGTCAATCTTGCCTGCTTTCCAAACTGACATGCATCACAAACATGCATATTCCCATCATACTTGAATCTAGGCAGCCACTAACAATGCCTCTTGCTTGCATGTTCTTTAACCTTTGTATGTTCACGTGTCCAATCCTCTTATGCCACATGTCAATGTCCTGTATCACATTTCGGCTTTTAGAGAACATGGCTGATTTCAACTCAGGAATCCCAGCATCCAGCTTAAATAACCTGCCTTCTTTCTTACCTTTGGCAATGACTCTACATCCATTTTTGAAATCCTCAATGAAGTAACCATGCTCGTTGAAACGAACCTGTAAACCCTGTTCCACCATTTGACCAACTGAGGGCAAACTTTTTGTAATAGAAGGCACATACAAGAAATCTGCCATAGATTTTGTTTCACCATTATGCATGACTAATGGTACACTTCCAACATGTGTGATAGCATGTTGGGTATCATCTCTTGTTTCCACATAGCCTTTCACATCCATAGGCTTTATATGCTCAAACCATTCACCATGACAAGTCATATGGTTTGATGCTCCAGAGTCCATATACTAAGTGTCATCATTTTCACCATTTGACATCATAGATCCCACAACATGTTTCATGGCAAACAAGTGATTTGCGCTGCCATCATTACTGCTTGATGCATAATTTCCACCACCATGTTGTGCATAATGTCCACCATGTTGTGCTCTACCCCCTCTCAAATCATTTTGTTTGCGAAAACAATCACGTGCCATATGACCAAATTTCCCACAGTAATGGCTCCACATTTTGCATAGATGTTTGTTGGCCTTGCCAACATCCTCTACCACGAGGATTATCTTTGCCTCTCTAAGGTGTATATCCACGACCACCTCTAGCACCATATGTAGGCTGAAAATTCTATTATGGTAACTTGTCCTGCCATCCATGACCATTACCACGGCCACGTGATGTAAATCTCCCCCTGCCTCTAAAACCTCTTTGTGAATAGAAAGCCTGATTTTTGCCATTATCATCATGGCTAGTAGATGCATCATGAAAAGAATCACTGAGTTTGATTTCCTCAACAAGCAAGAGTGAAACCAACTTATCAAAGTCTGGTAAACCTGTACTCCAAACCGAGATGGATGTATCAAAAGACTTATACTCCTTGCCAAGATCACGCAAGGTAATGTCTACCAAATCATCATTAGGCATGGGGACATTGATTGTTGCCAATGCATCTGCATACTTCTTTATCTCTTGTACATAATCATGGATGCTCCTTCTATTCCATTTCACATTATGAATCTATTGTCGCAATTGAGACTTGCGCGAGCACTAGTGTCTGTATCAAACAGCTTTACCAATGTATCCCATGCATCCTTGGGATTCTCACCATCATGTATATGTATGAGTATAGCATCGAAAATACATATAGAAAGATAATGCAACACTTTGTATACTCTTTCTGACCATTGCTTATTATGAGCTATAACCTGCTGTTATGTAGGTTGTCGGGGTAGTTCAGGCTCCGGCTCCACACCTGTAATAAGGTTCCAAAAACCTTTTCCCTTCAGAAAACTTTTGATCCTGTACTTCCATGCTTGGAAGTTCTTCCTATCCAAATTTTCACCCACAATTTGTACTGGGTTGTGTGACATATTTTCTCAATGCAAATGTACCTTCCGCACATGTCTAAATTTGTAAACAAGCCTTCCTGAGCTCAATCACACTCTTATAAGTGTTCCAGATATTCCAAAGTAGTCAACAAACTTCACTTTTGATGTAGAAAATCAAACTGATTGCATCCAAAATGAACTGGCATACGCAGTCCAAGGTACCCTATTTTGGTGCGCTTTCCAAGGCTCCAAATTGCAACGTAGTGGTTAAATCAAGTGTGGATAACTTGCATTGACACCTAAACAAGCTCAATGTTGCATATCAACACCAACCAAGGTGCGTACATACCAATTTTGTCAAACCCCCTTCTCTGTTTTGAGAAAAACTAGTAAAACCAGTAGTAGAATTGCTCTAATTTCTTCAATGCTTGTCCAAATTGAGAGACCAAGCATTCATTAGCTTAGAAATGATGTCCACTAACTCCATGTAAAAGGAATTAGACCAAATTTTTAAGACGAGAGAGTAATTAGCCGATTAATCACACTCTGTTTCACTAATCACAATAGACAACCTATTTAATCAGCTCATTTCCAGCTCCATAAGGCATAATTGCTCCAACCAATCATGTAGCAACCTCCTCACTAGTGTGAACCACAAATTTTCTAAGCTAATTTTGAATTTAACCAATCAAATAGCTTGTAATTGGCCTCCTCTTGTTGTAAAATTTCAACAAAAATACTCTGTTTTCTCTGTAGAAGCTACGCTGCTTGCTGTAGAGGAGATTTGAGAGCTTTGTAGTGTCTATTGATAGTACATATGATTGCCTAACACACCAAGGCATGTGTGTAACCCATCAATTGATTGACTTTTGCCAAAAACTAGGTTTAATTTCATCCATCAAGTGACTCTTTTTCTCTGTTTTGTGAGAGCTTCAAAACCAGTAATTTTTAATCACCTAAATGCATCATATTTGCTCCAAATTCAGTGTAGGGCTTGCACATGAGTTACCAATACATTCATCCTTGTCATATACATGTTCCTTTGCCGAATTTGCATCTATTTTCACCATACATCACGGCTTCCAAGCTCCAATGGAAAGCTTGCAAAAAACCAGAATTTTCTTTTGCTTTGGGCAACCCTAATTTGCCTTGTTTGTGCTTGAATCACCTGCAATGTCCACTCAAGGGTGTTTAGTAGACCTTACCCGGTAGGCCAAGCTCTCAGATCTGATAGAAATCAATTTGCTCCAAGCTTCACAGCATCAATGGCAAGCTTCACAGCTTTTCTTCTTCACAGCTTCTTCTCCCTCTTCTCTCACTCACTCATAAACCCTAATAGAGAGAACCAGGCTCTGATACCATGATAAGTGATTATATTGCCGAGTATTATGGGCTAGGGATTAGGAAACGGCCCCTGTGTGGACAGGTGGTGAGCGTCCTAGTTGCCAATGATGCCATAGATACTCTGATGAAGGAATGATGGGAAAATTAAGAATCAAGTGGATAAATTGGAAGATGGTGATCAGTGATACTATGGTTTTATTAAAGGATTGTTTTAAACTGGTTGAATCTGTGAAAAGGCAATTTCATATTGGGTGTGTGAGTGGTGTGACTAGTTTTATTTTGCATGAACATCTGGCTAGGGGGCCTTGGAACTCTTTTCCTTGGTACCCGGGACAAAACCTAACCAAATTCTTAATTGGATCCCATCACTACAGTGGTTGGGCGGTTGGCTAACCCATGGGATCGGATGGGGTTAGGCTGGACTGATGGATCCGTAAATGGAGACTCAAACTTTTGTTTTTACGATAGATAAAATAAATCCCGGACAGTAACTGTTCTATGGATAGGAATCAACGGCTGTGCCTCTTGAATGGGGAAAAAAGCGTTGATCCCAATGATCCAAGTGCAAGTTTCTTCCTTGATCTGACCAAGTATCTTATAGATGTAATTGGATCAGCTCGATCAAAAATGATCTTGACTACGTTAGAGTAAAAAGTTATCCTGGTGGAATCGCTCGTGCTTTCCGGTAAAGGGAGTTTTTTTCGGGTTCGGTTTTGGAACAATCGACGGATTAGTCTCTTATTCGGATATCCGTGGGTGAGGCCCCGAATGTGGGACCCCTGTCCCGCGCAAGAAGTGCTACTTCCGCTGCTAGTATCCCGAATTTGTTGCTCGGTGGGAACAGGGGGATCTTACAGTTGGTATCAGAGCCAGGTTAATAAAGATCAACTGAGAAGACAAATATATTAAAAATTTATCAAGAAACACAAAAAGGTTATAATTGTGAGATAATTCATACAATTTGATATTCAAACTGAAATTCGTAATTTGGTAATTGGGTCTTCAGATGGAAGTGCCACAATTATATAGAATCCCTGACTTGCTTGAGGCCTAGACATGATAGTATTTACCTTAAAATTCCAAGGACCGTGACTACCCGTATATACCGAGAGTATACTGCAGCTCTTTACTGACACTATATACGAGTAAATCTAAGACTTGAAATTATAAGCGTTAATGCTATCTAGATGATGATTTCGAATGTGATTGATATGATTTTTAATTCTGTTTGAGAATTGATGAATTGATTTGGATTCTGATTGAAAATACTGATTGAAAATGCTGATTGAAAAATGTTGATTTTTAAAAATTAGTTGAAATATAATGAAACCACAATGAGGGGGAATGGGACGAGTCCCTGTGATGATATTCATAACTAGAATGATGATAACGAATTCAGCAAATCACTATGAGATTAGTGGGTTGTGCTGTCAGATTGCTACTGTTAATACTTGACCGGTAGATCAAGTTAAGGGATGTCAAATTGAGAACTTGCTTGACTGAAAATTCCGTGGAGGAATGTTCTGAAGGAAACTTTTCGGTCTAATGGACCATTATCATGTTAAAGATATGAATGATATGATCTGAATGAATTGTTATTTAATGATGAGTTCTATATAAGGGATATTTATCCCAGTGTTCTGTTGGGTTGACCAGAATATAAGAAACCCCAGAATAAAATTGGATCTTAAGAAAAAGAGCTGTCCTCTACCTTGTGAGATGAGGACATCTCGCACTTTTTTAAGTGGGGTAGAATATAAGATTCCTCCCCAGCCTTCGAGGTATACAGGAGTAAGAATCTCCCTTTCTGATCTTATAATTATTCCCTCTCTAAAATAAAAGAAAGTTTCTGTTTAAAAAAGGAAGACCCTTTTCCTAGAATACTTCTCAGGAGTCCCACCTGTTTTAAGGATTTAGAACAATGAGTTCAGAAGTGAGAATCGGTGTTTTGGATACCAAGGTTTTGGCTTTCATTCGAGTACGGCCCAAAAGAAGTTCTTTATCTCTTGGGGAGTATAAGAAGTTATCCCCCAGATATTGTGACCTTATATCTGAATTCAATGAAAGTAGGTGACTTAGCCTAGTTCTTTGAATTCTTGAAGCAGAATGGTATTCGGAGACAGTTTACATGCAGATACACTCCGCAGAGCAAAATGGAGTTGCTGAGTGAAAAAACAGGCACATTGCTGAGATTGCGCGAGCATTGATGGAAGAGAAGAATATGCCGCATAGCTATTGGGTTGAGGCTGTTTCTACAGCAGTATACATCATGAACAGGACTCCAACTGCAGCCATACATGATGTAACTCCAGAGGAGAGGTTTACTGGCAGAAAACCAGATTTGTCTCATCTAAAAGTCTTTGGATGCATTGCATATGTGCATGTGCCAGATGAGCTGAGAACTAAGCTTGATCCGAAAGCTGAAAAATGTGTGTTTATTGGATATTCCATTGAGCAAAAGGGATACATGTGTTATAACCCTGTACACGTGAGTTGAGGGTAAGCAAGGATGTTGTCTTTGATGAGATGAGCAGCTGGTATGTTGCTGAAAAAGAAGTTGTTGGGGTTGATGTGAGTGGAAGTGTGGTTGCACAGAATGCAGGTCAGCAATCACAATCTTTGAGTGGACCAGGAGAGTCCTCATCTAGTGGGTCTGTTTTGATAGACCATGGAGTGGCAGGCTGCGTCATAATACCAGTCCTGCAAATGTGATTAGTACATCACGTAAAGGGAAAGAGAAAGTGGTTGAGCCCCTTGGTATGCCTGACATTTCTGCAGGGCATTCTCATGTTGATGGAGAGTCTAGTGGCTCAGATATGAGCCTTGATGAGGAGCTTTGGATCCCAGCTATGAGAACACCTGGTGTAAAGAAGGCTATGGAAGCCATGAATGAAAAGCTGCGAAGATCTGGGAGAGTGAAAAACCATGTGCAGATGTAAGATCCCTGTTCCCACCGAGCAACGAATTCAGGATACTGGCAGCGGAAGTAGCACTTCTCGCGCGGGACAGGGGTCCCACATTCGGGGCCTCACCCACGGATATCCGGATAAGAGACTAATCCGTCGATTGTTCCAAAACCGAACCCGGAAAAACTTCCTTTACCGGAAAGCACGGGCGATTCCACCAGGATAACTTTTTACTCTAACGTAGTCAAGATCATTTCTGGTCGAGCTGATCCAATTGCATCTATAAGATACTTGGTCAGATCAAGGAAGAAACTTGCACTTGGATCATTGGGATCAACGCTTTTTTTCCCATTCAAGAGGCACAGCCGTTGATTCCTATCCATAGAACAGTTACTGTCCGGGATTTATTTTATCTATCGTAAAAACAAAAGTTTGAGTCTCGATTTACGGATCCATCAGTCCAGCCTAACCCCATCCGATCCCAACCACTGTAGTGATGGGATCCAATTAATAATTTGGTTAGGTTTTGTCCCAGGTACCAAGGAAAAGAGTTCCAAGGCCCCCTAGCCGGATGTTCATGCAAAAAAAACTAGTCACACCACTCACACACCCAATATGAAATTGCCTTTTCACACATTCAACCAGTTTAAAACAATCCTTTAATAAAACCATAGTATCACTGATCACCATCTTCCAATTTATCCAGTTGATTCTTAATTTTTCCATCATTCCTTCATCAGAGTATCTATGGCATCATTGGCCACTAGGACGCTCACCACCTATCCACTCAGGGGCCGTTTCCTAATCCCTAGCCCATAATACTCGGCAATATAATCACTTATCAAGATGGACTCTCGTTGAAGATCAGCAAGATCAACCAACAGATCCATATAAAGAGCCATGGACTCATCCATTGAAGACCAGCAAGGTCAATCAACCAGATCCATGCCCGATTTCAGAAAACAACTCCAACTCTATTCCAATATCTTCCTCGACGCACGCGTAGGTATCCTAGGTGACCCAGAGCCCGAGCACCGTATGGTCAGCACCCTCTAGGATCCTTCGCAGGTGACCTAGCGCTTCACTCATAGGCCGCTTCCTTGGCCCCTCATCCACCGTACCGGAAGCTCACCATTTTAATCGCATCGAGGCTGGTCAAGACCTCGGCCGACCTTGCTACGCGAGACGTCCTTCATTGACTCTCCATCAGCAGTTGCAACTTTTTCAGTTAGGTCTCCACGACCTTAATCACAAGATGGTCACAATGCTTTCCTAACAATCTTGACATAAAACAGTCATTTACAAACAGCATTTACAAACAGTCACAAAATACAGTTTCTATATTAACTCTCATTTTTCCACATTATCCCTCATCAATCCACATTGCTTATTCCACATTCCAGTTATATGTGTACTCATCCCATCACATCATTTTCCATCTCATCACTTCAGATTCCTTCACATCACATATCATATATTCACATCCATACATATATCTACATCCACATCCACATTCACATCCATACGTCCACATCTACATCCATACATCTATTTTCACATCCACATCTACATGCACATTCATGCATCCACCACATCTCTATGCATACATCCACATCCACATTCACATTCACCTCCATACATCTACATCTACATGCATACATCCACCTCCACATTCACATCCACATCTATACATCTACATCTACATGCATACATCCACCTCTACATCCACATCTACATCTATACACCTACATCTACATGCATACATCCACATCTCCATTCACATCTACATCTTTACATCTACATCTACATGCATCCATCCACCTCCACATCCACATCTACATCTATACATCTACATCTACATGTATACATCCACATCTCCATTCACATCTACATCTATACATCTACTTCTACATGCATCCATCCACCTCCACATCCACATCTACATCTATACACCTACATCTACATGCATCCATCCACCTCCACATCCACATCTACATCTATACATCTACATCTACATCTATACATCTACATCTACATGTATACATCCACATCTCCATTCACATCTACATCTATACATCTACTTCTACATGCATCCATCCACATCTCCATTTACATCCTCATCTATACATCTACTTCTACATGCATACATCCACATCTCCATGCATACATCCACCTCCACATTCACACTCACATCCATACCTCTACATCTACATGCAAACATCCATATCTCCATGTATAATAATATTCTTTTAATTAATCTAGGATGATAGTTCCTAGAATATGGTAGGAAGTCCTCTTTTTATGCTTTGAATGAAATTATTTTATGCGTAATTTCTATAAAAATTTTGCCATAGCTCCGCTACTATGACTGATAAATCTCAATTTTTTTCTAAGGGATAAGGCTCATTATTAAAGAAATAATTAGAATGGTCTCTAATTGGATCATCAATCCATAATGGTCTCTAATTGGATCATTAAGAAAATAATTAGAATGGTCTCTAATTGGATCATCAATCCATAATGGTCTCTAATTGGATCATTAAGAAAATAATTAGAATGGTCTCTAATTGGATCATCAATCCATAATGGTCTCTAATTGGATCATTAAGAAAATAATTAGAATGGTCTCTAATTGGATCAGCAATCCATAATGGATTGAATCATCAATATACATAAACTAAAAGTATAGAAAAAAGCCATTAATTTGGCCTCAAGCATAGCTTAATCTTGGATTAAAGAAAAGCCTTATGAAAAGCTTCATTTGGATTGAAGAGGGTCATAAGTATGACCATTTCTTAAGTGAGAAAGAGAGAAAAACCATTAGAATTAAATATAAATAGAATTTTATGTAATTCTTTACTATCATCAATCAATTAACTTCAATAGCATTTCAAAAACCATACCAATTAAGCTTCTCAAGCTTGAGAGGGGTTGAGAAGAGAGAATCATTGAGAAATTATAGAAAAGATCATAATTCACTATACTTATCTTATCATTTGCTTGATTCTTTGTTCACGGTAGAGGCCACCAACCAATCAATTGGTTTAGTATGTTGATGGAGCCACCAATGGGGATTGAAGAAAGAGAGAAGTATCAAAAACTAGTGAATTAATAAAGAATTCACAGTTCTTGGCTTAGGTAGAGTAGAGTAACAATGCATAAGACATTATATTTTTTTCAACAAGGGGAGGCTTCTATTTTTAGGAAAACTTGAGCTCCTAACCAAACAAACTGATTCTAGAATTTTCCAAGTCAGTTAGGTCACTTTTTGACCATTTTTAGGTCAGTTAAGCTAACTTTTTGGAACTCCCCTTCTTTATATATGTGTTTTTTTTTTACTAATAAACCTTGTACATTTTCAACTCTTCATCTTATGTGAGCATTTACTCATTTTTGGATACCCAAAATATCTCATATTTTTAATATTGCTCATAGTTTTTTACTAATAAACCTTGTACATTTTCAACTCTTCACCTTATGTGAGCATTTACTCATTTTTGGGTATCTTCTTTTTACAAATTGGATTTATCTCCTCCCTACACATGTATTGATGCTATTGGCCCATAGGAACCTTAATTGGACCATAGTCTAAAGATTTCTGAAAATCTAGACCCTTAGACTAAGGTTCTTTATACCTATTTCCAATTAATTTCAATTGCACATTTGAAAATTCTTTTTGAATTTCTGTTTCAAGGGAATTCATCTTAATTATATGAGATATTTTTCTATCCAAAAATATTCAAAATCTGAATATTCTCTCTCTAGAATATTTTCTCTCTCTAGGTTAAAACAGTTAGAAACAAGGTCTTTATATTTCTGAAGAGGGATTGATTACAGGGGAAGATACTAGACATCAAAAAGGGGGTTGGGGGAGGAATCTTACATTCTACCCCACTTAAAAAACGCGAGATGTCCTCATCTCGCAACTTGTGATAAATTCGCAAGATGCACGAATATGAGACTTAGAGAAAAATTTTAATCAAGATTAACCACCAAGAAAAGTCTTAAAGAGAGCAAGATTCAAAATAAGAACAAGATTTAAACTTTATTTATTCTCGAAACTTATACAGTAAAGATAGAAGAACTCTTTACACTTCCATAAGCCCGTCCATCATATGGTCACAAAAGCAGTCCTCACAAGCTGCACAAGTATAGGGTAGTTCATCTATGGGAATGATTCTGCTGGTTATTGCCGCACCTATCTCAGTGGTATGAGGTGATCTAACAAAAGGACCTCTGAGAGGCAAGCCAAAAACGGGGTAAAGGCATATCTTCTCATGAGGAAGAAAACACGCCAGTAAGAAGACCCGCTCAGAAAACCCAAGATGCCTTGATCTCATGACGCAGTAGTATCGGGGACCCAAACCCAAGGCTTCAATAACCATGGCCAAGCGGACATTATTACGAAAGTGCTGCTGACCCCGGGGTGTTACCCTAGTTATGTCTTGATAGGTCCGCCATTTGGTCTGCGCTACAGAAGTTCCCAAGTAAGGGAAAAGTGAGCGCTCATACTGTTCTATAAAATCTTTCTTCACAGACTCTCTTGCGTCTTGAAGGTGAGAAATCATCATGGATAAAACTAATTCCTGTTGCCAAGCCATGAAGGAGATTAAGAAAGAAAGGAGATTGATGGGAGTAAGATTACTGTGAGCGACAAGTAAAAGTTATGACTTATATAAAGGAAGGAGCTAGCGTAACCTAGAAGCCAACGGTAACTTGCCACTGAAGTTTTACCGTCTTTCCATGATTTGTGTTTGACACATTTTTCTATAGAAGGCATTAAGAATTTTGAGATGAGGAGATAAAAGAAGCTTGTAGGCTAAGTCACCTACTTTCATATTGAATTCAGATATAAGGGTCACAATATCTGGGGGATAACTTCTTATACTCCCCAAGAGATAAAGAACTTCTTTTGAGCCGTACTCGAATGAAAACCAAAACCTTGATATCCAAAACACCGATTCTCACTTCTGAACTCATTGTTCTAAATCCTTAAAACAGGTGGGACTCCTGAGAAGTATTCTAGGAAAAGGGTCTTCCTTTTTTTTAAACAGAAACTTTCTTTTATTTTAGAGAGGGAATAATTATAAGATCAGAAAGGGAGATTCTTACTCCTGTATACCTCGAAGGCTGGGGAGGAATCTTACAGCAGAGATTTACATATGATGGTTATGTGGCACATCACTATGCATATATGGCAAAGGTTGTGCAGGTTGTAGAGCCCACATGCATTGATGAGGTTGTTGGAAATGTGTGTTGGGAGAAAGCTATGGATGAGGAGATGGATGCACTATATGGAAATGAAACTTGGGATTTAGTGCAATTGCCTGAAGGCAAGAAAGCCATTGGATGCAAGTGGGTGTACAAAGTTAAACATAACAATGATGGAAGCATAAACAGGTACAAGGCTAGATTGGTAGCCAAAGGGTATGCGTAGACATATGGCATTGATTATGAGGAAACTTTCAGCCCAGTTGCCAAGATGGCAACAGTGAGAGTTGTGATAGTAGTGGCTGCGTCAAAGCAATGGTCTTTACATCAGATGGATGTATCAGATGGATGTAAAGAATGCATTCTTGCATGGGGATTTGCAAGAAGAGGTGTATATGTTGCAGCCACCTGGTTATGAGGATGTGAGTCACCCCGAGCATGTTTGCAAGTTGAAGAAAGCCTTGTATGGCTTAAAGCAAGCACCAAGAGCATGGTCTGACAAGATTTTTGAATATCTTGTCACTATTGGCTTTCATGTAGCCAATGCAGATTTCTCGCTATATGTGAGACATGGTGATAGAGGGGTTGTGCTTGTTGTCATCTATGTAGATGACTTGATCATTATGGGGGACCATGATGTAGAGATCTTTGATGTAAAGATCTTGCTTAGACATAAGTTCGAGATCAAGGATCTGGGGGAGCTGAGATATTTCTTGGGCATTGAGGTGATTAGGTCACCACATGGTATTGGATTACTGCAGAGACAGTATGGCGACATGTTGTCCAAATATGGTATGACAGGCTGTAAGCCTATTTCTATGCCATTGGATCAGAATGGCAAGTTGAGTGCAGATTCAGGAGAGATCTTGGAGGATCCTACTATGTATAGATGCATAGTAGGAAGCTTGATATACATGACGATCACCAGGCCAGATTTGAGCTATGCTGTTGGGTTAGTGAGTCAGTTTATGCAGGTTCCACAGAAACCGTATTTGGATGCAGTGAGACGCATACTTAGGTATGTGAGGTCTACTTTGCATTGTGGACTATTCTATGAGACTGGGACAAAGATATGTGTACATGGGTACACAGATGCTGATTGGGCTGGTAGTATCTCAGATAGGAGATCTACTAGTGGATTCATGTTTTCTTTGGGGAGTGCTGCTGTGACTTGGAGCAGCAACAAGAAGCAGCCTATGCTTGCTCTATCGAGTACAGAGGCCGAGTACAGAGGAGCTGCTATGGCAGCATGTGAGGTAGCTTGGTTGAGAAAGCTACTTGCAGATTTGGGTCTATCAGTGGATAGACAAGTTGTCATTTTCTGTGACAACATTAGCAGTATACAGTTGGCCAGGAACCCAGTCTTTCATGCTCGTACGAAGCATATAGAGGTCCACTACCACTTCGTCAGAGAGAAGATCTTGGCAGGAGACCTCGACCTTGTTTATGTCAGCACAAAGGATCAGGTAGCTGACATCTTCACCAAAACATTGGGTACAGAGAAGCTCCGCAGATTCAGGGCTTCGCTTGATGTACATGAGATGGAGTTGAGCTCGAGGGGGAGTGTCGAGATATCGAGCTCGTCTAGTGAGGCGGTGGACACTGATGACCCGCCTGGGGGATAGACCCCACACTTACACCACTGGCATGGTTGGTGAGATCTTGGGTGATATGCGGCTAGTGGGATGACAGGCTGCACGACAACCATTCTAGAGACTGGCATAGTTATAGCGCCAGCTCATTTAGTTGGGTTCACACTATAGAGAACCCGTTTATGTATTGGTTGAGTACCTTTCATATTATTGTGTACTCTTATCTTGTATATGGTGTGTTGAGTGTTGAGTGAAGAAGAAGAAGATTTTCAGCCTCTCACCTTGTGTGTTCTCTATTAGGGTTTTGTGAGTGTGTGTGTGTGCTTGCAAGAGCTCAAGCTCTCTTCCCCCCTGCATCTTTTCATTTATGTCATTAGAAGTGGAATATTTGGGTCACATTGTGAGCAATGATGGTATTAAGATGGATCCCAAGAAGGTGCAATGTGTGAAAGATTGGCCTACACCATCCAACACTACTCAATTGAGGGGATTTTTGGGATTATCATCCTTCTATCGGAGGTTTATACGCCATTATGCTCACATGGCAGCCCCACTTATCGATAGGCTTAAGAAGGAAGCATTTTTTTGGGATGCCGACTGATAAGAGCTTTCAAGAGCTCAAGAAAGCACTCATTTCATCTCCAATATTGGTTTGCCCTGATTTTTCTAAGCCTTTCACTATACGGGCTGATGCAAGTGGGAGAGGAATTGGTGCCGAGCTATATAAAGAACATGGAGTAATTGCTTATGAGAGTAGAAAGCTTACTGAGAAGGAGAGGGAGCTTCATGTGTATGATCAAGAAATGTTGGCGATTTTGCATGCCATAAAGAACTGGCATCACTATTTGTATGGTGGGTGAGCATTTCAAAGTAAGGACCGATCATCGAGTACTCTAATTTTTCCTCACCCAACAAAACCTTTCTCCCAACAAGCAAAAGAGATGGCTTGCTACCTTGCAAAACTATGATTTTGAAATCTCTTACACCACGGCGGGAAAGGATAATGTTATGGCAGATGCACTTTCTAGGATGTGGGCTTGCACTCTACATTCTATTTCAGAGGTGCATTATGATTGGATTCATGAGATACAAGAGGAGTATTTGGTGGATGACATGGCTAGTCCAATGTTTCAAAAATTACAGCAAGGGTTATGTGATGAATATCCACATTTTGAAGTGCGTAATGGATTACTTTGGTACAAAGGAAAGGTCTATTTGGTTCCTCACTCATCCTTCAAGCTGAAAATCCTTCAAGAGATGCACTCTTCACCAATGGCAGATCATTTGGGAGTGTTCAATACTTATGATAAGATAATGAAGAGTTTCTTTTGGAAAGGACTTTGGAAGGATGTGCATGACTATGTGCAAAAGTGTTATGCCAAACAAAACAAGGATCCAAATCAATTCCCGAGTGGATTGTTACAACCATTGCCTATTCCGAAAGGAAAGTGGACCACATAGCTATGGATTTCATCACTGAGCTACCCACTACTAAAGCAAGGGTGGAATAGCATCTGCATCGAGGGATTTCTTGCGTGATATGCAGGAAATACTAATCGAAGCTCGGGATTCTATCAGGAGTGCTCAGCATAGAGTACGATTTTATACTAATAGGGGACGCTCATCTCGGTCTTTTGAACCAGGAGCATTGGTTTATTTTAATGTTCCTAAAGATTCTCAGACTTTGTCAATAGAAAAATGCTCGAATTTATCTCCTAGATATTGTGGTCCATTTTCGAGTTATACATCGGAATGGCACGGTTGCGTTTGAACTTAAAACTACCTCCACATGTTAGAGTTCATCCAATCTTTCATATCAATAGATTGAAAGGGAAACTGGGAGGTGAGGATAACACAGTTACTCCTCAAGAAATTGTTGAAGTCAAAGATTTATCCCATGTTCCACATGAACCTGATAAGGTACTTGAATTCACAGAAAGGAAACTTTGTAGTTGACTAATCCTTGAGGTTAAATTTAGGTGGAAAGATAGGGAAATAGAGGATTCGACTTGGGAGTCGGTTGATATTGTTCAGTGCAGTTCTTCTTCTTTTCATTGCAAGAGTGCAATGTTTTGAGAGAGGGTGTGTACATGGCCTCTAAAAGGTTCTATACAAGGCATTAACAAACAATACTCACTCAACACCATTCAGAGCATAGAATCTAATTTATCACGACAACATAATGATTGCACAAACATCAAGAAAGACATAACAAACATTGAGCAAAGACATAGCAGAACTTCTCCTTCATTCATTAGCGATCAAAATCAACGCATTCCCTAGATGCAACTGTCAAGGAATAACTACTCAGTTCAGAGCCCAAAAGGTACATCCACATACATAACTAACCCCCAAGCCCTTTGACTAAGGTCTAAGAATTACATAAGAAAGCCCTAACACTTGGGTGGCTAAATTTTTCCCAAAAATTGACCTGAACCCATCAATCCCTGATCAGTAAAATTTTGGGAACAAAATGAAATTTCCCTAAAAAGAAAATGCCTAGTGTTTGTCTGTTTTTTTTAATTTAAAAAAACTAGTGTTGAAAAACAGTGTGGTAAACATTCCAAGCATCACTATGACTGACCCAGTTGGTTAGTCTGAATCTCTAAGACCTGCTCCTGCTAAGATTCCACGTCCATTTGAACCTCCTTTGCAATGTTGATCACTGCCTCAGGGTCCTCATCATCTGGTAAAGCTTTATCCATACCCATCAGCAAGCTCACGTGCTCATCAAATCTCTTTTTCTGAACAGCTCCAGATGCTTGTCCTTCAGCAGCACGTGCTCCTTCTTCCTGTGTCTGAAAAAGGGCTCTAATCTACTTCAGTTTCCCTCTGTAGATGATTTCAACTTAACAAGCTTAAAAGGATTAGAACCATGACTTTCTATCCCCATCATATGGGACTCCTCAGGCCTGATTGTGCCTTTCAGAGAAAAACCACTCGGCGTCTTATATTCCAGCATATCCTCTATTTCATCTACCTTGCTCTGAAATTTGGACTTTTCAGCTACAAGCTGTACCACCTCAGCTTCCAATTGAGCAATGCGCTTCAAATTCACCTCTTGCTCCATTGTGTTCACAACTCCTTTGAGGTTCTGATATGGCTTGAAAACAAACTGCCCAATTCTTTCTCTGATCTCTTTCCATATCACTGATCCCTGTTGAATCATTTCTGATTTGATTCTCCCCACATCTGCTTCAGAGACCAGAACACCTCCTACAGACAGTTCTTCATGCTCACTTAATATTTGCTCCTTCATCTTTTTTAAGGGTTCCAATCTATTGAAAAGCATCCTATTCTCTGTTTCAAGCTCCACCTGTCTTTCAAGAAATCTTTGCATCTCTGACTCTACACTATCCTTCAAAGATGTTGTCCATTCTTCAAACAACTTCAGAGACAATCTATTCTTAACCAACTGACTAGTCTGCTCAGAGATCTCCTTGGCTGAAGAAACTTTCAACTCAGCCATGTCAGCATTCAGAGCTTTGATCTGATTCTGCAACATTTCCACTTCTTGAGTTTTTTCTGCAAGCATTAGTCTAAGTTGATCATTAGCCTTTTGTAACAACTGCTCTTTTGCATGGGCTCTATTCTGATATTCCCTAATCTTTTCAACTTGTTGCAGATAAAACTTTCTCAGAAATACAAGAGCATCTCCCACATTTTTTGTAGTGAGAGTCCAAGACTGCTCTGAACCGGATTTTGCTACCCAACGAAGTCACCTTCAAAGGCATCCCTTGCGTCTTCAATAGGTCATATCTTTTGCTGCCTCCTACCACACGTTCCTTTTCAATCAACTGTATCTTTTTCCCCAACTTGGTTTGAGAAGGAGTCAGAGATTGCCCTATCCAAGAGACTTTTGCCCTTAAAAATGGTTCATCATCTTCATCTATCCCAAACTGCAACACAGAAGTTGTAGCCTCTTCCAAACTATAACCTGCTCCACGAGACACCCTACTATTTTTTTCTCCTCCTCTGTCAACTGTCTATCCCTAAGTTTTCTCTTCAGAGTCAGAGCCAATGTATGTGAAGAAAGTCTAGGGTCCACAGGCTTTGCAGGTATAGCTGTTTGAAAAGAATCATAATCAAATAAAGCCTTGAGGAAAGGGCCAAGCCTGCTCTTACTAACTGCTCTCCTTTTATCCTTCTCTCCCACTTTAATCATAATCCTCTGATGTACCACAGCAGTGGCCCAATCCACATCCACTCCTGCCTCTGCTGTAGCTAAAGGGGTATAAGATTCCTTTGACATGTAGTCAACCTTCTAGAAGTAAAAGAACACGCTCCATAAACCATCGCAATTGCGGCTTCCTGGCGGCCTCTACTATCTTCAAATGATAATAATGTCTGGAGCCCACAGGATTCCCAAATTCTCTCTCCATATCCTCATCACAGAAACTAAATTCAAAGCTTCTAAACCTGGGGTAAAAGGTAAGTCAAATACCTGAGAAATCAAAGCTGGGGTTACCCTTGTACCTCCTTTGAGTACTCCCTCTGTCTTTCTCAGCAGAGCTAGCTGTGTGGGAGCATAGATATTGTCTTGCCACTCAGCCCAGGCTAACTTTGCATACCTGATCAACCCAATTGAAGTAAGCCACTGAACATTTGCATTATTCTCCAAATCCATGCTGTACTTGAAGGGTGCAAAGTTCTCCATCAGGCTTCCCAGAGCAGTAGAAATATCCTTCGTAGAAGTCTCCTCCTATTGCTCCGTCTCTTCAGAATCCGACCTAAAACACTGCTCCACTTCTTTGCTTGGTGTTGAATGCTCTCGCAGGGACCGTCGAACTGATGTGGTCTCCACCTTAGGTCACCCTTGGTGCATAGCCTGCTTACCCTTCACCATGGCCAACCTCTGCCTAACAGTATTTAGAGCAAGAAGGTCTGGCCTAGTGGTAGAACTACGGGGATGTGAGTAGGGGGATAAGGAGAACAAGGAGAAAAAGAATGAGGCGCACAGCACACAGCACAATGAGGCTTCTGGAACAGACGCCTCTAAAAATCAGATGTCTCCTCACGCAATCTCCTCTTCCATGCACTGCTAGAACGGGCTGGATGAATTCGTGCATGCCGTCCCCTCACTACTACGGATTTATAGGGGTTCTCATGCATCACGTCGGGCATTACCGCAAATAATGTCGGACAAAAAGTTAAATCAAGCCAATTGACAGCCGACTCGTGCGAAATATATTCCCCACCGTTCAAATTGAAAAATCCATACAGACTCTAATCCACACACCATGCTAGTGCACCCCGGTCTTAAGGCTCGAACTTGAGTTTGAGCCTTTGCTCTCCATGCCAGTGCACCCCAGCCTTAAGGCTCGAACTTCAGATTGAGCCTTTGTTCTCCATGCTAGTGTAACCCGGCCTTAAGGCTCGAACTTGAGTTTGAGCTTTGCTCTCCATGCTAGTGCACCCCGGCCTTAAGGCTCCAACTTCAGATCGAGCCTTCGTTCTCCATGCTAGTGTACCCTGGCCTTAAGGCTCGAACTTCAGATCGAGCCTTTGCTCTCCATGCTAGTGCACACCGGTCTTAAGGCTTGATCTTCAGATTGAGCCTTCGTTCTCCATGCTAGTGTACCTCGGCCTTAAGGCTCGAACTTGAGTTTGAGCCTTTCCTCTCCATGCTAGTATACCCCGGTGTTAAGGCTCAACCTTCAGATTGAGCCTTTGGTCTCCATGCTAGTGTACACTAGCCTTAAGGCTCGAACTTGAGTTGGAGCCTTTGCTCTCGATGCTAGTGTACACCGGTCTAAGGCTTGAACTTGAGATTAAGCCTTTGTTCTCCATGCTAGTGTACTCAGGCCTCAAGGCTCGAACTTGAGTTTGAGCCTTTGCTCTCCATGCTAGTCCACCCCTAGCATCTGAGTGCACAACTTGGATATAGACCCCACCTTAAGATCGAACCTCCCCTACATGGAACTTATGTGTTAAGGCTCATTCTCCATGCTTAACTTTACATGGAACTTGGCCTTAAGGCTCCAACTTGAGTTTGAGCCTTACCTATCTATGCTAGCGTATCCCTAGCATATGAGTTCACAACTTGGATCTAGGCTCCAGCTTAAGTTCGAGCCTCTCCTACATAAAACTTGGCCTTAAGGCTCGAACTTGAGCTTGAGCCTCGTCTCTATATGTTGGTGTACCCCTGTCATATGAGTGCACAACTTGGATCTAGGCTCTAGCTTAAGTTCGGGTTTTCCCTATTGGATTATCTCTGGTCAACACTCCATTAGTGCTGCAAAAAGCTTGCAGGCTCTAAATATGGCTAAAGTGACCCCTCAACTGCGTCAGCAATTTAGGTTCAGGAGATCAAAGATAATTGTAAATTGCTCGCCCAAGATTTCTCGAGACATTTCCAAGGATGCAAATTTATCTGTTGCAAAGTCAATGCAAAAGGATCCATTCCTTGATCAACTTCTACAAGCTCGAGCACGATGGCATTCAAACGGTCGTCTTAGTAAACCTTTGCCTGGTGTCAATCAACCCAAGATGGACGAGTCTTGGAAGGTACTCTTTTGATTCTTTGCTATATCTTGGTAAATCATAGACATACATTACTTCTTCTTTACTTTACATAATATCTTTTACAGATCTATAGTTTCAAGTGTAGCAGTAGCATAAGAAAGATTCATGTGAGGCTTCTTCTCAAACTGCATAAACTTAATAGTTTGGTTTGAAATTGAACTTCAAGCCTCACCTCTCTGTGATGGTGTAGCACTTGCATATCTAATTGTGGCTTGGAGCCTCACTTGCAAGTGCTAGATTTGCATACGGAGGTAGCATCACCATTATATACTAGTTTAGCACTCGCAAGTGAGACTCAAACTCAAGTTTGAGCATAAGCTCCAAATGATTGAAAACCCATAGATGCATGATTCCTCCTAACATTTTGTGATATCTATAGTAAGGGGGCTAACTTCTTACTTTGCAACTTTGCAGGCCTTTGTGGAGACCACGACCACGGAGCACACACTACATAAGAATTTTGTCAAAAATGATTTACACTTGCTTCTATGTGATGATGATGTATGGCAGAATTGGGTTAAGATCATGAGGCTGTATGCAAAAGGCTTGCTACCAAATACAAAGGGCGAAACTCAAACTAAAGGTCTTGATCAAAATCCCAAACTTCCAACTTTGAAGAGTGGGCAAATTTAGCAAGCGCACCAGGAACAATCACGCTAGGCCCAACGTTGTTTCGGTGCATTTTAGGCCTTCAAAAGCGTGAAGTTTTGGACATTCAAACAACACTTCTTGACAAGAGAATATTGCTTAAGAAGGGAAAGCAAACCCATCAAAGAATGGATATGGAGGAGATGGCTTGGAAGCTAAAAACAGATCGAGTGCTCAAAGATGCAATAACCGCCTTCTATTTTGATCTGACAAGAGAAAAGATGACTTGGGAATAGGTGTGTGAGACATATAAGCTAGGGGAGTATGAGTATAATCAATTGAGGAGCTACAGCCAGTCCTTTGTTAGGGACGCTCTCAATCGTTCAAAAAAAATCCTTCACTTCCAAAAAGTGTATTAACTTTACTGAATCACCTATATAGAGCATCTATGGGTATTGTATCTCAACAAGAGTCTATTCCTTGGACAATTAGGGAGGTGGGTTTTGATATGACAAAGATTATAGCCTTCTGTAGTGAAGAGCATGTACCATTTCAACTGGCAATCATGGACCTACATGGTACAAAGGAGTAGCTCTTGTAAAATTTTTTCTCCAAGTTGGCACTTGCTTTGAACACACTAAACTCACAATATGAATATATTCTTGTGTGTTTTGTTGATTTCATCACCATTGGAATGCTTCTCGAAGGGATTTGTAGCCAGACAACAAAGGTGCACTATGAATTTGGCGTGATGATCCACACACAAAAAGATGATGCCTGGACATCTGGAATAGTTGAGATTGCAACTGTTATTCTTTTCATCAATAAGGTTGACAAGTTTGAGGCCATTGATAAGGTTCTCACAAAAAATGTATTCATCTCAGGCTCTAGCCAAAATAGAGATTTCATCGACAAAGGCTTTATTGATGGTCTCATCACAGGGTTTTATTCTGAACACAGCTATGTTGTAGAGATATATTGTGGTGGAGTTGTGCTAGAGGAGAGCTTGCTAAAGAAGAGACGATGTATTGCTTTATGCAAAGATGATTTGGAAGCGATGGCATTAGAATCAAAGTGCTCTGCTCTTTTAGACGGTCACCCATCCTTGCAAGAGTGGTGTGGTGCAAGTGGTGGCACAAAAAAGCAAACACTAGATGATGCAGAAAAAGAGAACCTTCAAAATCTTCACATTGACAACCCGCCAAGTACAAAGCAGGAAGACGAAGATGATGATAAAGAAGTTGGGGATGCTATAGACTTTGAAGATGCAGGGAAAAGGAATGAAGAGGTCCAAGGGAATGATGCTCTATTCAATGAGGATGCCGAAGACAATTTTGAAGATATTGGAAGGCATGAAAATGATGATGAAGGTGGGAATGGTGATGATATATTGGATACTGCAAAAGCCATGGAAGCTTCAAATGTTGGGGTTTCTATTGTAAGATCCCTGTTCCCACGGAGCAACAGATTCGGGATACTAGCAGCGGAAGTAGCACTTCTCGCGCGAGACAGGGGTCCCACATTCGGGGCCTCGCCCACCACGGATATCCGGATAAGAGACTAATCCGTCGGTTGTTCCAAAACCGAGCCCGGAAAAACTTCCTTTATCGGAAAGCACGGGCGATTCCACCAGGATAACTTTTTACTCTAACGTAGACAAGATCATTTCTGATCGAGCTGATCCAATTACATCTATAAGATACTTGGTCAGATCAAGGAAGAAACTTGCACTTGGATCATTGGGATCAACGCTTTTTTCCCCATTCAAGAGGCACAGCCGTTGATTCCTATCCATAGAACAGTTACTGTCCGGGATTTATTTTATCTATCGTAAAAACAAAAGTTTGAGTCTCGATTTACGGATCCATCAGTCCAGCCTAACCCCATCCGATCCCATGGGTTAGCCAACCGCCCAACCACTGTAGTGATGGGATCCAATTAAGAATTTAGTTAGGTTTTGTCCCGGGTACCAAGGAAAAGAGTTCCAAGGCCCCCTAGCCGGATGCTCATGCAAAAACCACTCACACACCCAATATGAAATTGCCTTTTCACAGATTCAACCAGTTTAAAACAATCCTTTAATAAAACCGTAGTATCACTGATCACCATCTTCCAATTTATCCAGTTGATTCTTAATTTTCCCATCATTCCTTCATCAGAGTATCTATGGCATCATTGGCAACTAGGACGCTCACCACCTGTCCACACAGGGGCCGTTTCCTAATCCCTAGCCCATAATACTCGACAATATAATCTCTTATCAAGATGGACTCTCATTGAAGATCAGCAAGATCAACCAACAGCAAATCCATATAAAGAGCCATGGACTCATCCATTGAAGACCAGCAAGGTCAATCAACCAGATCCATGCCCAACTCCTACTCTTGTTCCAATATCTTCCTCGACGCACGTGTGGGTATCCTAGGCGACCCAGAGCCCGAGCACCGTATGGTCAGCACCCTCTAGGATCCTTCGCAGGTGACCTAGCGCTTCACTCATAGGCCGCTTCCTTGGCCCCTCATCCACCGTACCGGAAGCTCACCATTTTAATCGCACCGAGGCTGGTGAAGACCTCGGCCGACCTTGCTACGCGAGACGTCCTTCATTGACTCTCCGTCAGCAGTTGCAACTTTATCATCACGACATTAATCACAAGACGGCCAAAATGCTCCCCCCAGCATTCTTGACATAAAACAATTATTTACAAACAGCATTTACAAGCAGTTTACAAATACAGTTTCTATATTAACTCTCATTTTTCCACATTATCCCTCATCAACCCACCTTACTTATTCCACATTCCATATCCACATTCACATCCATACATCCACATCTACATGCATACATTCATATCTACACGCATACATCCACAACTCCATGCATACATCCACATCCACATTCACATTCACATCCATACATTTACATCTACATGCATACATCCACATCTCCACGCATACATCCACCTCCACATTCACATCCACATCTATACATCTACATCTACATGCATACATCCACCTCCACATCTACATCCACATCTACATCTACATGCATACATCCACCTCCACCTCCACATCTACATCTATACATCTACATCTACATGCATACATCCACATCTCCATTCTCATCTACATCTATACATCTACATCTACATGCATCCATCCACCTCCACATCCACATCTACATCTATACATCTACATCTACATGCATACATCCACATCTCCATTCACATCTACATCTATACATCTACATCTACATGCATCCATCCACATCTCCATTTACATCCTCATCTATACATCTACTTCTACATGCATACATCCAGATCTCCATGCATACATCCACCTCCACATTCACATCCACATCTATACATCTACATCTACATGCATACATCCACCTCCACATCTACATCCACATCTACATCTACATGCATACATCCACCTCCACATCCACATCTACATCTATACATCTACATCTACATGCATCCATCCACCTCCACCTCCACATCTACATCTATACATCTACATCTACATACATCCATCCATCTCCACATCCACATCTCCACGCATAATAAAATTCTTTTAATTAATCTAGGATGATAGTTCCTAGAATATGGTAGGAAGTCCTCTTTTTATGCTTTGAATGAAATTATTTTATGCGTAATTTCTATAAAATGTTTGCCATAGCTCCGCTACTATGACTGATAAATCTCAAATTTTTCTAAGGGATAAGGCTTATCACTAAGGAAATAATTAGAATGGTCTTTAATTGGATCATCAATCCATAATGGATTGAATCATCAATATACATAAACTAAAAGCATAGAAAAAAGGCATTAATTTGGCCTCAAGCATAGCTTAATCTTGGATTAAGGAAAAGCCTTATGAAAAGCTTCATTTGGATTGAAAAGGGTCATGAGTATGACCATTTCTTAACTGAGAGAGAGAAAGACCATTAGAATTAAATATAAATAGAATTTTATGTAAATTCTTTACTATCATTAATTAATTAACTTCAATAGCATTTCAAAAACCATACCAATTAAGCTTCTCAAGCTTGAGAGGGGTTGAGAAGAGAGAATCATTGAGAAATTATAGAAAAGATCAAAATTCACCCATCCTTGCAAGAGTGGTGTGGTGCAAGTGGTGGCACAAAAAAGCAAACACTAGATGATGCAGAAAAAGAGAACCTTCAAAATCTTCACATTGACAACCCGCCAAGTACAGAGCAGGAAGACGAAGATGATGATAAAGAAGTTGGGGATGCTATAGACTTTGAAGATGCAGGGCAAAGGAACGAAGAGGTCCAAGGGAATGATGCTCTATTCAATGAGGATGCCGAAGACAATTTTGAAGATATTGGAAGGCATGAAAATGATGATGATATATTGGATACTGCAAAAGCCATGGAAGCTTCAAATGTTGGGGTTTCTATGGCCGTTGAGAAGATTGGGGATACAGATGTCAACAAGGCTTTCCATGCTCATAGCCCATCAAGCTCTCAACCAAAGAAAGGTAGAAAAGTGCATTGATAGTGCTTATGAATGTATAACAAATGGTGATCATTGAAAGGAGCTTATCAATAACTAATATTAACATAGGTCTTGCTCAAAGTGTGGATTTGTTGAAATAATTATTAGTCTTTTGATTGATACATTGGCATTTTTGGATTCACTTTTAACATTTTTCTATTAAAGTGAATATTTCTATTCTAATTATCCTTTATTTCATGCCAACGTCTGGTAAAATGATGATGCACACTTACTATTAAGAAATTACTCCATATCCTAGTGTAGCCAGTGAGGCTCAAAATTAAGTTTGAGCCTAATACAAATGATGACGCATGCTTACTATTAAGTTTGAGCCTAATACAAATGATGACGCATGCTTACTATTAAGAAATTACACTTACTCCATATCCTAGTGTAGCGGGCGGTGAGGCTCAAACTTAAGTTTGAGCCGTACCTCCACTTATTTCCAGCCTTGGGGATGTCTTCCAACACAAGGCACAATCTCAAGTTGAGCGATCTTTACTTTGCCCTTGTAAGTGAGGCTCAAACTCAAGTTTGACCCTTTTGTGAAAGTCTTGGCAGGTAATATGGTTCTTGATTCATTATGGTACATGACTCAATGTTGAGTAATCTAAGTTTGGATACAAAGTATATGTGTAGATATAAAAATGACTAGTATTGTATTAGCCTTGGTGTATTATTTAAATCCTAAAAGTAATAGCATTTTATTTTAATCTTACAGATATATACAAAGAAGGAAAAGACGAAGATAACATTGCTCAACTATAACATCATCATGAAAGCCCTACTAGAGAGATCAACTCTCATGATTCAAATGCTAGAAATAATGAAGACAACATGGTGGAGGTAGATCACATCGATGATTCAGCTTTGCAAACATCTTCAAGGCCTTCAAGTGATAGGACTAAAGAGACTAAGGAAATTCCTGATTTGCAAGTTAATGTTGAGGTTAGTGAGAATAAAGATAAAGTTAATGAAGAGCTTCATGAGACTTTTGCAACCAAGGAGAGACAAGAAGAGATTGTCGAACAAATTGATGAGGCTACATATGCTACGAATAAAGGGAAAATAGTTGAAATCAAGGACTCTGTGGAAGAAGGTGTTGAAGAAATTGACGAGGCTACATATGCTACTACGAATAAAGAGAAAATAGTTGAAATCAAGGACTCTGTGGCGGCAGAGGGTGCCAAGAAAACTAAAGGTAGATCTTTTTCAATAGGATGTTATTTAAGATGATTTATTCAGCAATTTTGTGTGTTAAAAAGTATGTTTCTTAGCGAGAGTTGTTTTTGCATGTATAGCTACTTCTAACAATCACAAGTTAAGTGCACAAGAAATAGAGCAACGTGTTGAGGAGCTACGTTCCGATACACAAAAGAGTAGGCCTCTAGGAAGTTTATATTCTTTTGAGAGAGATGGAGATAGTTTAGTATTTCAATCTTCACCAATCAATAGGGAAATGCAATCAAGTCTAGGAGCCATCGTCATAGATGAGTATGGGAGCATGAAACAAAAGTAAACTTGTGGATGTTTTGTTGTAATTAGCTCTCATTGATAATATAGGATCACTTGTTTTAACATTGTTAAGTATGTAGACACATTAAAGTGTTATCATTGTTCTATATTGTATGCAAAAAAATATTCCTCGTGCAATCACTATAAAGAAACATGCACTTATGCTTGATCTTAATGAAGTTTTACTCAACAAGGACGAGAAGAGGCATCCACAAACAAATTGTATTCGAATTGATATTGGTCGCACCACAGTTGTTATTCGCCCCGGGTGTTTTGAATTTTTGGATGAGTACTTTCATGTTGGTATTTGGTCCACCATGCTACACAAGAACGTTTGTGCCTATGTAAACACTCTTGAACAGTATGCACATAAGAAATATCATTTCTGTATGGTGTGGGGACAAGAAGAATGTTATATCCATAATCTTCGAAAAGTGTATAGGCCAGATAAGCCTACTGTTGAGGCTATGTTTAAACCTTTACTCAAGGTTTGGAATCAGTGCCAAGATATTTGCAATAAGAAGAATACATTACTTATTGATGATAGCCCTTTCAAGGGATGTGCTAATCCAAAAGACAACTGTCTCTTCCCTGAAAGTTTTCAAGGAGGGCACGACTACGTACTGTGCAATGACCTTCTACCCTACCTTTTAAATCTAAGTAATACAAATGACATTAGGTCTATTATTTTGCTTAATCGGCTAGGTCAATCTCCTATCACACATGGTCATAATTTATTTATCGATTTTCAAGATGTACTGGAAGAATGGCTCCAATTCACCTCCCAATTTTTGCGAGAAGAGCTCAACGAATATTCAGATGAAGTGGAAAACTCATCTTGTGCATCTTCACACTTACCATTGTATGGTGATAAGCTAAAGTATGTCCAATCAAGAGAGAAAAAAAGAGAAGTAGAATCCATAAGCAAGGATCTAGCAATGTTGGCATCCAAAGCTGGAGTACCATTACTATCCAAAGACCAGCTAAGCTTGTTAAAAGTGTGTTACAAAAGAAGGATTTTGAGTGATCAACACGGTATTGCTTATGCTACTCGCTTGGGATATGATCGTGGTCATCTCATAAGTGGAGTTGTAGCAAAAGCATACATATCAAGGCTACAAAAGGCTTACTTGAGCTTATGGGTAGGATAAT
Source organism: Cibotium barometz (assembly GCF_041138505.1). Classification (NCBI taxonomy): domain Eukaryota; kingdom Viridiplantae; phylum Streptophyta; class Polypodiopsida; order Cyatheales; family Cibotiaceae; genus Cibotium; species Cibotium barometz. The sequence goes on from NC_141056.1 coordinate 59,675,343, forward strand.
GTCTGGTTTCATTAAACATTGAGTGATAGTATAATCAGATTCCAACCTAACCCATACTAGTTGTTGCTGCAGGTCGAAGGAAACCATTTTTGAGGTCTAAACGTGCAGTTTGAAGTATGGGATCTGCACAAATATCGACTTGTTGGGTGTAGAATGTTTGGAGCCATTTTGTACTAAAAGCCCATAAGATACACTTAGGCTTTGGCCAAAACAATGTGCTTAGATGGGTTTAATTTTTGGATTGTACGAGCCAAATCTTTACACTATTGTATCAAGCAATCAAATGCCTCCAAACTTACTGTCATTTGATTATCTCTTTTGTCAATATTTGCAATTCGATTGCAATGAAGATGTGTTTGTTTTTTATTGAAGATATTGCCTTGTCAAGGTGTAAGGCTATGAATATTATAATTTAATTTGGATAGACTCAATTATCTCAATAGTGAAAATCTTTTATACATCATATTCAATAAATTTGATGAAATTTAGCATTGATAATATACTCGCTCTTTTATTTTTTTGGTTGAACTTATGAGGTATTGGAGCGTTTGTCTATGAAGGTTTAAGACCATCCATATCATGGATGAATTTATGTTGTTGGCACATAATATATTTATTTAAAATATGTCCATTAACCATACATTTTGTTTTCAACAGGATATGTTGAAGCATATAGCTTTGATTTCAAGTGTACAAAAAACTTACTATTGAGGTGGCACCAATCATTGGTGACTCATGTACCTAGAAGCTAAAGAGTTCCACCACCCCCAGATACAATAAGGAAACAAAGAAGAGTATTGATACTTGAACTCAATGGTGTTTTACTTAAGACCATTGAGATGAAACATGGTGATGTATGTCCAGACTGGGCCAAACATATGCATCTTGTGGAAGAGGACACAAGTGTTTGGCATTTGATTCACAAAAAGATGCACTCACTTTCCTTGATTTTTGTATGCAATGGTTTGAGGTATGGATGTGGAGTACTAATAGACTACAAAGGACTCGACGCATTCTTGAGTTGTGCTTTCCTCTGCACCATCAAAAGTTTAAGGTCATAATAGCAGGGTAGGCAACATGTCAAAAGACGGATCTTCTAATTGGATATCGATTTGTATACCACAAAAACTTGGTTGTAGCATGGAGAATTTTTCATGACCTGGATGGAAATAACAGGCTAATTTTTCATGACCTGGATGGAAATAACACGTTAATTTTTTATGATACCCTCTACAATGTAATGTGGAATATGCCCAGGACCTACTTGATTTTTCCAAAGATGTGGAATCAAAATATAGAGGAGCTTCAAAGTTTTTTGGAGACAACAATTAGTGCATGGTTATTTGGTTGGATTTATGCAAAGAACAAACGGGAGTATACTTGCAACACTTTAGTAAATGAAGTAGCTTATGATAGAGAAACTTTGTATGTATTGGAGCAACACATGAGAAAACGCTATGTTTGAGATACAATTTGTACTCAATTATTATCTTGACAAAGTGTCTACGAAGAAGGGTTTTTGTCTTCGGATGAATTGTAAACTTGAATGTAACAATCTCATTGAAATTTGATTGCTTCTGGTGTTTCTAAACACCACACTCTTTAGAGATCCCTCAATTCTAAGGTTCCTTTTCTAAGTGTTCTTTGGCATTATTATCCCATGTTTTTACTTCAGTGTCCCTCAAATTTGAGCATATATATCATGATTTATAATCTTGATATAGTGTCTAAGATGGGTTTTTATCTATGGATCAATTGTAAACTTAGCACATTGTTACTATCATTGAGATTTACTTTTTGTTTTGTTGTTTCTAACACCACACCCTTTAGAGATCTCTCATTTCTAATGTTTCTTTTTAAGTGATATTTAGAATTCTTTTGGCAAATTAAATAAAGCTCATGTTTTTACTTCAATGTCTCAAAGTGGAGATAATATTTAACATTATCTTCTTCATATGAAAGGTGTTGTATTATCTCAATTAAGTTTAGTGTCATGTTTCCCTAATTCCTAAATTTGTCTTCAAGAGGTAGTGTTGGAACTTGTTCACAGCATAAATCATTGAGAGCTTCTCGCTCTGTTGTGCTACTGTAGTTCCTTTCTAATCTTGTGAGGGCTTTGCATAATGAATGGGTTGTATATACCCCTCTTGCTTCTCTTGCATCAGTGCACTACCCGCTGCTTTGTCAACATCAACATACACATGGAACATTTCATTCTAGTCTGGGGTGGTTACTACTAGTACAATTGACACCATTCTCTTTAGCTATTGAAATGCTTGACACTCCGAATTCCATTCATACTTTGCATCTTTCTTGGTAAGTGCATACAATGGGTTAGCCACATGTGCTAAATATTTTAAAAATATAGCATGCTTCTTAACCTTACCCAAGAACCTCTCTAGTTGCTTAATATTATGAGGAGCAGACATTTTGGATATGGCCTCTGCCTTAGTAGGATCTATGGCCAATCCTTGGGTTGACACTATGTGTCCTGATAGTGATCCTGATCTTACTACAATGCACACTTGGCTGGATTTTGTTTAAATCTTGTATCTCCACATCTCTATAGAGACAGCCTCAAATTATAGATGTGCTTTGCCTTATCTCTAGACACATTGAAGTCATCTACAAAATCTTTCATGAAGTCTGTCAAGTAATCATAGAAGATATCTTGCACCATTCTTTGAAAAGTGGCAGGCACATTTTTTAAGCCAAATATCATGACAGTCGCCCAGTGATGAAGGCTATTTTCTCCCTATCTTCTGGCACCATTTTTACCTGATTGTACCCACTGAATCCATTTAGAAATGTATACATTTCCTTCCCAACTACCTCATTTAGCAAAGAGTCCATAAATGGGAGTGGAAAGGGATCCAAGGTAGTTGCGGCATTCAGCTTGTGTTAGTCCGCATATTTTGATCTTCATGTTCTTTTTGGGAACTACCACAATTGGGGATATCTAAGCAGATTTCTCTACTGGCACAATGAAACCTACTCTTAGTAGTCTATCAATTTCTTCTTTGATTTGTTTGGCATAGGTTGGGTTCATTATGTACCTCTATTGTGTTGGAAGAATTTAGAGTCAATTCCCTCCATGTCCTCATACAACCAAGAAAAGGCATCTTGATGTTCTTTCAGTAAGGACACCAAATCTTGCTTGAATTCTTTTTCCAGTTCCAAACTAATCTTCACAGGATTTTCTTCTTTTTTATCTCCTAGATTCACCTCTTGTAGTTTGTCTAGGCTTACTTTTGCGGCATTTTTCTTCTGGTTCTCTTTTTGCTTCAGCACCCAATCATGGATCTCTTAAATTTCTTCCTCTTGCTCCGAATTTCAAGCCCATTCAATCTCTTCCAAGGTTTTCTCCTACATGGTTTTGCTTAGTTTTGTTCTTCTTGAGCCCTCTAGTTTTGCAGAATCTTATTCTTTTTGCTTCATTTCTTTGGCTGCTTCTTTCACTTTTTCATCTTTTGCTTCTGCATGGTGCCCCATCACTTCATCCACATGTAACATGTACAAGGGCACCAAGTTGGGATGTTCCTGGAGTATTATGTCTTCTTCATCATCATCAAAGCCTTCTGACATATTGAATGTGTCCGCATGAATTGGCCTTTGAGCAAATGTTACTGATCCCCTTACATCGAAAAGATGTACATGGACTTTCCACTTCCCCTTTCTAATAGAGCTTTTGTTTCTACCCCAATCCTGCTTTACTTTGCCATGTCTCAACCACGGCCTTCCCAATAATACCTGGTATGCTTTTTCAGTGGTTATGAACACTAAGTTGACCTTGAAGTCTACTTGTTTGATTTTCATTTGGACATTCTTGATAATTCCTTTAGGAACCACCATTCTATTATTTGCCATTCTTATGTTGAATGGAATGGGCTCCCATTTGAGATCCAATCCTGCTGCAGATTCCTTAGTAATGACATTTACTCTGGATCCACCATCCAGTACTGCATCATTGATGAGCACATTGTTCAGTTGGATTGTGACTTTGGCCACTTCATCATCTCTGGATGTTGGAAGTTCTTCAACTTGCATTCTGCTACGTTCAGGGGTTTCTTCTTTTGCTGAATGCTTCAGTTCCTTGCTTAGTCCTTCAATGCCTCCCATCAAGATTTTAGCCTTGAATCTTGGACATAAGTCCAATAGTTGTCTTGGTAGAACTTGTCTATCCAGTTGATACTACATTGGTTTGCAACCAATCAACATCCTTCTTGCTTTCTTCCAAGCAGATTTCATTGTTGTGCTGTGTGCATATCTTGTGCAGATTTTTGCCTGCTTTCGGGTGATTTGCGATGACTTCGCAGAACCAAGAAGGTGGATTCAATACCTTCCTCTGGTAGAATTTGCCTACAATGCATCTTTTCATCAGAGCATAGGAATGTCACCATTCAAAGCACTCTATGGGCAAGAATGCTTGTCTTCTCTAAATTTCTCTGATCTGACCATAAGAGTTGAGGCATCCAGGAAAATGATGGAGGAACAAACCAAGGCAATCCAAAAGGATATTAAAGCTGCCCAAGATCGACAAAAACATTATGCTGACACCAACAAGAGGTCTGAAAGGATCTTCAAGGAAGGAGACAAAGTTCTTCTCTACGAGTGCGACCCAAACGAAGTTCTCTATCACTTGGGAAATATAAGAAGCTCAGCCCTAGGTATTGTGGCCCCTATACAGTTATCAAGTGTCTAGGTAAAAGTGCCTATAAACTCCAACTCCCAGCCCATATCAAAGTCCACAATGTATTTCATGTAAGTTTGTTAAAACCTTATGTACCCAGTCTCGATCATATTCTTGATGATGAACAAGTTGTAATCCCTACTCAAGGAGTCCTTGAATTATAGCCTAGTAGCATCATAGATTCTAGGGAAAGGTAACTCCGAAATAGAACTCTTGTAGAACATCTAGTACAGTGGAAAGATTACCCTGAAGAGGATGCAACTTGGGAAGATGAAGCTACATTCTTAAAGGATTATCCCCAATTCATGATGAGATGAGGACATCTCGATTTCGTTAAGGGGGAAAAGATGTAACATACCCATCTTCACTAATAAAGAAATGTCCATGTAATAGAGTTTTTATGGTATAAAAAATCAATGATTTTATTGAATGAGTCATTTCTACTTAGAATCTTCAAATTTTGAGCCCAAATTTGGAATCTGCGCATGATTTTACCCTAATATAAGATTTTATAGCATCCAAAACGGACACCGGATCAAGCTTATACGTAAATTTTAATCATTTTTAGTTAAAAAGCGACGACCTTTAAACCTTAATAAATGCACGACCGTGCGTCTGATTGATGAACGGTCTGAACCCCAACGACCAGGAGAACCTCCCGGACAAAAAAAAATCGCCCCCCGGGGCGGTCCGGCATGCAAATCGAGGTCGACACCCCAAATTTGGGGACCTCGCCCCAAAATTTAGACCGTACACACTTACCAAGGTGCCTGTACGATGGTCGCACAAGAACCAAAGGACGGTCGCCCACTGTGTGGTCCACACCTACCGCTACGTGGACACCCATATGCTGTCCGTGACCAGATAAGGTACATGCGTACCACTCCTTTCCCTATTAATCGACACCGTACCTTTCCCCTAGACCCATGCAGGCCACTGATCTATAGCCTTTGCTGGTACACTGTCCTTTTGTCCTTGCTTTGCATAGCGCTCGTACCCGTACCCCATAGTTATATAAAACCCCCGGGGTGCTCCATGGGAAACATGCATTTCTGCGTAGCCTATGCTATGATGTGCCGTCGTCCGTGTTGAAAATACAAGTAAATAGGGTGTGTGCGGGAACAAGCCCTTGGTTAGAAAATACAAGTGAATAGGGTGTGTGCGGGAACAGCGCTCGTACCCGTACCCCATAGTTATATAAAGCCCCCGGGTGCTCCATGGGAAACAGGCATTTCTGCGTAGCCTATGCTCTGATGTGCCGTCGTCCGTGTTGAAAATACAAGTGAATAGGCTGTAAAAGAGGATGAGTAAATGTGAAAGAACTTGTGAAAAGGTGAGAAGAATCTACTGGGAGAGAATAAAGGGTAGCATGAGAAGATTTAGGAAGTGTGGAGATATTCTGGGAAGTGTGGAGATATTCTGGGAGATATTCTGGGAAAAGTGAAGAGGTGGAGAGAATCACTGAAAAGAGGTGGAGTGAATCATGGAGAAATCAGTGGGATTTGATACTTGATGTAAACTCTATAAATTGAGGCATTGCCCTAATGAGAATTTGCTGGTTTTTGAGTATCCATGCCTACATTAATCTATTTGTTAATTATCCACTAATTACATCTTAATTATTTACTAATCACTTTGTTAATGATGTTGATTCTAGTGTTTGATCCACCATATCTCATCACAATGCCCTAATTTCAACATGGTATCAGAGCCATGCTAATTTGTGAGCCCATTATCTTGCTAATTATTTTGCTAATTAGGATTAGTAAAAAATTATAAATTTTTCCTCTTTTTTCAACTCATCTCTGTACCCCCAGCCAGTGGAGGAGTTCCCTGTCCTTGCACACATAAAATTAGGCCAAACCCTTCTAGCACATGATAGCCAACCCATTTCTCTTCAAGCTCATCCAAACAACGTAGCAAACCGCCGCCGGATGAAGGAGAAATTGCTGTTTTAGCATGCTCTGTTTTTCAGCAGAAGATCTTAGATCTACACTCACTCAGGGTGAATCACTCTAATTCCTCTTAGCCCAAGGTGTTTTCAAGCATGCTCTACAAGCTGGTGAAGACAAAATTCAATTTCATTAAGTCTACAGTGAGATCCAAGCTCTTCATCAAATCTGCAGGTGACTTTGGTAAAACAGAAATTAAGCTTTCAATATTTGGTCAAATCTTGTGTTTCTTGGCTTAATCCTCTACTAGACTCATTGCTATTGATGGCTTTAAAAGCATTTGAGCTCATTTGAAGTCTAAGGCACCAGATTTGGACTCCCCGCATACTCTATTTTCTGCACACAAAATAGTGGATTAATTTGCTAATCAATGATTGATCAATGCTAATCAGTGTATTTTGGTGCAATTGAGGGTTCATCTGATACAGATCCCTATAACTTCAGATTGCAATTCGGAGTTGGTTTGATACTCCAACCATTCCGTACAAATCGGTTACCCTTGATTTAATGTAATTTTTAGGAAAATTGTGCTGATAAATTTGTGATAATCATCATTTTGCATTTAACCCTTGGTTAATGCCTGTAAATCTCACTCAAATTCAAGATTATTCATATCCAGAGTTGCATTTGGGAATGTGCATAAGAATGAATGCCATATGCATTATGTATTGGGCACATTACATCAGTGTAAATATGGGATCAGACACTGCCCTTGTCCAGAATAAGGCAAGAGGTAAGACCTCCCGCATAAATTTGGGTTTGCATTGCATAATGACACAAGATAAACATCAAAAACCCAAAGTAATTATCAGCAAAACATTTAAACATGCTGCTCACATGGAGCAAAAAGACCTGACGGACAAGCTCATGGTCCCAGCCACCCATGAAAGAAGAAGAATATCTCTTTCCAAGAAGAGGATCCACACCAAGAAGATCTAAAGGATGCATTGAAGGAAGACATGGACATGAGAAGAGAAGCTGCCACAAGAAGACTGAAAGAAGAGACGGACGCGTGGAGAGAAGCTGGCACGACAAGAAGACTGACAAGAGAAGATGTGAGGCTCCAAAGAGTGAGGAGCCATGTGAAAATTTCTGAGAGAGAGAGAGAGAGAGACCCCAAAACCCAATGTAACCTGCCCCAGCAAAGTAAAGCCACCTCTGAGCCACCCCGATGATGTAGGCCACGTGGTAGAGAGATGTATGTGTGAGCACTTTAGTCAAGGTCACGGGCAACTATAGTAAGCCTTGGACACATAGAGAGAGAGAGTGTCAAGGACTATGAGTTTAGGGACTCGAGGCACTGGTCGCAAGCTATCAAGTAAGAGAGAAACTTGATATAGGGTCCAGGTGTGCTAAGATAACTTGAGGGGAGGTGTAGGCACTAGTCGCGGACTATCAAGTAAGGGGAGGCAAACTTGGTATAGGGTCTAAGTGTACTAGGAGTATTCACTTGAGGGGAGGTGTTGAAAATACAAGTGAATAGGGTGTGTGCGGGAACAAGCCCTTGGTTAGAGGCTGTAAAAGAGGATGAGTAAATGTGAAAGAACTTGTGAAAAGGTGAGAAGAATCTACTGGGAGAGAATAAAGGGTAGCATGAGAAGATTTAGGAAGTGTGGAGATATTCTGGGAAGTGTGGAGATATTCTGGGAAAAGTGAAGAGGTGGAGAGAATCAGGGAAAAGAGGTGGAGTGAATCATGGAGAAATCAGTGGGATTTGATGCTTGATGTAAACTCTATAAATTGAGGCATTGCTCTAATGAGAAATTGTTGGTTTTTGAGTATCCATGCCTACATTAATCTATTTGTTAATTACCCACTAATTACATCTTAATTATTTGTTAATCACTTTGTTAATGATGTTGATTCTAGTGTTTGATCCACCATAGCTCATCACAATGCCCTAATTTCAACAGTCCGTCCCTGTGCAGTGTACTTGCTGTAGTACAGCCGCCCCTTGCAGCCACCCCTCTCACACCCCCTTATTTGTTGCCACTTTTCAGATAAGGCAATTTTCCTCTATCTCCCACTTGCTAGGAGGCAGTGTCCTTAACTCTGTCTCCCTCTTGCTAGGAGGCAGTGTCCTTAACTCTTCTCCCTCCCCCCCCTCGTGTGAAGAGACTTACAGCAACCCTCAGCCCTTCTCCCCTTTTGCAAAACGTTTTTGTGTTAAGGACATCTCACAATTCCCCCCCCCCCCAATTTGCGTGGACTTTAGTAAGAGGTTTTTACCTTAAGAGAGGGTTCATGCACCGTGGTCTTTTGCTCATACGGTGAGCAAACGATCTCAAAATTGAGATCCGACTCGAGCATTTCGATCGCAAGACGACGTCCAAGATGGCCCCTTCCCGAGAACGTCAGAATATTGCCTCGAGAGGAGCGCGCAACAACGAGATTAGAGAAGATGCTCCTGATGCAGCTCCAACCCTCCCTTTACAAGCTTCTCAAGGGATATGGTGGCCAGGTTAGCTTGGTTATCTTTTAAAGAAGAGTTTTTTTTAATTAGTGTTAATAAATATGTATCTTTTCCTTTTAAAATAATGACATAAAATTGTATGAAGTTACGAATTGTGTGATGCTGTATTCAATAAATTGCATTGAAATTGTTCTTTAAAGAGTGCAAGTTTTTCCTGGCTTCAACGCTAACTCCGTTCCGTGCTTGTGTAGCCGGGCAGCGTCGTTAGCAAAGCCCGAGAATGGCCCAAGGTATCCCTCATACCATTGGGAGAATAAGGTTCGCCGATTGAGGCGAGAGATTATGATGCTACCTAGTCCTGAGGGCCCAGGCTAGTGCGGTGAATAAGCCCACCCTAGTGTGCAGACATCCCTCTGAGGGGCAGGAGGATCGAGCGATGGAGCTTGAGAGGGCGACAGGCCAGCTTGAGTCCTTGCCGGCGGTCGGATGATGAGGTGTATGGTCCCGTAGGGTTTTGCCCAGCATGTAGAGGTTGGAAGGCCGAATTCTAGATCATCGGCAGTATAAAGGAAAAGAATAAGAGAGCCGGTTTGGCTTGTATGGAGTTGATTCATGTATAAATGTTTTTTTATAAATCTTTTTTTGGCATTATTGTATTGTGGAAAAAGACTATTTTAACAACGGGTTTAATTAAGGAACATGTTTATTTATGTCAAACAGTGTGGTAGGATTAATTAGAAAACAAATTGACGCGTGAGTAGGGTGGAAAGTGGGAGGATGGAATGCCCCGACAGCACTATCCTACGGATGGGTGGACCCGATTAGTCGGGTAGCTTTCCAATAGATTAAGTGAAAGCCCTACACTAGATAAATAGGTTCTTGGGCAACTCTATTCTAGAAGACTAGGCCAGGCGGCTGTGCCTTGCATGGATGAGGAAAAAAGCGTTGCCTCTAGAAATCAAGTCTAATAGTTGCCCAATTTATGATCAATTACCCTAAGGGTGATTTGATTTTTAGAAGATCACGCTCCCCCTGGTGGGATAGGACTAGGTCTTACCTATGAATCGTATCCTTGAATCTCTACATGGTCAAGGTGTCGATGAATAGGAAATTTTCTCCAAGTTAAGACTTAGTGCACTATCTTAAGTGTTTTTCCTATTTTAGAACGGGGTAACCTTACAATAATCATCAACAAATTAACAAATTAACAAAATAATATTTTTACTTAGTAAATATTAAAATTTACTTTAAAAAATGCTAAAAATTGCAATAAGAAATAAAAAATAACAACAATTAACTAGAGATTGCTCTGATACCACTGTTAAAACCCTAAGATCTCTCTAAATAATTGCTATGCATAAACATACATAAATCAGGCATAAACGCATCCACCTGACCACCCCCGAGCCCAAGGGATACACACATGAATTATAATGAAGTATATCGTCATACCTTTACCTTGATGTCCCATACCATCAAGAGGTATAACTCCAATCCTTTAGCATGTAGCTATAGTGTGAAATGGTAGGTGAGTAGATATAATCCTCTATACAAGAGAACATCATATCATAACCTAGTCTCAAAATAACATAGCCTTAGCCTCCCTTGAGTGTGCCCCATGCCCCTATTATATAGGAGGGTCCTCAAGTGACTCTTGACTCTCCATTTCCCATGGGTGACCCTTGGATGCCTGACCCTAACTTTAACCCTTAAGGTTAGTCCTAACCCATGCTCTGCTAGAGCTTGTCCCATGATCCCATGCTCACAAGCCTAATGTGGGTTAGCCTCCTAGTGTATGCACACATAATGTGCATATAACAGTGAGTGTCAGATTTCAAGCACAATTTGGACCAAGAAAAGGAGTGCCAAGAGCTAGAAGCTATGAACAATTTGGACCAAGAAAAGGAGTGCCAAGAGCTAGAAGCTATGAACAATCCAAGTCCAAGAAGCCCAAGATGGGTGGAGCAATAAAACTAGGAAGAACAACCACAAAAACTCCCTCCCTCCCTCCCCTCCCCCCCTCCCTCCCCTCCCCCCCGCCCCAAAAAAAGGTTCAAGGGAGCCATGGCATCATTAGCCAAAAGTTTCATGATCTTCTCATCATAAGAGAAAGGGGAAGATCTAGATCTACATATAAGGAGGTTTGAGCAATACTAGAAAGTGGCAAGACCTTAGGATGTGGAAGAACCAAAGCTGAGTGAAATCTATAGAGATGCTTTCATGAATACCTTCAAAGACAGAGCCATGGAATGGGTGTCAAGATACCAAGACAATCATTTCCAAAATTATGAAGAGGTCATGCTTGCTATTCTGGGGAGATTCCGCAAGATAACATCTACAACTCAACTCAGTAATTCAAATGAGAGAAATCTGACAAGAAGACATGGATGTAGAGTCCTATGCAACAAAATAGCCAAACATCCATGCAGCACAAACCAGGCGAAAACTGAAGAGGAGTTTGAGAAACTAGTTAAGCTGGCCAAAATAGCAAAAAAAAGAAGCTAAGAAAGAAGACAAAAGAGGAAGCCCAAGAAAAGTGTCACGACTAAGGAGGGTGAATCAAGCAAAAACTCACAGGAGGACACTCCAGTGGCAGTAAAGAAAAGGAAGGACAAAAAGAAGAAAACCGTGAAGGCAAAAATAAGCCCCGGAGAACTGGTGCTACACAGGTGAAGCAGCTAACGCAAGAGATGAAAAAAGAGAAAAATCTCAGAATTCCACAAAAAATGTGTTCTACTCTCAATGCAAATAGGAAGGCCACCTCAAATAGGAATGCACAGTGCCACCACAGCATGTACCATTTGTAACATGTACAATCATAGTACATGGAACTCCAGGTACAACATGAAAAATAGAGCTCCCATGGTGAGCAACATGGAAGGAGTGGAAAGAAGACCCCCAGGGATGGGAAGATATGGGAATAGAGGTCATGGAAATTACTCAAGAAGAATAAGCCAAGGACATGCTGGTGGTTCTATAACCTTCACATGCTACTATTGTCAACATCTTGGGCACACCAAGGCGGAATGTGCCATGAAGAAAAAACATGATGGAGAAAGACAAGACGAATTAATGGAACTCAAATATAAAATCCGCCAAGTGCCAACATGATGCAGGAAGATGACGTACAGATAGAGGTTCAAGATATCTTGGTAGTCACAAGGGGAAAAGCAAATGAATCTAGTGTAGTAATACTCTGCTAGATATTCAAGACTCACCCAAAGCCCGCAACAAGCAGGCAGTTATGGACTGGGAACAGCAGGAGAAGGTGAGGATCCAAACCACTAAGGAAATAGAAAGAAGGCAAGGCAAGAATGTCTTCAATTACTTGATTGACTCTCTCAGTCTGGCCATTGGTCTCTGGATGATAAGCTGTGCTAAAGCAAAGTTGAGTTCCCAGGGCTTGAAATAAGGACTGCCAGACCTCTGAAGCTTACTATCCTTTTTGGGAGACCATGAAGTTTGAGGACTTCTTTGATGAATATTCGAGCAATATCAGAAGATTTGAAGGTCTTCTTTGCTGGTATAAGGTGAGCTACATTGGTAAGTAAGTCAACAACTATCAGAATGGAGTCATATCCTCCTTGAATAGTGGGGAGACTTGTGATAAAATCCATACTAATGCACTCCCACTTCATTTGGGAAATATCCAAGGGTTGAAGTTTCCCAGGCATCTTGACCCTTTCAGCTTTGATCCTTTGGCATGAGAGACATTGCTTCAAGTACCGAAGGACATTGTAAGATTCCTCCCCCACCCCCTTTTTGATGTCTAGTATCTTTCCCTGTAATCAATCCCTCTTAAGAAATATAAAGGCCTTGTTTCTAACTATTTTAACCTAGAGAGAGAAAATATTCTAGAGAGAGAATATTCAGATTTTGAATATTTTTGGATAGAAAAATATCTCTTATAATTAAGATGAATTCCCCTGAAACAGAAATTCAAAAAGAATTTTCCAATGTGCAATTGGAATTAAGTGGAAATGTGTATAAAGGACCTTAGCCTAAGGGTCTAGATTTTCAGAAATTTTTGGATTATGGTCCAATTAAGGTTCCTATGGGCCAATAGCATCAATCCATGTGTAGAGAGGAGATAAATCCAATTTATAAAAGAAGATACCCAAAAATGAGTAAATGCTCACATAAGATGAAGAGTTGAAAATGTACAAGGTTTATTAGTAAAAAAAATATGAGAAATATTAAAAATATGAGATATTTTGGGTATCCAAAAATGAGTAAATGCTCACATAAGATGAAGAGTTGAAAATGTACAAGGTTTATTAGTAAAAAACTATGAGCAATATTAAAAATATGAGATATTTTGGGTATAATGATTTCATTTTGACACATATGTAAGGAAGGGGAGTTCTTTAAAGGAGGTGCATATTTCACATAAGATGAAGAGTTGAAAATGTACAAGGTTTATCAGTAAAAAACTATGAGAAATATTAAAATGATTCCATTATGACACATATGTAAGGAAGGGGAGTTCTTTAAAGGAGGTGCATATTTCACATGCTTGAATGAGTTTTAAACTCATAAAAATTGAGATATTTCATCTCTCCTCTCTCCTCATTCAAGTCTAGTTCCAAAAAGTTAGCTTAACCGATCTAAACATGGTCAAATATTGACCAAACTGATTTAGAAAATTCTAGAATCAGTTTGTTTGGTTAGGAGCTCAATTTTTCCTATAAATAGAAGCCTCCCCCTTGTTGAAAAATATATAGTGTTTATGCATCGTTACTCTACTCCACCTAAGCCAAGAACTGTGAATTCATTTAATAATTCACTAGTTTTTGGAGCTTCCCTCTTTCTTCAATCCCCATTAGTGGCTCCATCAACATACTTAACCAATTGATTGGTTGGGGGCCTCTACCGTGAACAAAGAATCAAGCAATTTGTAAGGTAATTAGTGAATATTGATCTTTTCTATAATTTCTCAATGTTTCTCTCTTCTCAACCCCTCTCAAGCTTGAGAAGCTTAATTGGTATGGTTTTTTAAATGCTATTGAAGTTAATTGGTGAATAGTAGTGAAGAGTTACATAATTTAATAAATGCTATTGAAGTTAATTTCCGTTTATGTTTAAATTCTAATGGTTTTTATGTAATTTCTCTCTCTCACTCAAGAAATGGTCATACTCATGACCCATTCTCAATCCAAATCAAGCTTTTCATAAAGCTTTTCCTTAACCCAAGATTAAGCTATGCTTGAGGCCAAATTAATGGCTTTTTTCTATGCTTTTAGTTTATGTATATTAATGATTCAATCCATTATGGATTAATGATCCAATTAGAGATCATTTTAATTATTTCCTTAATGATAAGCTTTATCCCTTAGAAAAATTGAGATTTATCAGTCATAGCAGCAGAGCTATGGCAAAATTTTTATAAAAATTATGCATAAAATAATTTCATTCAAAGCATAAAAAGAGGACTTCCTACCATATTCTAGGAATTATCATCCTAGATTAATTGAAAGATATTCATTGTAATCCTAGAGAAATTGATTTTTATATTATGCATAATTGAAATTCATGCATAGAGGTATGCATAAGAGATGAATATTTTATTATAAAAGTGTTACTTTTAGCATAATTGAAATTCATGCATAGAGGTATGCATAAGAGATGAATATTTTATTATAAAAGTGTTACTTTTAGCATAATTGAATTTCATGCATAGAGGTATGCATAAGAGATGATTATTTTATTATAAAAGTGTTACTTTTAGCATAATTGAATTTCATGCATAGAGGTATGCATAAGAGATGAATATTTTATTATAAAAGTGTTACTTTTAGCATAATTGAATTTCTTGCATAGAGGTATGCATAAAAGATGATTATTATATTGTAAAAATGTTACTTTTATCATAATTGGATTTCATGCATAGAGTTATGCATAAAAGATATTTTTATACTAAAAGTGTGATTTTTATCATAAATAGATTTTATGCATATATTAGATGCATAAGAGAAATTCTTTTATTCTAAAAGTTTAATTCCTACCAAATTGAATTTATGCATAGGAAGATGCATAAAAGATATCCTAGAGGGTGCTGACCATACGGTGCTCGGGCTCTGGGTCGCCTAGGATACCCACACGTGCGTCGAGGAAGATATTGGAACAAGGAGTAAGAGTTGTTTTGTGAAACCGGGCATGGATCTGGTTGATTGACCTTGCTGGTCTTCAATGGATGAGTCCATGGCTCTTTATATGGATCTGTTGGTTGATCTTGCTGATCTTCAACGAGAGTCCATCTTGATTTTTATAAGTGATTATATTGCCAAGTATTATGGGTTAGGAACTATTGAAAAGGCCCCTGTGTGGATAGGTGGTGAGCGTTCTAGTTGCCAATGATGCCATAGATACTCTGATGAAGGAATGATGGGAAATTATGAATCAACTGGATAAATTGGAAGATTGTGATCAGTGGTACTATGGTTTCATTAAAGGATTGTTTTAAAGTTAGCTGATGCTAAGAAAAAGGCAATTAACACCATATTAGTGAATTTGGGAATTTCCCAATTCCCATTTTTGAATACTAAAAAAAGGGGACATGGATAACATGTTTGTAAGTTTCTCAAAACCCTATCATATGACCTATCGTTGGAAAGCGCTTGAAAAATGGAATCTAAAGAGCTATAAAGCGCTCATTTTGGATTAGTGGTGTTCAAGTTATGATTAATCCAAACTTTTGACCACATGTCCCAAACTTGTGGGAAATTTCCATATTCCCCAATATGGTGTTAATTTCATATTGGGTGTGTAAGTGGTGTGGCTAGTTTTATGTTTGCATGAACTTCCGGCTAGGGGGCCTTGGAACTCTTTTCCTTGGTACCCGGTACAAAACCTAACCAAATTCCAAATTGGATCCCATGACTACAGCGGTTGGCTAACCCATGGGATCGGATGGGGTTAGGCTGGACTGATGGATCCATAAATCGAGACTCAACTTTTGTTATTACGATAGATAAAGTAAATCTCGGACAGTAATTGTTCTATGGATAGGAATCAACGGCTGTGCCTCTTGAATGGGGAAAAAAGCGTTGATCCCAATGATCCAAGTGCAAGTTTCTTCCTTGATCCGACCAAATATCTTATAGATGCAATTGGATCAGTTTGATCAGAAATGATCTTGACTACGTTAGAGTAAAAAGTTATCCTGGTGGAATCGCCCGTGCTTTCTTGTAAAGGAAGTTTTTCCGGGTTCGGTTTTGGAATAACCGACGGATTAGTCTCTTATCCGGATATCCGTGGGTGGGTGAGGCCTCGAGTGTGGGACCCCTATCCCGCGCGAGAAGTGCTACTTCCGCTGCTAGTACCCCGAATCCGTTGCTCGGTGGGAATAGGGATCTCACAGTTAGTATCAGAGCATTTGGCTAATAAAGATCAACTGAGAAACCAAATATGTCAAAAATTTATCAAGAAGCACAAAAAGGTTATAATTGTGTGATATAATTCATACAATTTGATATTCAAACTGCAATTCGTAATTTGGTAATTGGGTCTTCAGATGGAAATACCGTAATTATATAGAATCCCTGACTTGCTTGAGGCCTAGATATGATGGTATTTACCTTATAATTTCAAGGGCCGTGACTACCCGTATATACCGAGAGTATACTGCAGCTCTTTACTGACAGTATATACGAGTAAATCTAAGACTTGAAATTATAAGCGTTAATGCTATCCAGATGATGAATTCGAATGTGGTTGATATGATTTTTAATTCTATTTGGGAACTGATGAAATTGATTTGGATTTTGATTGAAAAATGATGATTTGTGAAATTTAGTTAAAATGTAATAAGCTGAGCGAAACCACAATGAGGATGAATGGGACGAGTCCCAGTGATAATATTCATAACTGGAATGAAAATAATGATTTCAGCAAATCACTATGAGATTAGTGGATTGTGCTGTCAGATTGCTACTGTTAACACTTGAGACGGTAGATTAAGTTAAGGGATGACAAATTGAGAACTTGCTTAACTAAAGTTCCTGTGGAGGAATGTTCAGAAGGAAAATTTTCAGTCTAATGGACCATTATCGTGTTAAAGATATGAATGATATGATCTGAATGAATTGTTATTTAATGATGAGTTCTATATAAGGGATAATTATCCCCGTATTCTGTTGGGTTGACCAGAATATAAGGAACCCCAGAATAAATTGGATCTTAAGAAAAAGAGTTGTCCTCTACCTTGCGAGATGAGGACATCTCGCACTTTTCAAGTGGGGTAGAATGTAAGATTCTCCCCCAGCCTTCGAGGTATACAGGAGTAAAAATCTCCCTTTATGATCTTATAATTATTCTCTCTCTAAAATAAAAGAAAGATTCTGTTTAAAAAAGGAAGAACCTTTTCCTTGAATACTTCTCAAGAGTCCCACCTGTTTTAAGGATTCAGAACAATGAGTTCAGAAGTGAGAATCAATATTTTGGATATCAAGGTTTTGGTCTTCATTCGAGTACGGCCCAAAAGAAGTTCTTTATCTCTTGGGAAGTATAAGAAGTTATCTCCCAGATATTGTGGACCAAAGAAAGTAGGTGATTTAGCTTATGAACTTCTTTTATCTCCTCATCTCAAAGTTCTGAATGCCTTCTATAGAAAAATGTGCCAAACCCAAATCATGGAAAGACGGTAAAACTTCAGTGGAAAGTTACCGTTGGCTTCTAAGTTACGCTAGCTCCTTCCTTTATATAAGTTGTAACTTTTACTTGTCGTTCACAGTAATCTTACTCCCATCGATCTCCTTTCTTTCTTAATCTCCTTCATGGCTTGGCAACAAGAATTAGTTTTATCCATAATGATTCCTCACCTTCAAGACGCAAGTGAGTCTGTGAAGATAGAACAGTATGAGCGCTCACTTTTCCCTCACTTGGGAACTTCTGTAGCTCAGACCAAATGGCGGACCTATCAAGACATAGCTAGGGTAACACCCTGGGGTCAGCAGCACTTTCGTAACAATGTCCGCTTAGCCATGGTTATTGAAGCTTTGGGTTTGGGTCCCCGATACTACTGCGTCATGAGATCAAGGCATCTTGGGTTTTCTGAGCGGGTCTTCTTACTGGCGTGTTTTCTTCCTCATGAGAAGATATGCCTTTACCCCGTTTTTGGCTTGCCTCTCAGAGGTCCTTTTGTTAGATCACCTCATACCACTGAGATAGGTACGGCAATAACCAACAGAATTATTCCCATAGATGAGTTACCTTACACTTGTGCAGCTTGTGAGTGCTGCTTTTGTGACCATATGATGGACGGGCTTATGGAAGTGTAAAGAGTTCTTCTATCTTTACTGTATAAGTTCCGAGAATGAATAAAGTTTAAATCTTGTTCTTATCTTGCTCTCTTTGAGACTTTTCTTGGTGGTTAATCTTGATTAAAATTTTTCTCTAAGTCTTATATTCGTGCATCTTGCGAAATTACCCTAGTTTGCGAGATGAGGACATCTCGCGTTTTTTAAGTGGGGTAGAATGTAAGATTCCTCCCCCACCCCCTTTTTGATATCTAGTATCTTTCCCTGTAATCAATCTCTCTTCAGAAATATAAAGGCCTTGTTTCTAACTATTTTAACCTAGAGAGAGAAAATATTCTAGAGAGATAATATTTAAATTTTGAATATTTTGGATAGAAAAATATCTCTTATAATTAAGATGAATTCCCCTGAAACAGAAATTCAAAAAGAATTTTCCAATGTGCAATTGGAATTAATTGAAAATGTGTATAAAGGACCTTAGCCTAAGGGTCTAGATTTTCAAAAATTTTTGGATTATGGTCCAATTAAGGTTCCTATGGGCCAATAGCATCAATCCATGTGTAGAGAGGAGATAAATCCAATTTGTAAAAGAAGATACCCAAAAATGAGTAAATGCTCACATAAGATGAAGAGTTGAAAATGTACAAGGTTTATTAGTAAAAAAAAATATGAGCAATATTAAAAATATGAGATATTTTGGGTATCCAAAAATGAGTAAATGCTCACATAAGATGAAGAGTTGAAAATGTACAAGGTTTATTAGTAAAAAACTATGAGTAATATTAAAAATATGAGATATTTTGGGTATAATGATTCCATTTTGACACATATGTAAGGAAGGGGAGTTCTTTAAAGGAGGTGCATATTTCACATAAGATGAAGAGTTGAAAATGTACAAGGTTTATTAGTAAAAAACTATGAGCAATATTAAAATGATTCCATTATGACACATATGTAAGGAAGGGGATTTCTTTAAAGGAGGTGCATATTTCACATGCTTGAATGAGTTTTAAACTCATAAAAATTGAGATATTTCATCTCTCCTCTCTCCTCATTCAAGTCTAGTTCCAAAAAGTTAGCTTAACCGACCTAAACATGGTCAAATATTGACCAAACTGATTTAGAAAATTCTAGAATCAGTTTGTTTGGTTAGGAGCTCAATTTTTCCTATAAATAGAAGCCTCCCCCTTGTTGAAAAATATATAGTGTTTATGCATCGTTACTCTACTCCACCTAAGCCAAGAACTGTGAATTCATTTAATAATTCACTAGTTTTTGGAGCTTCCCTCTTTCTTCAATCCCCATTAGTGGCTCCATCAACATACTTAACCAATTGATTGGTTGGGGGCCTCTACCGTGAACAAAGAATCAAGCAATTTGTAAGGTAATTAGTGAATATTGATCTTTTCTATAATTTCTCAATGTTTCTCTCTTCTCAACCCCTCTCAAGCTTGAGAAGCTTAATTGGTATGGTTTTTTAAATGCTATTGAAGTTAATTGGTGAATAGTAGTGAAGAGTTACATAATTTAATAAATGCTATTGAAGTTAATTTCTGTTTATGTTTAAATTCTAATGGTTTTTATGTAATTTCTCTCTCTCACTCAAGAAATGGTCATACTCATGACCCATTCTCAATCCAAATCAAGCTTTTCATAAAGCTTTTCCTTAACCCAAGATTAAGCTATGCTTGAGGCCAAATTAATGGCTTTTTTCTATGCTTTTAGTTTATGTATATTAATGATTCAATCTATTATGGATTAATGATCCAATTAGAGATCATTTTAATTATTTCCTTAATGATAAGCTTTATCCCTTAGAAAAATTGAGATTTATCAGTCATAGCAGCAGAGCTATGGCAAAATTTTTATAAAAATTATGCATAAAATAATTTCATTCAAAGCATAAAAAGAGGACTTCCTACCATATTCTAGGAATTATCATCCTAGATTAATTGAAAGATATTCATTGTAATCCTAGAGAAATTGATTTTTATATTATGCATAATTGAAATTCATGCATAGAGGTATGCATAAGAGATGAATATTTTATTATAAAAGTGTTACTTTTACCATAATTGAAATTCATGCATAGAGGTATGCATAAGAGATGAATATTTTATTATAAAAGTGTTACTTTTAGCATAATTGAATTTCATGCATAGAGGTATGCATAAGAGATGATTATTTTATTATAAAAGTGTTACTTTTAGCATAATTGAATTTCATGCATAGAGGTATGCATAAGAGATGAATATTTTATTATAAAAGTGTTACTTTTAGCATAATTGAATTTCTTGCATAGAGGTATGCATAAAAGATGATTATTATATTGTAAAAATGTTACTTTTATCATGATTGGATTTCATGCATAGAGTTATGCATAAAAGATATTTTTATACTAAAAGTGTGATTTTTATCATAAATAGATTTTATGCATATATTAGATGCATAAGAGAAATTCTTTTATTCTAAAAGTATAATTCCTACCAAATTGAATTTATGCATAAGAAGATGCATAAAAGATTAATTCAAAAGTGTCATTCTCAACTAAATTGAATTTATGCATAGGAAGATGCATAAAAGATTGAATTTTAATTCAAAAGTGTCATTTTCATTTAAAATGAATTTATGCATAGGAAGATGCATAAAAGATTGATTTTTACTTCGAAAGTATTAATCTCCTTAAATAGAAGTTATGCATAAATAAATGTGTAAAGAAATCTTATATCAAATATAAGAATTCTCTTGTATTCTATAAATAGATATGAGATGTGATAGGATGTGATAAGAGGTGTATAAGATGTGATAAGAGGTGATAAGATGCTTATGAAATAAGTTAGGAGGTGATAAGATGAATTAAGATGTGTATGGGATGAGGTAAGAAGTGTATGTGATAGGGTAAGATGTATATGGGTTGTGATAGGGCGAGAATGGATGTGATGTAAAAGATTAGATGTGAAGGCATATGGGGTTATATGAATGGGAATGTGGAAATGGATGTATATATGTATGTGGATGTAGATGTGGATATGGATGTGTATGTATGAATGTGGATGTATAAATGAGGATGTGAAAATGGAGGTAAGCATGTAGATGTGGATGTGAAAATGGAGGTAAGCATGTAGATGTGGATGTATGGATGTGAATGTGGATGTGGATGTGTATGTATGAATGTGGATATGGGATGTGGATGTATAAATGAGGATGTGAAAATGGAGGGTAAGCATGTAGATGTGGATGTATGGATGTGAATGTGGATGTGGATGTGGATGTATGGATGTGGATATGGATGTATGGATGTGAATGTGGATGTGGATGTGGATGTGGATGTATGGATGTGAATGTGGATGTGGATGTGGATGTATGGATGTGGATATGGATGTGAATATATGATATGGATGTGTATGGATGTGGATGTGGATGATATGGATGTGGATATGGATGTGAATATATGATATGTGATGTGAAGGAATGTGAAGTGAAGAGATGGAAAATGATGTGATTGGATGAGTACACATATAAATGGAATGTGGAATAAGTAATGTGGATTAATGAGGGATAATGTGGAAAAATGAGAGTTAATATAGAAATTGTATTTGTAAACTGTTTGTAAATGCTGTTTGTAAATGGCTGTTTTATGTCAAGAATGCTGGGGAAGCATTTTGACCGTCTTGTGATTAAGGTCGTGGAGACCTAACTGATAAAGTTGCAACTGCTGGACGAAGAGTCAATGGAGGACGTCTCGCGTAGCAAGGTCGACCGAGGTCTTGACCAGCCTCGGTTCGATTAAAATGGTGAGCTTCCGGTACGGTGGATGAGGGACCAAGGAAGCTGCCTATGAGTGAAGCGCTAGGTCACCTGCGAAGGATCCTAGAGGGTGCTGACCATACGGTGCTCGGGCTCTGGGTCACCTAGGATACCCACGCGTGCGTCGAGGAAGATATTGGAACAAGGAGTAAGAGTTGTTTTGTGAAACCGGGCATGGATCTGGTTGATTGACCTTGCTGGTCTTCAATGGATGAGTCCATGGCTCTTTATATGGATCTGTTGGTTGATCTTGCTGATCTTCAACGAGAGTCCATCTTGATTTTTATAAGTGATTATATTGCCAAGTATTATGGGTTAGGAACTATTGAAAAGGCCCCTGTGTGGACAGGTGGTGAGCGTTCTAGTTGCCAATGATGCCATAGATACTCTGATGAAGGAATGATGGAAAATTATGAATCAACTGGATAAATTGGAAGATTGTGATCAGTGGTACTATGGTTTCATTAAAGGATTGTTTTAAAGTTAGCTGATGCTAAGAAAAAGGCAATTTCATATTGGGTGTGTAAGTGGTGTGGCTAGTTTTATGTTTGCATGAACTTCGGGCTAGGGAGCCTTGGAACTCTTTTCCTTGGTACCCGGGACAAAACCTAACCAAATTCCAAATTGGATCCCATCACTACAGTGGTTGGGCGGTTGGCTAACCCATGGGATTGGATGGGGTTAGGCTGGACTGATGGATCCATAAATCGAGACTCAACTTTTGTTATTACGATAGATAAAGTAAATCCCGGACAGTAATTGTTCTATGGATAGGAATCAACGGCTGTGCCTCTTGAATGGGGAAAAAAGCGTTGATCCCAATGATCCAAGTGCAAGTTTCTTCCTTGATCCGACCAAATATCTTATAGATGCAATTGGATCAGTTTGATCAGAAATGATCTTGACTACGTTAGAGTAAAAAGTTATCCTGGTGGAATCGCCCGTGCTTTCCGGTAAAGGAAGTTTTTCTGGGTTCGATTTTGGAATAACCGAACGGATTAGTCTCTTATCCGGATATCCGTGGGTGAGGCCCCGAGTGTGGGACCCCTGTCCTGCGCGAGAAGTGCTACTTCCGCTGCTAGTACCCGAATCCGTTGATCGGTGGGAATAGGGATCTCACAGACATCATTTTTCAAGCCTGCCCAATGAAAGCTCCTTCTTATGGCATTTAATGTTTTTGCATAGCTTGGGTGTCCTGCAGACAGCAGGACTATCATGAGCTTCATGGAGGATTAGTTTCTTTAAAGCAGGATCCTTAGGGATACATAGCCTGTGATGGAAGTAGAGGCTTCCTTCATGAGTGGAGTATCCCTTGATTAGATTCTTCTCTTTCTCTGAATTTCCCCCTTCTTCTACTAACTTCATCATCCTTTGATAATTTGGATCATGAGATGAGATTTCTTCCACCTTGACTAGTATGGGATTATTTGGCATTGAGATTGCACTCAAGAAAGATTTGCGGCTAAGTGCATCTGCTACCACATTATCTTTCCCAGGGTGGAATTTGATGTCGAAGTCATATTCTTGTAGAATTTCAATCCATCTCCTTTGCCACATGTTGAGGTTAGGCTGGTCCACTTTAGACTTTTGTGGTCAGTTACAAGCTAGAATTTGCCCCCCCCAAGAGATAATGTCTCCATAATTTGAGGCAATGAACAACTACTAAGAGATCCAAATCATGGCTGGCATAATTTGCTTTATATTGCTTCAGCTTGCGGGAAGTATAAGCGATTGGTCTTCCTTCTTGGCCTAAGACACCACCAAGTGCTAGACTACTAGCATTAGTAACCACTTCAAATTCCTTGGTGAAATCAGGAAGTTTCAGGACTGGGACTGAAGTAATAATGACCTTGAGCTAATCAAAACTGTTTTGATGGATTGGCAGCCACACTATTTTGCAATCCTTCTTAAGAAGATCCGTCAAAGGTGCAGCTACCAAGGCATAATCTGTGATAAAAATCCTATACCATCCCGTGATTCCCAAAAACCCACGAACTTCACGAATTGATTTAGGGGATGGCCACTCTAGAATATCTTTGACCTTGGCGGGGTCTACTGAAATGCCATCTTTGTTGGAGATAATGAACCCAAGATACTCAATTTGATGAGTAAAGAAGGTACATTTGCTCTTCTTGGCATAGATTTTGTGTCTGTGCAACAATTCTAGAACTCTACGCACATGCTCCTCATGCTCTTCCATTTATTTGGAGTAGATTAAGATATCATAAAAAAAACAAGCAAAAATTCATCCAAGTAAGGACAGAATATATCTTGCATTAGGCGGTTGAAGGTTGCAGGAGCATTGGTTAACCCAAATGACATTACAGTAAACTCATAGTGGGGCCATAACGGGTATTGAAGGCTGTCTTGGGTATATCTGCTTCCTTGACTTTGATCTGATAGTAACCAGACCTCAAATCTATTTTTGAGAAGACTTTGTCCCCATGAAGCCTGTCAAGAAGTTCGTCGATGCGAGGGATAGGATACTTATTCTTGATAGTGACTTGATTCAGCCCTCGATAATCTATGCAAAGGCAGAGAGTTCCGTCCTTTTTTTTGGAAAAGGACAGGTGCCCCCCAAGGAGAGCTACTGGGGCGTACGAATCCTTGCTCAATGAGTTGGGAAAGTTGCTCTTTAAGTTCAATGGCTTCAGCAAGGGACATTTTATAGGGCATTTTTGAGACGGGTTGAGCCCTAGGGATCACCTTGATTTTATGATCGACTTCTCGAGGAGAGCTACTGGGGCATACGAATTCTTGCTCAATGAGTTGGGAAAGTTGCTCTTTAAGTTCAATGTCTTCAGGAAGGGACATCTTATAGGGCATTTTTGAGACGGATTGAGCCCGAGGGATCACCTCGATTTCATGATCGACAGTGACTTGATTGAGCCCTCAATAATCTATGCAAAGGTAGAGAGTTCCGTCCTTTTTTTGGAAAAGGACAGGTGTCCCCCCAAGGAGAGCTACTGGGGGGTACGAATCCTTGCTCAATGAGTTGGGAAAGTTTCTCTTTAAGTTCAATGGCTTCAGGAAGGGACATTTTATAGGGCATTTTTGATATGGGTTGAGCCCCAGGGATCACCTCAATTTCATGATCGACTTCTCGAGGAGACAGTAGCCCTGTAAGCTCGTCAGGGAAGATGTCAGAGAATTCTTGGAGCCAAGAGGGTTCTATCTCCTTACTAGGTTCAATGGCTTTGTTGAGCTTGACTAAGAAAACTTGCTGACCCTTACGCGTTCCCTTGAGAAGATGTTTTGCCTTACCCTAGATTTAGGTTTTCCGGTTATCCCCTGAACGAATATTACTTGGCCATGCTCATTTTCAAAAGTGATACTCCCTCTGGTTACAATGAATGCTAGCTTTGTTTGCAATTAACCAATCCATCCCAAGGATTCCATCATAAATTCCTACTGGCAAGACTCTAAAGTGGCCATGAGTTCGCTCATTACCCAGCTCAAAATCAAGGTTTGCTATAGAGTGGCGAGATACTACTTCTTTCCCACCAGTGGCTAACTCTACAGTCATTCTTCTAGCTGTTTTTTGACCCAACTTTAATTTTTGCAAACACCTAGGAGAAAGAAATGAATGGGTATTGCAACAATCAATCAAAAGCTGAAATGGCTTACCGTGATGAGTGGCTGGGGTTTGGATTACACCAAATTGTTTATTCGGATCTTGGTGTTCTACTGTCGCATGGACGGTGGCGCGCTCTTCTTCAGCCATTTCCAAGGTCGATCCTTCACTTATAATACAGGCGGTCCTAGCAACTACTCCTCCGTGGCCTCTGCCACGCCCACCGCCTCTTGCACCTTGGTGGATAGGGGTTCCACGGCCTTGATTTCCTCTGCCACCTTGGGGAAATGATGTTGCCATCTTGGGACAGTTGGCCCCAAAGTGCCCCGGCTCATTGCAAACATTGCACTCAATACACAGAGGGCCTTCTCTGGAAGAAGCAACATACGAGCGAGGGGACAAAAGAGTTGTGTTCTTGCCCTCTGTTGTAGTAGGGAAAATTCTATTGGGGTTTTTTGTAGGGTTGATCTTTAGGATTTGCCTCAGGGTAAGATCTCTTTTGATGCTTAGGTTTGTCAGTCCTCATTTCTTTCAGAAGGGGCTTTGCTCGTATGAGA
The DNA here is from genome assembly GCF_041138505.1 of Cibotium barometz. NCBI lineage: Eukaryota > Viridiplantae > Streptophyta > Polypodiopsida > Cyatheales > Cibotiaceae > Cibotium > Cibotium barometz. The sequence goes on from NC_141056.1 coordinate 59,701,593, forward strand.
GCATCCTGTAATGTGCTTGGCCTCATTGCTTCAAGGCAGGAATCTAAGGGTTCATTTAACCCTTGGCAGAAACGAGCCACTTGCTCGGAAGTAGTCATAGCTGGGGCATACTTCCGAAGAGTGATAAATTTGGAATAGTAGTCCTTAAGAGTTAAGCTGCACTGCCTAAGACTAAAAAACTCATTCATCTTTATGGATTCATGGGATGGGGGAAGATATCTTTCCTTCACGGCTTGCTTGATGTCTTCCCAAGTTTGAGAATGCTTTGTGACTCCCTTGTCACGGCACCACTATTTCCACCAGAGTTTAGCATCTCTGATGAGGCAAAATCGTGCAAGCATAGACTGATCTGCTACTCCAGTACCGGCAGTAGAGAAATAATCGTCCATCGCTTCAATCCAGACTTCAGCGTCCTTCTCAATCTTTGAACCTTCTCCTTTAAAGGAGGGAGGTTACATTTGCTTGAGCAAGAGCTTCTTTTCCTGGATATCAGTGTAAAGCGCATTGGGAAGTGGAGGGTGATCGTCCTGGCCATCATTATAAAAATAATTTTAAGATTACAAGATTCATATTTGCACAACGCTTATTTTGGAGAGTAAAACATTAAAATCATTTTATTTCCAAATATTTACAAGGACGAGTTTTATTACAAAGATCTGAGACTAATATAATTAGTCTTATTTGCCATCAAGGGAAATTCCTAGGCTTGACTATGACATAAGGGTAGAGCGGTCCACATAGGTGAAATATAGGGTGGTAGACTCTGGATTGGGGTAGGTCCCAACACAACTACTTTGTCTCAGCAGGTGTAAGACTTGCATCACTTGGTCATACACCCAGCGATTGTGAGGTATGCGAATCCCATCTATGGTCACAGAGGTGTCGGCACTGGGGGTACCGACGAACCAAAATAAACGGATCATCTTCAACTTTTCAATCCAATGAATCCGCTTTAGGTCGGTGGTAAGGTTCCCAATTCGATCTGCTCGGATGAAGAAATATCTTGGCCCATGACTCCAGAAATCTCTACCGCATTAAGGATCTTTTGATCTTTTGGATAATTTCATGTGCTTTGAAGGTAGCATTTGCCTTCGTTTTTTACATGTAATTTTGTACTATGTTCCTTGTACTCTTGTACATATTCCAATTTAGATACCTAGTTGCTTATGTATCTAGGTGAATTGTTATTTTTTCTACCCCAGCTTTATTGAGTTTATTGGGTAGTTATCATTAGAAAGGCACCAATAATTCAAATTCTTTTCTAATGATGTACTCGGAAAGAGTTATTCATTATAGTTCATGTGTGCATCCCTTAGGCTCAGGGGTGGTTGGGTGGATGAGTTTATGCCTGATTTATGTATGGTTATGCATAAGAATTATCTAGAGAGATCTTAGGGTTTTAACACTCCCTCTTTCTTATGTGGGGTTGTAGAAGTTTTCGCACTATCTTCTTGGTTGGAATAGTGTGCGAGACACTCCCAGTTGTGAGCTTCATAGAGGGTTTCTTGGAAGGAATTACTTCTCTCCATCCTCAGGTTTAGAATCGTGCGAAAGGCATGCCTGACTCCATTTTTGCTAGTTGGGTTGCGTGGTGGAAGGTTCTCCACACTGCCCAGAAAAGCCCCTCCATGTTATGGCTTCTCCACAGAATTGTTTCACGGATCTAATTCTAGCAAGATCAGCTTGAGCAAAACAAAAACTTTCTCTTTCCAAGTTTCCTTTGCATGAAGGTGTAGGATGCTTCTTAGCGAAAACTTTCTGCTCCGTCGCACAATTTCCCAAAAAAGGAGAGATTTTTGGCTTAGTTGGTGGTAGAGGTTGCCCTCAATAGGAAGTTTTCTAGCAGAGTTGCATTAGAGTTTTTCCCAATAGGAAGTTTTCCAGCGGAGTTGCCATAGAGTTTTTCCTAGTAAGATCGCCATGTGTTTCTTGCCGATCTCCTTCTCGGCGGAATGGCAAGACAGCGGGTTGGCGTAGCTACCTGCCAAAGCTTCTAGAATCGAACACCAACTCTAGAGTGGTTATGGGTGTAATGATGGGGAATAGAAAGAAAGAAAGATTGCACTCATGATGGAGTACCACATGCCTCGTGATGGAGTACCACATGTACTCAAGGAAGTACCACCATAGCCATAGAAGCATGGAGCTCCAAGAAGTATGATTTCATTAGTAAAAGTGTGTTATGACCTTAGTTACAATATTCATTTATATACTTGCCCAACCATTTCACTCATTAATGTAGGGCCGCATACTTGACCGGACATAACCATGCCCATGAGCCTCTCCTTATGTACAAACTCAAGCCCCTTTCATTACAAACCATCCCCACCCAAAGGTTTTGTCCTCAAAACCATGTATGGAGTAATGTATGGGCTGTATGAATCCTTCTTGACTTCCCACATGAATGTGTAAGTACATTTGTTGGAATTCCAAAAATGCCTTTCACAAGAAAACTCCACATAGAGCTATCCACTTATTTGATGTACACATGGACTGCTCTCTATGATATCCATAAGCCTATGGAGTCTTGTTGAACTTGATTAATGAGTAGTGAATTATACCAATTACCATGGCTATCCATACAATAAATTTATAGCAATGGCATTCTTCTTATCACATCCAAATCCATGCAAATAGCTGTCCAAAAATACCAACAGCTGTACACTTTATCCACTTTGATTCATTGCTTGTAGAAGCTCTGGATGGTCTTTCATGAAGCCTTCGGACTTCCAAGAAGCCTCTTGATTAGGCAAGCCCCTCAAATTCACAAGGTACTCAACAATAGACCTATTATTACGAAGGTGTCTTTCCCTCATTCCAATCACCTTCTCAGCAACATATTGAATCATTTCCTCTTCATCTATTGGAGGAAATTCATCAATTACTTCCAATTGAGGATCCACATACTTCTTCAAATGTGACACATGAAATATGTTGTGGATCCTTGTTAAAACCCTAAGATCTCTCTAGATAATTGTTATGCATAAACATGCATAAATCAGGCATAAACTCAACCACCCAACCACCCCCGAGCCCAAGGGATGCACACATGAATTATAAATGAAATACATCATACCTCTACCTTGATGTCCCATACCATCAAGAGATATAACTCCAATCCAATAGCATGTAGCTATAGTGTGAAATGGTAGATGAGTAGATATGGACCTCTACACAAGAGACCATAGCATAAGCCTCCAAGCCCCCTAGCCTCCCTTGAGTGTGCCCCATGCCCCTATTATATAGGAGAGCCCTCCAAGTGACTCTTGACTTTCCATTTCCCATGTGTGACCCTTGGATGCCTAACCCTAACCTTAACCCTTAATGTAAGATTCCTCCCCAGCCTCTCAAAATGTCCAGCATATTCCCCTGTAATCAATTCCCTCTTTAGAAATATAAGAGATCTTATCTCTGCCTGTTTTGGCATAGAGAGAGAAAATATTCTAGAGAGAGAATATTCAAATTTTGAATATTTTTAGATAGAAAAATATCTCATCTTATTAAAATGAATTCCCCTGAAATAGAAATTCAAAAAGAATTTTCCAATGTGCAATTGGAATTAATTGAAAATGGGTATAAAGGACCTTAGCCTAAGGGTCTAGATTTTCAAAAATTTTAGATTATGGTCCAATTAAGGTTCCTTTGGGCCAATAGCATCAATCCATGTGTAGGGAGGAGATAAATCCAATTTGTAAAAGAAGATACCCAAAAATGAGTAAATGCTCACATAAGATGAAGAGTTGACTATGTATAAGGTTTATTAGTAAGAAACTATGAGTAATATTAAAAATATGAGATATTTTGGGTATCCAAAAATGAGTAAATGCTCACATAAGATGAAGAGTTGAAAATGTACAAGGTTTATTAGTAAAAAACTATGAGCAATATTAAAAATATGAGATATTTTGGGTATAATAATTCCATTTTGACACATATGTAAGGAAGGGGAGTCCCTTAAAGGAGGTGCATATTTCACATGCTTGAATGAGTTTTAAACTCAAAATTAATGTGATATTTTTATCTCTCCTCTCTCTTGAATCAAACCAAATCAAAATGGAACCAAACCGAATCAAAAAGGAACCAAACTAGATCCAAATCTAGTCCAAATTCAACCAAACTGAATTTGGAAAATTCTAAAATTCAGTTAGCTTTGGTTAGAGCTTCCCTCTCCTATAAATAGAACATGAGTCCTTTGAAAAAATGGAAGAATTTTACTATACTAGAGTTATGCTGAAATAATGCTAATTTCTACTATTCTCTAAAATTCTCTCCAAATTGAAGAAATTGGAGCTTCCCTCTTTCTTCAATCCCCATTGGTGGCTCCATCAACATACTTAACCAATTGATTGGTTGGGGGCCTCTACCATGAACAAAGAATCAAGTAATTTGTAAGGTAAATGGTGAATTTTGATCTTTTCTATAATTTCTTAATGCTTCTCTCTTCTCAACCCCTCTCAAGCTTGAGAAGCTTAATTAGAATGGTTTTTAAATGCTATTGAAGTTAATTGATGAACGGTAGTGAAGAATTACATAATTTGATGAATGCTATTGAAGTTAATTGATTAATGATAGTAAAGAATTACATAAATTTCCATTTATGCTTAATTCTAATGGTTTTTATGTAATTTCTCTCTCTCACTCAAGAAATGGTCATACTCATGACCCATTCTCAATCCAAATGAAGCTTTTCCTTAATCCAAGATTAATCTATGCTTGAGGTCAAATTAATGGCTTTTTTCTATGCTTTTAGTTTATGTATTTCATGAATATTGATGATTCAACCCATTATTGGGTTAATGATCCAATTAGGGATCATTCTAATCATTTCTTTAATGATAAGCTTTATCCTTCAAAATAAATTGAGATTTATCAGTCACAGTAGCGGAGCTATGGCAAAATTTTTATAAAAATTACACATAAAATAATTTTATTCAAAGCATGAAAAGAGAACTTCCTACTACCATATTCTAGGAATTATCATCCTAGATTAATTGAAAGAATTTTATTGTAATCATGGAGAAATTGATTTTTATGTTATGCATAATTGATGATTATTTTATTGTAAAAGTGTTACTTTTATCATATTTGGATTTCATGCATAGAGGTATACATAAAAGAATTATTATTTTTATATAAAAGTATTTCTTTTATCATATTTGGATTTCATGCATAGAGGTATGCATAAAAGAATTATTATTTTAATATAAAAGTGCTTCTTTTATCATATTTGGATTTCATGCATAGAGGTATGCATAAAAGAAATATTATTTTAATATAAAAGTGTTTCTTTTATCATATTTGGATTTCATGCATAGAGGTATGCATAAAAGAATTATTATTTTAATATAAAAGTGTTTCTTTTATCATATTTGGATTTCATGCATAGAGGTATGCATAAAAGAATTATTATTTTAATATAAAAGTGTTTCTTTTATCATATTTCGATTTCATGCATAGAGGTATGCATAAAAGTTGATTATTTTATTATAAAAGTGTTTCTTTTATCATATTTGGATTTCATGCATAGAGGTATGCATAAAAGTTGATTATTTTATTATAAAAGTGTTTCTTTTATCATATTTGGATTTGATGCATAGAGGTATGCATAAAAGTTGATTATTTTATTATAAAAGTGTGACTTTTATCATATTTGGATTTCATGCATAGAGGTATGCATAAAAGTTGATTATTTTATTATAAAAGTGTGACTTTTATCATATTTGGATTTCATGCATAGAGGTATGCATAAAAGTTGATTATTTTATTATAAAAGTGTGACTTTTATCATATTTGGATTTCATGCATAGAGGTATGCATAAAAGTTGATGATTTTATTGTAAAAGTGTGACTTTTATCATATTGGATTTCATGCATAGAGGTATGCATAAAAGTTGATTATTTTATTATAAAAGTGTGACTTTTATCATATTTGGATTTCATGCATAGAGGTATGCATAAAAGTTGATTATTTTATTATAAAAGTGCGACTTTTATCATATTTGAATTTCATGCATAGAGGTATGCATAAAAGTTTATTATTTTATTATAAAAGTGTTACTTTTATCATATTGGATTTCATGTATAGAGGTATGCATAAAAGATATTCTTTTTATACTAAAAGTGTGATTTTCATCATAAATGGATTTTATGCATAACTTAGATGCATAAGAGAAATTCTTTTATTCTAAAAGTGTAATTCCTACCAAATTGAATTTATGCATAATAAGATGCATAAAAGATTGATTTTTAAATTCAAAGTGTCATTCTCACCTAAATTGAATTTATGCATAGGAAGATGTATAAAAGAACGGAATTTCAATTCAAAAGTGTTATTCTCATCCAAATTGAATTTATGCATAGGAAGATGCATAAAAGATGGATTTTTAATTCAAAAGTGTCAATTCTCATCTAAATTGAGTTTATGCATAGGAAGATGCATAAGAGATGGAATTTTAATTCAAAAGTGTCATTTTCATTTAAAAAGAATTTATGCATAGGAAGATGCATAAAAGATTGATTTTTAAATGAGATGTGATAATACGTGATAAGATGCGTATGGAAAGTGATAGGATGTGATAAGAGGTGTATGAGATGTGATAAGATGTGATAAGATGCGTATGGGAAGTGATAGGATGTGATAAGAGGTGTATGAGATGTGAAAAGATGTGAAAAGATGTGTATGAGATGTGATAGGATATGATAAGAGGTGTATGAGATGTGATAGAATGTGTTAAGATGAGTTAGGATGTGTTAAGATGTGTATGGGACGAGGTAGAGAGTGTATCTGATGGGATAAGATGTATATGGGATGTGTTAGGGCGAGAATGGATGTAGTATGAATGTATGGATGTAGATGCGAATGTATGTATGTATGTGGATGTATGAATGAGGATGTGAAAACGGATGTATGTATGTAGATGTGGATGTATGGATGTGAATGTGAATGAAGATGTGGATGTGGATGTATGGATGTAGATTCGGATGTAGATGTATGTATGTGAATGTGGATGTATGAATGAGGATGTGAAAATAGATGTATGCATGTAGATGCGTATGTATGAATGTGAAATTGGATGTATGTATAATGTGGATGTATGAATGAGGATGTGAAAATAGATGTATGCATGTAGATGCGTATGTATGAATGTGAAATTGGATGTATGATGTGGACGTACGAACATGGACATGTATGTAGAATAATGAATGTGAATGTGTATGTGAAATAATGTGTAGTCTATATGAGTGAATGGATGAGAATGAGTACACATTGAATGTAATAGGGAATAAGTAATGTGGTCCGAGAGTGGATAATGTGGACAGATGAGAGTTCATTATAGAAACTATATTTTGTGACTGTTTGTAAATGACTATTTTATGTCAAGAATGCTGGGGAAGCATTTTGACCGTCTTGAGGATTAAGGTCATGAAGACCGAACTGATAAAGTTGCAACTGCTGGCGGAGAGTCAATGGAGGACGTCTCGCGTAGCAAGGTCGGCTGAGGTCTTGACCAGCCTCGGTTCGATTTAAATGGTGAGCTTCCGGTACGGTGGATTAGGGACCAAGGAAGCGGCCTATGAGTGAAGTGCTAGGTCACCTGCGAAGGATCCTAGAGGGTGCTGACCATACGGTGCTCGGGCTCTGGGTCGCCGAAGATACCCACACGTACGTCGTGGAAGATATTGGAACAAGGAGTAAGAGTTGTTTTCTGAAACCGGGCATGGATCTGGTTGATTGACCTTGCTGGTCCTCAACGGCGGATGAGTCCATGGCTCTTTTATATGGATCTGTGGGTTGATCTTGCTGATCTTCCACGGATATTCCATTCTATTATATGAATATATTGCCGGTTACTATGAGCTAGGAACTATGGAAAAGGCCGCTGAGTGAACAAGTGGTGAGCGTTCTGGTTGCTAATGATGCCATAAGTACACCGATGAATGAATGACGGGAAATAAGGATTCAACCAGAGACTTTGTCATCAGTGACATAATGGTTCCATTAAAGGATTGTTTGAAAGTTAATTGATGCTGAGAAAAAGGCAATTTCATATTGGGTGTGTAAGTGGTGTGACTAGTTTTATGTTTGTATGAACTTCCGGCTAGGGGGCCTAGGAACTCTTTTCCCTGGTACCCGGGACAAAACCTAACCAAATTCCTAATTGGATCCCATCACTACAGTGGTTGGGAGGTTGGCTAACCCATGGGACTGGATGGGGTTAGGCTGGACTGACGGATCCGTAAATCGAGATTTAATTTCTATTACTACGATAGATGAAGTAAATCCCAGATAGTAATTGTTCTATGGATAGGAATCAACGGTTGTGCCTCTTGATGGGGAAAAAAGCGTTGATTCCAATGATCCAAGTTCAAGTTTCTTCCTTGACCTGACCAAGTACCGTTAGAGATGCAGTCGGATCAGTTTGATCAGTAATGATCTTGACTACGTTAGAGTAAAGAGTTATCCTGGTGGAATCGCCCGTGCTTTCCGAATAAGGGAAGTTTTTCCGGGTTCGGTTTTGGAAAAACCGACGGATTAGTCTCTTGTCCAAATATCCGCGGGCGAGGCCCCGAGTGTGAGACCCTGACCCGCGCAAGATGTGTTACTTCCGCTGCTAGCACCCCGAATCCATTGCGCGGTGGGAACAGGGATCTTACACTTAAGGTTAGTCCTAACCCATGCTCCACTAGAGCTTGTTTCCATGCTCCCATGCTCACAAGCCTAATGTGGGTTAGCCTCCTAGTATATGCACACATAATGTGCATATAACATACTTCCCCTCTGTTAGGGCTTTCTTATGTAATTCTTAGACCTTAGTCAAAGGGCTTGGGGGTTAGTTACGTGTGGATGTACCTTTTGGGATCTGAACCGAGTAGTTATTCCCTGACAGTTGCATCTAGGGAATGCACTGATTCTGATTTCTGATCGCGCTAATGAATGAAGGAGAAGTTCTGCTATGTCTTTGCTCAATGCTTATTATGTCTTTCTTGATGTTTGTGCAATCATTATATTGTCATGATAAATTAGAGTCTAGTGCTCTGAATGGTGTTGAGTGAGTATTGTTTGCTAATGCCTTGTATAGAACCTTTTAGAGGCCATGTACACACTGGCGATCCTGCGAGTTCGAATGCCCTGAGTTCTGGGAGGATATGACATATTCAGAGGACCACTAGCCTTGGATGTCTGAAGATAATTTGGGGAATTCAAGACGATATTATACAAGGTTAAGGGCCAGAGATGCTGATGCTGCTTTAACAAGCAGGAATAATGACAAAGAAGGTGATGATTATGATTCAAAGTATGAAGTTCCTCCAGGGACAAGTGGACCATTGGAAATTGTTTTGGAAGAAGATGTAGAGGAGGAAACATTGGATCAAGAAGCAGAGGATATTGATGAGTGTGATGAGGAAGAAGCACATGATCAGTTTGTGGATGCTGTTCCAGGAGAAGGGATTCCGACAAGTTCGGTACAATCTGAATCTGATTCGGGCATTCCAATTTTAAATAGTGATTCAAATGTCAATGCAGAAGCAGGAAGTGTTGGGGATGCTCAAAATCCATCAGTATTCTCAAGCACTTTCAGAACATTTCTTGGAGGTACCTTGTTGAACAGATTTATCAAGGGAAGTAGTAGGAGAAGGTTGCAGTTTCAACCATTACCAGTCTTAGCAAGGAGGCCAATTAGAGGGGCAGCAATGAATCCTCAAAATCCACTAGCACAGAACCCAAAGGTGAGATCAGCAAAGTTCAGGGGAAAACCCAAGGAGGACCCTGACTGCCATGTAGCCCAATTCCAAACAAGGTGGGAGGCTAGTGGCTATGACACACTTTATGGGGGAGAGGTGAAGAAGAGGCAGTTTGCGGCTACCCTAGAAGGCTCAGCAATGGATTGGTTTAGCCAGTATGGTTTGGGACATTTTGGAAACTTTGATGCTTTGAGAGATAGTTTTCTTGCCAAGTTTAGAAGGGAGAAAACATCCAATGATATCATAAATAAAATTAAAGATCTTCAACAAAAAGAAATGCTAGTAGAGGACTATGCTCAGAAGTTCAGGGTTCTCTCTAGAAGATTGAAAGGAGCAGATAGGCTTTCCAATGAAATGTTAGCTTCCTATTTCCTGAATGGATTAAGGAAGACAATCAGATCAGCAGTGGCTAATGTAGACATTGTTGCAGGTTTTGATGCTTTGGTGCAAGCAGCAGTAAGAGTGGAAAAGAGGTTGGGTGTTACCAAGAAGAAGAAAAAGTGGAAAAGAGGTTGGGTGCTACCAAGAAGAAGAAAAAGAAAAAGAGGTCTGATTCAGACCTGGACTCTGACTCTGATGGAGACACAGACTCATAGAGCTCTGATGATAATTCAGAATATAATAGTGACAGATTCAGATGATGAATCAATTAGCCAGAAAAGGAAAAAAAAAGAAGAAATCTTCTAAGTCCAAAGATAAGGGCAAAAAGAAGAAGAAAGGATTGGATGATGAACAACTGTTAAAGAGGCTTAACATCATCATAACATGTCATAACATAGGACCTCGGCTTTATGAACCATCACATCATATTCACAATACTGAGCCTTCAAGGCTTATGCATTCACTTTGCATTCCTTGGATCATAGTCACATCAACAATATTTGCCAAGAGTTAGATTCCAAGCTTCACACACATGTACAGCCAACAAATGTCAAAACCCTTGTCATAATCATATTCCTTTGAAATTGCTTTCAACTCATCCCAACCAGACATAGGTCGTCCAGGACATCTTTTGGAACTATGTTGCTAGCTGCTGAAAACAATCCCAAGAGTCACAGCGGCCAATAGCTAGCCTCCACTTCAAAGACATAGATCATGTGGATCCCATAGCATACAAAAGCAAAATCATGCTCACACCAACTTTGTTATGTACGTTGTCATGCCTGCAATCTGATGCCTGGTGAAGCCAGTTTAAATAGCTCAAGAAACTGGTCTGGCAGTGTTCCCTCCTCTAAGCGGCTCCCTTCTGCTCTTGGCTACGAGGCGGCCTCTCTGTCACTGGTTGGAGGGTCACCTGCGCTTGTTGTCACCCCTCAGCTCCTCCAGCTGCTCTCTGCCTTTCACACTAGGCCTTTGACTCCAGCAAGTCAGCGATCAGCTGCGTTTCCTTTTTGTCCCCGCCAGCAGTTCCTAGGCGGCTCCCACACGCTATCCTTTACTGCTCCCCTTATTAACCTCTGCATCTCCACTCGTTGCACCTTACACTTCAGCCCGTCACCTTAACGGCGGCCATCTTCACCTCGTCCAAGCCCATACGCCTACCAGTACTTCCATTAACTCCCTCATGGCCCTGTCCGCGCTACTCCCCATCTCTGGTCTTCGCCTCCTCTCTACAGGTGGCTGGCGGCCCTTTTTCTGGTTGCCCCCGTCACCCCTGCTCGTCCACAACATTCCCTGGCGCCTTTCTTTCAACACGGCGGCTTCTTTGACAACCTGGCGACTCCACTGTCTTCGCCAACTCTCCAGAAAAACCTCGCTGGCGACTCTCTAAACTCCCACGTGGTTATCCTTTTTGGGCCACGTTATTTTTTTTTTATCTCTTTCCTTTTTCTTAAAACCTTATAGATGGCCACCATTGCTTTTCACACTCATGCCCAAGGCACATGGCTCCTTTTTCTATTATTGCCCTCATGCTCCACACACACTTCAAAAAAAAGCTTCAAGTGCCCGTTTATCTTTGGAGACGCATACACATATCCAGACATCCGAGCAGCTGACATCATCTCCATCGAACCACATTCCGGACAGGCTTGTAACAAGCCCAGATTCCACATAAGTTGTTCCATGAACATGCTTTCACTGCATAGACGTGCCACAGCACGACATCCACCCCCTCTAAACCTGCACATCCTCTGGTATGTGCCACACAGGTCCTGGAACTCAGTGTCCATGCATTATTTGCACACCAACATTGGTATATGTAGAAGCATCCAACTAGACGTCTTAAACCCTGTCAAATCTGACCCAGTTGGTATCACCCTAGTAAACATGAAACAGTAGAAGAATATACATAGTGCCACTCACAAGGGGTTATCCTTTGTTGAAACATAGCATGACACCTTAACCTACCCCCTAGCCTGCAAGATATTTATATCTCAGCAATCACATCTGAATGGTTCTGCTTTCCCACCTGGATCAAATACCAATCGCTTTTGGCATATGTGCCATATCCTTTGCTCATATGAAGCCCTATCCTCACTTAGATTCTCTGCATATGCATAATTACCCTCATCATTCAAAGTGGGATGCTCTTCAAAATGATTTGCTTCAAAATTTTCCTCAGGCCATGTTTGAAGCCTTTGCACCACATATTGTATGGCCACACCAAATAACAACTGCATTAACAGCATGGAATACACACTTGGTAACATCCCATCCAAATCTACCGTGCTCGGATCCAGCTCACCCACCACTGACAAACATTCATTCTTCTCATCCAAAGACGGAAAAGCATCAACACATACAAAGTCCAACAAGGCATCATCGAGAATAGCCTCCAGCTCTGGATCAATCTCATCACAATCATTTGGCTTACATAACACCTGCACATCCTCACTTGCAACCAACAGTTGACTAGCATCAAGCATAGAAGAGCCCAAAGCTGATGGGGATATATTATATACCATGAAATCATCCAATGCATCATCTAGGATAGCATCCAATCCAAGATCAATCGCATTGAAGCCATTATCATCTTGCAATCCCACATATTGATTATCATGAACATTCATACCCCCATAGCTATATCCATTTGGTTGCTCATATGCAGCCTCTTGAGGCTCTATGACCACACTTTGCATATCCTGCATGTTATCTCCCAGTATTTCTTGATACCTGTCTGCAGATGGGCTTAGATTTATGGATCCCTCACCCGAGTACCCTTGAATCTGTATGTCATTGAACCCTGTATGATTCAAAAAGACAGATTAAATTTCCCTCTCCAAATCATCATCATAAACAGGCTTCCAAGCTCGAGATTGTTGCTCACAAATGTGGTTGCAAGGTAACCCTGACACTGATGACATAGCATCACCCTGTTTATTGTTGGAACACCCTGTTAGCATTCCAGAATAACCCAAATCCAAAGAACCTTGGCAACCAGCTTCATAAGCAACATCACTGTTGGAATCACCCATATCACTCACCCCCTCTAAATCAATCACACATACTTGTGGCCCGTCTGCATATTCATGTACATCATCCTGCTTATAAGCATCATAACCAGATAAGAATGCAGTAATGATAGCATCTTCTTCTTGTCTTAGATCTTCAAACTCTGCAATCATGCTTTCAGTAAGAAGCATTGGTTCCTGCTGTTCTTCACACATATGATATGACACCTGAGGAATACCCTTCAAATGAGCACTTTCGTCATGAGAATCCTCAAGTTTGCACAGCTTACATGCTTCACAGCCCAAGAGGAAACTATTAGCAATGTCCTCTTCCTCGTGTACTGGGTCTTGAGCACCTGCCCTGAAGCTCTCTGAATCAAGTGACTCCTCAAGCATAGGCATACACACATCATGTGATATGATTATAGGACCCTGTATGTCTGCACCCTCAAACAAGGAAGATAGATTATACTTGCAGAGTTCACCCATTGCATCTTTATGAGGCTGTAGCAAAGCATCCCTTTTGGCACTGTGAAGGCCTTGTTGCTCACTAATGGCTTTTTGCAGTCCTAATTTAGCATAAACAGCCTCCACAATCTCTGTATCAGCCTTGAATAGCAATTGATTATCCTCCATAAGACATGCATCGACAATCGCTTCTAAATTTGCTCGGATTGTTGCTGGAACACTATCACAGCTCACATTATACCTGGAACTCGCATAAATAAGTGCATCTGCAAAATCACTCCATCGTTTGGAGTGATACTCTGCTAGTTCCAGCACTTCATCTTTTAAATCAGGACTTACAAGGTATGCAAAAGATGCAATCATCATGTTTTCTGGAACCCCTTGATTCTTCATCTCTGTCTCGTAACACCTTAGATAGCTTTCTGGATCGAAACCATCAAATATATTGACCCTGTTATATACCAATTGCACCGCATTTTCCACTGCTTCCTGAATTCGCTTTTCTTCTTCAATCTTCCTGAACCGCTCTTCAAGCTCTTTCAGCTCTGCATATAAATGCTCCATTTTGCTAGCCATCTCTACGTACTCTCACCCCAGCGGTTTCACGTCGGGTTCACCAAAGATGTCGTGACGTGGGCCGTGTCGCTGGGGAAGTGCGAGACTTCTGGCTGTGAGAGTAGCTTTCAAATCCCAGTAAGGAACACAACATATAATTCTTCAAGGGGCATCACCAGCAAAAGCTAGAACCATCATAAATTAAAGACTCAACCATACATGGGTAGTCCAAGCAAACGAAAGCCTCATGATCCAAGCCAAAAATTGGCATTAACATAGCTTGATTCATAAAACTCAACACATCAAACCCCAGGAAAACATCTCATAGGTATATACATCCAAGATTCACGGCCAGCATTGGCACCATAGTTCATATCAAGACAAGGCTGACATCATCATAACATGTCATAACATAGGACCTCGGCTTTATGAACCATCACATCATATTCACAATACTGAGCCTTCAAGGCTTATGCATTCACTTTGCATTCCTTGGATCATAGTCACATCAACAATATTTGCCAAGAGTTAGATTCCAAGCTTCACACACATGTACAGCCAACAAATGTCAAAACCCTTGTCATAATCATATTCCTTTGAAATTGCTTTCAACTCATCCCAACCAGACATAGGTCGTCCAGGACATCTTTTGGAACTATGTTGCTAGCTGCTGAAAACAATCCCAAGAGTCACAGCGGCCAATAGCTAGCCTCCACTTCAAAGACATAGATCATGTGGATCCCACAGCATACAAAAGCAAAATCATGCTCACACCAACTTTGTTATGTACGTTGTCGTGCCTGCAATCTGATGCCTGGTGAAGCCAGTTTAAATAGCTCAAGAAACTGGTCTGGCAGTGTTCCCTCCTCTAAGCGGCTCCCTTATGCTCTTGGCTACGAGGCGGCCTCTCTGTCTCACTGGTTGGAGGGTCACCTGCGCTTGTTGTCACCCCTCAGCTCCTCTAGCTGCTCTCTGCCTTTCACACTAGGCCTTTGACTCCAGCAAGTCAGCGATCAGCTGTGTTTCCTTTTTGTCCCCGCCAGCAGTTCCTAGGCGGCTCCCACACGCTATCCTTTACTGCTCCCCTTATTAACCTCTGCATCTCCACTCGTTGCACCTTACACTTCAGCCCGTCACCTTAACGGCGGCCATCTTCACCTCGTCCAAGCCCATACGCCTACCAGTACTTCCATTAACTCCCTCATGGCCCTGTCCGCGCTACTCCCCATCTCTGGTCTTCGCCTCCTCTCTACAGGTGGCTGGCGGCCCTTTTTCTGGTTGCCCCCGTCACCCCTGCCCGTCCACAACATTCCCCGGCCGCCTTTCTTTCAACACGGCCGCTTCTTTGACAACCTGGCAACTCCACTGTCTTCGCCAACTCTCCAGAAGAACCTCGCTGGCGACTCTCTAAACTCCCACGTGGTTATCCTTTTTGGGCCACGTTATTTTTTTTTTATCTCTTTCCTTTTTCTTAAAACCTTATAGATGGCCACCATTGCTTTTCACACTCATGCCCAAGGCACATGGCTCCTTTTTCTATTATTGCCCTCATGCTCCACACACACTTCAAAAAAAAGCTTCAAGTGCCCGTTTATCTTTGGAGACGCATACACATATCCAGACATCCGAGCAGCTGACATCATCTCCATCGGACCACATTCCGGACAGGCTTGTAACAAGCCCAGATTCCACATAAGTTGTTCCATGAACATGCTTTCACTGCATAGACGTGCCACAGCACGACAACGCGGGGTTATTCATTCCATTGATGCATCTCAAACATGTGGTTTTCAATTCATTGGTGAGACATGTGTAGCAATACATGTTCAACAAAGCTTTGATGACACATTTCTCATTCCATTTGCCATAATGGATGCAGGAACAATGTCTCAAGCAGTTGGAAGCATCCTCAAATGGCCATTGGTCAACCTTATTATGGACAAAGACATTACTAATACCAAAGAGGATAATCTTGCGGAACTTCTTGTTGATCAAGAAGATCACTTTATAGATAGGGAGAGCTGGAAAGAGAAAAGTGTCATCCTGTGGGATGACAATAGATCTACAAAACTTGGCAATGGAGTAGTATTGCTGGTCCACCCATATATGAAGCTATAAATTGTAGAGAACTAGGGGAGAGTAGCTTGGGTGTCATTATAGAAGAATCTTTGCATCCAAGTTGAACTTGTGTTTCAAGTCTGAATTTGGTTAGTTCGCCAATCAGGAAACTCACATTTGAGAATGGTGAACCATTAGTGAAGGACACAGAATCTTCTTCTATTGATGAGGGTATTCAAGATCACTTCATGCAAAAAAATATTGACAGCCTAAACAATTCAAGTGATGAAAAAGAGGATGATGATGTAGAGGGAAATGATGGCGATAGTTTTGATGACAGACACCCTGATGCCATGATCACTGACTATGATATCACTGAAGGGACAAATAAGTAAAGGAGCTATGTCCATAGGGTAAGGGTAATGAAAAATTACGATAAAACCCATGGAGCTAGCAAAAAATGTGATGTTGCAAACATTCACAACGTCACAACCATGGATTGTTGCGAGAAGTCAATTTGGAGATAGATCCAAAATCATACAAGCTAGGGTACACTTTTGGGGACAGAGCTATAGTACACGATACACATTTGTACTAGATTGCATGGGCATGGCCTATAGACAAGGTCAAGATGACGACGAGTGCTTTGAGTTCACATTTTGAGTTCACATTTGATGGGAAGAAGGTTTGTAGTAAAGCATGGTATGTAATGCATGGCATTAGTAAGTCAACATTCTATAGGCTCACAAAGTTCTTGAATGGTGCATGTAATGTCAGTCATGGCAACAGTGGGATAATACGGAAGGGCATGACACATGTTGAGATGGAAAAATCAATCATATAGGGCTTCATAGATAATAATGCCGATCAAATGCCATATAGGTCAAGGACAACTATGCATGGAGCCCATGAGACCCAACATGTTCTACCAGCAATGTACAAACAAGTGGACATATTATGTGAAGTGAATGACACACTTGTCTCATTCGAATACCGGCCACTGTCACAACCATCATTCTCAAGATTGTGGAACACAGAGTTCAGGATAGTTAGTTTATCAAAAACCAAGCAACATTTGTACGGCAATCAAGGTCAAGTTGAAATCAACAAAAAATCAAGAGGAGCATGCCAGATGCAGTAAATGAGTTGTAGAAATCTATACTTTGCTTGGAGGAGCTCTTTCGAAATGAACCCAAACAGGTATTTGTGTATTATACATGATAAGATGGACTAGAGCAAGACTGCCATACCACAAATTAAACAAGTTCCTAAATCCCTCAATGGCATTGAGAGGCTTCCAGTATCCTTAATAGGAATGCTCACTCATGGACATAGACAAATAGCTTATGGTCACTTTGCCTTGGGGTTATGGCCAAGTGATCCTAACTTCACAATTTCATCTCTCTCAAAATGTTTAAGAAACTTAGAAAGAGGAGAGCAACACATGTATGGTGACTTGAGCTCACAAAACTTAGATGCAGAACCACGAACAGATCTTTTTTATTGTGTTTTGTCGACTATGGCCTTGTATCAGCATATGGAAGTGCTGAAGGAGAGAAACGCATATTGCAAGTAGAGCATTGAGGATGCAAATGTAGAGACACATGTAGAAACAAATGTGGATACAGAGGGAAATTGTTCTTCACATATGTAGTCAGTCTTTCATACTAACACGCATGTGCAGGATAGGGGCAATGGCAATGCCTCAAGTTTAATGCCATCAAATTCAAGGACATTTTTCAAGAGATTGCTAAGGACGTTGTTGTTGCAACTTGACAATTGTGGTTCTGACAATAAGAATCGTTATGTATTTGCCTATCTATCCCTATTGGTTGCACGAGGAGTGTTTGACATGGTGCAGCTTGGTTTTCTTATGGTTGGTCATACTCATGAAGATATTGGTGCATTGTTTAGTCGCTTCTTTGAGAAGTTGAGGAAACAAACCATTTTCACATTTCCACATTTGATGAAGATCTTTAATGAGTGTGTTAGCATGCATCCAGCACCCTTTCTCCTACAAAAGGTGGCAGACTTCAAAGGCTTACATGATGGAGTCGATAGCTTGATTGGACATTCAAAGCCATTGCAATTAAGGTCTTATATGAGTGATGGAATACCTTTGATGCAATACAAAGTACACCCCAAAAATGTTGATTGGTTACCAGAAAGCGGTGTAGAGTTATGGGGAAGAGAAATGACCAGGGAGGACCCAAGCTTCCTGAAGGTTTTCCAAAAGTATTGCCCTTTTGCGTATGTTAAGGAAAATGAGAAGGTTGTGGAGGGCTTTAAAAAACATGTCAATTTGTGGAAAGAGCACTTGCAAGAGAAAGGAGACCAAAGTGATTATGCTAAGTGGATCAATTCGGTCCTTGCCTATTGGGAGAATCTTATGCTAAACATGCAAACCCCTAGTGCAACCTGGAAGACATTGGATTTCATGACTTTTGGCCAAGGAGTGTATGCAAAAAAGCTGAGCCTCTTAACCTTCAAATGGAGGATAATGTAGATGAATGATTTGATGTAAATGAGGACCATTATTGTGGTCCAATGCGCAATAGACCTGCTAAAGAGTTCAACCCGACTCTTGATGTGTCTAAAGGAGATTTTGTGCTTGTACAACCTTGTGATGCAAATTACCCAATATGGTTGGGAGTGACAACAAGTGATGTTGATCAAAACAACAACTCAATAAACTACCTACAAGTTCAGATACAATATTGGGCACCAATTTCAAAGAAGAAGAATGCAAGTGATGTGGAGGTTTATAAGGATTGTTGGAACAAGTATTGGCGAGAGAATAGAAATGATCCTCAGCATTGGGAAGACACTAGCTACATCATTTGGGCATGGAAGCCCAAGGGTGGATGACTTCCAGAGAAAATAAAGATTCCAAAGGCTATAATATTCAAGGCCAAACAAAATCAATTGAATCAACATGAAAGTGAGGCACCATCACACGTCAGTGCAATTGAGTAAGAATGATTTGTTAGCACATGGGCAACTAGCTTCGTAATCTTTTAGCAATGTTGTATGAAGCTACCAAACTCATAGTTAAATCATTATTCAGATTGTAAGGCTTTCTTAAGCTTTTAGTTTTATGGTTCACCCATTGTTCAATAATTTTGATTCAATACAGATGGTGATCTTTTTAATTCTATCACCTAGTCTTTCTTACAACTTAAAGTTACATTGAATATCCTTTCTTTTTTAAAGTTTCTGTGTTTGATGGTCAACTGGAGGCTATGTGATACAAACAAACTTAATTCTTGGTGTGCATGTGTGTGTGTGTGTGTGCAGGCAAATTTACATCCCACCAACATCATATATACTTGTTACAAATGTACAATAGTACATAAATCATATCGCATTATTCAAATGCTTGTTGAGAACATCCAATAATAAATCTTGCATATCGCACAATAAACATTGTATTGGATCTAACAAATAATTTTCCCAAAATTGTGCATATTTTCCAAAATTCCTAAATTTGAGTTCTTGGGAAATAAGTTCGTTTTCCATGTGTACCATCAAGCCTTGATTTATCTAGTGAACAAAGCCTTTCTTGTGGGAAACATGGCAAGATGGATACTTCTACTGCAAGAGTTTGAGTTCACCATCCAACACACGCTCGACAAAGAAAATGTGGTGGTGGATTTTCTGCCCAGACTGGATTCTAGAGAACATGCTCTAGATGGAGTGGATGACCAACTTCCAAATACCAACCTATTCACAATAGCAGCTGTAGAAGTTGGAGAAAATTGGTATTATGTTATGATGCAGTTTCTAGAGGATGGAACTTTCTCGGAAGGTTACACTACTGACAGAAAGAAAAGAATTGCCTTAAGGAGCAGGAACTTCACTATGATTACAAAATAGCTCTATAAAAGAGGCATAGACTAGATCCTATGCAGGTCTATCTTGGACCATAACCAACAAGAAATATTAAGAGAAGCACATTATGGCATTACTAGGGGACACATGGGTGGAGAAATCACAGCCCAGAGAATTTTGCAAGCAAGCCTATGGTGGCCAACAGTCATGGGGGATACCAATAGCGAAGCAATGCAATGTTATGTCTGTCAGCACCGATGGGTCAACCCAATGATTATGATAGATTTTCCATCTCGCCCACACTGCCATTATTTCCATTCTTGAAGTGGGGATTGGATTTTTTTGGACCAATCAAGCCACCCATAAAAGGCAGCAAGTGTGAATACACATTGTAAACAACTGATTATTTCACCAAATGGCCAGAAGCTAAAGCTGTAAAGAGAAATTCCACAAAAGAGGTGGTGAAATTGCTAAGCATGGATTTCCTGACTACCAGGACACCCATTTCATGAACAAGGTGATGAAAGGGTTGATGGAAAAGTCCCTAATCAATCTCACAAGAAGTCCTCAACCTATTACCCACAGTGCAATGACTAGGCGGAATCTACCAGCAAGGTTCTGACCAAAATCCTGAAGAAGATTATAAATGCCAACAAAAATGATTGGGACCAGAAGCTAGATGCAGCCCTATGGGCATTTCATACATCTTACAAAGTCTCAATGGTGCAAACACCATTTAAACTAGTCTATGGGCTAGAGGTAGTAATTCCCATAGAATTTGTGGTGCCCAGTTTAAGAGTGGTAATCCAAGAAAAGCTACCAATGGAAGAATCCCGAGAGCACAGAATACAGGAGCTCCTAGCCTTAGAAGAATAAATATAACTTAGCTCTATATAAGTGGAGATAGTGTAGCGAAGAAGAAAAGCTTGGATTGACAAAAAATTTTCAAGCAAGGTGTAAGATTCATCCCCAGCGTCTCAGGATGTCCAGTATCTAACCCTATAGTCAAATCCCTCTTCAGAAATATAAAAGATCTTGTTTCTACGAGTTTTGGCTTAGAGAGAGAAAATCTTCTAGAGAGTGGTATTTCAGTTTTTAAATATTTTTGGATGGAAAAATATATCTTCTTATTAAAACAAGTTCCCCCGAAACAGAAGTTCAAAAAGATTTTCTGAAGGTGCATTAGAAATCAAGTATAATCTGTTTAAGAGGCCTTATCCTAGGGGTCAAGATTTTTTCAAAATTTTAAATTAAGGTTCCTATGGACCAATAAGATTCATCCAAATGTAGGGAGGAGATAAATGGAAGAATAAAAGGAAAATTCCCCAAAAATGAGTAAATACTCACATAAGATGAAGAGTTGACTAAGGACAAGGTTAATAGTTAAAAAAGAGGGATATTTAGAAGAAATGATGCATTTTTGACACCTCAGTATGGGGGAATTCCCCTCATGAAGGAGGCACCTATTTCACATTGTTTTAAACTCCCAAATAATGAGATATTTTTATCTCTCCTCTCTCCTATTTCAACTAGATCCAAAAAGTGGACTAAACTGACCCAAAAATGGTCAAAAATTGACCAAATTGATCTAGAAAATTCTAGAATCAGTTGGCTTGGTTAGAAGCTCACTTTTTCCTATAAATAGAAGCCTCCTCCTTGTTGAAGCTTAATAGTGTTTTTGCACTGTTACCTTGCTTCTCCCAAGAGCCAAAAACTGTGAATTTACTCATAATTTAGTAGTTTTTGACCTTCCCTCTTCTAAAGATTGGTAGCCACTCTTGTTTCAAACAAGAGTAGATCCCTCAAACCATCAAGCCAAAGGAAAGCTCTCAAATTCTCCTTGTAAGTTGGAGATTCTTCTCTTTTCTATTTCAATTTAATGTTTTTTATGATTTTTGTCTTCTCTAATATGAATATGATGTTATGCCTCATTGAAAAAAGGCATTCCCCTCTCTTCTTTAGTAAATCCAACCATTCTTTATCCTAGATGAATGATTAATGGATAAAATCAAGTTTTTCATAATGTTTATCTTAAATAAGTAGAAAATGTTTACATTAGAATGATTTAAATACTCTTGGTGAAATTCTAGTTAATTTTAGAGAGTTAAAATTTAAAAAATGGTCAGCCATACAAAGGAGGTTATGGCAAAATTTTTTAAAATTGTGTAAAATAAGTTTTACTTTTTTTAAATTCAACAAGAGTAATTCCCATCGTATATGTATTCTTAAAGTGTTATTTTTCATCCTAGGTATAGAAAAATGCATACTAAAAATAATTTATTAAAAAAGTGTTACTTTCTTTAGAATTAAATTCTATGCATAGAAGGAAGCATATTGAAATTGTTATTTTGATTTTTAAAGTGTTATTTTCATCATAAATGATTTTTATGCATAAATGGATGCATAAAAGAAATTCTTTTATATTAAAAGAGTGATTTTCATCATAAATGATTTGTATGCATAAACATATGCATCAGAAATATTTTTTATATTAAAAGTGTGATTTTCATCATAAATGATTTTTATGCATAAAAGAAATTCTTTTATATTAAAAGAGTGATTTTCATCATAAATGATTGTATGCATAAAACATTTTTTTATATTAAAAGTGTGATTTTCATCATAAATGATTTTTATGCATAAATGGATGCATAAAAGAAATTCTTTTATATTAAAAGAGTGATTTTCATCATAAATGATCGTATGCATAAACACATGCATAAAACATTTTTTATATTAAAAGTG
Source organism: Cibotium barometz (assembly GCF_041138505.1). Lineage (NCBI taxonomy): Eukaryota > Viridiplantae > Streptophyta > Polypodiopsida > Cyatheales > Cibotiaceae > Cibotium > Cibotium barometz. The sequence goes on from NC_141056.1 coordinate 59,724,386, forward strand.
TGATTTTCATCATAAATGGATTTTATGCATAAATTAAATGCATAAGAGAAATTCTTTTATTCTAAAAGTGTAATTCCTACTAAATTGGATTTATGCATGGAAAGATGCATAAAGAATTTAATTTAATCCAAAAAGTGTTATTTTCATCAATTTTTATTTTATGCATAAAGAATTTTATTTCTAATTCAAAAGAGTTATTTTCATCAATTTTGATTTTATGCATAAATAGGTGCATAAAGAATTTTACTTTTAATCCAAAAGCGTTATTCTTATCAATTTTTATTTTATGCATAGAAAGATGCATAAAGAATTTTATTTTTAATTCAAAAGAGTTATTTTCATCAATTTTGATTTTATGCATAAATAGATGCATAAAGAATTTTACTTTTAATCCAAAAGAGTTATTCTTATCAATTTTTATTTTATGCATAGAAAGATGCATAAAGAATTGTTTTTAATTAAAAAGAGTTATTTTCATCAATTTTGATTTTATGCATAAATAGATGCATAAAGAATTTTATTTTTAATTCAAAAGAGTTATTTTCATTAATTTTGATTTTATGCATAAATAGATGCATAAAGAATTTTATTTTTATTCCAAAAGAGTTATTCCTATCAATTTTGATTTTATACATAAATAGATGCATAAAGAATTTTACTTTTAATCCAAAAGAATTATTCTTATCAATTTTGATTTTATGCAGAGAAAGATGCATAAAAGATTTATTTTTATTTCGAAAGTATTATTTTCATTAAAATTGAATTTATGCATAGATAGATGCATAAAAGATTTATTTTTATTTTGAAAGTGTTATTCTCATTGAAATGGAATTTATGCATAGTAAAATGTATAAAAGGTTTATTTTTATTTCGAAAGTGTTATTTTTCTTAAAATTGAATTTATGCCTAAATAGATGCATAAAAGGATTTTTATAAAAGTGTTATTCCTACTAAAGTTGTCTTTATGCCTAACTAGATGCGTAAAAAAATCTTTATATCAAAAAATTAGAATTCTCTTACATTCTATAAATAGATGTGATAAGATGTGATAGGAATCAGATAGATGTAAATGGATGTATGGATGTGGGTATGGATGTGGATATATGGATGTAGATATGGAATGTGGATGTGGATGTATGAATGTGGAATGTGGATGTATGGATGTGGGTATGGATGTGGATGTATGGATGTAGATATGGAATGTGGATGTGGATGTATGAATGTGGAATGTGGATATGGATGTATAGATGTGGAATGTGGATATGGATGTATGAATGTAGATGTTAGCCTACCCTTTTAGCTAACATATGCAAACTAATATATTATGCAAGTGAGGATAAAAACTTTAACTGGAGCATCCTAGCAAACTAACATATGATGGTGAGGCTCATGGAGCCTCCTACTAACAAGCTAGCATATGTAGGCAAGGCTCAAACTTTAGATGGAGCCTAGCCTCCTAACAAACTAGCATTGATAGGTGAGATTCAAACTTTGGTTGGAGCCTGAACTCATGTTGAGATTGAATTACATTTATAGTTTTGTGTACTACCATGAAAACATCGCTTCAATCTTTCTTATTGAGATCTTGATTTTCTCAGGGATTGCAGGGTCTAGAACAAGGTGCTTCAGTGTTTCTCATTGATGGTTCTGCAAGGAAGGCACACGGGGTTATTCATTCCATTGATGCATCTCAAACATGTGGTTTTCAATTCATTGGTGAGACATGTGTAGCAATACATGTTCAACAAAGCTTTGATAACACATTTCTCATTCCATTTGCCACAATGGATGCAGGAACAATGTCTCAAGCAGTTGGAAGCATCCTCAAATGGCCATTGGTCAACCTTGTTTATAAATAAAGACATTACTAATACCAAAGAGGATAATTTTGTGGAACTTCTTGTTGATCAAGAAGATCACTTTATAGATAGGGAGAGCTGGAAAGAGAAAAGTATCATCCTCTGGGATGACAACAGATCTACAAAACTTGGCAATGGAGTAGTATTGCTGGTCCACCCATATACGAGGCTATAAATTGTAGAGAACTAGGGGAGAGTAGCTTGGGTGTCATTATAGAAGAATCTTTGCATCCAAGTTGAGCTTGTGTTTCAGGTCTGAATTTGGTTAGTTTGCCAATCAGGAAACTCACGTTTGAGAATGGTGAATCATTAGTGAAGGACACAGAATCTTCTTCTATTAATGAGGGTATTCAAGATCACTTCATGCAAAAAAATATTGACAGCCTAAACAATTCAAGTGATGAAAAAGAGGATGATTATGTAGAGGACAATGATGGCGATAGTTCTGATGACAGACACCATGATGCCATGATCACTGACTATGATATCATTGAAGGGACAAATAAGAAAAGGAGCTATGTACATAGGGTAAGGGTAATGAAAAATTACGATAAAACCCATGGAGCTAGCAAAAAATGTGATGTTGCAAACATTCACAACGCCGCAACCATTGATTGTTGCGAGAAGCGATGTTGTCAATTTGGAGATAGATCCAAAATCATGCAAGCTACGGTACACTTTTGGGGAGAGAGCTATAGTACACGATACACATTTGTACTGGATTGCATGGGCATGGCCTATAGACAAGGTCAAGATAACGAGTGCTTTGAATTCACATTTGATGGGACGAAGGTTTGTAGTAAAGCATGGTATGTAATGCATGGCATTGGTAAGTCAACATTCTATAGGCTCAGAAAGAAGTTCTTGAATGGTGTATGTAATGTCAGTCATGGCAACAGTGGGATAATACGGAAGGACATGACACATGTTGAGATGGCAAAATCAATTATATAGGGCTTCATAGATAATAATGTCGATCAAATGCCATATAGGTCAAGGACAACTATGCATGGAGCCCACGAGACCCAACGTGTGAAACGGTGTGGCCAGATGCAGAGGGTAATGAAGCCTACCTTCTGGGAAACTAGCATATACATGAGGTGAGGATTATCACTTCAATTGGGACCTCTTAATAGCAAACTAGCATATGAAGGTGAGGCTCAAACTTTGGTTGGATCCTCCAAGCAAACTAGCATCTGTTGGTGAGGTTCAAACTTTACTTTCAGCTTCCTAGAAGCGAACTAACATCCGCGAGTGAGGCTCAAACTTTTGTTGGAGGAGCCTACCCTTCTAGCTAACATATGCAAACTAATATATTATGCAAGTGAGGATGACAACTTTAACTGGAGCCTCCTAGCAAACTAACATATGATGGTGAGGCTCATGGAGCCTCCTACTAACAAGCTAGCACATGTAGACAAGGCTCAAACTTTAGATGGAGCCTAGCCTCCTAGCAAACTAGCATTGATAGGTGAGATTCAAACTTTGGTTGGAGCCTGAACTCATGTTGAAATTGAATTACATTTATAGTTTTGTGTACTATCGTGAAAACATCGCTTCAATCTTTCTTATTGAGATCTTGATTTTCTCAGGGTTTGCAGGGTCTAAAACAAGGTGCTTTAGTGTTTCTCACTGATGGTTCTGCAAGGAAGGCACGCGGGGTTATTCATTCCATTGATGCATCTCAAACATGTGGTTTTCAATTCATTGGTGAGACATGTGTAGCAATACATGTTCAACAAAGCTTTGATGACACATTTCTCATTCCATTTGCCACAATGGATGCAGGAACAATGTCTCAAGCAGTTGGAAGCATCCTCAAATGGCCATTGGTCAACCTTATTATGGACAAAGACATTACTAATACCAAAGAGGATAATTTTGCGAAACTTCTTGTTGATCAAGAAGATCACTTTATAGATAGGGAGAGCTGGAAAGAGAAAAGTGTCATTCTCTCGGATGACAACAGATCTACAAAACTTGGCAATGGAGTAGTATTGCTGGTCCACCCATATACGAGGCTATAAATTGTAGAGAACTAGGGGAGAGTAGCTTGGGTGTCATTATAGAAGAATCTTTGCATCCAAGTTGAACTTGTATTTCAGGTCTGAATTTGGTTAGTTCGCCAATCAGGAAACTCACATTTGAGAATGGTGAACCATTAGTGAAGGACACAGAATCTTCTTCTATTGATGAGGGTATTCAAGATCACTTCATGCAAAAAAATATTGACAGCCTAAACAATTCAAGTGATGAAAAAGAGGATGATGAATTTCTTTTATATTAAAAGAGTGATTTTCATCATAAATGATTGTATGCATAAACACATGCATAAAATATTTTTTTTATATTAAAAGGATGATTTTCATCATAAATGGATTTTATGCATAAATTAGATACATAAGAGAAATTCTTTTATTCTAAAAGTGTAATTCCTACTAAATTGGATTTATGCATGGAAAGATGCATAAAGAATTTAATTTAATCCAAAAAGTGTTATTTTTATTAATTTTTATTTTATGCATAGAAAGATGCATAAAGAATTTTATTTTTAATTCAAAAGAGTTATTTTCATCAATTTTGATTTTATGCATAAATAGATGCATAAAGAATTTTACTTTTAATCCAAGAGAGTTATTCTTATCAATTTTTATTTTATACATAGAAAGATGCATAAAGAATTTTTTTTAATTCAAAAGAGTTGTTTTCATCAATTTTGACTTTATGCAGAAATAGATGCATAAAGAATTTTACTTTTAATCCAAAAGAGTTATTCTTATCAATTTTTATTTTATGCATAGAAAGATGCATAAAGAATTTTATTTTTAATTAAAAAGAGTTATTTTCATCAATTTTGATTTTATGCATAAATAGATGCATAAAGAATTTTATTTTTAATTCAAAAGAGTTATTTTCATCAATTTTGATTTTAAGCATAAATAGATGCATAAGAAATTTTATTTTTACTCCAAAAGAGTTATTCCTATCAATTTTGATTTTATACATAAATAGATGCATAAAGAATTTTACTTTTAATCCAAAAGAGTTATTCTTATCAATTTTGATTTTATGCATAGAAAGATACATAAAAGATTTATTTTTAGTTCAAAAGTATTATTTTCATTGAAATTGAATTTATACATAGATAGATGCATAAAAGATTTATTTTTATTTTGAAAGTGTTATTCTCATTGAAATGGAATTTATGCATAGTAAAATGTATAAAAGGTTTATTTTTATTTCGAAAGTGTTATTTTTCTTAAAATTGAATTTATGCCTAAATAGATGCATAAAAGGATTTTTATAAAAGTGTTATTCCTACTAAAGTTGTCTTTATGCCTAACTAGATGCGTAAAAAAATCTTTATATCAAAAAATTAGAATTCTCTTACATTCTATAACTAGATGTGATAAGATGTGATAGGAATCACATAGATGTAAATGGATGTATGGATGTGGATGTATGGATGTAGATATGGAATGTGGATGTGGATGTATGAATGTGGAATGTGGATATGGATGTATGGATGTGGAATGTGGATATGGATGTATGGATGTGGATGTGGATGTGGATGTATGAATGTGGAATGTGGATATGGATGTATGAATGTGGAATGTGGATATGGATGTGGATCTGGATGTATGAATGTGGATGTGGATGTGGATGTATGAATGTGGATGTGGAAATGGATGTGTGGATGTATGAATGAGGATGTGGATGTGGATGTATGAATATAGATGTGGATGTGGATGTATGAATGTGAATGTGGATGTGGATGTATGAATGTGGAATGTGGATATGGATGTATGAATGTGGAATGTGGATATGGATGTATGAATGTGGAATGTGGATATGGATGTATGGATGTGAATGTGAATGTGAATGTGGATGTATGGATGTGGGTATGGATGTGGATGTATGGATGTAGATATGGAATGTGGATGTGGATGTATGAATGTGGATGTGGATATGGATGTATGAATGTGGATGTGGAAATGGATGTATGGATGTGGATGTGGATGTGGAAATGAATGTATGGATGTGGATGTGGATATGGATGTATGAATGTGGATGTGGATGTATGGATGTGGATATGGATGTGTATGTATGAATGCGGATGTGGAATTGGATGTATGGATGTGGATGTACGAATGTGGATGTGTATGGGGAATAATGAATGCGAATGTGTATGTGAAATGATGAGACATCGATATGAGTGAATGGATGAGATGTGATGACATGTGAATTGGGATGTGAATAAATGATATGTGTTGTGAATGAATCTGATGTGATGAGATGGAAAATGATATGATTGGATGAGAATGAGTACACATATGAATTGAATGTGGAATAAGTAATGTGGACACTGATAAGGGATAATGTGGAAAGACGAGAGTTCATTATAGAAACTGTAATTGTGACCTGTTTGTAAATGACTGTTTTATGTCAAGAATGCTGGGGTAGCATTTTGACCATCTTGCGAATGAGGTCGTGGAGATCTATTTGTTAAAGTTGCAACTGCTGTGAGACGGAGAGTCAACAATTCATTATATCCCCATCCCATCACATACATTCTATCCACATTACATCACATCCACATCATATCTCATTCATTCCATCCACATTACATCACATCCACATCCATCCATATCTCATCACATCCATACATATTCCATCTCATTCATCCACATCCATCCAGTCATTCACATGCACGTCTATCCACATCCATCCATTCATTCACATTCACATCCACATATATTCACATTACATCACATTTCATCCACATCTCATCACATTCACATCCACATCCCTTTACATCACATCACATCTCATCCACATCCACATCCATTTACATCACATCACATCTTATCACATCCACATCCACATCCATTTACATCACATCACATCCTTTCACATATCCTCACATCTCATTCTCATCTCTTCATTCACATCCACATCCATTTACATCATATCACATCCTTTCATATATCCTCACATCTCATTCTCATCTCTTCATTCACATCCACATCCATTTACATCACATCACATCCACTCACATCCTATCACATTGCATTCACATCTTATCGCATCGTATTCTCATCTTATTCACATTGTATTCACATCTATTCACATTTAGTAACATTTTCTACTTTCGATACTGAGATGGGACTTTTTCTAAATTTCTGCCAATTGCTTGGCCTAGTTAAAGGTACTTTTTCTCGATGGATATTTTCATATTCTTTCTCAAATTTCTCAAGTGAAATATATTCAATATTCTTCTTTTGAGTAAAAGATTCATGGGATTTACAAAAATCAACTCTACCCATATTTCCCAATAAAATCAATAATGCTCAAAATTCCACTTTTGATAAATACTCATAATTTGAATTATGCTAAAAAATCCTTTTTTTCCATTTAATTTCTTGGATCTCAAATATCATGGGAATTCCTCTTTTTGCGTTTAATTGATTGAATTCCAAATGTCATGGGAATTCCTCTTTTATCATAAAATAAATTTATCTAAAATTACTCTTTTCTTTAATAAAAATATCCATTATTTCAAATATGCCAAGAATTCCACTTTTACCATTTAAATGATTGAAATCCAATTGTCATGGAAATTCCTCTTTTATCATTTAAATTTTCTCATGCATAAAATAAATTTATCTAAAATTCCTCTTTAAATTAAATATTCATTATTTTAATATACCAAATTTTCTCTTTTTCCATTTAATTACATGGATCTCCATTATCATGGGAATTCCTCTTTTATCATAAAAATAAAATTACCAAAAATTTCTCTTTTCTTTAATTAATTATTTATGCATAAACACTAAAAGTTAGTTTTCCATGAATGTGATGAAAATCATTCTTTTAGCATAGGATGACCAATCCTAAAATATGGTAGGAAGTCCTCTTTTCACATTATGCATAAAAATGAGCTATGTATTAATTTCTAAAAATTTTGCCATAGCTCGGCTGCTACTATTACTGATAATTTTTAATATTTTTGGAAAGAATAAGTTTTTGTAGTATAATTATGATAGAATAACTTTCATTAGACCTAAATCCAATTTATGAAATTAAATCATAAGTTTACTATAATTTTATTAGCATAAAAGCATAAAAAGCTATTTTCTTAACCTCTAGCTTAACAAGCTTAGAGATTGATTTTGAATTAAGAATTTATCAATGAGAAGCATTCATTTGCTTAAGAATTAGTCATAGGAATGACTATTTTCTTTTGGGGAGAGACAGATATACATAAAAAGCATCCTAATTAAGCATAAAAACTAACTTTTTTGTGATTTATCATTAGAATTCTTATAGAAAGCTTGATTTGCATTGAAAACAATTAATTTGAAACTTCTCAAGCTTGAGAGGGATTGAGAAGTGAAATCATTGAGAATATTAATGAAAACCATGAAATTACTTCTTACCTCTCTTGATTTGGCTTGCTTCTTTCTCTTAGAAGGAAGCCCCCAACCAATCAATTAGATTAGTATGTTGAGAAGAAAGCTCCAAGGATTATTGAAGAGAGAAAGAAGCTCCAATCTCTCCAAAAGTAGAGGATTTTTAAGGGATAATAGAAAATATCATTATTTTAATGTAATATTGGCATGATATAGTTCACAGATGAGAATACAAAAGAATGAGGGTCTATTTATAGGTGAGGGAGGCCACTAACTAGTCCAACTAAGTTCTAGAATTTTCCAGCTTCAGTTTGGCTGAATTTGAACAAGATTTGGACCAATTTAGCTCCCATGATGATCTAGTTTTGATCCAAGAGAGAGGAGAGATAAAAATATCACAATGTTTTTGAATTAAAAGCTCATCCACATGTGTGAATTAGGAACCTACCTCAAGAGTCTCCCCCTCCTTACGAAGGTGTCAAAAGTGTCTCCAAAATATCTCATTTTTTTAGTAATATCTCTTAATTTTTAACTAATAAACCTTGTACTCAGTCAACTCTTCATCTGATGTGAGCATTTACTCATTTTTGGGTATTTTCTTTTATTCTTTGGATTTATTTCATCCCAACACTTGGATTAATCCTATTGGTCCATAGGAACCTTAATTGGACCATAATCCAAAAATTTCTGAAAATCTAGACCCTTAGGCTAACATCCCTTATATTATTTTTAATTGATTCCTAATGCACATTGGAAAATTTATTTTGAACTTCTATTTCAAGGGAACCATTTTAGACACTAGGAGTATTTTTATATCCAAAGATATCTCAATTTTGGATTCTCTCTCTCAAGACATTTTCTCTCTCTAGGCCAAAATAGGGTAAAACAAGATCTTTCGCCTATTTCAGAGAGGGGAATAATTACAAGAACAGAAGGGGAGGTTTTTACACCTTTACACCTAAAAAGCTGGATGGAGGAATCTTACATCCTACCCCACTTAAAAACACGAGATGTCCTCATCTCGTAGGTGGAGTATAATCTCGTTCATATTCTTCTTCTTCAATCACTTCCAGCGTTACTGCTTTGGAAGTGGACGGCCGATTTGGGAACATCTCTCTTTGACTTTCCTTATTCTAAGGCGGAGGTCTTGCATTACTTTGGATTGAAACTGAGGGTTGGTTAGAGGGTCTACCTCTGGGATTTCCCTGATTTTGACAAAATGGAACCTGAGTACTCTGGAAGGAAGGAGATGGAGTCTGGAATCTTGGTCCCTAATTTCCCCGCCCCGAAAACCTTGATCCAAAAGGAGTTGGGCAATCTATACTGCGATGTCCAAATCCTTGACAATTATAGCATTTCACTTCCTTGTTCAAGGGTGGAACTTCTAAAGTTGAATCCCAGGGGATTGAGTTCCGGGAAAAGGACCTTTCTTCCATTCTAGAACTTTCCATATTCTAAACTTGACCTTGTTATCTCTTAGGCAGTGGAAGGTTGGAATCACCTTCTAGAGCTAGAAATCTTTTGAAAGATGATGGTGCTGGCTTCGGCGAGCGGGACCTTGACATTGAAGGCCTTAGCAAAATCCTTCGCCATCTGCACTGCTTCGGCCATGGAAGCTGGCTTGGCATTCTTCACTAGGATATTCAAAGGTTCTTTCAGCCCTTGAATGAACCTAGCCACCATCAGTTGTTCTTCATCCAGCAGTGGGGTGAGTACTTGAGGAGAAGAGTGAATGCTTGGTGATACACTTCAATAGTTCTTCTCCCCTGGGTTAACTCTAAGAATTCGTTCATCTTGGTTTCCAAAAAGCCGAGAGCACAGAATCTCTTCCTTAGGTAAATTTTGAGATCATTCCATGTTTGGGTGTTCCGATCCAGACGGTTTCTCTTGCAGTGGTTTCTCCATGCCACTCTAGCTGTTTTTACTATCTTCAGCCTTGCAAGAGCCATTTTACTTTTCTCGTTGTATGCAGTGACATCGAAGTATTCTTCCATTGCTTTCATCCATTTCTCCATAGCCTCGTCCAAGTTTTTCCCTTCACACTTGAAAGGTCCAGGCTGTGATCTATGAAGAGTTGTATGAACATCTGAGTCGAGCTCTTGGTTAACATTCCTACCACGACGACCTCGGTCCATGATCCTATCAATATGAAAATTCTTGTTAAGTCCATTTTATTTATAATTCAAATCCGACTTTAGATCCAACTGATTATGGGATTCTTTAGATGGGTCAACCCCTTACAGAATCATGGAATAAAGATCCCTTCTAAAAGAAGAACGTATAGAACTCATTATCAGAGAATAATTCACTCATATTCTTAACATAGTAATGGTCCATCAAACTAGAAATTCCATCCGAACATTCCTCCACAGGAATTTCAGTTATGCAGGTTCTCAATTTGTCATTCCTTAATTTGAGCCACTAGGTCAAAGGTTAACAGTAGCAATCAGTTAGCACAATCCACTAATCTCATAGTGATTTGCTGAAGTCATAATTGTCATTCCAATTACCAATATCATCACTGGGATTTGTTCCATTCATCCTCATTGTGGCTTTGTTCAACTTATCTTCTTTCAAACAGAATTCAGGAATCATTATCTTTCAATCAGAATCCAAATCAACTCATCAATTCTCAACTAGAATTCTAAATCATATCAACCAGCATTCGAATTCATCCTCTGGATAGCAACTTCAAGGTCTTAGATTTACTTGTATTTATTGTCAGTAAAGAGCTACAGTTATACCCACGGTATATACGGGTAGTCACGGTGCTTGGAGTTATAAGGTAAATACCATCATATCTAGGCCTCAAGAAAGTTAGGGATTCCATAAAATTTTGGTACTTCCATTTGAAGACCTAATTACCAATTTATGAATTTTTATTTTGAATATCAATTGTATGAATTTCATCATGCAATTACAATCTTTTACTCATAAATTCTTGACATTTCTTGCTTCTCGGTTGATCCACTTTAGCCAATTCGCTCCGATACCAGCTGAAAGATCCATGCCCCCTCCGCGCAGCGAATTTGGGGGTGCTAGGAGTAGAAGTAGCACTTCTCTGCCATGTGCACTTCTTACGCACGGCAGAGCCTCTCACTCGGGGCCTTGCCCATGGATATCCGGACAAGAGACTAATCCCTCGGTTCTTCCAAAACCGAATCTAAAAAAAACTTCCCTCGCACAGAAAGCATGGGCGATTCGTTCAAGATATTTTTATTCTAACATAGTCAAGAGCTTTAACTAACCAAACTAATCCGACTGAACCCATAAGTCACATGGTTAGATCAAGGAAGAAGCTTGCACTTGGATCATAGAGACTAATGCTTTTTTCCTCATCGAGAGGCAAAGCCGTTTAAGACTATTCGGGATTTACTTTATCTATCGTACCATAATAGAATTGAGTCTCATTTTAGGGATCCATCAGTCCAGCCTAACCCCATCCAACTAACCCCATCCAATCCCATGGGTTAGCCAACCGCCCAACCACTGTAGTGATAGGATCAATTTAGGAATTTGGTTATGTTTTGTCCTGGGGTACCAGGGAAAAGAGTTCCCAGGGCCCCTAGCCGGCGCTTCAAGCAAACTTCAAGATAGTCACACCACTTACACACCCAATATAAACAATATTTTAATGAAACCATAGTATCACTGATCATAATCCTCCAAATTATCCAATTGAATTCTAATTCCCAATCATTCTTTCACCGGTGTACCTATGGCATCATTGGCAACCAGAACGCTCACCACCTATCCACTCAGGGGGCTTCTCAATAGTTCCTAGCTCATAGTACCCGGAAAATATATTCACTTATAAAAATCGAGATGGACTCTTCATTGAAGATCAGCAAGATCAACCAAGAGATCCATATAAAAGAGCCATGGGCTCATCCGTTGAGGACCAGCAGCAAGGTTAATCAAAAAGATCTACACCCAAGTTCAGAAAACAACTCTAACACCTTGTTCCATTTTCTTCCTCGATGCACGTGTGGGTATCTTTGGTGACCCAAAGCCCGAGCACCATATGGTCAGCACCCTCTAGGGTCCTTCGCACGTCACCTAGCGCTTCACTTATAGGCCGCTTCCTTGATCCCTCATCTACTGTATACCGAAAGCTCACCATTTAAATTGGGAGCGTTCCGTCCCAGGTAGAAGCACTAGTGTGAGCAAGTGTGGACAAAGCGGAAGCGAGAATGTCGGCTTGAGTAACGCAAACATTGGTGAGAATCCAATGCCCCGAAAACCTAAGGGTTCCTCCGCAAGGTTCGTCTACGGAGGGTGAGTTAGGGCCTAAGATCAGGCCGAAAGGCATAGTCGATGGACAATGGGTTAATATTCCTGTACTGCCCCTTGTTGGTCCGGAGGGACAGAGGAGGCTAGGTTAGCCGAAAGATGGTTATCAGTTTAAGGATGCAAAGTTAATGGACCCATTAAGGGTAATAAGGGGTAGAGAAAATGCCTCGAGCCAACGTCCGAGCACTAGGCGCTATGGCGCCGAAGTAACCCACTCCACACTCCCAAGAAAAGCTCAAACGACCTTTGACAAGTGGTTACGTGTACCCGAAACCGACACAGGTGGTGGGTAGGTAGAGAAAACCTAGGGGCGCGAGACAACTTTCTCTAAGGAACTCGGCAAAATGGCCCCGTAAGGCCCTTGCTATGCGAGACGTCCTCCGTTGACTCTCCGTCAGCTGTTTCAACTTTATCACTTAGGTCTTAGCGACCTCATTCACAAGATGCTCAAAATGCTTCCCCAGCATTCTTGACATAAAACAGTCATTTAAAAAGAGGTCATAAATACAGTTTCTAACTAACTCTCATCTTTCCACATTGTTCCACATCATTTCTCATTATTCCACATTCTTCTACATCAATTCACATTGCTTAATCCACATCCAATCATATGTATTCCCATCGTCCTTCATCCATTCTCATCTAGTCACATCATATTACATCTCATCACATCTATCCTCATCACATCTCATCCATTCACACTTACTCATATCCATATCACATCACATCACATCCATTCACATTGCAGCTCATTCATTCACATCTATCCCGATTCACATCTCATCACATCACATCTATCTCGATTCACATCTCATCCATTCACATCATATTAATGAAAAGCTTGAAATTACTTCTTACCTCTTGATTTGGCTTGCTTCTTTATCTTAGAAGGAAGCCCCCAACCAATTAATTGGTTTAGTATGTTGAGAAGAAAGCTCCAAGGATTGTTGAAGAGAGAGAGAATCTCCAATCTCTCCTCCAATCTCTCCAAAAGTAGAGGATTTTTAAGGGATAATAGCAAATATCATTATTTTAATGTAATACTAGCATGGTATAGTTCATAGATGAGAATACAAAAGAATGAGGGTTCATTTATAGGTGAGGGAGGCCACTAACTGAGTCCAACTAAGTTCTAGAATTTTCCAGCTTCAGTTTGGCTGAATTTGAACAAGATTTGGACCAGTTTAGCTCCCATTTTGATCTAGTTTGATCCAAGAGAGAGGAGAGATTAAAAAATCATAATTTTTTTGAATTAAAAACTCATCCACATGTGTGAATTAGGCGCCTACCTCAAGAGTCTCCCCCTCCTTACCAAGGTGTCAAAAATTCATCATTTCTCCAAAATACCTCCTTTTTTTAGTAATATCTCTTAATTTTCAACTAATAAACCTTGTACTCAGTCAACTCTTCATCTTATGTGAGCATTTACTCATTTTTGGGTATTTTTCTTTATTATTTGGATTTATCTCATCCCAACACTTGGATTAATCCTATTGGTCCATAGGAATCTTAATTGGACCATAATCCAGAAATTTTTAAAAATCTAGACCCTTAGGCTAAGGTCCCTTATATCATTTTTAATTTATTCCTAATGCACATTGGAAAGTTTATTTTGAAATTTTGTTTTAGGGGAAACCATTTCAGGTACTAGGAGGATTTTTATATCCAAAGATATCTCAATTTTGGATTACCTCTCTCTAGATAATTTCTCTCTCTAGGCCAAAACAGGGTAAAACAAGATATTTCTCCTATTTTAGAGAGGGGAATAATTACAAGAACAGATGGGAAGGTTCTTACACCTTTACACCTCAAAAGCTAGAGGGAGGAATCTTACATCATCAATTGGATAAGTATTATGCACCCAACACTATAAATTACTGACACGCGAAAAACTTAACGTGAAAGTGTAGGAAGTTGTTCAAGATGTGAACCATTTTCCTACAATTTCATGCTATGAGTCGCTTACAAAAACAATGCCGATATTTTAGCTAAAAATCCTGGGATTACATTCCAAAAATAGAAACCCTTATCCTGACACCTCTGACACAATTCAGTCCGCCCATAAATTGGATCACGTGAAAGTGTAGTAGACTTTCACGACATGAACCATTTTTACAGTAGTTCACGGCGTGAAACATTTTCAAAGTAGTTCACGGCGTGAAACACTTTCAAAGTAGTTCAGGGCGTGAAACACTTTTTGTTTCACGATGTGAACTCAATCCTGTTGTTTCACGAGAAGACCAAAACCAACGAATTGACAAAACTAAGGCTGTGAGGGTTGGATAAAGAAGGAATTTAATCTTAAGGAGAAAGATTAGATCACGTGAAAGTGTAATAGACTTTCACGACGTGAACCATTTTCAAAGTGGGTCACGGCATGAAACACTTTGAAGTAGTTCACGGCGTGAAACTATTGAAGCAGACTCCCAAATACAAACACAATGACTAGAATGTTCGAGGAAAATGAGTTGGGGGGGTCCATTCATTCTTTCCCCTTGGAAGAATATTGTAAGATTCCTCCCTCCAGATTTTGTAGAGTAAAGGTATATGAGCCTCCCCTTCTGTTCTTGTAATTCTTCCCCTCTCTAAAATAGAAGAAAGATCTTGTTTTACCCTATTTTGGCCTAGAGAGAGATAATCCAAAATTGAGATATCTTTGGATATAAAAATCCTCCTAGTGTCTAAAATGGATTCCCCTGAAACAAAAGTTCAAAATAAACTTTCCAATGTGCATTAGGAATTAATTGAAAATGGTATAAGAGACCTTAGCCTAAGGGTCTACATTTTCGAAAATTTTTGGATTATGGTCCAATTAAGGTTCCGATGGGCCCCAATTGGATTATGGTCCAATTAAGGTTCCAATGGGAAAAGAAAATACCAAAAAATGAGTAAATTCTCACATAAGGTGAAGAGTTGACCTAGTACAAGGTTTATTAGTTAAAAATTATGAGATATTACTAAAAAAATAAGATATTTTAGAATAATGATGCACTTTTGACACCTTGGTAAGAAAAGGGGGACTCTTTAGGTAGGCTCCTCTTTCGCATGTGTGGAAGGGTTTTTAATTCAAAAAATTTGTGATATTTTTATCTCTCCTCTCTCCTAGATCAAACCACATAAAAAAGTGAGCCAAACTGGTCCAGATCTTGTCCAAATTGAGTCAAACTGAACTTGGAAAATTCTAGATCATAGTTGGACTTGGTTAGTGGCCTCCCTAACCTATAAATATACCCTTAGTCTTTTGTAAAAAAATGAATGGATGGATGAGATGTAAGGTGGATGAATGTGATGTGATGTGGATCTAGTTAAATGTGAATGGATGAGATGGGAATGGATGAGATGTGATGAGGACAGATGTGGATAGATGTGATGAGATGTAAGATGATGTGATTGGATGAGAATGGATGAAGACGATGAGAATGGATGAAGACAATGAGAATGGATGAAGACGATGGGAATACATATGACTGGTAAGCAATGTGAATTGATGTAGAAGAATGTGGAATAATGAGAAACGATGTGGAACAATGTAGAAAGATGATAGTTCGTTATTAGAAACTGTATTTATGAAACCTGTATTAAATGACTGTTTTATGTCAAGAATGCTCAGGAAGCATTTTGACCATCTTGTGAATGAGATCATGAGGACCTACGTGATAAAGTTGCAACATCTGATGGAGAGAATGGAAGACGTCTCGCGTAGCAAGGTCTCGATCAAAGTCTTGACCAGCCTCGATTCGATTTAAATGGTGAGCTTTTGGTACGATGGATGAGGGACCAAGGAAGCGGCCTATGAGTGAAGCACTAGGTGACTTGCAAAGAAGCCTAGAGGGTGCTTACAGTGCTCGGGGCTCTGGGCCGCCGAAGATACCCACGCGTGCATCGAGGAAGAAAATGGAATAAGGAGTTAGAGTTGTTTTCTGAACTCGGGCATGGATCTGGTTGATTGGTCTTGCTGGTCCTCAACGGATGAGTCCATGTATCTTTTATATGGTTCTGTTGGTTGATCTTGTTGATCTTCAATGGAGAGTCCATGTGGATTTTTCTTAAGTGATTATAATTCTAGGTACTATGAGCTAGGAACTATTGAAAATGCCCCTGAGTGAGCAGGTGGTGAGCATTCTTGTTGGCCAATGGTTCCATAGGTACGCTGGGGAAGAAATGAATGTAATACTTGATTATATTTTTGGGTACTATGAGCTAGGAACTATTGAAAAGGCCCCTGAGTGAACAGGTGGTGAGCGTTCTTGCCAATGATGCCATAGATACACCAATGAAGGATTGATTGGAAATTAGAATTCAAGCTAGATATTTTGGAGGATTATGATAAGTAATACTATGGTTTCATTAAAAGATTGTTTTAAAGATAGCTGAATCTGTGAAACAGGCAATTTTATATTGGGTGTGTAAGTGGTGTGACTATCTTGAAGTTTGCTTTGAAGCATCGGCTAGGGGGCCTGGGAACTCTTTCCCCTACCTGGGGTAAAACATAACCATTTCTAAACTCGGGCATGGATCTGGTTGATTGGCCTTACTGGTCCTCAACGGATGAGTCCATGGATCTTTTATATGGCTTTGTTGGTTGATCTTGTTGCTCCTTAACATAGAGTCCATCTGGTTTTTTCTTAAGTGATTATAGTTCCAGGTACTATGAGCTAGGAACTATTGAAAACGCCCCTGAGTGAGCAGGTGGTGAGCGTTCTGGTTGCCAATGATGCCATAAGTACGCTGGGGAAGAAATGAATGTAATACTTGATTATATTTCGGGTACTATGAGCTAGGAACTATTGAAAAGACCCCTGAGTGAACAGGTGGTGAGCGTTCTGCTTTGCCAATAATGCCATAGGTATACCGATGAAGTATTGATTGGAAACTAGAATTCAAGCTGGATATTTTGGAGGATTATGATCAGTGATTCTATGGTTTCATTAAAAGATTTTTCTAAAGACAGTTGAATCTGTGAAACGGGCAATTTCATATTGGTGGGTGTGTAAGTGGTGTGACTATCTTGAAGTTTGCTTGAAGCGCCGACTAGGGGGCCTGGGAACTCTTTTCCCTGGTACCCGAGGCAAAACATAACCAAATTTCTAAATGGATCCTATCACTACAGTGGTTGGGCGGTTGGCTTACCCATGGGTCTGGATGGGGTTAGGTTGGACTGATGGATCCCTAAAATGAGACTCAATTTTGTTAAGTTACGATAGTTGAAGTAAATCTCGGATAACCCTTATTCTATGGAAAAGAATCAACGAGGGATGTGCCTCTTGATGAGGAAAAAAGCGTTGGACTCTATGATCCAAGTGCAAGTCTCTTCCTTGATCTGACCATGAGACTTACAGGTTTGGTCAGATTAGTTTGGTTAGTGAAGACCTTGACTAGGTTAGAAAAAAATGTCCTGGAGGAATCGCCTATGTCTGTTGGGGCGAGGGAAGTTTTTCCGGGTTCAGTTTTGGAAGAACCAAGGGATTAGTCTCTTGTCTGGATATCTGTCGGCGAGGCCCCAAGTGAGAGGCTCTACACAATGCAAGAAGTGCTACTTTCGCTGCTAGCACCCCAGAATTCGATGTGCGGAGGGGGCAGGGATCTTTCAGCTAGTATCACAGCGAATTGGCAAAATGGAACAACCGAGAAGCCCAAAATGTCAAAAATTTATGAAGTACCAGTAAAATATTATAATTGTGTGATGAAATTCTTACAAATTGATATTCAAAATGAAGATTCATAAATTGGAAATCAGGTCTTCAGATGGAAGAACCACAATTGTATGGAATCTATGACTTGATTGAGGCTTAGATATGATGGTATTTACCTTATAGCTCCAAGGACCGTGACTACCCATATATACCGTGGGTATATCTCTGTGACTTGATTGAGGCCTAGATATGATGGTATTTACCTTATAGCTCCAAGGACCGTGACTACCCATATATACCGTGGGTATATCTCTAGCTCTTTATCGACAATATATACGAGTAAATCTAAGACCTTGAAGTTATAAGAAAAAATACTATTCAGAGGATGAATTTGAATGCTCGTTGATATGATTTTAGAATTCTGGTTGAGAATTGATGAGCTGATTTGGATTTTGATTGAAAGATGATGATTTTTGAATTCTGGTTGAAAGAAGATAAGTTGAACAAAGCCACAATGAGGATTACTCAGACAAATCCCAGTGATGATGTTAGTAACTGAAATGACGATTATGACTTCAGCAAATCACTATGAGGATTAGTGGATTGTGTTGACAGATTACTGCCAGTGGATCTAATTAAGGAATGAAAAATTGAGATCCCACATAAGTGAAATTCCTATGGATTGTGCTGACAGATTGCTGCTGTTAACCTTTGACCCAGTGGATCTAATTAAGGAATGACAAATTGAGAACCTGCATAAGTAAAATTCCTATGGAGGAATGTTCAGATGGCTTTTTTGGTCTGATGGACCATTATTGTGTTAAGGATATGAATGATATGTTCTGAATGGATTGTTCTCTCATAATGAGCTCTGTATGTTCTCCTTGTAGAAGGGATATTTATCCCAAGATTCTGTGTGGGTTAACCAGACTATAAGGAACCCCAAAATCTGTTGGATCTTAAGGTGAAAGAGTTTATCCTCCAGCTGCGAGATGAGGACATCTCGCGTTTTCTAAGTCAAGTAGCATGTAAGATTCCTCCCTCCAAATTTTGAGGAGTAAAGGTATAAGAACCTCCCCTTCTATTCTTGTAATTATTCCCCTCTCTGAAATAGAAGAAAGATCTTGTTTTACCGTGTTTTGGCCTAGAGAGAGATATTCCAAAATTGAGATATCTCTGGATATAAAAATCCTCCTAGTGTCTAAAATGGATTCCCCTGAAACAGAAGTTCAAAATGAACTTTCCAATGTACATTAGGAATTAAATGAAAATGGTATAATAGACCTTAGCCTAAGGGTCTACATTTTCAAAAAAAATTAGATTATGGTCCAATTAAGATTCCAATGGACCAATTGGATTAATCCAAGTGTTGGGATGAGATAAATCCAAAATAATGAAAGAAAATACCCAAAAATGAGTAAATGCTCACATAAGATGAAGAGTTGACTCAGTACAAGATGAAGAGTTGACTGAGTACAAGATTTATTAGTTAAAACTTATGAGATATTTTGTAATAATGATGCATTTTTTACACCTTGGTAAGGAAAGGGGGACTCTTGAGATAGGTTCCTCTTTCACATGTGTGGAAGGGTTTTTAATTCAAAAAAATTGTGATATTTTATCCCTCCTCTCTCCTAGAATAAACCAAATCAAAAAGGGAGCCAAACTGGTCCAAATCTTGTCCAAATTGAGTCAAACTAAACAAAATTCTAGAACCCAGTTGGACTTAGTTAGTGGCATCCCTCACCTATAAATAGATCCTTAGTCTTTTGTTAAAAAATATTGGAGTATACTTTGCCAATATTATATTAAAATAATCATATTTGTCACAATGGAACCATTTCACTATCATATTTTCATGTCAAGATTTTATTCTTTAGAAACAAATTGAGAATTATCAGTAATAGCAGCGAAGCTATGATAAAAATTTTAGAAAATAATACATATCGTATTTTTATGCATAATGCTAAAAGAGGACTTCCTACCATATTCTAGGATTAGACATCCTATGCAAAAAGAATTATTTTCATCATATTCATGAGAAATAATTTTGTAATTATTCATAATTAATTGATTATGAGAAAAGAGTAAATTTTGGTATATTATTTTTATACAAAAAGAGGAATTCCCATGATATTTGAGATCCAAGTAATTAAATGGTAAAAGAGGAATTTTTGGTAAATTTATTTTAAAAGATGTGAATGTGATGTAACAAGATGTGAATGTGATGTGAGGAGATGTGAGTGGATGTGATGAGAATTGATGTGATGTAAATGGATGTGGATGTGAATGTATGTGATGTAATGTGGATGCAATGAATGTGATGGATGTGAATGGGTGTGATGGATGTGAACGGGTGTGATGGATGTGAACGGGTGTGATGAGATGTGAATGGGTGTGATGAGATATGAATAGATGTGATGAGATGTGAGTGGATGTTATGAGTCGTGATGAATGGATGCGAGCGATGAGATGTGAATGGATGTGAATGTGATGTGATGATATTTGAATGGATGCGATGAGATGTGAATGGATGTGAATGTGATGTGATGATATCTGGATGTGATGTGATGTGATGTGAAGATGGTATGATGAGATGTAAATGGATGTGAATATGATGTGATGAGACGTGAATAGTGAAAAGATGTAGGGGAGAAGAGAGCTTGAGCTCTTCCAAGCACACACACACACACACAAAATTCTCTAGGAAACCTCAACCTTGCCTGCTTTCCAAACTGACAGACTTCACAAACATGCATATGCCCATCATACTTGAATCTAGGCAATCCACTGACAATGCCTCTTGTCTACATGTTCTTCAATCTTTGTATATTGACATGTCCAATCCTCTTATGCCACATATCAATGTCCTGTACCACATTCCTGCTTTTAGAGAACATGGCTGATTTTAACTCAGGAATTCCAGCATCCAGCTTAAACAATCTGCCTTCTTTCTTGCCTTTAGCAACAATGACTCTACATCCATATTTAAAATCCTCAATGAAGAAACCATGCTCGTTGAAACGAACCTGTAATCCCTGTTCCACCATTTGACCAACTGAGGCCAAGCTTTTTGTGATAGAAGGCACGTACAATACATCTGACATAGATTTTGTTTAACCATTGTGCATAACCAATGGTACACTACCAACATGTGTAATGGCATGCTGAGTATCATCTCCTGTTTCCACATAGCCTTTCACATCCATAGGCTTCATATGCTCAAACCATTCACCATGACAAGTCATATGGTTTGATGCTCCTGAGTCCATATACCAAGTATCATCATTCTCTGCATTTGTCATCATCGATCCCACAACATGTTTCATGGCAAACAAATGATTTGCAGTGCCATCATTACTGCTTGATGCATAATTTCCACCACCATGTTGTGCATAATTTCCACCATAATGACCACCACGTTGTGCTCTACCCCCTCTCAAATCATTCTGTTTGCAGAAACAATCTCTTGCCATATGACCATATTTGCCACAGTAATGGCATTCCACATCTTGCATAGAATTTTGTTGGCCTTGCCAACGTCCTCTACCACGGGGGTTACCTCTGCCTCTCTGAGGTGCATATCCACGACCACCTCTAGCAAAATATGAAGGCTGAAAATTCTGTTGTGGAGACCTGTCCTGCCATCCACGACCATTACCACCACATCCACGTGATGTGAATCTCCCCCTGCCTCTAAAACCTCTCTGCGAATAGAAAGCCTGATTTCTGCCATTATCATCATGGTGGCTAGTAGATGCATCCAGAAATGAATCACTGAGTTTGATTTCCTCAACAAGTAAGAGTGAAACCAACTCATCAAAGTCTGGTAAACCTGTACTCCTCACTGAGATAGATGTATCAAAAGATTTATATTCCTTGCCAAGACCACGCAAGGTAATATCCACCAAATCATCATCAGGCATGGGGGCATTTATTGTTGCCAATGCATGGGGGCATTTATTGTTGCCAATGCATCTGCAAACTTCTTTATTTCTTGCACATAATCATGGATGCTCCTTTTATTCCGCTTCACATTATGTATCTGCTGTCGCAACTGAGACTTGCGAGAGCACTCGTGTCTGTATCAAACATCTTTACCAAAGTATCCCATGCATCTTTGGGATTCTCAGCATCCTGTATGTGTATGAGCATAGCATCAGAAATACATATAGACAAATAATGCAACACTTTGAATGCTCTTTCTGACCATTGCTTGTGAGCTATAGCCTGCTGTTTGCTGTGTAGGTTGTCGGGGTAGCTCAGGCTCTGGCTCAGCACCTATAATGAGATTCCAAAAACCTTTTCCCTTCAAGAAACTTTTGATCCTGTACTTCCATGCCTGGAAGTTCTTCCTATCCAGCTTTTCACCAACATCTGTACTGGATTATCCGACATGTTTGCTCAATGTTCACCTTCCGCACTCTTCCAAATCTGTAACCGAGCCTTCCTCAGCTCAACCACACTTCAATGAGTGTTCCAGATACTCCAAAGTAACCACCAATCTTCAAATTTGATGTAGAAAATCAACTTGTACGCATCCAAAATGAACTGGCTCACGCAGTCCAAGATACCCTATTTTGATGCGCTTTCCAAGGCTCCAAATCACAATGTAGTGGTGCAATCATGGACAACTTGCATTGACACCTAAACAACCTCAATGTAGAGTATCAACACCATCTGACATGTGTACATATCAATTTTTGAAAACCCCTTTCTCTGTTTTGGGAAAAACCAGAAAAACCAGAAACACCAGTAGTAAAATGGCTCTAATTTCTTCAATATTTATCCAAATTGAGCAACCAGGAATTCATTAGCTTAGAAATAGTGTCCATCAACTCCATGTAAGAGAAATTTGTGCAATTGTTTAAGACCAAAGATTAATTGCTCAAATAAAATTACCCTGTTTCTCTGCAACCAATGGACAGGCTTTTTAATCAGCTCATTCCCAGCTCAATTAGGCATAATTGATCAAACCAACCATGTAGCCCTCTTCTCCAATGTTTGTAGCAACCAATTGCTAAAGAAATTGTGAAATATGTCAAGCAACCAAGTAGTAATTGATCTCCTCGCTTCAAAATGAGTAATTTTTTGCCATGTTTCTCTGTTGGAGCTGCGTCGCCTGCTGTAAGGGCCTTTGGGAGTGATTGAAATGTTAATTGGTGAGGTATTCAAGTCCCCAACACACTTGGGTATGTGTGCAACCAGTCAATGCTTGGATTTTTGCCAAAAACACGCTCCAAATGCATCAAATCTTCACCTCCTTTTCTCTGTTTTGTGAGAGCTCAAAAACCAGAATTTTTCACACATTTAAATGCATTCAAATTGCTCCAAAATCACAGTAGGGCTTGCATAGGAGTTGCCAATACATCTCTCCTTGTCAAATACATATGGCTTTTGCCAAATTTGCATGTATTTCCGCCATACATCAATGCTTTCAAGCTTTAATGGAAAGCTTCCAAAAACCAAAAATTTGCTTTGCTTTGAGTTGCTCTAAATTGCTTTGTTTTTGCCTATATCACCTGCAATCCGCTCAAGGATGTTTAGAAGACCTTACCCGGTAGGCCAAGCTTTCAGATCTGATAAGAATTGGTGTGCTCCAAGCTTCACAGCTTCAATGGCAAGCTTCACAGCTTCTCTTCACAGCTTCTTCTCCCTCTTCTCTCACTCACTCATAAACCCTAATAAATAGCACAAGGCTCTGATACCATGTTAAAAGAACGGTAGAGGGGGAGGAGACACACACACACAGGAGCAAAACCTAATGTATATTGCAAACCCTAACCATAGAGGGAAACCATCTCCCTTCTCACCCAAAGCATAATGCAATAATCCATAATACACACAACACTATGAGTTGTGTCCACACACATCTAACCCTAGCTAATGTCTACACACTATGACCAGCTGGACACGCGGTCATTTATGTCTCACACATGTTTCTACCTAACATGCCAGCACATAGCATAGCTGGCTCACACTGACATCGAGCTTGAATCTCAACAGGAACAACACCAACAGCTCTCCCCTCCAAACGAGCCCTGCACAACTCATATTATTCAAAGACCTATCCCCACTCAAGGATTCACAACTAGCGGAGATACACACAAAGGAAGCTGGAGAACAAACACAGAAAGATCATACCTTGGAAGGACCAGCATACGAGGAGGCATTGCATAACAAGAATTAGAGAAGCCAGCAGAATCTAGTAAGAGGCCACACTCCCCAGAGACGTCCATGCCAAGCAAACAAAGAAAATTGGATCAAGAAGAGCCACTGCCGCATCTTGGTTCTTTCAAGGAGGTGGATTCTCAACAATTCCTCCAGGATACCTTGGAAGGCCTCAACACACTCCTCAATGATCCCCTTACAAAAATAAGTGCGGCCACTAGTACCAATTAGGAACATGAACAGAAGGTATGGCATTGCCATTTGTTGACAACACACATGCTGCACGACAGGAACGCCAGCCTATGGAAGCAACTAGAAGAGGCCAATGCCCAAACACAAAGTGTGAAAGATACCTTGGCGGAAGCAGAGGAAACTCATAAAAAAGTAATCATAAAGAGTTTACAGGCTGCAGAAGAACATGAAACAAGATACAGCGCATTAGAGAGCAATAACTTGGTTTTGAGTCAAACCATGGTACAAAAAATAAATGAGAATACTGACTTGAATGCAAGGCTGGAGCAAGCAAAGGAGCAGATACAAAAGGAGATAGCTCACACACAAAGCCTAACAACTAGGCATGCCAAGGAAATGCAGGAGTACCAGGAGAGCGCAAAGCATACTGAGGATATGCTTCGACAACAAATAGAGCTCCTCACAACCAACCTCAAAGAAGAACAAGAAAGAGTACAAGGACTCCAACAAGAATGAGAGCAGGTTAACAAAGCACATGCAAAAAAACTAAAGGCTCTCAACAATGAAATAATCATCACTAACCAAACAGCGGCGCAAAGAAGCCAAGAAACAATATCACAAATAGAAAACTAATTACAAGATGCACAAAGATTGGCAACACAACAGGTATTTCAAATTACTGAAGCCAATCAAAGAGAAGCTACTACTACACAGAAGAGCACAAGAAGTGGCAACAAGAAGATTTGAAGCACTAGATGTTGAACGGATGATCAGAGACACATCCATTTCTACAGAGCTCAGCAACGGTGATATCTACATGCAAGAACTGGCCTGCCAACTAGCCACACAGGAAAGGAGTCAAAGGTCAGAGCCCACAGATGACTTACGTACCCTCCTTGAGTGTGCCTCCTCGGAATTGGGACAATTTCCAGTAACTCCTCGGGCCCCTTCTCAAACTCTTACCTTGTTTTTGTCTACACACTAACACTCTCATTACTTCAATATGACATTAACTTAGCTGAAGATATAGGTTTAGGAGAATTAACCCTTATTAAACAAAATACCAAGCAAGATTCTGACCCAACCATCATTATGGTCATTTTGAGAGGGGATCTGATATATTAACTAACCCACAAGATATCTTTTGTTATCCTTTGCATCCAATAGTCAACCTCCGCCGTAGTTGGTGTCGTGTCTTACAAAATTCAAATTTCTGGACAACAGGGTCGATAAACTCGACCTATCTGTTACAGATAACATACCAGCAACACCAGCCAACTACAAGGTTGTGGCTAATACTTACTAATGGGTAATCAATCATGAGTGGTTAGAAGTATATAATACCCACCAACATTTAAATCTTTGTGGGTCTACCTTATATCACCCAGTGGGCATCCTTAAGCTATATACTAATATCCATAAGCATTTAGAAGCTATGCTTACCAACGTAAGCAATAATTTTGATGCAACTCACATAAATTACCCAGATGTGGATAACGAAGAAATCCCTAAAATACAAACCTTTTTCCAAGCTCATAAACCTAGCCACCCACCCCCTGGTTCAGGTCATAGTGAGGATGAGGGTCCATCTTCTTTTTTCAAAAACACCTACCCTGTGTATACTAATATCGCTAGTAGGCTTCTTGATCCCTATCCAAGCACGCCTCCTACTACTTCTTCACAAGCTAGATGCATCTACTCTTCCTTCTCCCCCACCAGAATTATAATTTCCCACTAACAATCTCGCCCCCGAGGAAATATTGGCACCTGTTCCATCTCCACCAAGGCAACCTCAGGAGGTATGTAATGTGCCTCCAATTGATAATGTTACACCTTACACTGACAATAATGTTTTGGATTCCATGACAATTGTAGAACATGAAGAGCTCATACAACAAGGCAATCCACTGTTTTTAAAGCCAGAGCTTATGTTTAATGCCCTCATGCAGATTACCCCATTCGATCCTACAAGCAGGATTCTCCCAGAGCATATTCAGCAGTCACCCCCACACGGCAACATTATGTGTCGTACCCTCTCTCCGAGCCACTCATCCAGAATGAGAGGAATTACTGCCATTGACTGGAGAGGGAACATTATGGTCCAATGTAGCAAAACACATGAAGCTAGCAAACCCCCATCTCTCAGACTTGTTGGAAATTTGCCTGGTCACTTTCATGATCGGTTATTCTTATAGAAGATGAAGGAGGAAACATCGAGTGAGGTGGATACACCACCATCCACACAAATGAAGAGGCACCACAACTGTAGGATTTTGGAGTGCAACCTTCATGGAGAAAGGAATTTTTAACAGTCAGTAGCATTTACATGAATGTGTCGCCAACATTACGAGTGGATCCACTCTACATGCCTATTATCAAGAGGAGGTGCACACCGCTAGAGTTTCAAGCTACAAAAGAGAGGGATTCTCATATCTGCTATAATTTTCCAATATTTATCCCAGCAACATTTGCCAGTATTCAGGCACAAAGACAACAACTACTCAATTGGATCAGAACTTGGCGAAAAATACGAGACCCTACAATTGTAGCCAATGTCAGGCTCATGAAGCTATTAGTGGTTCTGATAGACCAACCTAGAGAACCTTATGATGGCTACGAGGCTCAGCATCTACAATTCAACATGAACCAAGGGCCATCAGACAGAGGTATAATGCTATATAACCATCGTCTAAGATGTCTTCCAGGTTATATGCACATTACATTTGACCGGGTTCTGGAAGTCCCATTCGGCATTCTGGCGCACACTCAAGAAACTTTAGTCTCGCCGCCGCAATTTCTATCACCATGAATTCGGTGACCAAGTCTTCAGACCTCGATAACAGGTTCTGAGGACAGAACCTACTTCAGGAAAGGGGGAATGTTAATCCCATTTGGATTAACACCATGATCCTCAATTGAGGACATTAATAAGTGTCATGTAAAGGCACTATAAAAGTTGTACATTATGAGACATTGGCCACCCAAGGCCTAGTTAGTAAGTTTTGGGCACCCAAGTGTGAATAAGGGCCAATTATATCTAAGGTATTTTCTCATAATGAAAGGACACAATCCCCTTTATGCTATGGAGAGCTCTTCCCTCATACTTGTGAGCGAGTGAGGAGTGAGAGCATTCTAGCATTGTGCCTCTTTCATGCTTGTGTGTTTATGCTTGTATGAGAGAGTGAGAGAGAGTGTGATTGGCCTATGTGATGGTGTGAGCAACTCCACGGTGACACTGTGGAGGTGGAGCTTGGAGTTTGGAGCATACATGCGAGCTTGGAGGCTTCAAGAGACATGAGCTCAAAGCATTGGTAAGTACCCCATGACGTTTGTCTTTCATTGCTCATCCATTAGGTGAATGTGTAGAGTTCCCTCTTGGAGGTGTGGTTAAGCATAACACCTCTCAGAAGACAAAGACATGCCAAAGGTCAAGACTCTAAGGCCAAACAAGAGGCCATAGAAAAGCCTCTGCATGTCTATGATGATTCCTAACATGAGGAAGAAAGAACACCAGGAGTGGGCGAGGAAGTGCGGCTTTGAAAAGCTGCTTGATTGCTAGGGGGAGGATCTTCAAGACCCCAAGGATAGGGGCAAGCTTATCAATCAGTTTCTTGAAACAAAAAATGTACATGTGGAGGAGAAAGAACCCATAAAGATCTTGGAGCTCGCAGTGCACCACACACTAGGGTTGCCGATGAGGACGGAGCGCTAGACACGAGCATTAAGCCCAGAGTGGAGGAGGAGATTCCGAAGACGGGCAACATGCACCTGGTAAAGGATGTGGCAGATAAGACCCGAGGAGAGCAGTTCATCTTCTTCTTACAGAATGTAATGTTCATGGGGAAGCCAGAAGATATGTCAAACAAAAACTACAAGCTTAGAAGTGGGAGAAAAGATCAACTAGGCTGATATCTACAAGGAGAATTTGGCAAAGAGTGCAGCCACATGGGCCAAGGAAAAATAGCCACAACGGTGGTGCATGCACACCTAAGGGCCATTGCACAGACCGCCAGGTCCGTAGACCTCAGGTTGTTCAGAGAATTCTATGCAGAACGAACACACTGCAAAGGTGGAGGATTCTCGAAGCCCACCAGAGTGACCTTTAGTTCCTTTGAAGATGATGTGGATGATGAAGAGGAGTGGTAGAAAAGTCCCCAGAAGGCCAACAAGAAGAAAAAGCTCAGAGTAGAGACAAAGAGTTGTTGCCTGCTCGGACAAGGTAAATAAGCTGAAAGCAGAAGAAGAAAGAAAAAGACAACTGGAAGAGAGACAGAAGCAGGAAGCCACCGCAGAAGTAGATAAGAAGAAAAATTTGGTAGAAGAGAAAAGGAAAAAGAAGGAAGAAGAAAAGAGAAGGAAGGAGGAGGAAGAGAGAAAGAGGAAAGAAGGGGAACAACAGAAAAAGAGAGAAGAAGAAATTCAAAAGGGGAAGCTGTCCACAGGGGCGGAGCTATCCATACCATCAAAACTTCAGCCTTCGGTGGGCAGCTTTGGCAAATAAGATACAGGAAGGACCAAGCTACTCGGAGAACTGGAGGCACAACTCTCCACCCAGCAGCTGCACATGAACTAAGGGTTAATGACCATGGCCCAAAACATTCTCTCTCATGCCCTCGCTTCCGTGGAGGAATATGAGTCAAAGGCCCAGAGCACCATATTAGGAGACATTTGGACATCTTTTCGGCCTTATAAAGGATTCCTAGTTTTTAGGGATTAAGGCTAATTTTTTGCTTTCTTAAAACACAAGGTCTTATAAAGGATTCCTAGTTTTTAGGGATTAAGGCTAATTTTTTGCTTTCTTAAAACACAAGGTCAATCAAGAGGCCTACTTGTAGCCTATTATTTGAGCTTTCTAGCCCATAAATCCCCTACAAAAATAGGGTCTAATGTTGTCATTCTCTCTCCTCTTCTCTTTCTAGAAAGCTTGTAACTAAAGGGGGGGCAAAATGGACAAATTTTTCTCCCATTTTGCAAGTTTTATACTTTGAAACTGACCCCATACCCATATATATGTAAAACATTCAATTTTTAACCTTGATTTTTCCCTAAGACCCACTCTATCTCATCATTGAATGCCTCCACCTTTTTTTACCTTCATTTAATGCCTCCATTTCCCCCCACCAAATCAACCAAATCAGTGTGGAAAGTCAAGATCTCTTGTCACTTTCCACATCATCAATCTTGCAGCTAGGGGGGTTGATTGGCAGGCCAAAAATAGTGAAAAAAAATCTCTCATTTTTGAACTTTTTGCTTTAAAAGATATCCCAAACCCATATTTATGTCAAAAAATCATTTTTCAACCTCTTTGTCCCCCCAAAATTGAACCAACTCTCTCTCTCTCTCGAGCTTGGCCCCTGCATAGCCTCACTCTATCCCTCTCTCTACAATCCTCTCATCTACTCTCAACTCTTCCTTTCTCTCTCTATTATGAGCTAATGGCCTGCAAACTCTCTCTCTCTCTCTCTCTCTCTCTCTCTCTCTCTCTCTCTCCTGTGACTGCATCATCGCTCTCTCTAATCTCAACTCCTTGGAATCTCTCTCTCTCTCTCTCTCTCTCTCTCTCTCTCTCTCTCTCTCTCTCTCTCTCTCTCTCTCTCTCTCTCTCTCTCTCTGCTGTGACTGCTCTCTAATCTCAACTCCTTGGAATATCTCTCTCCATTTTGATCTTGGCCTACATGGCCTCACTCCATCTACTCTCAACTCTCCCTTTCTCTCTCTACTGTGAGCTAATGGCCTGCAAACACACACACTCTCTCTCTCTCTCTCATAACTACCATTAGGGAGAAAATGGACTATAAAATGGACCCTTTACCATTAAAAAAATTAGCGCTAATCAAGATATCCACCAATGGGAAGGGGGGGAGTGCACATTCTATCCACTAGCTTTAGCTATAAAATATAGGGTAGTTATTACATTTCTTAGCCTTGTCCCCCTATCTTCCACTTCTCTCTAGAGGTCACACCAAAGTTCAAGAAGGCAAGGATCAAATCTCCTTTTTGAAATGACATGGGCCAACATTTTTAAATAAAAAAGTGTAGCTCGGCCAAAAAAAAACCCTAAAATTTTCAAATTTGGGTTTTTCCTCCAAAAAGGAGAGGAAATCCCTTGCAACTATAAGTATGTGGTTGTAATTTTTTTTTGGAAATGTCTTGTTTTTTTTTACTAATTATATTGAAGAACAACCTTTGAGAAGCCTCACTAGTGTGTTTAGTGCTTTTCAAGTACAATAGGTGAGCTTATGTTTCCAGGTGAGAATCATAGAGCCTTCTTCAACAAAAATATATTCTTTTACACACACTCTTACAAAGTCCCTTCTCGGCCTACAGAATATGGTAGCCTTCAAAAGATCCCTATGGACTCTTTACATAGTGTAGAGTGGCCAATTCCGGATAGATGGAGTGTTAATGCTTTCAAAAACAAGATGTATTCTGACATATACTCCTCCTTAAAATTCTCTAAGGCCTCTAAGTCTGTGGGGCTTGGATGGTTTGCCCTAATCCATCTATTTGTATTTATGTTCTCTAAGCTTTCTCCACAACACACCCCAACAATGTTCATTTGCAAGAAATTGCAAATTGAACAAATTAACAATGTCTTGGGAATTGGATGGAATATTGTGGAGGGGTTTCAAAAAGGGGACATCTACTCATGTAAAGTGGTGCCTTCAAGTGTGACCTTTTGATACTTGAAGACTTGTCAGAGCTTATCCATTCGATTTTTCTATGAACGATGGATGAAGAAGAATGGGGAGTGGGTTCCCTTTCAATCAAGTGAGGGTGTGGATACACCCATAGATTTATCTGTGACTCTTCCTGATAGTTCAATTGAGGTGGTGAATGCAAGCAATGAATGGAGCTTAGGAGATGTTCGAGAGCATTTGCTCCTTCTGGGATTTCAAGATGTCTAAGAAGTAAGCATCAAGATTGACAAAAGGTGAGATTTGATATTTGTAAATTTGTGTTGCTTTGTGTTTTTTGAATATGTTGTTTTATTTATTACACTTGAATTTCCTTGTTTAGATTGGAAGACGTTTGGAGAAGAGCTTAAAGGTTTGCAAAGACTGGAGTAACGATGGATGCAAATTTCAACTTCAGAATTAGTGTCGCAAGTCATCGAGGGACTATTTGTCTTTTTTTTTTTAATTGAGATGGTTTTGTATCAAACCTAATACAAAATGATGGTTCCTTGTGAATGACCACTTGTGTTATGTCTTGTCGATTTAATTTATATTTTTATATAAATTTGGGATTATTTACTGGTCACTTATGTTATATTTTCATATAAATCTGGGGTTATTTACTGGTCACTTATGTTATAGTCTAAAATGCCCAATGTTTAATTTTGAGGTCTATAAATATAGGACCTCTCTCATTTTCTAACACTTTGCTTTGAAGTTCCTCTCTCTTTCACCACTCATCTCTCCATTTCTAGCATTCGTCACTCCCTTCCAGCATGGACCCAAACATGGCATACGAGAGATTTCTCGAGTTCTTAAAGAGGACCGAGTGGCCTGACAAAGAGGAACTTTTCTTCATCTTCTCTCATGAGATTAACTTTGGAACAACCATCCTCTTGGCAAAAGAGGACTACAAAGGTACTCTTGACTACATGGAGGAGTACATGAGGCCCTCGACTGTCAAGCTACCACACAGGAGGATAGTGATTGGGTGCCATGCGATCTCCTATGACGATATATCAACAAGAATGACACGAATGCCCTCAGGAGGTTGCAAAAATTCCAAGATATTCTGCTCCTTGATGGTCACTACAAGCAGATCACCAAGGAGGAGATGCTTGCACTTCAAAGGGGGAAGATTGGCCTTGATTTCCTCTCTTGGGTTGCCACCTTCATATACCTTTGTGGTGAGCAAGACTCTGATGAAGAGGTAGAGGTGGAGGATGTCTCAATTGGAGGCATGGTACAAGGCAAGGAGGAGGATCCTAAACTTGAGGTCCTCAACCAGCTTGTTGAGGCCGTGGTGGCCAAAGATCTCCTCCTCCAAACTGAGGCACCTCAATCTGGTGAAGCATCCTCGTCAAAGGCATTGGTGCCATACTCTATAGAGACGAGTGCCTCAGCCACAACAGAGGGTGGAGAAGAGGTGGGGGAGGGTCCTATACAGGGTACCCTAGATGTACCAGATGTGGGCAAGGGAAAGGAGGCTACACATGAGATGCCAGAGCTTGAGCTTAGTAAGCTCAGCTCTGTGGTGATTGAAGGGGAGGAATTCCTCTTTTTACATGACCTAGAAAAGGTCTACAAGCTCAACCAAGTTGAGTTCCTCTCCTTGTTAGCTGTGAATGATGAATTTTCCATCGACAAAACAAGGGCTTGGAGGCTTTGCAACAAGGGCTTGTTCTGGTGCAGGGTCGTGTGCATGAGTCGGTGATGATCATGAAATTAGCAATTACAGAGGCTAATCAAAGCCTTATGACTGAGGAGTTTAGAAAAACTCAGGAACAATTGCCACCAAACCAGAGAGTCTGAGGACGCTACATTAGTGCATTGGAGGAACACAAGTCCTCCATTGACATTTGCAAGCCTGGGGTGGTTAGCTCTGATTTCAAATACACGGTAAGATAAATTATGTACAAATCTAATAAATATAATTGATAATACTACTAGAATTCCACTAATCCACTTTCTTGTGTGCACCATATAGTCTCTATATAGATGCTTGGGCTCAACGTAAAGGTGGCACATGCGAGGGTTTTGAAATTGCGTTGGCCCATTACATGGGTCGTATTACACCTCAACACCTTGTTGTGGTGCACAATGCATTCAGCCCCATGGCAAGCTTCTACATGTTAGCCCTCAAAGTACTTAGCAATGTCCTATGCTTGTCAAACGATTCCAAGAAACACTGACAAGATAGTGCTCACATCAACAAGACGCTACCTTCCAAGGGGGTTACGCTTCTAAAGTGCTCGCACACACTGCATTTGCGACGACGGAGAGTATTGGTGAGAAGGACCCAAATTGTGTCGTCAATGCCATATTGTCAGGGACCCTTCCACTTAGCAAAGGAGGCTCAAGACTGTAGCTAGGCATCTCAAGAACATTATGAGTTAGCTTGAAAATTTATCGTAGATACTGTGTTCGACAATCAATGTAAATCCTTTTTATTAATACAAGTGGGTTTTTTTGTACATAATTCTACATAAAGTTTGAATAATGTAAGTTTTCATGATATGAGAGAGAGAGAGAGAGAGAGAGAGAGAGAGACATTGTGGATAACATTGGATTGCATGCATGTTTAGTTTGTGGTATCAGTAATGATTAATTTGGGCCAACTTCCCATGATGTCCCCCCCTGTCCTCTCTGACCACAATGAGTGGGCCTATGTGTATGTGAATGTGACTACTTGTAAATGCTTGTACATGACAATTGGAGGCCACCAAATACAAAAATAGCCCCAACCTGAACAGGGCGACTTTTGCCCAGATAGGCTTGCTATCTGGGTAAAAGTCACCCTGTTTAGGTTAGGGCTCTATTTGCATTTTTTAGCCTTCAATTGTCATGTATAAGCATCTATATAGACCTTATTATAAATTAGGTATTTAAAATTAAAGATATATACTGCCTTACAAAGTAGTATTAAGATCATAAAAGATGTGCCTTCACACTGATCCTGATATCACCTAGTTATCATACATTGCAAGTTTTGCTATCACCAAGCAATTTACAACTAAATAATATTAAAACAAAAAAATATTAGTACATATGGTTGAGAGGAAGGTTTACAAAGGCAAAAAGACCCCCACCAACCTGAATAGGGTGACTTTTGCCCAGATAAGCTTCCTGTCTGGGCAAAAATCACCCTATTTAGGTTGGGATTTTTTTTTACTTTTTTAAGCCTTCAAACTATACATACTAACAAGTGAAATATACAAATCACCCTTGTAAATGAAATATACAAATTAAATACATTTAAATTTTTTTGATACAGATACACATGCAATCAAGGCCTTGATGGACAACTTGAGAAGCACTAAAAAGAGAATATATTAATTGAAGTTATGTACATCATAAGGAAAAATATTCAGATACACATGCATCAAGGCCTTGATGGACAACTTGAGAAGCACTAAAAAGAGAATATATTAATAAGTGAAGTTATGTACATCATAAGGAAAAATATTCAGAGACTATCACGTCGAAAGGTGTGCCAACTTCATGTCTTTACACATGATTGTGACCTGCTTTGCATGGATTGCACACAGGTTGGAATCTTCAAACATGGTTACCAAAAATGTCTCCGTTGCTTCTTGAATTGCAGCCAAGGCAAGGCTTTGCATCCTCTTGTCTCTCGGCCCCCTAAATCCTATAGTATCTCTTTGACAAGACGTGCAAAAGGAGCTCTCGGAATGAGGAGGTCGGCACTCTTCTCGAAACTCCAAATCTCCTTTAGAGCTGCCATGCCATTGCGTTGTTTCTTGCGGGTGGTCGAGGAGGAGGGTTTCTTGCGGGTGGTTGAGGAGGAGGGTTTCTTGCGGGTGGTTGAGGAGGACGTGCATGAGCACTCCAAGATCGTGTACGTTTACGCCGAGAGGATGATAGAGCTCCTTTGACTGTGCTACTACTTCTGTTGTTGCCTGTTGCCACCTCTTCTTGTGTTGGCAAAACGGGCCCATGCCTCGGTATGCAAGCTCTTCCCCCCAGTTGTGGAACGTATTGGGGGGATAGGAGTATCAGCCCAGGGCACTCCATCAGGGTCAACATCACTCCCTGTCTCTCGATCCAGGTCAATGGTGGTGGCCGAGGGTTAGTGGTGTCCGAATGAGGGGGAGAGGGAGGTGGAGGTGGAGGTGGAGGTGGAGGACGATGAGGTGATGGTGGATGCTCTTTGAATCACCACCTAGATGCCAATCCACATGAAAGGATCCCACACCATCCACTTCAAACTCCTCCCCATTCATCTGTTGTTTAATGACTTCTAGAATTTGAGGGCATCATTGAAGCATCCCCAATTCAACACCTCAGTGTTCTCCTTTGGAACCTCAAAGGCTCCAAGCCACCAAGTATCCTCTTAGATTGAACATTGAAAGAAGGGATTTTATCCTTGTCCTTTGCATATGCCATTGCTTCATTCATATGGGTGACTCCCATTTGCTCCAATCTTTTCCCTTTTACTAGTTGAGCCTCATCCAACTTCAGTATAAGCGATAGGAGGCCTCTATGCGCGCCAAATTGCATGTCTCTTCTCCCCTTCTTTTGGTCGTTTCTGCCTTGCCAGGTGTCCGATTTAAGTGATTCAAATTTCTTTTGGGGGTTTTTGGCCACTCTGGACGCAATGGTGATGTCAAAAGCACCAAATTCTACACCAAACTGCCAGTAAGTGTAGACTGTTAGGAGAGTAGCATCAAATTTTTGAAAAAGGTATTATATGATGACGTGTCTTTTGCAAAGCTAAAAAGTTGAGAGCGACTTGTATCTAGTGCACATATTTCAATACCTTGTCAGATCCATTTTTTTATAACTTGTGACAGTTTCTTGTCAAGTACACATTGAATGAGGGTATCTTTTAAAAAAAATTCTACAGAGAGAGAATACAAGTTTGTGAATTTTTTACAAGGCCTTAGAAATGACCTCCAAAATTTCCTAATGGTTGGTACAAATTGTATGATAAGAAAACCTTCCAAGGACATGGGTAGATATCTCTGTGTACGAGTCTTTATGAAAGTAATGATTGATTCATACTATATTAGGTATACCTACCTCTAGATTTACATCTCCAAGCTTATATCTAAAGGTTCATGTATCCAAACTCACAACTCATGTCTGCAAGCTCACATGTCTAGATTCGCATCTTTTCGCGTGAAACTGGGAGCTCGTCTCCTACCCGAGAGCTGATTTAGCCTGGTTTTTTATAGTTTTTTTTATTTTTTAGACTTGATGAGATATGATTAATGATCTTAATCTTAATTATAGTTGTGATACAACTAATTAAATATTTTTTGATGGTTTAGAATGCTTTTACCAATTCCAAGAATATATAAACAAATTATAAAAAAATATGAAATGCATGAATAAAAATTAATTGGACTCCACTCCTAATCACAATTAATAAGCTAATTCTTAGATCAAAATAATAAAATCTAAGCCTCTGTTGAGATATCGAGCTCATCTAGTGAGGCGGTGTGGACACTCACTTACACCACTGGCATGGTTGGTGAGATCATGGGTGATATGCGGCCAGTGGGATGACAGGCTGTGTGACGGCCATTCTAGAGACTGGCATAGTTATAGCGCCAGCTCATTTAGTTGGGTTCACATTCTAGAGACTGGCATAGTTATAGCGCCAGCTCATTTAGTTGGGTTCACATTATAGAAAATCCTAGTATGTATTTGGTTGAGTACCTTTTCATATTGTGTGTACTCTTATCTTTGTATATGGTGTGTTGAGTGTTGAGTGTGCAGAAGAAGAAGATTTTCAGCTTCTCACCTTGTGTGTTCTCTTTTAGGGTTTTGTGAGTGTGTGTGTGCTTGCAAGAGCTCAAGCTCTCTTCTCCCCTGCATCTTTTCATGGTATCAGAGCATGGTTCATGCTAAGGGCTAAGCTGCAAGCAAGAGAAGCACAGGAAGCGGTACGAGGGTAAGAGCTTCATCTACTCTTCCCTATTTGTGTTGGTGGCGACTACACCCTTGTCGGGAGCTCTATGGGAGGCACCGGCAAACGATCTCTGATTGAGGATCTTTCTTTGCGGGAGTAAATCTATAGGGCAACTATATTGTCCTATTGGACCATAATTTTCTGGGCCGAAAACGCATTTCGACGCATTAGGACCTCCGTTTTTCAGATAGCAAACGATTTTGAGCACTTTGGGTGAGTCATCAATTCTATGCAGAACTCTGTTTTAAGAACTGCAGGAAGACAGATTGGTTGTGCAGACATTGTGTGTGCTGCAAGGAGGTCAACAGTTACCATTGGGTGTATGTATGCACATTGAGGTCACTGGTTGTGATATTTGGGTGTAGTACAGTACCGCTCTGCAGAAAACACAACAGTTTGTGCAAGACAAACCAGAGTGCTGTTTCTGGTAAATTTGTGTGTCTGGCAAGATGTCAAATGATGGCATAAACCAGATTGTTGCTGAGAAGCTTGACAAGAATAACTTCCATGCTTGGAGGTTCAGGTTGACAAATTTCCTGATGGGAAAGGGTTACTGGGACTACATAGAAGGTGAGCATGAAGAGGCACCGCAGATACCGGAGATCAATCCGACTGCTGCACATGTGAAAGAGTTCAAGGATTGGAACCAAGGAGCCAAAAAAGTTATGTATTGGCTCTCTACTACTATCAGTATACAGGACACCATGATTGGGTACATACAGGATGCTAAGTCCCCCAAGGAGGCGTGGGACACCTTGGTAAAACTCTATGAAACGAATACCAAGGCACGAAAGATACAGTTGAAGAATGAACTTCATATTGTGGAGAAAAAGAATATGTCTGTGAATGACTATGCATTGAAGATCAAGGGTATTGTGGAATCCCTTGCATCTATTGGCGTTTCAGTAGATGATGATGATAAGGTGGAAGTCTGTCTACGTGGTCTCGGGCCACAATAAAGGCATTCAAAACATCTATTTAGACTCGGAAAAACATTCCCAAATTCACAGATTTGGTGTCTATGTTGATTATAGAAGAGAAGAGCTTGGGTGAAGACCAACAGTCTTCACAAAACAAAAACAGTTCAGAGTAACGGGCCTTCTACACAAGTTCAGGAAGAGGACGAGGTAGAGGAGGCCGTGGACGCGGCCAAGGAGGTGGTCGAACAAGTAATCAGAATTATTGCCAGCACAGCAGCAACAACAACAGTCCCAGAATTCACAACAACAACAACACGCAGGTGGAAGAGGCCAATTCAGAGGCAGGGGGAGTGAAAGAGGCCGTGAAAATTGGCAAAGAAAGTATAATGATACACGTGGATGCCTTTATTGTGGTAATCCTGGACATGTGCAAGCAGATTGTTATAAGAAGCAAGCTGACATGCAAAATGAAAAATTACAGCAAAATAACTATGCATCCTCGAGCAGAAACAATGAGGATAATGAAAGGTTGTTTGTTATGCAGCATGTCGTGAATGCCATGTCTGAAAATGTTGAAGCAACACATAAAGATGATGTATGGTACGTTGATTCAGGTGCTTCGAACCACATGACAAGTCATGGGGAGTGGTTCAAGGAGATGAAAAATCTTAAAAGACCAGGTTTTGTGGAAACAGGGGATGACACTGCTCATCCAATTGCCCATGTTGGAGATGTGCCATTGTCTATGCAGGATGGCAAAGTGAAGTACCTTGTAGATGTACTTCATGTTCCGAACATAACAAAGAATTTGATTTCAGTTGGCCAGATGATTGAGCAGGGTTTGTAGGTTCGGTTTAATGCTGATGGTTGTTATGTTGAAGACTTTAAAGACAAGTGCAGGTTGGTTGCAAAAGGCAACAGAGTGGGCCAAATGTTTACATTGAATGTAAACATGCCTGAAGAAGTGAGTGTTGTGATGTTTGAAAATGGTTCAGGAATTGTTGCAGACACAGACATTTGGTATAAAAGAATTGGACATGTGAATGTGCAGAGAATGAAGTCTATGCAGACTGAAGAAATTGTGACAGGGCTGCCAAAGTTTAAAGTTGAAGGTATGCAGAAAATATGTGAAGCATGCCAATTTGGAAAGCAAACAAAGCATGTATTTCCACGTGACAAAAATGTGAGCAGAAATGCACTAGATGTTGTGCATTCAGATGTATGGGGTCCTACAAAGACCATGTCTATGGAAGGCTGCAGGTATTATGTGACATTTATTGATGACCACACAAGGAAAGGGTGGGTATACTTCATGAAGGAGAAGAGTGAGGTGTTCACTCATTTTCAGAATTTCAGAGTTATGGTTGAAAAGCAAACAAGGAAATAGGTAAAGTTTCTAAGGTCAGATGGAGGAGGAGAGTACTTCTCCAATGAGTTCTCTGAATTTTTGAAGAAGAATGGTATTTGGAGATAGTTTACATGCAGATACACTCCGCAACAAAATGGAGTTGCTGAGTGAAAAAACAGGCACATTAGTGAGATTGCGCGAGCATTGTTGGGAGAGAAGAATATGCCGCATAGCTATTGGACTGAGGTTGTTTCTACAACAGTTTACATCATGAACGGGACTCCAACTGCAGCCATACATGATGTAACTCCAGAGGAGAGGTTTACTGGCAGAAAACCTGATTTGTCTCATCTGAAAGTCTTTGGATGCATTGCATATGTGCATGTGCTAGATGAGCTGAGAACTAAGCTGGATCCAAAAGCTGAAAAATGTGTGTTTATTGGGTATTCCTTTGAGCAAAAGGGATACATGTATTATAACCCTGCTACACGTGAGTTGAGGGTAAGCAGGGATGTTGTTTTTTATGAGATGAGCAAGTGGTATACTGCTGAAAAAGAAGCTGTTGGGGCTGATGTGAGTGGAAATGTGGTTGCACAGAATGCAAGTCAGCAATCACAGTCTTTGAGTGGACCAGGAGAGTCCTCATCTAGTGGTTCAGTTGATAGACTATGGAGTGGCAGGCTGCGTCATAATTCCAATCCTGCAAATGTGATTAGTACATCACATAAAGGCAAAGAGAAAGTGGTTGAGCCCCTTAGTATGCCTGACATCTTTGCAAGGCGTTCTCATGTTGATGGGAGAGTCTAGTGGCTTAGAGATGAGCCTTGAGATGAGGATCTTGGGATACCAGCTATGCGAACACCTGGTGTAAAGAAGGCTATGGAAGCGAGATGAATGCAAAGCTACGAAGATCTGGGGGAGTGAAAAATCCTGTGCAGAGGTTTACCTATGATGGTTATGTGTGGCACATCACTATGCATACGTGGCAAAAGTTGTGCAGGTTGTAGATCCCACATGCATTGATGAGGCTGTTGGAAATGTGTGTTGGGAGAAAGCTATGGATGAGGAGATGGATGCACTATATGGAAATGAGACTTGGGATTTAGTACAATTTCCTGAAGGCAAGAAAGCCATTGGATGCAAGTGGGTGTATAAAGTAAAACATAACAGTGATGAAAGCATAAGCAGGTACAAGGCTAGATTGGTAGCCAAAGGATATGCGCAGACATATGGCATTGATTATGAGGAAACTTTCAGCCCAATTGCCAAGATGGCAATAGTGAGAGTTGTGATAGCAGTGGCTGCGTCAAAGCAATGGTCTTTACATCAGATGGATGTAAAGAATGCATTCTTGCATGGGGATTTGGAGGAAGAGGTGTATATATTGCAGCCACC
This sequence comes from Cibotium barometz, assembly GCF_041138505.1. NCBI lineage: Eukaryota > Viridiplantae > Streptophyta > Polypodiopsida > Cyatheales > Cibotiaceae > Cibotium > Cibotium barometz. The sequence continues at coordinate 59,765,225 of NC_141056.1, forward strand.
TAGTTATGAGGATGTGAGTCACCCCGAGCATGTTTGCAGGTTGAAGAAAGCCTTGTATGGCTTAAAACAAGCACCAAGAGCATGGTCTGACAAGATTTTTGAATATCTTGTCACTATTGGCTTTCATGTAGCCAATGCAGATTTCTCGCTGTATGTGAGACACAGTGATAGAGGGGTTGTGCTCGTTGTCATCTATGTAGATGACCTGATCATTACTACGGGGGACTATGATGCAGAGATCTTTGATGTAAAGATCTTACTTAGACAGAAGTTTAAGATGAAGGATCTCAGGGAGCTCAGATATTTCTTGGGCATTGAGGTGATTAGATCACCACATGGTATTGGATTACTGCAGAGACAGTATGGCTTGGACATGTTATCCAAGTATGGTATGAGAGGCTGTAAGCCTATCTCAGTGCCATTGGATCAGAATGGCAAGTTGAGTGCAGATTCAGGAGAGATTTTGGAGGATCCTACTATGTATAGGCGCATAGTAGGAAGCTTGATCTACATGACGATCACCAGGCCATATTTGAGCTATGCTGTTGGGTTGGTGAGTCAGCTTATGCAGGTTCCTCGGAAACCGCATTTGGATGCATTGAGACGCATACTGAGGTATGTGAGGTCTACTTTGCATTGTGGACTATTTTATGAAACTGGGACAGAGATATGGGTACACACATGCTGATTGGGCTGGTAGTATCTCAAATAGAAGATCTACTAGTGGCTTCATGTTTTCTTTGGGGAGTGATGCTGTGACTAGGAGCAGCAAGAAGCAGCTAGTGGCTTCATGTTTTCTTTAGGGAGTGCTGCTGTGACTTGGAGCAGCAAGAAGCAGCCTACGGTTGCTCTATCCAGTACAGAGGCCGAGTACAGAGGTGCTGCTATGGCAGCATGTGAGGTAGCTTGGTTGAGAAAGCTACTTGCAGATTTGGGTCTATCAGTGGATAGACAAGTCATTTTCTGTGACAACATTAGCAGTATACAGTTGGCCAGGAACCCAGTTTTTCATGCTCGCACGAAGCATATAGAGATCCACTACCATTTTGTCAAAGAGAAGGTTTTGGCAAGAGACGTTAACCTTGTTTATGTCAGCACACAAGATCAGGTCGCTGACATCTTCACCAAAGCATTGGATACAGAGAAGCTCCACAGATTCAGGGCTTCGCTTGGTATACATGAGATGGAGTTGAGAGCTCGAGGAGATATCGAGCTCATCTAGTGAGGCGATGGACACTGATGACCCGCCTGGGGGATAGGTCCCACACTTACAACACTGGCATGGTTGGTGAGATCATGGATGATATGCGACCAGTGGGATGACAGACTATGTAACAGCCACTCTAGAGACTGGCATAGTTATAGCGCCAGCTCATTTAGTTGGATTCACACTATAGAGAATCCTAGTATGTATTTGGTTGAGTACCTTTTCATATTGTGTGTACTCTTATCTTTGTATATGGTGTGTTGAGTGTTGAGTGAGTACCTTTTCATATTGTGTGTACTCTTATCTTTGTATATGGTGTGTTGAGTGTTGAGTGTGAAGAAGAAGAAGATTTTCAACCTCTCACCTTGTGTGTTCTCTTTTAGGGTTTTGTGAGTGTGTGTGCTTGCAAGAGCTTAAACTCTCTTCTCCCCTGCATCTTTTCAACCTCTTGGCCTCCAATTTCATGCAAATTACCAAAAATAGAATTTTATCCAACCAATAGATGAAATAGAATGCCCTAATGCAAAATAAACTTCAAATCAAAATCAAACACATCCAACCGTATGTTTTTCGAAGTGTGACCGCTTAATCAACACTAGGCAATATTGGATGATCCCAATAGCTTAGAGTGGAAGAAAAAATGGAGCCAAGTCCTAGTCTAGTCCTTGGCATCGATGCCAAATATATTCAAGTCAAGAGCTTACCTTAACAATGTTAAAGCATGTTGTTGGATCTTGCCTTTGAGCCACAATGCAACCTCCTATTATTGTGGGTGCAATAGCTCGCCCGTCACATCCTCAATAGAATGCTCCTTGCCAAAGGGATGAGGGAAGAGCTTTCAATGCCTAGATGGATGCAAGAACTCTGCTTTCTTTATTTACTTCAACACTTCACTACTTTTTTTGTTGGTGCAAGCACATGTTTTTTATTGTATGGAGTAACCTGTTATGCTATTTTGATGGCAAGCCCAAGTGATTCCTTGTTATAGGGCCTACAATGAGTTACAAACATCTCTACAGGGATGATGATAGTGTGAGTATGGGCACGAGAGTTGTATAGCTATGTGGATGCAAGGGATTAAACCTTTTAAGTACACCATTTCCACTGGTAAGCAATGGAACTTTTCCAAGCTGTTGGCAATGTTTGTATCAATTGATTCTTGGGAGGTTGTGGCAACATGCTGATGGCAAAGATATGGGGAAGTATGAAGCATTGCCCTCATCCAACAATCGAAGACCAATACCAAGACAATATGATGGCCAAAAACACACCAAGTTTGGTGATGTAGAAAATATGTACCCTAACATACCAGCTGCATGGCTCTGGCATAAGCATTACTGAAAGGAAGGAATCCTCCTGAGCAAGCCTGCTGATTGACCTCTAAGGACTCTGATCCAGAAAAGATATACTCCAAGTATGCTTAAGCAAGATGACCATGCAATGTCATAGTGCCTTGACCTTGATAAATCAGCATCAATCAATGCTGAGGCATTTTAGACATGTCAATCTGTAGAAAAAACTGAAGAAGTCCTCCTGAAGATTTATCTAGTTTCTGAATCGGTACACAGCTTTAAATGCTGCCTCCACCACTAGCTATCAGCTGTAAGCAACTGATATGAGCTGACAGTATGTTGTTTAAAAATATCATACAATGGACCATGCTTGGCAGTTGTGGCACGACATGCCCGACAGCAAATGTCAGCTCCATTGTTCCATGTGCATTGTCTGTATAAGCTATGTTTTCTGAAGTTTTTGGTCTTTAAAATTAAATATGAGTTTCACAATAGATGTTCCCCACACATCCTAATTACACTCAAATTGTAGCATAGGGTTCTATTCCTTACAATGCCCACTGCCCTGGTTGCATACAGGTTTTTATTCTTTTTCACTCTATCAGATCCTTCTGTAGTCTGCCATATAGATCCACGAGGGTGGTGAGAACAAGGTGCCGCATGGGGAGCTCTAGCGGTGTTCGAACTCTAGAGCCCCCTCACCGAGTAAATGCTTCAACCGCTAGGCTACACTGCCATTGGCTATACAGGTTCCCTCTTCCAGCTTCCCAACAATGACTTCGCAAATATTGTGCATGCCCCATAACGAGTGAATATTTCTGCTCTTGTGTAACCAATATAATCAGAAGATACATGTAAGGATGTTGACGAATGTGTACATAACATGCTAGGCTCTCGATGCACCCTTTGAAAGTAGATAATCCTTTCTCATTGCCTCAACCTTCTTTGCATCTTTCCACATGTTGGCATCCATATACATGTTGGACATCAATATAAATAGTGCAGCATGCTTTTCATTTGATCTCAGCGCATGATCAAAGGCAGCTCTACCAATTTCTACATTACCCCACTTTTGGCAAGCCCCCAACAAGGTTTTCCATGTCACAAGATCAGGTTTAAAAGGCATTTTCTCCAACATTACCAAAGCCTCATTCAGTCGGCCTGCTCGGGCTAAGAGATCAAGCATGGAGTTGTAGTGCTCAAGAGTTGGGAATACTCCATACTCTTTCCTCATAGCTTCAAAATACTTTTGACTTTCTTTCAACAAACCATTATGACTGCATGCGGTAAGAAGACTGAGAAATGTGGTTTCATTTGGATGCACGTTCTCCTCTCTCATTCTATCAAGCATTTGAAAAACAAATTCACTCTCTCCTTGTCGCGCATATCCTGCAATTAATGCAGTCCATGTTACTACACCTTTGGCTGATAGCTTAGAAAATGCATCCTCAGCCTCCCCTAGTGCATCACATTTGGCATACATATCCACTAAAGCATTACCAACTAAAGGATCTCTTTCAAATCCATGCATCACAATCGAATTGTGTATTCCGTGGCCCTCATCAATTGTTCCTATGCTCCCACAAGCTTTTAAACCGCAAATAAAAGTGACTACATCTGGGCTTATGCCCTCAAGTTGCATCTTCTTCAAGCAGTTCAGTGCTTTATCACCAATCCCATGCTCAGTATACTCAGAGATTAGTGCAGTCCAAGAGACTACAGTCCGTATCTGCAGCTTGTCAAACACTTTATTTGCATCCGCAAGTGAGCCACATTTGGCATACATATCCACCAAACTGTTTCCAATAATAGGATCTCTATCGAATCCCTCTTTCAAAATATGAGCATGTAATTCTTGGCCCCTTTCTATGGGTCCTATGCTGCCACAAGCTTTCAAGCTGCACACATACGTAATAGCATCAGGATACACACCCTCTATTCGCATTTGTTCTAAACAATAAAGTGCTTCCTCACCATGCCCATATTCAACATACCCTGTAATGAGTGCACTCCAAGAGACTACATCTCGAACTAGCAATTTGTCAAAAACTTTCCATGCATCAGAAAATAAGCCGCATTCAGCATACATATATACCAAAGCACCACCAACTAGAGAATCACTTTCCAAATCTCGTTTGACAACTTCAATGTGGAGTTTCCGGCCCCTATCTATGGCTTCTGCATTGCCACATGCTTTCAAGCTGCAAGAAAAAGTCAAGGCATTGAGAGGCACATCCTGAGCTTGCATTTGTTCCAAACATTTCAATGCTTCTTTGTCAAGCCCACGATCCGCATACCCTGCAATTAGAGCAGTCCAAGAGACCACATCTTGATCAGGTGACTCATCAAACACTATGTTTGCCTCCGCTAGTGAACCACCTTTGGCATACATATATAGTAAACTGCTGCCAATGAATGGATCTGTTTCAAATCCTTCTTTGACAATCTCTGCATGTATTTGTAGTCCCTTGTCTAGGGCTCCTATACTCCCACAAGCTTTCAACATGCAGACAAAAGTGACAGCATCTGGGAGCACACCCATCAGTTGCATCTGCCCTAGACAGTTTAGTGCTTCAACAGCAAGCCCCTGTTCTGCATATCCTGCAATCAGAGCATTCCATGAGACGACATCTCTAACCGACAGCTGGTCAAACACTCCTTGTGCTTCTCCAAGCCAGCCGCACTTGGCATACGTATCCACCAATGTGTTTCCAACAAGAAGATCATTGTCAAATCCCCCTTTCACAATCTCTGCATGTACTTCTCGACCTATGCCTACGCTTTTTACCCTCACACAGCCTTTTAGCAGGGCCAGGAACGTACACCTGCTAGGTGCACACATTCCTCCTGCATTTTTCGAAATATGCGGAGAGCATCATGAAGCTGCCCACTCTCAACATACCCTTCCATGAGGGAAGTCCATGAGTACACATTCTGATGTGCCAGCCTGAGAAATAACTGCTGGGCATTGGACATGCTTAGGGACAAGGTAGTTCCCTACTGATGCATGTGTTTCCAGGCCATTATCATGCATGTGCATATGCACAAGCTTTGCATATGCTAGAATTTTCTTCTTTCTGCAAGTCTGTATGATACCGATGAGGGTCTCCATAGGTGGCAGCTCTGCAGAGTGATGCAAAGAGGCAAGGGCATCCTCTATGCTGCGAGGCTCAGAAACCCTGATCTCTTGCATTGGTCGTAGATCAGGTGAGTCCATTTGCATGCTAGGTTTAAAGAAGGAATTAGGGTTGTGCTCCGAGACAGATGCGTTGCCTACGTATATCATCATCGTCAGAATCTCTCTCTCTCTCGCTCGCTCGCTCGCTCGCTCGCGCTGGACTGCTTATCTTGCCCTTGAGCACGCCGGAGTGGAACACGACGGCTCTGGACGCAACCACTCACTTTGCTCTACGTTTCGTCGCAACAACCCATGCTGCATATCTGCGCAATGACTTCTATTGTGCAACATCTACAGATACAGACAAGCCTTAAAACTAGTATTAGACCCCGTTCCTGCCGTGACCAAGGGTTCCAGAAAAGAATTGGTCTCTAAGGCCTGCCTCTCTCTCTCTCTCTCTCTCTCTCTCTCTCTCACACATAAATACACACACACACACATGCACATGCCTCTCTCTCTCACTCACATACACTCTCTCAAATGTTCAAACTCTCCCCCTCTCACACACACACACATGTACACACCCGCACATGCACTAATGCAAACGAACACTCTCTCCTCCCACATACACTCTCTCACACCACATAGGAATTCTCTCTCTCTCTCTCTCTCTCTCTCTCTCTCTCTCTCTCACACACACACACACACACATGCACATACCCCCTCTCTCTTCTAACTCTCCTATACATAGAATCTCTCTCTCTCTCTCTCTCTCTCTCTCTCTCTACGTAAAGGCTAGGTTTATAGGATAGGCTCCCTTGCTTTATCTTCTATAGATATAGATGTGTGTGAATGTGTACGTGCATATGTGTGTGAGAGTGTGTGCATGTACACGTGCAAATGTATGTGTGTGTGCGTGCATGTCTACTTGTGTATGTAAGTGTGTATGTGTGTATATGTTTGTGCTTATGTGCATGCATATGCATGTATGTGCATGTGCAAGCTTGAGTGTATGTGTGTTGTGTAACTGTAAGTGTGCATATCTATGTGTGTGCACATGTGTCCATGCATACGATTGTGTGTGTGTAGGTGAGTGTACATATGTGTGTATCTATATACAAACGTGCAACTCTATACATATGTTTGTGTATCTATATACAAACGTGCAACTCTATGCATATGTTTGTGTAGGTAAGTGTATGTGTATACATGTGAGCGAGTGTGTGTATATGTAAGATCCCTGTCCCCACCACGCAACAAATTCAGGGGTGCTGGCAGCGGAAGTAGCACTTCTTACGTAGGGCAGGGTCCCACACTCGGGGCCTCGCCCACGGATATCTGGACAAGAGACTAATACATCGGTTTTTCCAAAACCGAATCCGAAAAAACTTCCTTTGTCCGAAAAGCACGGGCGATTCCTCCAGGATAACTTTTTTCTAACGTAGTCAAAAGCTTTAATTAACAGAACTCATCTGACCGAACCCGTAAGTCCCATAATCAGATCAGGGAAAAGATTGCACTTAGATCATAGAGACCAACGCTTTTTTCCTCATTGAGAGGCACAGCCGTTGATTCTTTTCCATAGAACAATTTTTTTATCCAGGATTTACTTCATCTATCGTACTATACAGAAATTGAATGTCGAATTACGGATCCATCAATCCAGCCTAACCCCATCCAGTCCCATGGGTTAGCCAACCGCCCAACCACTGTAGTGATGGGATCCAATTAGGAATTTGATTAGGTTTTGTCCCGGGTACCAGGGAAAAGAGTTCCCAGGCCCCCTAACCGGATGTTCATGCAAACATAAAACTAGTCACACCACTTACACACCCAATATGAAATTGCCTTTTTTCTCAGCATCAACTATCTTTAAAACAATCCTTTAATGAAACCATTGTGTCAGTGATCACAATCCTCAAAATCTCTGGTTGAATCCTTATTTCCAATCATCGGTGTACTTATGGCATCATTGGCAACCAGAACACTCACCACCTGTTCACTCAAGGGCCTTTTCAATAGTTCCTAGCTCATAGTAACCGGCAATATATTCACATAACAAAATGGAATCTCCGTACTCATTCTCATCCAATCACATCATTTTTCATCTCATCACATCAGATTCATTCACATCACATATCATTTATTCACATCCCAATTCACATGTCATCACATCTCATCCATTCACTCATATCGACGTCTCATCATTTCACATACACATTCGCATTCATTATTCCCCATACACATTCACATGTCATCACATCTCATCCATTCACTCATATCGACGTCTCATCATTTCACATACACATTCGCATTCATTATTCCCCATACACATTCACATTCATACATCCATATCCATACATCCAATTCCACATCCGCATTCATACATACACATCCATATCCACATCCATACATCCACATCCACATTCATACATCCATATCCACGTCCACATCCATACATCCATTTCCACATCCACATCCACATCCATACATCCATTTCCATATCCACATTCATACATCCATATCCACATCCACATGCATACATCCACATCCACATTCCATACCCACATCCATACATCCACATTCACATTCACATCCATACATCCATATCCACATTCCACATTCATACATCCATATCCACATTCCACATTCATACATCCACATCCACATTCACATTCATACATCCACATCCACATCTACATTCATACATCCACATCCACATCCTCATTCATACATCCACACATCCATTTTCACATCCACATTCATACATCCACATCCACATCCACATTCATACATCCACATCCACATCCACATTCACATCCATACATCCATATCCACATTCCACATTCATACATCCATATCCACATTTCACATTTATACATCCACATCCACATCCACATTCACATTCATACATCCACATCCACATCTACATTTATACATCCATATCCACATCCATACATCCATTTCCACATCCACATCCACATCCATACATCCATTTCCACATCCACATTCATACATCCATATCCACATCCACATTCATACATCCACATCCACATTCCATATCTACGTGAGCATTATATGTGACTGACAGATAAGGGTTATATGATGGCACAACCCATCTATTATCAACATTACTTTTTTTTCAATGCCACAGTTCTTCCATCATTTCGACACATATACACGGGGTAACCACTCTCATCCACAGTAGTCTCTTGTGCAAAAGCTCGTGGATAGTTCCTTGTGCATTTCCCTTTATCCATACAAATTGCACTTGGATTGAATGGCCCACAGGGCCCATGGATATTGCAATGCTACATGACATCATGCAGAGTAGGAAACATTTGCTTGTCAGGCAATTCAGCACATACTAATCTATCATAGTCTTGGACAGTCTTAGGTTTATGGGCACTATCCAAGATCAATAATGTGTGTGAATGAGGCAATCCTCTTTTTTGGAACTCAATGATACTCACATATCCAATCACCTTACCAAAGAGATCCTTCTTCAAGATATTTTTCATCATATCTATGGTGAAATACTCTAGTAGTCAAATCAGGCCGGTCACATGCACTTTGCCCCGAGAGTAAAGCATCTAATACCTGTGGCCACTTTGGGTTACAGGTGAAAGTAATGAATAAATCGGGCTTGCCCTTTGAATGAACAATTGCCATGATATCCTGATAAAGTTGATACGTTTGTCGTGGCCCACCAATAAAACTAGAAGGTAACACTATTCTGCTTCCCACTGTCCTTCCTGCAATACCACTTCCACTTCCTTCTACATGAAGCATGTCTGCTAAACCACTATAAACCTTTGAATGCAAACTTTTTTTATTATGGCGTAGCCAAGATAATCGTGACTCTTCAACACTGCAATAGGCATCAACCATAAACTATTGCAACAACCTTCCACCATGTAGCAAGCATGCATTTGTATCTAGGCAAATTTGCAATCGATAAACATAGTATTGTCGTTGAGTCACACAATGACCATTTCTCAATGCACTCACTTGTGCATCAGCATAAGGGATTCTCAAGTGCCATCCGTCCTCCCCTCTTGGAAATAACATGACGTACAAAAGAGGCATATAGCACATATAGTCATTTTTAAATCCAAACTCAGATTGTAACTCAACATTCTTCCCACATACTTAAAAGCTTGTGCAAATGGATTGTCACTACCAATCAAAAGAGACCTTAATGGCTCAGGTGGTTCAGCAAGTGAAGGAACAGACACATGCCCATGTTTACAACAATATTTGCCAAGAACCTATCCACAACTCATCTTCTTTTCACTTGCCCATAATTGTTCTCCACAAAACCCACACTCATGTGTCATCCCTCCTAATGAGTGGCTTAAAGTGCACGAATATACCAAAGGCCAAGTAGCTGCATGTATACCTTGTACGGGCGGGAGTTCATGGAGGATAGACAAAATCCCTCCCTTTCTTTTTTCAAATACATAAGAGGGAATTTCTCCGATACTCTCCCTTCTTATTGTATTAACAAATGGCACTTCTCTCTCTTCATGGGCAAAAAAGGAAGACATTGTGATTGCATTACCCTCATTTACTCTTCTAGCTGCATTATAAGAGGTCCTATTTCTAGCGATGAAGCGACGGTACCTTCTTGTAAGTCTCAAACTTTCAACCAGTGATATCCCTGAATAAACTCCACTTGCCATTTCCCTTGTTATTTCTTTCAAAAGAGTCCTATTCCTAGCAATTTCACAGCGAACACTTCTAGCACTCTTGTTAGATATCCTTTTATCTCCACCTAAGGCAATTTGAGACCTCTTAGTGCTAGATTGAGGTAAATACATCAAAGTTTCTTTTGCTACTTGTTTTTGTGCAGAAAAGGTATCGTTTTCTGCAAGAATCCTATGAGTCTCTTGCATCAATACATCACTGGTATTACAGATAACATTATGCACCCTTGCATCACAACAATGAGGTTCACTATCCCTCGACTCCTGTGCACATTTTATTTTTTCATTTCTTCTTCTTTTCCTTGGAGCATTCAAGGAAATGGTCTGAAGAGGACACCTCAAACTACTTGTCTCTACCCTAGGAATGACCATTCTTTGGGGGAGAGAGAGAAATGCTTAAAAACCATTATAAACTAAGCATAAATGGAAATTTATGTATTTCTTCATTAAATAATACATTAAAGAACTTCAAAAGTATTCGAAAGCCATTCAAATGAATGCTTCTCAAGCTTGAGAGGGGTTGAGAAGAGAAACATTTGGAGATTTAAGAAAAAGAAGACAATAATCCACACTACCTCCTAAATCACTTGATTCTTTGATCACAATAGAGGCCCCCAACCAATCAATTGGTTTGGTATGTTGGAGTCTCCAAGGAAGATTGAAGAGAGAGAGAAGCTCCAATCTCTTCAATTTGTAGAGGGTTTTTAGAGGATAATAGAAATAAGCTTAACTTAGAGTAATACCGGCATAGTTTAGTTCATAGATGAGAATACAAAGGAATGAGAGTCTATTTATAGGTGAGGGAGGCCACTCACTATCTAATTTTTTGATATAAAGATTCTTTATGCATCTAATTAGGCATAAAGACAACTTTAGTAGGAATAACACTTTTATAAAAATCCTTTCATGCATCTATTTAGGCATAAATTCAAGTTTAAGGAAAATAACACTTTCGAATTAAAAATAAACCTTTTATACATTTTACTATGCATAAATTCCATTTTAATGAGAATACCATTTTCAAAATAAAAATAAATTTTTTATGCATCTTTCTATGCATAAAATCAAAATTGATAAGAATAACTCTTTTTGATTAAAAGTAAAATTCTTTATGCATCTATTTATGCATAAAATCAAAATCGATAAGAATAACTCTTTTGGATTAAAAGTAAAATTCTTTATGCATCTATTTATGCATAAAATCAAAATTGATGAAAATAACTCTTTTGAATTAAAAATAAAATTCTTTATGCATCTTTCTATGCATAAAATAAAAATTGATAGGAATAACTCTTTTGGAATAAAAATAAAATTCTTTATGCATCTATTTATGCATGAAATCAAAATTGATGAAAATAACTCTTTTGAATTAAAAATAAAATTCTTTATGCATCTTTCTATGCATAAAATAAAAATTAATAGGAATAACTCTTTTGGAATAAAAATAAAATTCTTTATGCATCTTTCTATGCATAAGATAAAAATTGATGAAAATAACACTTTTTGGATTAAATTAAATTCTTTATGCATCTTTCCATGCATAAATCTAATTTAGTAGGAATTACACTTTTAGAATAAAAGAATTTCTCTTATGCATCTAATTTATGCATAAAATCCATTTATGATGAAAATCATACTTTTAATAAAAAAATCTTTTATGCATGTGTTTATGCATACAAATCATTTATGATGAAAATCACTATTTTAATATAAAAGAATTTCTTTTATGCATCCATTTATGCATAAAAATTATTTATGATGAAAAACACACTTTTAATATAAAAATATCTTTTATGCATATGTTTAAGCATACAAATCATTTATGATGAAAATCACTCTTTTAATATAAAAGAATTTCTTTTATGCATCCATTTATGCATAAAAATCGTTTATGATGAAAATAACACTTTTATAATCAAAATAACAATTTCAATATGCTTCCTTCTATGCATAGAATTTAATTCTAAAGAAAGTAATACTTTTTTTTAATAAAATATTTTTAGTATGCATTTTTCTATACCTAGGATGAAAAATAACACTTTAAGAATACATATACGATGGGAATTACTCTTTTTGAATTTAAAAAATATAAACTTATTTTACACAATTTTAGAAAATTTTGCCATAACCTCCTTTGTATGGCTGACCATTTTTCAAATTTTAACTCTCTAAAATTAACTAGAATTTCACCAAGAGTATTTAAATCATTCTAATGTAAACATTTTCTACTTATTTAAGAGAAACATTATGAAAAACTTGATTTTATCCATTAATCATTCATCTAGAATAAAGAATGCTTGGATTTACTAAAGAAGAGAGGGGAATGCCTTACAAATTGCTTGATTCTTTGATCACGGTAGAGGCCCCCAACCAATCAATTGGTTTGGTATGTTGATGGAGCCACCAATGGAGATTGAAGAAGGAGGAAAGCTCCAATTTCTTCAATCTGGAGAGAATTTTAGAGAATAGTAAAAATTATCATTATTTCAGCATAATTTTGACATAGTATAATTCTCCTCTTTTTCTACAAAGGCTCGGGTTCTACTTATAGGAGAGGGAGGCTTTAACCAAGACCAACTGATTTCTAGAATTTTCTAGATTCAATTTGGTTGAATTTGGACCAGATTTGGACCTAGTTTGGTTCCTTTTTGATTCGGTTTGATCCAAGAGAGAGGAGAGATAAAAATATCACATTATTTTTGAGTTTAAAACTCATTTAAGCATGTGAAGTAGGTGCCTCCTTGAAGGGACTCCCCTTCCTTACACATGTGTCAAAATGGAATCATTATACCCAAAATATCTCATTTTTTAGTAATATTCATAGTTTTTTACTAATAACCCTTGTACATAGTCAACTCTTTATCTTATGTGGGTATTTACTCATTTTTGGGTATTTTTCTTTTCCCCACACATGGATTGATCTTATTGGCCCATAGGAACCTTAATTGGACCATAATCCAAAAATTTCTGAAAATCTAGACCCTTAGGCTAAGGTCCATTTATACCCATTTCCAATTAATTCCAATTGCACATTCGAAAGTTCTTTTTGAATTTCTGTTTCAAGGGAACTCATTTTAGACACTAGGAAGATTTTTATATCCAAAAATATCTCAATTTTGGACTACCTCCCTCTAGACATTTTCTCTCTCTAGGTCAAAACAAGGTAAAAACAAGATCTTTTATATTTCTGAAGAGGGATTTGACTACAGGGGGAGAATTTGGACATCATGAGGGACTGGGAAGGAATCTTACATTCTACCCCACTTAAAAAACGCGAGATGTCCTCATCTCGCACGTGGAGTATGATCTCTTTCATCTCGCAGGTGGAGTTTGATCTCTTTCATCTTCTTCTTCTTCTTCAGTCACTTCTAGCGTTACTGTCTTGGAAGTGTACGGCCGATTTGGGAACAAATCTCTTTGGCTTCCCTTATTATGAGGTGGAGGTCTTGCATTACTTTGGATTGAAACTGTAGGTTGGATAGAGGGTCTACCTCTGGGATTTCCCTGATTTTAGCAGATAGAACCCTGATTACTATGGACGGAAGGGGCTGGAGTCTGGAATCTTGATCCCTGATTTTCCTGCCCTGAAAACCTTGATCTAAAAGGAGTTGGGCAATCCATGCTGCGATGTCCAAACCCTTGACAGTTATAGCATTTCACTCTATTGTTCAAGGGTGGAACTTCAGAAGTTGAAATCCAGGGAATTGAGTTTCGGAAAAAGGACATTTCTTCCATTCTGGAACTTCCCATATCTTGGGTTTTACCTTGATATCTCTTAGACAGAGGAAGATTGGAATCACCTTCTGGGAATAAAAACCTTTTGAAAGGTGATGGTGCTGGCTTTGGGGGGACTTTGACATCAAAGGCTTTGGCGAAATCCTTCGCCATCCAAACTGCTTCGGCCATGGAAACTGGCTTGGCATTCTTCACCATGATATTCAAAGGTTCGTTCACTCCCCGAATGAACCTGGCCATCAGCTGTTCTTCATTTAGCGGAGGCGAGTATTTGAGGAGGAGGGCGAATGCTTGGTGATATGCTTCAATAGTTCTACTCCCCTGGGTTAACTCTAAGAATTCGTTCATCTTTGTTTCTAAAAAGCCGGGAGGAGAACAGAACCTCGTCCTTAGGTAAATTTTGACATCAGTCCAGGTTTGGGAATTTCGGTCGAGATGGTTTGTCTCGCAGTGGTTTCTCCATGCCACTCTAGCTGTCTCCACTATCTTCAGCCTTGCAAAAGCCATTTTGCTCCTCATTGTACCCGATGACATTGAAGTATTCTTCCATTGATTCGATCCACTTCTCCACAGCCTTGCCCAAGTTTTCCCCTTCACCCTTGAAGGGTCCAGGCTGCAAACTATGAAGAGTTTTACAAACATCCAGGTCGATCTCTTCTTCGTCGAGTTGGGGGTTAACATTTCTACCACGATGACCTCGATCCATGTTCCTATCAATACGAAAATTCTTGTTAAGTCTCTTTATTTATGATTCAATCCGATTTTTTATTCAATTGATTCTGGGGTTCTCTAAATAAATCGGCTCCCCCACAGAATTAAGGGATAAAGATACTCATATAGAATGCATTATCAGTTAACAATTCATTCAGAATATCTCATTCATATCTTTAACACAATAATGGTCCATCAGACTGAATTTTTCCATCTGAACAGTCCTCCATGGGGATTTCAATTTTTTAAAATTTTAATTTATCATCCCTTAACTTGATCCACTGATCAAAAGTTAACAGTAGTAATATGCCAGCACAATCCACTAATCTCATAGTGATTTGTTGAAGTCATTAACGTCATTCCAGTTATGAACATCATCACAGGGATTCATCCCATTCATCCTCATTGTGGTTTTGCTCAGCTTATTACATTTCAACTAAATTTCAGGAATCATCATTTTTCAATCAGAATCCAAATCAACTCATCAGTTCACAACCGAAATTTAAAAATCATATCAACCACATTCGAATTCATCATCTAGATAGTATTAATACTTATAATTTCAAGTCTTAGATTTACTCGTATATACTGCCAGTAAAGAGCTACAGTTATATCCTCGGTATATACGGGTAGTCATGGTTATTGGAACTATAAGGTAAATACCTTCATGTCTAGGCCTCAAGCAAGTCAAGGATTCCATACAATTGTGGTACTTCCATCTGAAGACCCAATTACTAATTTACGAATTTCAGTTTGAATATCAAATTGTATGAATTTTATCACACAATTACAACCTTTTTTCTTGATAAATTTTTGACATATTTGGCTTCTCGGTTGATCCTCATTAGCCAAATAGCTCTGATACCACCTGTAAGATCCCTGTCCCCACCGCGCAACAAATTCAGGGGTGTTGGCAGTGGAAGTAGCACTTCTTGCGCGGGGCAGGGTCCCACACTCGGGGCCTCGCCCACGGATATCTGGACAAGAGACTAATCCATTGGTTTTTCCAAAATCGAATCCGGAAAAACTTCCTTTGGCCGGAAAGCACGGGCGATTCCTCCAGGATAACTTTTTTCTAACGTAGTCAAAAGCTTTAATTAACAGAACTCATCTGACCGAACCCGTAAGTCCCATAATCAGATCAGGGAAAAGATTACACTTGGATCATAGAGACCAACGCTTTTTTCCTCATTGAGAGGCACAGCCGTTGATTCTTTTCCATAGAACAATTTTTTTAATCCAGGATTTACTTCATCTATCGTACTATACAGAAATTGAATCTCGAATTATGGATCCATCAGTCCAGCCTAACCCCATCCAGTCCCATGGGTTAGCCAACCGCCCAACCACTGTAGTGATGGGATCCAATTAGGAATTTGGTTAGGTTTTGTCCCGGGTACCAGGGAAAAGAGTTCCAAGGCCCCCTAGCCGGATGTTCATGCAAACATAAAACTAGTCACACCACTTACACACCCAATATGAAATTGCCTTTTTTCTCAGCATCAGCTATCTTTAAAACAATCCTTTAATGAAACCATTGTGTCAGTGATCACAATCCTCAAAATCTCTGGTTGAATCCTTATTTCCAATCATCGGTGTACTTATGGCATCATTGGCAACCAGAACACTCACCACCTGTTCACTCAAGGGCCTTTTCAATAGTTCCTAGCTCATAGTAACCGGCAATATATTCACATAACAAAATGGAATCTCCGTGGAAGATCAACCAACAGATCCATATAAAAGAGTCACGGACTCATCCGTTGTTGAGGACCAGCAAGGTCAATCAACTAGATCCACACCCGAATTCAGAAAACAACTCTTACTCCTTGATCCAATATCTTCCCCGACGTACTTGTGGGTATCTTCGGCGACCAAGAGCCCGAGCACCGTATGGTCAGCACCCTCTAGGATCCTTCGCAGGTCACCTAGCGCTTCACTCATAGGCCGCTTCCTTGGTCCCTCATCCACTATACTGGAAGCTCACCATTTTAAAATCAAACCGAGGCTGGTCAAGACCTCGGCCGTCGCGACCTTGCTATGCGAGACGTCCTCCATTGACTCTCCGTCAGCAGTTGCAACTTTAACAGATAGATCTCCATGACCTCTTTCACAAGACGATCAAAATGCTACCCCAGCATTCTTGACATAAAACAATCATTTACAAACAGGTCACAATTACATTTTCTATAATGAACTCTCATCTTTCCACATTATCCCTTATCAGTCCACATTACTTATTCCACATTCAATTCATATGAGTACTCATTCTCATCCAATCACATCATTTTCTATCTCATCACATCAGATTCATTCACATCACATATCATTTATTCACATCCCAATTCACATCTCATCTATTCACTCATATCGACGTCTCATCATTTCACATACACATTCGCATTCATTATTCCCCATACACATTCACATTCGTACATCCATATCCATACATCCAATTCCACATCTGCATTCCACATCCACATTCATACATCCATATCCATATCCACATCCACATCCATACATCCATTTTCACATCCACATCCACATCCACATCCACATCCACATCCATACATCCATTCTCACATCCACATTCATACATCCATATCCACATCTACATTCATACATCCACATCCACATTCCATATCTACATCCATACATCCACATACATCCACATCCACATTCACATTCATACATCCACATCCACATCTACATTCATACATCCACACATCCATTTTCACATCCACATTCATACATCCACATCCACATCCACATTCACATCGATACATCCATATCCACATTCCACATTCATACATCCATATCCACATTCTACATTTCACATTCATACATCCACATCCACATCCACATCCACATCCACATTCACAGTCATACATCCACATCCACATCTACATTCATACATCCATATCCACATCCATATATCCATTTCCACATCCACATCCATTTTCACATCCACATTCATACATCCATATCCACATCCACATTCATACATCCACATCCACATTCCATATCTACATCCACATCCATACCCACATCCATACATCCACATTCACATTCACATCCATACATCCATATCCACATTCCACATTCATACATCCACATCCACATTCACATTCATACATCCACATCCACATCTATATTCATACATCCATATCCACATTCCACATTCATACATCCACATCCACATTCACATTCCTAAATCCACATCCACATCTACATATAGAATGTAAGAGAATTCTAATTTTTTGATATAAAGATTCTTCACGCATCTAATTAGGCATAAAGACAACTTTAGTAGGAATAACACTTTTATAAAAATCCTTTTATGCATCTATTTAGGCATAAATTCAAGTTTAAGGAAAATAACACTTTTAAATTAAAAATAAACCTTTTATACATTTTACTATGCATAAATTCTATTTTAATCAGAATACCATTTTTAAAATAAAAATAAATCTTGTATGCATCTTTCTATGCATAAAATCAAAATTGATAAGAATAACTCTTTTTGATTAAAAGTAAAATTCTTTATGCATCTATTTATGCATAAAATCAAAATCGATAAGAATAACTCTTTTGGATTAAAAGTAAAATTCTTTATGCATCTATTTATGCATAAAATCAAAATTGATGAAAATAACTCTTTTGAATTAAAAATAAAATTCTTTATGCATCTTTCTATGCATAAAATAAAAATTGATAGGAATAACTCTTTTGGAATAAAAATAAAATTCTTTATGCATCTATTTATGCATGAAATCAAAATTGATGAAAATAACTCTTTTGAATTAAAAATAAAATTCTTTATGCATCTTTCTATGCATAAAATAAAAATTGATAGGAATAACTCTTTTGGAATAAAAATAAAATTCTTTATGCATCTTTCTATGCATAAAATAAAAATTGATAGGAATAACTCTTTTGGAAAAAAAATAAAATTCTTTATGCATCTTTCTATGCATAACATAAAAATTGATGAAAATAACACTTTTTGGATTAAATTAAATTCTTTATGCATCTTTCCATGCATAAATCCAATTTAGTAGGAATTACACTTTTAGAATAAAAGAATTTCTCTTATGCATCTAATTTATGCATAAAATCCATTTATGATGAAAATCACACTTTTAATAAAAAAAATCTTTTATGCATGTGTTTATGCTTACAAATCATTTATGATGAAAATCACACTTTTAATATAAAAATATCTTTTATGCATATGTTTATGCATACAAATCATTTATGATGAAAATCACTCTTTTAATATAAAAGAATTTCTTTTATGCATCCATTTATGCATAAAATCATTTATGTTAAAAATAACACTTTTATAATCAGAATAACAATTTCAATATGCTTCCTTCTATGCATAGAATTTAATTCTAAAGCAAGTAACACTTTTTTTTAATAAAATATTTTTAGTATGCATTTTTCTATACCTAGGATGAAAAATAACACTTTAAGAATACATATACGATGGGAATTACTCTTTTTGAATTAAAAAAATGTAAAACTTATTTTATACAATTTTAGAAAATTTTGCCATAACCTCCTTTGTATGGCTGACCATTTTTTAATTTTTAACTCTCTAAAATTAACTAGAATTTCACCAAGAGTATTTAAATCATTCTAATGTAAACATTTTCTACTTATTTAAGAGAAACATTATGAAAAACTTGATTTTATCCATTAATCATTCATCTAGAATAAAGAATGCTTGGATTTACTAAAGAAGAGAGGGGAATGCCTTACAAATTGCTTGATTCTTTGATCACGGTAGAGGCCCCCAACCAATCAATTGGTTTGGTATGTTGATGGAGCCACCAATGGAGATTGAAGAAGGAGGGAAGCTCCAATTTCTTCAATTTGGAGAGAATTTTAGAGAATAGTAAAAATTATCATTATTTCAGCATAATCTTGACATAGTATAATTCTCCTCTTTTTCCACAAAGACTTAGGTTCTATTTATAGGAGAGGGAGGCTCTAACCAAGACCAACTGATTTCTAGAGATTTTCAGATTTAGTTTGGTTGAATTTGGACCAGATTTGGACCTAGTTTGGTTCCTTTTTGATTCGGTTTGATCCAAGAGAGAGGAGAGATAAAAATATCACATTATTTTTGAGTTTAAAACTCATTTAAGCATGTGAAGTAGGCGCCTCCTTGAAGGGACTCCCCTTCCTTACACATGTGCGAAATGAAATCATTATACCCAAAATATCTCATTTTTTTAGTAATACTCGTAGTTTTTTACTAATAACCCTTGTACATAGTCAACTCTTCATCTTATGTGAGCATTTACTCATTTTTGGGTATTTTTCTTTTACGAATTGGATTTATCTCCTCTCCGCACATGGATTGATCTTATTGGTCCATAGGAACCTTAATTGGACCATAATCCAAAAATTTCTGAAAATCTAGACCCTTAGGCTAAGGTCCTTTATACCCATTTCCAATTAATTCCAATTGCACATTTGAAAGTTCTTTTTGAATTTCTGTTTCAGGGAAATTCATTTTAGACACTAGGAGGATTTTTATATTGAAAAATATCTCAATTTTGGACTACCTCTCTCTAGACATTTTCTCTCTCTAAGTCAAAACAGGGTAAAAACAAGATCTTTTATATTTCTGAAGAGGGATTTGACTACAAGGGGAGAATTTGGACATCATGAGGGGCTGGGGAGGAATCTTACAGTATACATGTGTGTACATGTGAGCGAGTGTGTGCACGTCTTAAGTGTGTGTGCATGTCATGTGTATGCATATGTGTTTATATGTGCAAGTGTGTATGTGTGTGTGTGCATATGTGTGCATGCATGTATGTATATTCATGTGTATGTGTGTGTGTTTATATGTGCAAGTGTACATGTATGTGTGCATGTGTGCATGTGTGTGTGTGTGTGTCTCTCACAGAGACACACACTCAATCTCCCGTGCACGTGCATACAAAAATTCTCACATACACACATATACACATGCACATGCACCTGCCCTCTCTCTCTCTCTCACACACACACACCTGCCCTCTCTCTCTCTCTCACACACACACACACCTCGCTCTCTCTCTCTCTCACGCATACACATGCACATGCACTCTATCTTCTCACACCCCCTCACGCACACACGTAGAAACTCTCTCTCTCTCTCTCTCTCTCTCTCTCTCCACGTACACACACACACACACACACACACACACACACTTGCATGCTCATTTGTGTGATTGTGTGTATATACACACATGTGTGATTGTGTAATGTTGACTTCATGCATGCATGCATCGTGCAAGTGTCTTGATTGTGCACGTGCTAGTGTGTGTATGTGCACATGTCTATGTGTATGGTGTGAGTGTGTGTAGGTGTGTATGTTTGTGTTTATGTGTGTCGATGTGCGAGTGTGTGTGCATGTATGTGGGTGCATGTAGGTGTGTGCAAGCATGTGAATGTGTCTGTGTGTGCATCTCTTGTGTTTATTTGTGTGCATGTGCATGTACACGTGCAAATGTGTATGCATGTGCATCTATGTATACATGTGTGCATGTGTGGGTGTGCACGTCCATGTGTGTACACGTGTACTTGTGTACGTGAGTGTGTGTATATGTATGTGCATGCATATGCATGTATGTGTGTGCAAGCTTAAGTGTGTGTGTGTGTGTCTACATGTGTGTGCATGTATACATGTACGTTCATGTGTGTGCATGTATGTGTGTGTCTCTCTCTCTCTCATAGAGACACAATCTCCCACGCACGCGCACACAAACATCCTCTCTCTTCTCACATGCATGCACATACACGTGCAATATACCTCTCTCTCTCTCTCTCACACACACACACACCTCTCTCTCTTTGTCATGCATACACATGCACGTGCACTCTTTCTTCTCACACTCCCTCACACATGCATAGAAACACACACACACTTTCTCTCTCTCTCTCTCTCTCTATCTCTCTCTCTCTCTCTCTCCCCACACACACACTTGCACGCATATGTGATTATGTGTGCACATACATACGCATACGGTGATTGTGTAATGTCAACTTCATGCATGCACACACACACACTTACATGCATGTGTGTGGTTATGTATGCACATACATACGCATACGGTGATTGTGTAATGTCGACTTCATGCATGCATGTGTCGTGCAAGTGTCTTGATTGTGCATATGTGCTAGTGTGTGTATGGTGTGAGTGTGTGTATGTGGTGTGTATGTTTGTGTTTGTATGTTTCCATGTGTTTGTGTATCTCCATGTGTGAGTGTGTACATGTACGTGTGTGAGAGCATGTGAATATGTTCGTGTGTACATCTTTGTGTCTATGTGTGTGCACGTGTGTGTGTGTGCATGTACCATGTGCAAATGTGTATGCATTTACATCTATGTATACATGTGTGCATGCATGTACTTATGTATGTGAGTGTATGTATGTGTGTATATTTATGTGCTTGTGTGCATGTATACGCATGTATGTGTATGTGCAAGCTTGCGCGTGCGCACGCACGTGTATGTGCGCACATGTGTCAATGGGCATGCAAATGTGTGTATATATGTGTTTATGTGCATAGGTGCGCATATCATGTGTGTGTGTGTGTGTGTGTAGATCTATTTATATATACATGCTTACATACCTATAGATACATACACGTATACATACATGCATACATAATATGTGTGTGTGTGTGTGTGTGTATAGGTATGTATATTCTCTCTTTCCTACACATGCACATAATATAATATTAGAAGATATATATGTGTGTGTATGTGGAGGAGGGGGGATTGCTTTCTAATGTATTATATATAGATCCATTTATATATACATGCTTACATACCTATATATATATACATACATAATATATATGTGTGTGTATGTATGTATTTATCTATGTATGTATAGGTATGTATGTTCTCTCTCTCACATATGCACATAATATAATATTAGAGGATATATATGTGTGTATGTGGAGGGGTGGGCAATTTGCTTTTTAATGTATTATTATCTCACACACACACACACATATATAAGAAACTCATTTAATAAGCAAATGACTTGACTGATGGTGATAATTAATTGTGAGCCCCAATGCATCTAAGTGTGTGGGAAAGAAACCCCAAAGATTGTCTTCTCTTCTCCTTTCTCCTTTTCAAAAATTCTCCCTCTCCTTTCTCCACGTATCGGGGTACGCACCTTTGCTTTATCTTGTATAGATAATAGGACAAGTATTCTTGTAATTTGCTAATTTTACGCAAAAAAATATAAATGTCCCCTCATGAACTTTTCCTTTTGTAGTAAATAATAAAACAAACTATGAACCTTAGGGTAGAGGTCTGATAAGGGTTAAAGATTAGAAAATTCGATTCTCTTGATTTTTATAGAAATTTCTACATGAAGATGACGCTTAGCATAATCACATGCTAACATGTGCACCTTTTGCAATCTTTGTGAAGGAGGGAGATTTCTTTGCATCATGCCTTCTTGCATTTGTGTTTACCATCGGTGAAGCACTCTCTCTCTCTCTCTCTCTTTCTCTCTCTGTCTCTCTCTCTCTCGGGTGTATGTGGAATGGCGCACCTTGTTTTTTCACAACAAGAGGGAGGGTGTGTTAATGGATTAACATGCTACCTCACAAGCACAAGAGAGAAGAAGAAGAGAGTGTATCCAAGGTTTGAATTCAATGATTAGCTTGTGGCCAACCCTATTAGGGTTAACTCCCCGATGTGAGGCCGCTAGGGGCTCACTCTACACTCTCTTTATGTCACCCAAAGAGAGATCCAAGCAAGGTAGGTAGGATCAAGAAGGAAGGAGCTATGGAGAGCTCAACCTCTACCTCATGCCAATGACAAGACAAGACAAGGTGGAGAGCAAAACCATTCCTATTCACATACACCAACAATCACAAGCAAGGAAGCATCATAAGCAAGCAAGCCACCATAAGCTCAAGAGACAGAGAGAGAGGGAGAGAAGGCAAGACTCCATTGAGACAAATGGGATTGTCCCTTTTTATATTTCATAAAATGTCTTATATATATGAACTCATATTTTACAATGTCCGGCCACCCAATTACAAATGGGGGCCCAAAACTAGTCTTCCTAGTTTAACTAGCTCTATGTACCTCAATTCCTTATGACCAGCATTACACAAGCCGTAAGCTCGGTTACAAAAAGATGATTTACAAAGGAAGTATAGTATCCACGTGAAAGGTCATGTTAACCAGAGTGGTTAACATACCCCCTCCCGATTGCAAGTCCGTCCTTGGAAATGGTCGAAGAAGTTATCTGTGTAGTAGATAGAGTAAGTGCGGACGAAGTCCCATCGTGAGGTAAGAGTGGGAGGGGCACGATGGAAGATGAGGTAGCTCGTCGAGAAGTCGTCTCCATCATGTCTTCAAAAGTTTGGAGCCACCAAGGAGGCATCCACATGATTCGTTCGTAGTAGCCCAATAGCTGCTTGAGTGTGGGCCCTTTGTTGATGTCAAAGGCAAGGCCTTGGGCTCCCTTGAAGTAATGGTTCCATGTCGGGAAGGACTCTAGCAAGGTGATGATGAGGTTGAAGAATTGGATCGTGGTGGCAATCACTGCTGGGTCAGGGATCTGGTTGCAGTAGCGGATGAATTCGTGGAAGCGCCTGATCATGGATTCTTCAGTACATGGATGCTGTGGTGACGGGGGCGTGAACCATGGGAGGTTGAATTGCAACTTTGGGTTCTTCTATTGTTCGTCGTGGAATGTCTTCCAGGCCCACCATCTTCGAATGGGAAGGTAATCCGGGCTGATCCTCAGCGCGTTGCCAAGCCGGCTGCTCGCCCATGAGATCGAACATTATGGGAGGAGCAGAGCCTGGTTGTTTGCCGGTGGTATCCGCCAGCGGGTTCGAGGTGGGTGATCGTGCCGCCAGGTTATGTGCTTGCCGTCGAGGTACAGGCGAAGGACATTGATGTCGAGGCGGTCAATGATGAGGGTGATGGGGTGATGTTGGAGCTGTCGGACTAAGTAGGATGGCGATGGCCTACTCGAACTCCGTGTGGTCCAGAGGATCATGCCAATTTAAAGGGTTTAGTGGAGGGTCGACTTCCTCACCCTCAGACGGTGGTGGTGGCAAGATCTCCTCTTCTTAGAGTGGTGGGTTGGTGGGTGGCGGAGCTGGCGACGATGAGGGTGGAGGGGATATTGATGATGCTAGGCGTGTGGTGAGGCTTGCATCGAGAAAAGGTGGGGGTTTGGCCGAGGTGGAGGGGATATCCCAGAATGCTGTGTTGATGGGGTGGAGTGGGAAAGTGAAGGGGGGGAGAAGAAGTTGGGGCACCAAAAAGGGGAAGAGTGGAGGTGCTTGAGGGGGGTGGTGGGGGTTGTGTGTGAGGAGATACAGACGAGGGGCTTGATGGGGGTGGTGGTGAAGAAGATTGTGGGTTTGGAGGAGGCAAGCCGCCCTGCCCACAGTGCCTCATTGTTGTCGTCTAGGCCAGGGCCAGTGTTGCAGGGCAACTTGCTGAGGATCATGAGCATAGAAGAAATTGACTACGGGGGAAGCCTCGGCTTTGCTATACTCCCATGGAAAGGCGACGTGGGTGTCATCGAACTGGCATATGCCAGTGGCCTCCATGACTTCGATCTGGATGAAGCAACAGTGGTAGAGAATGAGTAAGCCGGGTGCCGAGTAGGGTGGTAGAGCATCATTGAGGAGGGAGAGGTAGGCATCATGGACGACGTGCCAGCCAGCGGTGGGGAGGTACTGTAGCGCCTGGCTTGAGAGATGAGGGGGAGATAAGGGTAGGGGAAGACGCCATCTAGAGATAAATCGATGGGATCACATTGGGCTGTGGTGGCAGGGAAACCATATCAAAGTAGTAAACTCCAAGCTATGAGGGTGGCTTGAAGAGGGTGGAAGGGGAGTTCAAAGAGATCATGAGGGTGTTGGAAGGGAGCAACCCCTGGAAGAAAAAATGGAGGATGAGAGTTAGGCTATCTATGGGGAGCTTGGATAGAGCATATATATATTGTGGGCGGGAGAGGGACTCTTCTATAAATATATCGTGTTGGAGAAGGTTAAGGGTGGATGGCTCAGAACTGTAGATCAAGGAGATGATAAGGGGTTTGAGGGACTCTTCTATAAATATATCGTGTTGGAGAAGGTTAAGGGCGGATGGCTCAGAACTGTAGATCAAGGAGATGATAAGGGGTTTGAGGGGGGAATGCCAAAATGGGGAGCTCTATGGCGGTCTCCAGGGATTTAATATTCACGTGATCACAAGATTTTTTGTGATAATAACACATGTGAACAAGTTATTCACATATTCTCATGTTACCGTTCACAAAATAACAGGTCACTTGCCATTTAGGAACCCCTTAAAAGCTTGGCTACACATGGGAATAAGCTATTCACATGTTCTCATGTTACCATCTACAGATAATAGCAGGTCAGTGGCCACCTAAGAAGATTTTTTATGCCCAACAAAGATAATTTTTTTAGGCCCTTGTGAAAGCTTTGTGAATATAACATGTGATCACAAGATTTTTTGTGTTATTAACATATGTCATTAACATATTCACATGTTCTCGTTTACGTCAGTGAAATCCCTGGCGGTCTCCATGAGTGCATCCACCTTGTGGTTGACCGAGTTGGACGAAGGAGCCAATGGAGTGGATGGCGGCTGGGTGGCCCGGGCTTCAGCATCTCCGAGTTTCTCATGTAGGCGATAGATGGTAGCCTCTGTTAAGTCACGATGCTTTGCAAAATCCGCAGTGGTGTGGGGGCTAGAGTATCCTCTACGGTCTGGGCCTCGCTCATGGCATCTTGTTGTAGTACTTCAATGACTGTGAGCTCTTTATGGGCTATTGCTGCTTCTGCATGGTCTTGGTGGACCCGCTAGAGCTCAGTAATTCTGTTGATAGCTGTGCCCAGCTACTATGTTTGTTGGTCAAACTTTGTCTACAGCTCCATGAACTATACATTGGTCTAGTATAACTCCTTAGACACCGCTCTCTCTTGGGCTTTGGCTAATAACATTTCCCTCATGAAAGTTGGGCTACTTCTTACTGTCGGGAGATGTAGTCTGTCATCTGTTGGATGAGCTCCCATGCCATGTTGGCAAAGCCGTGGGCAACGTTAGGCACATCTCCGCGGGCCACATGGACGCTTTTTGCATAATTCTGGCTGGAACTCAAACTGCCTGCATGAGACCAACGGAGAGTGTTCACTATATTCTAGGTGTCACTAGGGGATGAAGGCTTGGCTTGATCATGAGGAGGCATCTCCGTGAACCTGTCAGGGGGTGGGATCTCATATAAACTCCTTGATGAAAAACAGGTAGAGGGAGAGGAGACACACACACAGGAGCAAACCCTAACCATAGAGGGAGGCCATCTCCCTTCTCACACAATGCATAAAGCCATAATCCATAATACACAAGACACACTATGTGTTGTGTCCACACTCTACTAACCCTAGCTAATGTCCACACACTATGACCAGCTGGACGCTGTCATTTATGTCTCACACATGTTCATACCTAACATGCCAGCACATAACATAGCTGGCACACGCTGACATCGAGCTTGAATTTCAACAGCCCCTCTCAAGCTCATGATGTACTACCATAGATGAAGATGTAGATGAGCTTGGGCTATCAAAGCTCTCAACACTCCCTCTCAAGCTCATCCCATGTACTCCCAACATAGTACGGAAGTACTCAAACTTCTCCCTGCTAAGTGGCTTTGTAAAGATGTTGGCCACCTGCTCTTTAGTCTTCACATACTGTAAATCCACTGTACCATCCAACACCTTCTCTCTGACAAAGTGATAATGGACCTCTATGTGTTTGGTTCGTGCATGAAACATTGGATTCTTGGCCAACTGTATGCTGCTCATGTTGTCACAATGAATGACAACCTTGCCAACTGTATGCTGCTCATGTTGTCACAATGAATGACAACCTTGCCATCAATAGGCTCACCTAAATCTGCCAAGAGACCCTTTAACCATACTCCTTCACATGTAGCAATGGCTGCACCCCTGTATTCAGCCTCTGTACTAGATAAAGCAACAGTAGGTTGGTTCTTGCTACTCCAACTCACCACGGCACTTCCAAGTGTAAAGGCATAACCACTAGTAGATCTCCTATCATACGAGCTACCTGCCTAATCAGCATCTGTGTAGCCATGTATATCCAAGTCTTTACCATTCTCATAGAGAAGACCATAATGTGCAGTGGTCTTTACATATCACATAATGCGTCTCACTGCATCCAAATGAGGTTTTGTGGGGCTCTGCATAAATTGGCTTACTAGCCCCATAGCATAACTGAGATCCGGGCGTGTGATAGTCATGTAAATAAGGCTTCCAACCATCTTTCTATACATAGATGGATCATCCAACTCATCACCAAAAGCAGCCCGCAACTTCACATTCTGCTCCAAAGGTGTATTCATTGGCTTACACCCTGTCATCCATGTGAATGAGCCTTACAAAAAATGTGTGTGCCAATCTTCCCTTAAGAGTTAAGACCTTTATCTTATGTTTTTTTTTCTTTTTAAATAAAAAAACATGAGGCATCCATTCGCTCTGCAAGCTACCTGCGTGCATTGAATGCGCTTCTGAATTCGCTTCTGTGCGTCGAAGAGTCGATTCTGCTGTAGTCGTCAGGTCCCCTGACACACACAGGTTCTTCTTCTCTTTCCTCTTGAGTTCTTCTGCACAGCAGTTATGGCAGTCTCCTTCCTTTCGACTGCTTCTCTCCTCGGCTACCTCTGCTCAGCTCTCTACTCCATGCGCTACTGATCTCCTCCAGAGGGTGTCACAGCTGCATCTGTTGCTTCTGCAACTTTTGCCGTCCTCTTGCCCAACCTGCAAGTCCTTGACTTGTCTGATTACAATTCCATGGGTGCCATACCGGAGAGATTCCACGCTTCCCCCGCTATTGACGCTAGCTCTTAACAGCCTGCTCATTTCTCCTCTTTAGCTCTCTGTTGCGACCACCACCATGGCTTCCAAGGCTTCGCTCCTTTTCCGCCTATTATCTACCCACTACAGCTTCTTTTCTTTCTCATCATTGGCTGCCTAGCTCTACTCTGCGCGCTATACAATCAATGGTTGTTGCCTCTCTCTACTACTTTGTTGCACTGCTCTAAGCTTGTAGGCTGTGCTGCTGTCCAGTTTGTGCTTCATCTTTATGCTGCTGGTTTTCTACAGCTCATCCTAGCCATAGTTGTTCGTCTGTTGCTACAGTTGTTTTGCCACCATCAACTCCTCTACTGATGGTGCTCACAATTTACCAAGACTGCAAGCTTGCATGTGCTTTTCTCAAAGCTTCCATTGGAAGCTTGCTTCAACTTTCCTGATAGCCTGAGTTCAGGCTGGATTCTAACAGCCATCAATACAGCCATTGTGAGCTTCCATTTGAGCTCCAAATATGCATGCATCCATTCAAGTTTCAGTCTCTTTGCCTCTTCTAAACCTCTCTCATTGAGGTTTTTCCCATAGCCATCAACATGGCCTTTCATGAGCTCCAATATGAACTCCATATATAGCATGCTCTTCCATATGCATGCCAACATCTTTAAGGTTGCCTCTTCACAAGTCTCTCAAATGAAACCATAGGTGCATAACCAGAAAATGAATGCTCCAATAGCATCCACAACCAGCTCATCTTTCATGAGCAAACTCCATGAGCAATGCCCTTCAAGCATGCTCCATTATGAGCTACAAATCAGCCCATCACAGCTTGCCATCACTTGACAAGCATGCACCTCCTCCACTCTTTGCTTGGAAGCAAAGAACCTTGGGATTCTTCCATCCCATCAAGCAACCCTTATCAAAAAATGAGCATTCTTCCATGCTCAAACACAAAACTTTGAGGCAAAACTTCACAAAACCAACCTTCTTGAGGCATAATCAGCAACATATCTTCCCTTGGCAGCTTCTCCTTGACGATGATGAAGACTCCATAGTCTTCATACTTGCTGAAATCTCTATTTTCAGCTTCTTTGATGATGAGCAGGCTTTCCTTGTTGCAAAACTCCCATTTGCAACTCTCTTGGGCAGCTTCTATGCAACCTCCTTGTTGCAAATCTCCTCTCAAATCCTCACAAATGCAAATCTAAATGATAATATAAGTGTGCATAATTTTTTTTTCATAATAAACTAAAAATAATGCTTAATCAAAGAAACACATAAACAAGCTAATATACATAATAATCACCATGACCAAGAGTCCACCCAAGCTCTGATACCATGTTAAGAATCTAGAAATGGGATTGATCATGGTGAAGGACATAGATTAAGCAACATAATTAAGGTGGATTAAACCACACTAAAAACTCCATGAGAGAGAGAGAGAGAGATTGCACACTCAACACTCAATTCTATTCACTTGCATATCACAATGAACCATACAATGATATAGGCTTTCTAGCCTTATCCCACTTTACACATCATCATCCCACTTTACACATCATCCATGTGGCAACTCCTCTTCCACTCTTTTGGTCAACATTCACACACCATACAATAGTACATGTGGCATTCCTATCTCACCACAATATCTTGCACCTCTAGGGTGTTTTTACACATACACACAACACCACGATTACATCTCTTAATCGAGGTGTTCCACAACTCACCCATCACCCATCACCCATCACCCATATCAATGTAGCATTGCACAAACGCAATCGCTACCTCTCAACAATATATGCGTAATGCATAGCAAAATCACGATATGTCAACCTGTCAAAACTGGATATTTGACCCTTTGGGATCTCCGAAATGCATACGGATCACTCTGAACACCTGTCACTCTAGTATGTGGTGGCACATATCTATCCTGCCTAGCACCAGGTGTGTGTAAAACAGGTATGCCAAGTTCCTCATCCAAACTCTCTGAACTTGATGACTCAGAACCTGTAATTCCAATTCCTTCAACTTTCATTTTTCCTTTATCCACAGCACTACTCCCAGTGCTCACACTCTCATGCCTCAAGCGTCCTGACCATGGACGTACAATGCTACTCTCTGACTCTGCTGGCCTAGACATAGAAGTAGAACTAGAATTTGCTTGTGGCAAGTTCACATGCACATCAGCATCAAGTGACTCAATGACACCCTCATCCTTTGCTTTGTACCAACTAGAAAGTTCATCAAACACCACATCTCGTGAGATAACCACTTGCCTAGTTTGTGGATTGTAACATTTGTATGCCTTACGATCCTGTGCATATCCAACAAACATAGACTTTTCTGCCTTAGGATCCAACTTCCTCCTTCTCTCGTCCAGGCACATGTACATAAGCTATGCATCCAAACACTTTGAGGTGTCCAATGTCTAGCCTAAAACCTGTAAGCCGCATCTCTGGCGTACTTCCATGTATGGCTATTGTGGGTGCCTTATTAAGTATATACACTGCGGTAGCACACGCTTCTGCCCAATAATAATCTGGCATGCTCTTTTCATTGAGCATCGCCCTGGCCTTTTCACAAATGACTCTATTCTTTCTCTCAGCAACACCATTTTGCTGAGGTGTATACCTGCAAGTTAACCGCCTTCTTATGCCATGCTTTCTCAAGAAATGCTCAAAAGCATGTGAGGTGTATTCACCACCTCCATCTGTCCTCAAACATTTTATCCAAGAGCCATATTGCTTCTCTGCAAAAGCTTTGAAATCCATAAACTTTCCCAACACTTCACTTTTCTCTTTGAGAAAATAAATCCAAGTCATTCTGCTGAAATCATCAATGAATGTCACATAATATAAGCTGCCTTTAATGGATGGGTTTTGTGCAGGACCCCATACATCGCTATGAACTATCTCAAGTGGCCTACTACTCATGTTGCCTTCTCTAGGAAATGGCAACCTCGCCTGCTTTCCAAACTGACAGGCATCACAAACATGCATATTCCCATCATACTTGAATCTAGGCAGCCCACTAACAATGCCTCTTGCCTGCATGTTCTTTAACCTTTGTATGTTCACATGTCCAATCCTTTTATGCCACATGTCAATGTCATGTACCACATTTCGGCTTTTAGAGAACATGGTTGATTTCAACTCAGGAATCCCAGCATCCAGCTTAAATAACCTGCCTTCTTTCTTGCCTTTAGCAATGACTCTACATCCATTTTTGAAATCCTCAACGAAGCAACCATGCTCGTTGAAACGAACCTGTAATCCCTATTCCACCATTTGACCAACTAAGGCCAAACTTTACATACAAGACATCTGCCATATACTTTGTTTCACCATTGTGCATAACCAATGGTACACTTCCAACAAGTGTAATGGCATGTTGGGTATCATCTCTTGTCTCCACATAGCCTTTCACATCCATAGGCTTCATATGCTCAAACCATTCACCATGACAAGTCATATGGTTTGATGCTCCAGAGTCTATATACCAAGTGTCATCATTTTCAGCATTTGTCATCATAGATCCCACAACATGTTTCATGGCAAACAAGTGATTTGCACTGCCATCATTACTACTTGATGCATAATTTCCACCACCATGTTGTGTATAATGTCCTCCATGTTGTGCTCTACCTCCTCTCAAATCATTTTGTTTGCGGAAACAATCACGTGTCATATGACCAAATTTCCCATAGTGATGGCATTCCACATTTTGCACTGTATGCATCCAAAATGAGCTAGTTTACGTAGTCCTAGATACCCTGCTTTGATGCGCTTTCCAAGGCTCTCCAAATTACAATGTAGTGGTTCAATAAAGTGTGGATAACTTGCATTGACACCTAAACAAGCTCAATGTTGCATATCAACACCATCCAAGGTGTGTACATACCAATTTTGTCAAACCCCCTTCTCCGTTTTGAGAAAAACCAGTAAAACCAGTAGTAAATTTGCTTTAATTTCTCCAATGCTTGTCCAAATTGAGAGACCAGGAATTCATTAGCTTAGCAATGATGTCCACTAACTCCATGTAAAAGAAATTAGACCAATTGTTTAAGACGAGAGAGTAATTAGTCGATTAATCACACTCTGTTTCACTGAACACAGTAGACAGCTTGTTTAATCAGCTCATTTCTAGCTCCATAAGGCATAATTGATCCAACCAATGATGTAGAAACCTCCTCACTAGTGTGAATCATAAATTTGCTAAGCCAATTTTGGAATTTATCAAGCACAAGAGTTGATTTGTGGCCTCCACTCAGTAAAAATATTAGAAAATGCTCTGTTTCTGCATACCAGGCTGCGTCGCCTGGTGTAGAGGGAATTTGGGCTAATTAAAGTGATAGTTGATGGTGTATATGAGTGCCTAACACACTAGGGCATGTGTGTAACCCATCAATGGTATGATTTTTACCAAAAACTTGGTTTGATTTCATCAAAAGTTGACCTCTTTTTCTCTGTTTTGTGAGAGCTTCAAAACCAGTGATTTTCAATCACTCAAATGCATCATATTTGCTCCAAAATTAGTTGTAGGGCTTGTACATGAGTTGCCAATACATTCATCCTTGTTTGTGACATACATATTTCTTTGCCAGATTTGCATCTATTTTCACCATACATCACTGCTTCCAAGCCTCCAATGGAAAGCTTCCAAAAAACTAGAATTTTCTTTTGCTTTGGGCAACCCTAATTTGCTTTGTTTGTGCTTGAATCACCTGCAATCCACTCAAGGGTGTTTAGTAGACCTTACCTGGTAGGCCAAGCTCTCAGATCTGATAGAAATTGGTGTTCTCCAAGCTTCACAGCATCAATGGCAAGCTTCACAGCTTTTCTTCACAACTTCTTCTCCCTCTTCTCTCACTCACTCATAAACCCTAATAGAGAGTACCAGGCTCTGATACCATGATGAAAAAAAGGTAGAGGGAGAGGAGACACACACAGAGGAGCAAACCCTAATGTATATTGCAAACCCTAACCATAGAGGGAAGCCATCTCCCTTCTCACACAATGCATAAAGCCATAATCCATAATACACAAGACACACACTGTGTTGTGGCCATACTCTACTAGCCCTAGCTAATGTCCACACACTATGACCAGCTAGACGCGGTCATTTATGTCTCACACATGTTCCTACCTAACATGCCAGCACATAGCATAGCTGGCACACGCTGACATCGAGCTTGAATCTCAATACTCTTGTTAAGAAAATCCTGCCTCTGGCGCTTCTCTTCCTCTTCTACGTCCTTCTTGGTGGCTTCTGTTGCAAGCAACGGCGGCGAGCTCTTCCTGTGTGGGCCTGGGGCTTGGGGGTGGCTGAACCTGCTCTATAGGTGCGGGTTCATGGTGTGGTCTCTTGTGGGGCTGGTGGGGAAATAGGAGAGGTGGATGGAGGGTATAAAGAAGAAACAGCAGCATCCTGTCCGGGCACGTGGCAACTCTTCCCATCCCACCACATAATAGAGACCCTAGTGATTAATGTTGCTACTACTGCCAACTTGCCTTGGGTGTTGGAGCAGATTGCATGGAGCTCCACGAAGACGTAGTAGGACCAATTGACCTATTGCCCTTGGTGCACATGAGCCAAGGTTATTAAGCTACACTTGTTGAACCTGTCAGTCCACCTAGTGGTGAGGAGAAACTACAGAGCTCGTGCTGGCATCACGAGGTAATCCTAGGCGATGTTTCCCCACTCAACTCCATCTTTGTTAGTATTCCCCCTCTACAGGGCCGCGGGTGAAGGGCCACAGGTGAGCTTAAGGGCATTGACTAGGCATACATATGGTTGCTCCATATGTGGGAGTGCAAGTGCCTCTTGCAGAAGCCCTATGTTGAGTTGGACTAGATGCTTGCGGCCCTCAATATCCAAGATGACACCGATGTGTTGATTTGCATCATAAGATTTGATGAAGTATAAGGCATTATACAAGTCCGGCCCCCAAGGCTCCAGGGTAGGCAGTCGGCCCAATCTAAGTAGCTCTAATTTTTGCACCACTGCTGGGTCAGCTGCAACAGCTCCATAGCATGAACCGGTGTAGTAAAGGAGCTTGTGCTCAAATTTACCGGTGATTCTTCATCGGAATGGACAGTGTGTCCATTCCGATGGACAGTGTGTCCATTGACCTGCTTCATCAGAGCTTTGCCCAGGTGGGAGATCTGGGTGGGGTGCTTCGCATACTCCTCGAAGCGGCCGCTGGTAGGTCTCTTCCTCTTGAGGGGAGTGTGGTGGAGCACCTCTAGGGAGGAGTCGGAAGCTTCTGACATCTTCAATGCTAGCTGTGAGGGTAAAGGCTTGGGGAAAAAATTTGCAAGAGTTTGGCTAGGCTGAGAGTGAAAAGTGAGGAAATGGAAGTAGGGGGCCCATATTTATAACCCTGTGAACAAGACACCGCCATGGCAAGTTTAGGGAACGGGCGTGCGACTATAAGCGTATGGGTGTGGCAAGTCAGACAGGCATGGCAAGAGGATCGAACGGCCACGGCAAGAGGATTGAACAGCTGTGGCAAGATGAGCGAACGACCGTAGGCTCACGGGATTGGTTGAAACGGGCAGGGGCTTTTAAATAGAGAGTTAGCACGGCCATGACAGTGTGTGGGAGAGGGAACGGCCGTTCCAGACTGGGAACATCCGTGGGGCAAGCTAGACTTTGAGAAGGGAACGGCCATTCGAAACTTTGAACGACAACGCGCTTTTGTGGTTGATGAAGGAACGGTGGCACTTTTTTTTTGGGTGTACCCTGTAGTAATAGGTTTTGTACATAAAGGCTAGGCCATTAGCACCCCATTGCAAGTTTGTACTGACCGTGTGTCTAGTTCACCAAAGAAAGGAGTCTATGCCAATTAGGTAATGGTGGGGTGAAGTAGGGGGTGGCACTTCCTGAAGAGATTCCGATGAGGGTGGTAAGGAAGTAGTTGAGGCTGAGGGAGTTGAAGGGAGTTTTGTGGTCCTGCGGGCGGCGGTCGAGCCTCTGAATGATAGGCAGAGGAATTGCTGACATTGAAGGTATATCTGTAAGGAAGTTCGTCAGCGGTAGCTTGGGGGTGGCTATGTCACATAGGACTTTCTGCTTCCCTTTGTCTTGAGTAATCTTGACCCGCAAATGTTGCCTTGGTGGGTACCCATTGAAGGGTACGTGATTGTGGTGTGACACGAGATAGGAGCTTACGTTGGAGAGGTTTGGGGATCCATATGGTATGATTTCCTTCATAGTAATTTTGGGCATGGAGAAGAGATTTTGGGATCCACTGAAGGGTTAAGTGCGTGGGTTTAGGGTTTGGTCAAGGTTCAGAACACCTAGGAGAGCATGTAGGTTTGCGTTGATCCAGTATCCTGTAAGCTTGAGGTTGGTGAATGGGGGACCTACACTAAACTTTGGATGGTGGGACCTTTTGGGGATCCATAATGGAGATGCTCCTTCATAGTAGCCTTGTCTTGCAAAAGAAGTTTCTTGGGCACCCAACAGTGGTGAGATACCGAACCTTGTGGGGATTTGTTAGTATGGTTAGCAGTGTTAGTTTGGTTAGTGTGATGTGGTAGGGCAATTGCTTGTGATTTGGCCATGTGAGAGCACGCTGCCATTGTACGTAGTGGTGGTGTGGGTGCAAGAGGCGTTGATGTGGATAGCATGTTGAGCGGCCTCTTTTTTGGGGGAGCGTAGTGAGATAAGGGTGAGGTGTTGGGATACTTGTGGGTGGTGGAAATGGGAGTTCTTGAAAATATGCAGGGGAGAAGAGAGCTTGAGCTCTTGTAAGAACACACACACACACTCACACAAACCTTAGAAGAGAACACACAAGGTGAGAGGCTGGAAATTCTTCTTCTTCTTCACACAACAAAAGAGGTCTACAAAGAAGATAAAGTGACTAACACACATAATAGAATATATACAAGCGGTCCATATTGTGAACATGCTAAGTGGAGTGGGTAGATGTGGACTATGTGGAATAGAATCTCTGGTGTGGCGAAGATATGCCGGTGCCAGCTACCAAACCTGCCAATGATATAAATGTCGAACGGTCATGCAGGCGCCTTGTGAGTGTTAGCTCATGTTGAGATTGACATCTCAACACTCCCCCTCAAGCTCAACTCCAGCTCATGAACTCCAAGCATATCTCAAAATCTGCCGAGCTTCTCAGATCCCAAGGCCTTCGTGGTGTGAAGATGTTAGCTACCTGATCCTGTGTGCTGACATATGCCAAGTCGATGTCACCTGCTGCCAAGACTCTCTCCCTGATGAAGCGGTGATGTACCTCAATGTGTTTTGTCCGCGCATGAAAAACTGGGTTCCTGGCCATCTATATACTGTTACGATTGTCACAATATATGACAACCTTTCTCTCCACATGCAACCCCAAATCAGCAAAGTAGCTTACGTAACCAAGCTACTGTTAAATTTGCAGCAATGTGATGAGCTATGGTGGATCAAATGCTAGAATCAAAATCATTAACAAAGAGATTAGATGATAATTAAGATGTGATTAGTGAGCAATTAACTGATAGCTTAATGTAGGCATGGATAATAAAAAACCAGCAAATTCTCATTAGGCCAATGCCTCAATCTATAGAGTTTACATCCAAGCATCCAATCCCACCAATTTCTCCTTGATTCACTCCACCTCTTTTGCTTGATTCTCTCCACCTCTCCCAAAATATCTCCACACCTCCTAAATCTCCTCATGCTACCCTTTATTCTCTCCTAGTAGATACTTCTCATCTTTTCATAGGTTCTCTCACATTTACAGATTCTCTTTTATAGCCTCTTGCTAAGGGCTTGTTCCCACACACACCCTATTCACTTGTATATTTCAACACCTCCTCTCAAGTGAACTCCTAGCACACCTAGACCCTATACCAAGTTTCCCTCTTACTTGATAGTCCGCGACCAGTGCCCAGCACACCTCCCCTCAAGTGAACAATCCTAGCACACCTGGACCCTATACCAAGTTTCCTTCTTACTTGATAGTCTGCGACCAATGCCTCAAGTCCCTAAACTCATAGTCCTTGACACACTCTCTCTCTATGTGTCCAAGGTTACTACAAGTGCCCATGACCTTGACTAAAGTGCTCACACATACATCTACCACATGGCCTACATCATCGATGGCTCAAAGGTGGTTTTACTCTGTTGGGGCAGGCTACATTGGGTTGTGGGGTTTCTCTCTCTTTCTCTCTCAGAGATTTTCACATGGCTCCTCACTTCTTGGAGCCTCACATCTTCTCTTGTCTTCAGTCTTCTTGTTGTGGCAGCTTCTTGTTGAAATATCAAGCTCGTATACAGCTGGAGGATAGCACATGGGTGCTGACAGAGTGACAGTATGGTAGATAGATATCGTGTGGTGTGTTTATGACCGCGTCCAGCTGGTCATGTGTGGTGTGGACATTACACTAGGTTTACTTTGTAGTGTGGACATAACACTATGTTGTGTTCTCCTTTGTGTGTGTGAGAGAGATGGTGACTATGGCTTCTCTCCTTCTTTATGGTTGATGGTTATGGATTAGGGTTTGCTTCTCTTGTGTGTGTTACATCCTGCTCCTGTTTTTTATCATGGTATCAGAGCCAAGAGCTCATTAGCTGTGTTGTGAGAGTGAGTGAGAGAAGAGGGAAGAAGAAGAAAAAGCTGTGAAGGAAGCCATTGGAGCTTGGAGCAAAGGAGAAGCTGTGGAGCACACATCGGCATCAGATCTGAGAGCTAAGGACCATTGGTGAGTGTAGCAAGACCCCCTCTGCGGATTGCAGGTATCAAAGAGCAAGTTCAGTGAAGATTAAAGTGCATAAAGCAAGCAGAAAATTTCTGGTTTTGAAGCTTTCATGGAAAGCTTGTGAAGGAATGTATTTTGTCAAATGTATTGGGAAAAATACAAAGGAAACACAGAGGTTCTCATGTATTGTGAAAGGGCACATGTATTAGCAACACTGGAGCAAACCATTGCATGAAAATTGATGCATTACAGGCAATTTGTGAAGAAAAAAATTCTGGTTTTTTGGACTCTACAAAAACAGAGAACATATGCCCGGTGGAGGATCAATTGTGGCAATTCTACTCAAAATTGAGTCAAACCCTTCATACCCATGATAGATTAGGTCATTGCTAAGAGACCTATCCACTCATTAAAGATTACCCCTCTCTCCTAGAGCTCCAGGAGCAGGCGGCGTTTTTTGGAAGAGTTTCTTGAAAAGTTTGCAATGAATTTGGTCTAATTCACTCATTTGGACACCAAATTGAATGCTTTAAAGCTTGGAGAGTTTAGCAAAGACATTGCTAAGGCCTTATGATGATTGGTTGCAGCTCATTTCATGCATTTGGAGCTCATTGAAGTGATTTATCAGAGGTGTGCAGGTTTGCAGAAATTCTGTCCAGAAACAGAGCATTTTTAATCAAGGCATTAATCTTTGTCTATATCAAATTGGCCTAATTCCTTTGGTACAAGTAAAGTCCTATGAGTTGCTAAACTTTTGAATCAAAAAGTTTTGAATTTGGACAAGATTTGAAGGATTTAGAGCATAATCTTGACTGGTTACTGGCGAGAATTTACTGGCGAGAAAAAAACCAGAAAATTTTTTGTGAAGGAGTTTCATTTGATTTCAACTTTGATCGAGTGTACATTGTTGGTGAATCATTGTGGGATGTTAATGCACACAATTTTCAAGCATTTGATGTGATTTGGAGAGATTTGGAGCATTACAGGTACTTCATACATTGCATCGAAAGGGTACATCTACTCTATTCTTTTGCAACAATGGGAGATGGTCCGATACAGATTGTTGGCGAGAAGCTTGATCGCACTAACTTTCAAGTGTGGAAGTTTCGAATGAAGAGTTTTTTGAAAGGCAAAGGTTTATGGAGTCTTGTCTCGGAGGAAGATCCAGAGCCATACCTACCTCCTCAACCAAATAATGCTCAGTTGCTGGCTCACAAGCAATGGGTAGAGCGGTCTTCGAAGGTGTTGCATTATTTCTCAATATGTGTAACAGATGCCTTGCTCATTCACATCCAAGATGCAGATACACCAAAAGAAGCATGGGGTATATTGTGCCGAATGTATGAGACAGACACTGGTGCAAGGAAGATACAACTGAAGCAACAGATTCACAGTGTAACACGAAGGAATAGGAGCATACATGAGTATGTTCAGGAAATCAAGGGTTATGCAGATTCCTTGTCATCGATCCATGCCCCAATGGATGATGATGATTTGGTTGCTCTCACATTGCGTGGTTTAGGCAAAGAGTACAAATCTTTTGACACTTCCATCTCAGTAAGGTTGGGAGGAATGCCAGACTTTAATGAGCTTGTGTCATTGCTCATAGTGGAAGAATTGAAGCTTGGACTTGGTGGTATGAGTCTTACAGGTGGTGCATCCTCGTCCAGTAATGATGAGCATGCAAGGAATCAGGCATTTTACTCATCTAGAGGCTTTCGAGGCAGGGGGAGATTTACCCCTCGAGGCCGTGCAGGACGTGGTTGGAATGACAGGTCTACTCAACCACAATCAAATCAGAATTTTCAGAATTCACAGTCATCATTTGGATCACGTGGAGGTCGTGGATTTCAATCCCATAGGGGGAGATTTGGAACAGGTGCTCGTGGTAGAGGACGATGGCAAGGTCCTCAACAAAATTTGAATGGGATTGAATGTTACTATTGTGGCAAACTTGGACATTTGGCAAAAGATTGTTACAAAAAGCAGAATGATGCGAGGAATGGAAGACCACAACATGGAAATTATGCATCTACCAGTAACAATGATGGGAGTTCAAACCATCTTTTTGCAATGAAGCATGTTATGGGGACAATGGATTCTCAGAATGCTCGAGATGAGTCATGGTATATGGATTCAGGTGCCTCAAACCACATGACATGTCATGGTGAGTGGTTTGAGAAGATGCAACCATTGGATACAAATGGTTATGTGGTCACAGGAGATGATACTCAGCATCTTATAACACATGTTGGCAGTGTGCCTTTGAAGATGCATGATGGAAATGTGAAAAATATGTCAGAAGTGTTATATGTACCATCCATTACAAAGAGTTTGGCATCAGTAGGCCAAATGGTTGAGCAGGGATTACAAGTAAGATTCAATGAGAAAGGCTGTTTTGTGGAAGATTTTAAGCATGGCTGTAGATTGGTTGCCAAGGGCAAGAAGGAAGGAAGGTTGTTCAAATTGGATGCAGGCATACCAGAATTGAGTTCAGCCATGTTTTCAAAGAGTAATGGGATTGTGCAGGACATTGACATGTGGCACAAGAGGATTGGACATGTCAATATACAGAGATTAAAGAACATGCAAACAAGAGGCATTGTCAGTGGGTTGCCTCGATTTAAATATGATGGACATATGCATGTTTGTGAAGCCTGTCAGTTTGGGAAGCAGGCAAGGTTGAGGTTTCCTAGAGAAGGAAACATGAGTAATAGACCACTTGAAATAGTGCACAGTGATGTATGGGGCCCAGCACAAAACCCATCTATCAAAGGAAGTCTATACTATGTGACATTTATAGATGATTTCAGCAGGATGACATGGATATATTTTTTGAGAGAGAAGAGTGAAGTGCTGGAAAAATTCATGGATTTCAAAGCTCTTGTAGAAAAACAATATGGCTGTTGGATTAAGTGTCTGAGAACAGATGGAGGTGGTGAATACACCTCAAAAGCATTTGAGCATTTCTTGCGGAAGCATGGGATAAGAAGACAGTTGACATGCAGGTATACACCTCAGCAGAATGGTGTGGCTGAGAGAAAGAATCGTGTCATATGTGAAGTGGCAAGGGCAATGCTCAATGAAAAGAGCATGCCAGATTACTATTGGGCAGAAGCATGTGCTACTGCAGTGTATATCCTGAACAAATCACCTACAGTAGCTATTCATGGAAGCACGCCTGAGATGCGACTTACAGGTTACAGGCCAGATATTGGACATCTGAAAGTCTTTGGATGTGTAGCTTATGTTCATGTGCCTGATGAAAGAAGACGGAAGTTGGATCCTAAAGCAGAGAAATGTGTCTTTGTTGGATATGCACAGGATCGAAAAGCTTACAAATGCTATAACCCTCAAACTAGACAAGTAGTCATCTCACGAGATGTTGTATTTGATGAGCTTGCTAGTTGGTACAAAGCAAGAGATGAGGGAGTCATTGACACACTTGAGGCTAATGTACCTGTGAACTTGCCATCACAAGCAAGTTCTAGCTCTACTACTATGTCCGGGCCAGCAGCAGAAGCTGAGAGTAGTAGCAGTGTACGTCCATGGTCAGGACGTCTGAGGCATGAGAGTGTGAGCACTGGGAGTAGTGCTATGGATAAAGGCAAGAAGAAAGTCGAGGGAATTGGGATCACAGGTTATGAGTCCTCTAGTTCTGAGAGTTTGGATGAGGAGCTCGGGATACCTGTTGTACGCACACCTGGTGTTAGGCAGGACAGATATGTGCCACCACATGCTCGTGTTACAGGTGTACAGAGTGACCCGCATGCATTGCGGAGATCCCAGAGAGTCAGATATCCAGTGGAAAGATTGACATATAGAGATTTTGCTATGCATTATGCATACATGACATCTATGGTAAAGCATGTGGAACCTACATGCTATACAGAGGCTATTGGAGAGCATGTATGGCAGAAAGCCATGGATGAAGAGATGGATGCTTTGGACAAAAATGATACATGGGAATTGGCTGAGTTACCTCAAGGAAAGAATGCAATTGGATGCAAATGGGTGTATAAGGTAAAGTGCAAGTCAGATGGCAGCCTAGAGAGACATAAGGCAAGGCTGGTCGCTAAAGGATATGCACAAACTTATGGTCTTGATTATGATGAAACTTTCAGCCCAGTGGCTAAAATGGCGACAGTGAGGTCTATCATTGCATTAGCAGCACAAAAAGGTTGGGCTTTACATCAAATGGATGTAAAGAATGCTTTCTTGAATGGTGAACTGCAAGAAGAGGTGTACATGGAACAGCCAGAAGGTTATGTACATCCAAAATATCCGACTTTTGTTTGCAGGTTAAAGAAAGCACTCTATGGTTTGAAGCAAGCACCTCGTGCTTGGAGTGACAAAATCAGCAGATATCTTGTCAGTATTGGATTTGTGGTTGGAAATGCAGACTCTTCACTTTATGTGAAGAAGACACATGATGGTATCGTGATGATAGTCATTTATGTTGATGATTTGATTATCACAGGTGATTGTGGGAAAGGCATTGATGAGGTTAAGGCCTCTTTATGCAAAGAGTTTGATATGAAAGACCTTGGTGATTTGAGGTTCTTTCTTGGCATTGAGGTGATTAGAACAGGCAAGGGTATATGGTTGGTGCAAAGGCAATATGCACTTGACATGCTGGCAAAGTATGGTATGACAGCATGCAAACCAATGTTGACACCATTAGAGCAAAACATGAAGCTTAGGGCTGATTTGGGTGATGAGCTTGATGATATCACCATGTACAGGAAAATGGTTGGTAGTCTTATCTACATGACCATTACGAGGCCAGATATCAGTTATGCAGTTGGT
The DNA here is from genome assembly GCF_041138505.1 of Cibotium barometz. Taxonomy (NCBI): domain Eukaryota; kingdom Viridiplantae; phylum Streptophyta; class Polypodiopsida; order Cyatheales; family Cibotiaceae; genus Cibotium; species Cibotium barometz. The sequence goes on from NC_141056.1 coordinate 59,808,409, forward strand.
TTGGTGAGTCAGTTTATGCAGAGTCCTCGTAAACCTCACTTGGATGCTGTGAGACGGATTCTGAGATATGTCAAACCTACCGCGCATTATGGTCTTTTCTATGAGGCAGGAAAAGACATGCATGTCTATGGATATACAGATGCAGATTGGGCCGGTAGTGCATATGACAGGAGATCTACCAGTGGCTATGTTTTCAGCCTTGGTAGTGGAGCTGTGAGTTGGAGCAGTAAAAAGCAACCTACAGTTGCTTTATCTACCACAGAGGCAGAGTATCGTGGAGCAGCCATAGCTGCATGTGAGGCTATGTGGTTGAAGAAGTTGCTAGATGATGTCCGGCTACAGAGTGATATGAGCGTTGTCATTCATTGTGACAACATGAGTAGTATTCAGCTTGCTAGCAACCCAGTTTATCATGCCAGGACCAAACATATTGAGGTCCATTATCATTTCATCAGAGAGAAGGTGCTCGATGGGTATGTTGATTTGACATATGTGCAGACAGATGAGCAGGTTGCAGATATCTTTACCAAAGCACTTGGTAAGGATAAGTTCGAGTATTTCCGTACTAGATTGGGAGTCCTAGAGATGGACATGTCGAGCTTGAGGGGGAGTGTTGAAATATCAAACTCGTATACAGCTGGAGGATAGCACATGGGTGCTGACAGAGTGACAGTATGGTAGATAGATATCGTGTGGTGTGTTTATGACCGCGTCCAGCTGGTCATGTGTGGTGTGGACATTACACTAGGTTTACTTTGTAGTGTGGACATAACACTATGTTGTGTTCTCCTTTGTGTGTGTGAGAGAGATGGTGACTATGGCTTCTCTCCTTCTTTATGGTTGATGGTTATGGATTAGGGTTTGCTTCTCTTGTGTGTGTTACATCCTGCTCCTGTTTTTTATCACTTCTCTTCACGCGTCCATGTCTTCCTTCAATGCTTCCTTTAGCTCTTCTTCTTGGTGTGGATCTTCCTCTTGGAAAGAGATGTTCTTCTTCTTTCATGGCTGGGACCATGAGCTTGTTGTCAGTTCTTGCTCCATGTGAGAAACATGTTTTAATGTATTGTTGACAATTCTTTTAGGCCTTTGATGTTTATCTTGTGTCATTATGCAATGCAAACCCAAATCTATGAGGGAGGTCTTACCTCTTGCTTTATTTTGGACAAGGGCAGTGTCTGATCCCATTTTTACATTGATGTAATGTGCCCAATACATAATGCATATAGCATTCATTCTTATGCACATTCCCAAATGCAACTCTGGCTGTGAATAATCTTGAATTTGAGTGTGATTTGCAGGAATTAACCAAGGGGTAAATGCAAAATGATGATTACCACAAATTTATCAGCATAATTTTACTAGAAATTACATTAAATCAAGGGTAACCAATTTGTACGGAATGGTTGGAGTATCAAACCATCTTCGAATTGCAATCTAAAGTTATAGGGATCTGTATCAATTTGAACCCTCAATTGCACCAAAATATAGTGATTAGCATTGATTAGCAAATTAATCTTATGTTTTGTGTGCAAAAAACAGAGTATGCGGGGAGTCCAGATCTGAGGCCTTAGAGTTCAAATGAGCTCAAATCCTTTCAAGACCATTAATAGCAATTAGTCTAATAGAGGATTAAGCTAATAAACACAAGATTTGACCAAACATTGAATGCTTAATCTTTGTTTTACCAGTCACCCCCTGCAGATTTGATGAAGAGCTTGGATCTCACTGTAGACTTAATCAAATCAAAATCTGTCTTCACCAGCTTGTAGAGAACCCTTGAAAACCCCTAGGGCCAAGAGGAATTCGACCCATTGCATCTGGTACAGAAGAAATCTCAGTTTTGCTTTAGAAGAGTGGCGCGTGCAAAATTGTGAATTTCTACAGCTATGGAAGGCGGTTTGGCACGCCGATTGGATGGGCTGAATTGTGAGGAGTATAGCTATGTTGGGCTAGAAGCGTTTCCCCTAATGTTTCTCCTGGAGGGAGATCAAGCCCCTCCACACTGGCTAGGGGTGCAGAGGTTAGTTGAAAAAAGAGGTAAAAAATCTAATTATCTACTAATTCTAATTAGCCAAGTGATTAGAAAGATAATGGGCTCATAAACTTGATGGATTCTAGGCTAGGCTCTAATACCATGTTTAATTTGTAGCAATGTGATGAGATATGGTGAATCAAATGCTAGAATCAACATCATTAACAAAGAGATTAGATGATATTTAAGACGTGATTAGTGAGCAATTAATTGATAGCTAGGCATGGATAATAAAAAACCAGCAAATTCTCATTAGGCCAATGCCTCAATTTATAGAGTTTACATCCAAGCATCCAATCCCACTGATTTCTCCTTGATTCACTCCACCTCTTTTGCTTGATTCTCTCCACCTCTCCCAAAATATCTCCACACCTCCTAAATCTCCTCATGCTACCCTTTATTCTCTCCTAGTAGATACTTCTCACCTTTTCACAGGTTCTCTCACATTTATAGATTCTCTTTTACAGCCTCTTGCTAAGGGCTTGTTCTCGCACACACCCTATTCACTTGTATATTTCAACAGCTACCTCACATGTTGCCACCGTACCTCCTTTGTACTCTACCTCTGTACTCGACAAGGCAATTGTGGGCTGGTTCTTGCTGCTCCATGTCATAGCAGCACTTCCCAATGAAAACATAAATTCACTGGTAGATCTCCTGTATGAGATGCTACCTGCCCAATCTGTATATGTGTACCCATATAGCTCCAATGGTACACCTGCTACATAAAACAATGCGTAGTCAATAGTGGCCCTCAAGTATCAAAGTGTGCGTCGCACACTGTCAAGATGTGGTTTGCACGGAACTTGCATAAACTGGCTCTCTAAGAGCCAACACTGTAGCTAAAATCTGGCCTACTGATCGTAACATAGATCAAACTCCCCACAATCTTCTTGTACATAGTGGGATCCTCGAACACATACCCTGCATCTGCACACTAAGCTTGCCATTTTGATCTAATAGCACCGAGATTGACTTACAATCAACCATCCCATACTTGGACAACATGTCTAATACATACTGTCTCTGATAGCCAAATATCCTCAGGTGTGCGAATGACCTCAATTCCTGAAAAATAGTGCAGATCTCCCAAATCCTTCATCTCAAACTTCCTTTTGAGAAGACTTTTCACATGCTCAATCTGTTCCAAGTTGTCACCCCCAACAATAAGATCATCTACATAAATGGTGATGATCACAAAACCCTTATCACTCTTGTGCACATACAAGGAGTGATCTACATTTGCCATAGGAAAACCAATAGTGACAAGATACTCAACAATCTTGTCATGCCATGCTGCTCGTGGAGCTTGCTTCAACCCATACAAGGCCTTACAAAGCTTACATACATACTCTGGGTGACCTAGATCCTCAAAACCTGGTGGGGCTGATCCATATACACCTCTTCTTGCAACTCATCATGCAAGAACACATTTTTTACATCCATCTGATGTAAAAACCAGCCTTTAGCTGCAACCACCGCAATCACAACTCTCATAGTTTCCATCAGTGAAACTGGGAAAAATGTCTCTTCATAATCAATCCCATGTGTCTGTGCATATCCTTTTGCTACCAATCTAGCCTTGTACCTGCTTATGCTACCATCACTGTTATGTTTCACCTTATACACCCACTTATAGCCCTTGAAGTTTGGGTATTGGACCACCAAAACTGCACTTCCCTCTCTTTGCATGAAACCTCAATTTTCACATAGCCTCTTGCTTCTCATCTCCTTCATGATTCAAGCTAGAGGGTAAGGGTTAACATTGCTTAGTGGACAATCGTAAAGATTTACCTATGGTCCCCAAAGTCTTTCCACATGCTCATTACCGCTAAAGCCATTGGTACCTCCAAAGGAGGGTGGCAATAAGGCAAGGGCTACCTTGAGAAGTCACAGGCCCACCAAGATAATAACTCCTTATCCCCCTTATCATGAATCATCAAAGAGGTCCAAAATTGGGTTAAGCATAAGGAGCTAATGCTAAATGAGATATTCATATGTAAAGAGAGTGTTTGAATAAGGGTTTGAAAGATAAGAGAATGGCAATGACACAAAATGCTCAATTGAGGAGGCTTCATTCATTGATTTGAAAGGGAGAGGAGGGCTCCTTTTATAGGCGGAGAATCACCCTCTCTTCCATTGTTACAAATAACAACATAAAAATCTTCAACCCTTCAGTGACATAAGGGTAGATGTCACCATCAATCGTCCTCTTAGGCTAAGTCTTCTATTGATGGTGACATAAGGGTAGATGTCACCATCAATTGTCCTCTTAGGCTGTCTTCTATTGATTATTAAATTGAAGACTTTTTGACTTTAGGCTAAGTCCAAGTGGCATGTAGGTGGAGATCCCACTTACACATGGCAGAATTCTCCTCTTCCATGTAGGCATTCTAGAAGAATCTTTTTCAATTATGCACCTACACACACTCCTCCACATGCCTTCCACACTCCCCAACTTGTAGCCTTATGGTGAATACCATATTAATAATATAATTAAAATCCATGTGAGCATGAAGGCCCACTTTTATTTTCCACATCACTAGCCTATCTACCATACCAAAGTATTTATCAAGCATACTTGTGGCATTTACAATGTGTGCACCCTAAATCAAGTAAAACGATTATATTTGAAGATAGAATGCTGTTATCGGGGTAGCCGCCAAGCCGCCGCATCACCACGTCGTTATTCCATTGTTGTGGGTGCCGCAATCTTCTTGAACAAGCTTCCACCTTATTACCATTGAGAAACCATCAAAATATGCACAAAATTGAAAATGAAAGATATCAATTTTTCATGTCACATCTTTCCCCCCCAGCAGATCCTCCATGCTTGTCTTGGGGTCTGCTGGCCATGGTGCTCGAGGGTAAAATATCTTTAGCCGGCCGGTACTCATTGGCACGTCCGGGAACCTCCTGGCCACTTGCATCCTCTAGAAGATAGGTGTTATTTTTGAACTTTGGTTGCTTTATCCTGAAGGGGCCTTCCCAGCGTCGAAGAAGCTTCTTATCTAGCCGTTTCTCCACACGGCCATCATACCTCATGACTTAGCTTCCTTGCTTGAGTTCTGGCTTCTTCTTCTTCCTCGTGAGAGTGTCATGCCTTGCCTTGCGCCGTTGTTGTGCAGTCTCCAAATTTTGAAGTGCCTGAAGTCGCCTCTCATCCAAGATCTCCAGTTGTGCTAGGCGTTGGGCATGTGTTTCTTCTTCATTATTCAAGCGTGCAAAAGATGTGCGAAGGCTTGTGATTTCCAATTCTATTGGCAAAATAGCCTCCATTCCATAAACTAACTGAAAATGTAAGATTCCTCCCTAGCCTCTCAAAATGTCCAGCATCTTCCCCTGTAATCAATCCCCTCTTCAGAAATATAAAAGACCTTGTTTCTAACTGTTTTGACTTAGAGAGAGAGAATATTCTAGAGAGAGAATATTCAGATTTTGAATATTTGTAGATAGAAAAATTTCTCATCTTATTAAAATAAGTTCCCCTAAAACAGAAATTCAAAAAGAACTTTCCAATGTGCAATTGGAATTAATTGGAAATGAGTATGAAGGACCTTAGCCTAAGGGTCTAGATTTTCAAAAAATTTTGGATTATGGTCCAATTAAGGTTCCTATGGGCCAATAGCATCAATCCATGTGTAGGGAGGAGATAAATCCAATTTTGTAAAAGAAGATACCCAAAAATGAGTAAATGCTCACATAAGATGAAGAGTTGACTATGTACAAGGTTTATTAGTAAGAAACTATGAGTAATATAAAAAATATGAGATATTTTGGGTATCCAAAAATGAGTAAATGCTCACATAAGATGAAGAGTTGAAAATGTACAAGGTTTATTAGTAAAAAACTATGAGAAATATTAAAAATATGAGATATTTTGGGTATCCAAAAATGAGTGAATGCTCACACAAGATGAAGAGTTGAAAATATACAAGGTTTATTAGTAAAAAACTATGAGCAATATTAAAAATATGAGATATTTTGGGTATAATGATTCCATTTTGACACATATGTAAGGAAGGGGAGTTCTTTAAAGGAGGTGCATATTTCACATGCTTGAATGAGTTTTAAACTCAAAAATAATGTGATATTTTTATCTCTCCTCTCTCTTGAACCAAACCAAATCAAAATGGAACCAAACCGAATCAAAAAGTAACCAAACTAGATCCAAATCTAGTCCAAATTCAACCAAACTGAATCTCGAAAATTCTAGAATTCAGCTAGCTTTGGTTAGAGCTTCCCTCTCCTATAAATAGAACATGAGTCCTTTGAAAAAAAGGAAGAATTTTACTATACTAGAGTTATGCTGAAATAATGCTAGTTTCTACTATTCTCTAAAATTCTCTCCAAATTGAAGAAATTGGAGCTTCCCTCTTTCTTCAATCCCCATTGGTGGTTCCATCAACATACTTAACCAATTGATTGGTTGGGGGCCTCTACCGTGAACAAAGAATTAAGCAATTTGTAAGGTAAATGGTGAATTTTGATCTTTTCTATAATTTCTCAAGGTTTCTCTCTTCTCAACCCCTCTCAAGCTTGAGAAGCTTAATTGGAATGGTTTTTGAATGCTATTGAAGTTAATTGATGAATGGTAGTGAAGAGTTACATAATTTGATGAATGCTATTGAAGTTAATTGATTAATGATAGTTAAGATTACATAAATTTTCATTTATATTTAATTCAAATGGTTTTTATGTAATTTCTCTCTCTCACTCAAGAAATTGTCATACTCATGACCCATTCTCAATCCAAATGAAGCTTTTCATAAAGTTTTTCCTTAATCCAAGATTAATCTATACTTGAGGTCAAATTAATGGCTTTTTTCTATGCTTTTAGTTTATGTATTTCATGAATATTGATGATTCAATCCATTATGGATTAATGATCCAATTAGGGATCATTCTAATTATTTTCTTAATGATAAGCTTTATCCCTAAGTAGAAAAATTGAGATTTATCAGTCATAGCAACGGAGCTATGGTAAAATTTTTATAAAAATTATGCATAAAATAATTTCATTCAAAGCATGAAAAGAGGACTTTCTACCATATTCTAGGAATTATCATCCTAGATTAATTGAAAGATATTCATTGTAAGCCTAGAGAAATTGATTTTTATATTATGCATAATTGATTTTCATGCATAGAGGTATGCATAAAAGATTATTATTTTAACATAAAAGTGTTACTTTTATCATAATTAGATTTCATGCATAGAGGTATGCATAAAAGATTATTATTTTAATATAAAAGTGTTACTTTTATCATATTTGAATTTCATGCATAGAGGTATGCATAAAAGATGATTATTTTATTATAAAAGTGTGACTTTTATCATAATTGAATTTCATGCATAGAGGTATGCATAAGAGAGGAATATTTATTATAAAAGAGTTACTTTTAGCATAATTGAAATTCATGCATAGAGGTATGCATAAGAGATGAATATTTTATTATAAAAGAGTTACTTTTAGCATAATTGAATTTCATGCATAGAGGTATGCATAAGAGATGATTATTTTACTATAAAAGTGTTACGTTTATCACAATTGAATTTCATGCATAGAAGTATACATAAAAGTTGATTATTTTATTATAAAAGTGTTACTTTTATCATATTTGGATTTCATGCATAGAGGTATGCATAAAAGATATTCTTTTTATACTAAAAGTGTGATTTTCATCATAAATGGATTTTATGCATAACTTAGATGCATAAGAGAAATTCTTTTATTCTAAAAGTGTAATTCCTACCAAATTGAATTTATGCATAAGAGGATGCATAAAAGATTGATTTTTAATTAAAAAGTGTCATTCTCATCTAAATTGAATTTATGCATAGGAAGATGCATAAAAGATTGAAATTTAATTCAAAAGTGTCATTTTCATTTAAAATAAATTTATGCATAGGAAGATGCATAAAAGATTGATTTTTACTTCGAAAGTATTAATCTCCTTAAATAGAATTTATGCATAAATAAATGTGTAAAGAAATCTTATATCAAATATAAGAATTCTCTTGTATTCTATAAATAGATATGAGATGTGATGATAGGATGTGATAAGAGGTGTATAAGATGTGATAAGAGGTGATAAGATGCTTATGAAATAAGTTAGGAGGTGATAAGATGAATTAAGATGTGATAAGATGTGTATGGGATGAGGTAAGGCGAGAATGGATGTGATGTAAAAGATTAGATGTGATGATAGGATGTGATAAGAGGTGTATAAGATGTGATAAGAGGTGATAAGATGCTTATGAAATAAGTTAGGAGGTGATAAGATGAATTAAGATGTGATAAGATGTGTATGGGATGAGGTAAGGCGAGAATGGATGTGATGTAAAAGATTAGATGTGAAGGCATATAGGGTTATATGAATGGGAATGTGGAAATGGATGTATGTATGTGGATGTGTGGATGTGGAGATGGGAGTGTGGATGTATGAATGTGAAAATGGATGTATGCATAAATATGTATATGCATAGATGTGAATGTGGATGTAGATGTGGATGTATAGATGTGAATGGGAATGTGGATGTAGATGTATGTGAATGTGGATGTAGATGTGGATGTATAGATGTGAATGTGGAATGTGGATGTGGATGTATGTATGTATGTGGATGTAGATGTGGATGTATAGATGTGAATGAAAATGTGGATGTGGATGTATGTGAATGTGGATGTAGATGTGGATGTATAGATGTGAATGTGGAATGTGGATGTGGATGTATGTATGTATGTGGATGTAGATGTGGATGTATAGATGTGAATGGGAATGTGGATGTGGATGTATGTATACATGTGGATGTGTATGTATGAATGTGGATGTATAAATGAGGATGTGAAAATGGAGGTAAGCATGTAGATGTGGATGTATGGATGTGAATGTAGATGTGGATGTGGATATATGGATGTGAATATATGATATGTGATGTGAAGGAATCTGAAGTGAAGAGATGGAAAATGATGTGATTGGATGAGTACACATATAAATGGAATGTGGAATAAGTAATGTGGATTAATGAGGGAGAATGTGGAAAAATGAGAGTTAATATAGAAACTGTATTTGTAAACTGTTTGTAAATGCTGTTTGTAAATGGCTGTTTTATGTCAAGAATACTGGGGAAGCATTTTGACCGTCTTGTGATTAAGGTCGTGGAGACCTAACTGATAAAGTTGCAACTGCTGACGGAGAGTCAATGGAGGACGTCTCGCGTAGCAAAGTCAGCCGAGGTCTTGACCAGCCTCGGTTCGATTAAAATGGTGAGCTTCCAGTACGGTGGATGAGGGACCAAGGAAGCGGCCTATGAGTGAAGCGCTAGGTCACCTGCGAAGGATCCTAGAGGGTGCTGACCATACGGTGCTCGGGCTCTGGGTCGCCTAGGATACCCACACGTGCATCAAGGAAGATATTGGAACAAGGAGTAAGAGTTGTTTTTCTGAAACCGGGCATGGATCTGGTTGATTGACCTTGCTGGTCTTCAATGGATGAGTCCATGGCTCTTTATATGGATCTGTTAGTTGATCTTGCTGATCTTCAATGAGAGTCTATCTTGATAAGTGATTATATTGCCGAGTATTATGGGCTAGGAACTATTGAAAAGGCCCCCGAGTGGACAGGTGGTGAGCGTTCTGGTTGCCAATGATGCCATAGATACTCTGATGAAGGAATGATGGGAAATTAAGAATCAACCGGATAATTTAGAAGATTGTGATCATGCATACCTCTATGCATGAAAATCAAATATGATAAACGTAACACTTTAACAATAAAATAATAATCTTTTATGCATACCTTTATGCATGAAAATCAATTATGATAAAAGTAACACTTTTATAATAAAAGAAAATTATTCCTTTATGCATAAAAATCTATTTTAATGAAAGTAACACTTTCATAATAATAAAAATTATTCCTTTATGCATAAGAATAATAATAATCAATATGCATCTTCTATGCATGAAAATGACACTTTTAGAGAATAGAATTGATAGGAATTACTCTTTTAGCATAATAAAAGATAATTCATATTTCCCAAAAAATTTGCCATAACCTCCTTTATATGGCTGACCATTTTTCAAATTTTCCTACTTGATTTTGTCTTAAAAATTGATTCTAGTTGATTTAAAGTAATCTATACTAATCAAAATTCACTTATAAAAGAGAAAACATTATAAAAAGTTTAATTCCAACAATTATCACTTAACTAGGATAGAGAAGGGTTGATTCTAAGAAGAGAGAGCAGAAAAGCCTTTCGATCAAGGCAAAACATCCGTTTATCACTTCAAACAATCATAAACATTAGAAAAACATAAAATCAATAAAGAAAAATACAAGAATCTCTACTTACATAATTTCTTGGAGCTTTCCTTTGGCTTGATGGTTTGAGGGTTCAACTCTTGTTTGTAACAAGAGTGGCCACCAATCTTTGGAAGAGGGAAATGTAAAAAACTAGTGAATTATTAATAAATTCTTAGTTCTTGGCTTGGGAGGAGCAGAGTAAGAGTGCATAAAACACTATTAAGTTTCAACAAAGGGGAGGGCTTCTATTTATAGAAAAAAGTGAGTCTCTAGCCAAGCAAACTGATTCTAGAATTTCCCAGATCAGTTTGGTCAATTTTTGACCATTTTTAGGTCAGTTTTGCTCACTTTTTGGATCTAGTTGAAACAGGAGAGGGGAGAGATAAAAATATCTCATTATTTGGGAGTTTAAAACTCATTCAAGCATGTGAAATAGGCGCCCTCTTCATGAGGGGAATTCCCCCATGCAGAGGTATCAGAAATGCATCATTTCACCTAAATATCTCTCTTTTTCAACTATTAATCTTGTCCTTAGTCAACTCTTCATCTTATGTGAGTATTTACTCATTTTTGGGGGATTTTTCTTTTATTTCTTCATTTATCTCCTCCCTACATTTGGATGAATCCTATTGGTCCATAGGAACCTTAATTTAAAATTTCGAAAAAATCTTCACCCCCAGGATAATGCCTCTTGAACAGATTATATTTAATTTCTAATGTACCTTCTGAAAATCTTTTTGAACTTCTATTTCAGGGGAACTTATTTTAATAAAATGAGATATTTTTCTATCCAAAAATATTTAAAAACAGAATTATCACTCTCTAGAAGATTTTCTCTCTCTAGGCCAAAACTGGCAGAAACAAGATCTTTTATATTTCTGAAGAGGGATTTGATTACAGGGGAAGATACTAAACATCCTAAGAGACTGGGGGAGGAATCTTACATTCTACCCCACTTAAAAAACACGAGATGTCCTCATCTCGCAGGTGGAGTATGATCTCTTTCATCTTCTTCTTCTTCATCAATCAGTTCTAGTGTTACCGCCTTGGAAGTGGACGGCCGATTTGGGAACAAATCTCTTTGACTTCCCCTATTCTAAGTTGGAGGTCTTGCATTACTTTGGGTTGAAACTGCAGGTTGGATAGAGGGTCTACCTCTGGGATTTCCCTGATTTTGGCGGATAGAACCGTGATTACTCAAGACGGAAGGGGTTGGAGTCTAAAATCTTGATCCCTGATTTTCCTGCCCTGAAAACCTTGATCCAAAAGGAGTTGGGCAATCCATGCTGCGATGTCCAAACCCTTGATAGTTATAGCATTTCACTCTCTTTTTCAAGGGTGGAACTTCTGAAGTTGAAATCCAGGGGATTGAGTTTCGGGAAAAGGACATTTCTTCCATTCTGGAACTTCCCATATCTGGGGTTTGACCCTGATATCTCTTAGGCGGAGGAAGGTTGGAATCATCTTCTGGGAATAAAAACCTTTTGAAAGGTGATGGTGCTGGCTTTGGCGGGACTTTGACATCAAAGGCTTTGGCGAAATCCTTCGCCATCCGAACTGCTTCAGCCATGGAAATAGGTTGGGCATTCTTGACTAAAGTATCTAATGGCTCGTTCATTCCCCGAATGAACCTGGCCATCAGCTGCTCTTCATCCAATTGAGGGGAATATTTAAGGAGAAGGGCAAAAGCCTGATGGTACTCTTCAATTTTCCGATTTTCCTACTTTAGTTCCAAGAACTCATTCATCTTAATTTCAAGAAAGCCTGGGGGACAGAACCTCTTTCTGAGGTAAGCCTTGAGATCGGTCCAGGTTTGGGTATTTCGGTCAGAGACAGTTTGTCTTGTAGTGGTTTCTCCACGCCACTCTAGCCATCTCCACTATCTTCAACCTTGCAAGAGCCATTTTGCTCTTCTCATTGTACCCGGTGACATCGAAGTATTCTTCCATTGATTTGATCCACTTCTCCACAGTCTCGCCCAAGTTTGCAAGAGCCATTTTGCTCTTCTCATTGTACCCGGTGACATCGAAGTATTCTTCCATTGATTTGATCCACTTCTCCACAGTCTCGCCCAAGTTTTCCCCTTCACCCTTGAAAGGTCCAAGCTGCGAACTATGAAGAGTTTTACGAACATCCAGGTCAAGCTCTTCTTCATCGAGTTGGGGGTTAACATTTCTACCATGACGACCTCGGTCCATGTTCCTATCAATACGAAAATTCTTGTTAAGTCTCTTTATTTATGATTCAATCTGATTTTTGATTCAACTGATTCTAGGGTTCTTTAAATAGGTCGGCTCCCCACAGAATCAAGGGATAAAGATACTCATATAGAACACATTATCAAATAACAATTCATTCAGAATATCTTATTCATATCTTTAACACAATAATGGTCCATTAGACTAAATTTTTCCATCTGAACAGTCCTCCAGTCCTCCAGTCCTCCATGGGGATTTCAATTTTTCAGATTTTTAATTTATCATCCCTTAACTTGATCCACTGGACAAAAGTTAACAATAGCAATCTGCCAGCACAATCCACTAATCTCATAGTGATTGGCTGAAGTCATTAATGTCATTCCAATTAAGAACATCATCACAGGGCTTCGTCCCATTCATCCTCATTGCAGTTTCACTCAGCTTATTACATTTCAACCAAATTTCAAGGATCATCATTTTTCAATCAGAATCCAAATCAACTCATCAGTTCTCAACCAGAATTTAAAAATCATATCAACCACATTTGAATTCATCATCTGGATAGCATTAATGCTTATAATTTCAAGTCTTAGATTTATTCATATATACTGCCAGTAAAGAGCTGCAGTTATACCCTCGGTATATACGGGTAGTCCTGGTTCTTGAAACTATAAGGTAAATACCATCATGTCTAGGCCTCAAGCAAGTCAGGGATTCCATACAATTGCCGTACTTCCATCTAAAGACCCAATTACCGATTTACAAATTTCAGTTTGAATATCAAATTGTATGAATTTTATCACATAATTACAACCTTTTAGTGGATCTTGATAAATTTTTGACATTTTTGGCTTCTCGGTTGATCCTCATTAGCCAAATAACTCTGATACCAACTGAGAGATCCCGTCCCCACCGCGCAACGGATTCGGGGTGCTAGCATCGGAAGTAGCACATCTTGCGCGGGGCAGGGTCCCACACTCAGGGCCTTGCCCACGGATATCCGAACAGGTGACTAATTCCTCGATTCTTCCAAACCGAACTCGAAAAAATTTCTCTTGCTCGGAAAGCATGGGCGATTCCACCAGGATAACTTTTCCCTAACGTAGTCAAAAGCCTTACTTAACTGAACTGATCTGACCAAACTTGTAAGTTCCAAAGTCAGATTCAAGGGACAGATTGCACTTGGATCATAGAGACCAACGCTTTTTTCCTCATCGAGAGGCACAACCGTCGATCCTTTTTCCATAGAACAATTTTTGTCCGGGATTTACTTCATCTATCGAACTAAACAGAAATTGAGTCTTGATTTACGGATCCATCAGTCCAGCCTAATCCCATCCAGTCCCATGGGTTAGCCAACCGCCCAACCACTGTAGTGATGGGATCCAATTTAGAATTTGGTTAGGTTTTGTCCCGGGTACTAGGGAAAAGAGTTCCCAGGCCCCCTAGCCGGAAGTTCATGCAAACATAAACCTAGTCACACCACTTACACACCCAATATGAAATTGTCTTTTTCTCCGCATCAGCTAACTTTAAAACAATCCTTTAATGAAACCATTAAGTCACTGATCACAATCCTCAAAATCTCTAGTTCATCGGTGTACTTATGGCATCATTGGCAACCAGAACGCTCACCACCTATTCACTCAGGCGCCTTTTCGATAGTTCCTAGCTCATAGTAACCGGCAATATATTCACATAACAAAATGGAATCTCCGTGGAAGATCGGCAAGATCAACCAATAGATCCATATAAAAGAGCCATGGACTCATCCGTTGAGGACCAGCAAGGTTAATCAACCAGATCCATGCCCGGTTTCAGAAAACATCTCTTACTCCTTATTTCAATATCTTCCACGATGCACGTGTGGGTATCTTCGGCGACCCAGAGCCCGAGCACCGTATGGTCAGTACTCTCTAGGATCCTTCGTAGGTCACCTAGCGCTTCACTCATAGGCCGCTTCCTTGATCCCTCATCCACCGTACCGAAAGCTCACCATTTAAATCGAACCGAGGCTGGTCAAGACCTCGGCCGACCTTGCTACGCGAGACGTCCTCCATTGACTCTCCGCAGCAGTTGCAACTTTATCAGTTAGGTCTCCACAACCTTAATCACAAGATGGTCAAAATGATTCCCCAGCATTCTTGACATAAAACAGTCATTTACAAACAGTTTACAAATACAAATTCTATAATGAACTCTCATCTTTCCACATTATCCCTCATCAATCCACATTACTTATTCCACATTCCATTCATAGGTGTACTCATTCTTATATCCAATCACATCAGATTCATTCACATCACATATCATTTATTCACATCCCAATTCTCATGCCATCACATCTCATCCATTCACTCATATCGACGTCACATTATTTCACATACACATTCGCATTCATACTTCCACATCCATACATCCACTTCCACATCCGCATTCATACATACATATCCATATCCACATCCATACACCCACTTCCACCACATGCATACATCCATATCCACATTCCACATCCTCATCCATACATCCATATCCACATTTCACATCCTCATTCACATTCACATACATCCACATCCACATTCACATACACAGACATCCACATTCACATTCCATATCTACAACCATATCCACATTCCACATCCTCATTCACTTTCACATACATTCACATTCCACATCCTCATTCACATTCACATACATCCACATTCAGATTCCATATCTACAACCATATCCACATTCCACATCCTCATTCACTTTCACATACATCCACATTCCATATCCTCATTCACATTCACATACATCCACATTCACATTCCATATCTACAACCATATCCACATTTCACATCCTCATTCACTTTCAAATATATCCACATTCCACATCCTCATTCACATTCACATACATCCACATCCACATTCCATATCTACAACCATATCCACATTCCACATCCTCATTCACTTTCACATATATCCACATTCCACATCCTCATTCACATTCACATCTACATCATTTCTTTTACATACATATAACTACATCCATTCTTTCACATACATACATCCCCATCCATTCATCGTTCATTTTCATCTACCTGATTCGTTTCACATCCTCATATCTATTTATAGAATACAAGAGAATTCTTATTTTTGATATAAGATTTATTTACGCATCTATTTATGCATAAATTCCATTTTAAGGAGAATAACACTTTCGAATAAAAATCAATCTTTTATGCATCTTCCTATGCATAAATTCGTTTTAAATGAGAATGACTCTTTTGAATTAAAATTCAATCTTTTATGCTTTTTCTTATACCTAAAATCAAATTTGATGAAAATAACTCTTTTGAACTAAAAATAGATTTCTTTATGCATCTTTCCATGCATAAATCCAATTTAGTAGGAATTTTACTTTTAGAATAAAAGAATTTTTCTTATGCATCCTATTTATGCATAAAATCATTTATGATGAAAATCACTCTTTTAATATAAAAAAAATATCTTTTATGCATATGATTATGCATATAATCATTTATGATAAGAAGCACTCTTTCAATATAAAAGAATTTCTTTTATGCATCTAATTTATGCATAAAATCATTTATGATGAAAGTAACACTTTTATTTTTAAAAAATCTTTTATGCATACTTCTATGCATGAAAATCAAATATGATAAAAGCAACACTTTTATAATAAAATAATAATCTTTTATGCATACCTCTATGCATGAAAATCAAATATGATAAAAGTAACACTTTTTTAATAAAATAATAATCTTTTATGCATACCTCTATGCATGAAAATCAAATATGATAAAAGTAACACTTTTACAATAAAATAATAATCTTTTATGCATACCTCTATGCATGAAAATCAAATATGATAAAAATAACAGTTTTACAATAAAATAATAATCTTTTATGCATACCTCTATGCATGAAAATCAATTATGATAAAAGTAACACTTTTACAATAAAATAATAATCTTTTATGTATACCTTTATGCATGAAAATCAAATATGATAAAAATAACACTTTTACAATAAAATAATAATCTTTTATGCATACCTCTATGCATGAAAATCAAATATGATAAAATAACACTTTTACAGTAAAATAATAATCTTTTATGCATACCTCTATGCATGAAAATCAATTATGATAAAAGTAACACTTTTACAATAAAATAATAATCTTTTATGCATACCTCTATCCATGAAAATCAAATATGGTAAAAGTAACACTTTTACAATAAAATAATAATCTTTTATGCATACCTTTATGCATGAAAATCAATTATGATAAAAGTAACACTTTTATAATAAAAGAAAATTATTCTTTTATGCATAAAAATTTATTTTGATGAAAGTAACACTTTCATAATAAAAGAAAATTATTCCTTTATGCATAAGAATAATTGTATCTTCTATGCATGAAAATGACACTTTTAGAGAATAGAATTGATAGGAACTACTCTTTTAGCATAATAAAAGATAATTCTTATTTTCAAAAATTTTGCCATAACCTCCTTTGTATGGCTGACCATTTTTTAATTTTTCCTACTTGATTTTGTCTTAAAACTTAATTCTAATTGATTTAAAGTAATCTATACTAATCAAAATTCACTTATAAAAGAGAAAACGTTATAAAAAGTTTAATTCCAACAATTATCACTTAACTAGGATAGAGAAGGGTTGATTCTAGAAGAGAGAGAGGAAAAGCCTTTCGATCAAGGCAAAACATCCGTTTATCACTTCAAACAATCATAAACATTAGAAAAACATAAAATCAATAAAGAAAAATACAAGAATCTCTACTTACATAATTTCTTGGAGCTTTCCTTTGGCTTGATGGTTTGAGGGTTCAACTCTTGTTTGTAACAAGAGTGGCCGCCAATCTTTGGAAGAGGAAAATGTCAAAAACTAGTGAATTATTAATAAATTCAGAGTTCTTGGCTTGGGAGGAGCAGAGTAACAGTGCATAAAACACTATTAAGTTTTAACAAAGGGGAGGGCTTCTATTTATAGAAAAAAGGGAGCCTCTAACCAAGCAAACTGATTCTAGAATTTCCCAGATCAGTTTGGTCAATTTTTGACCATTTTTAGGTCAGTTTTGCTCACTTTTTGGATCTAGTTGAAACAGGAGAGAGGAGAGATGAAAATATCTCATTATTTGGGAGTTTAAAACTCATTCAAGCATGTGAAATAGGATTCGTCCGTTTTTCCAAAATCGAACCCGGAAAAACTTTCCTTACCCGAAAAGCACGGGCGATTCCACCAGGATAATTTTTTACTCTAACGTAGTCAAGATCATTACTGATCACGTTGATCCGACTGCACCTATAAAGATACTCGGTCGGATCAAGGAAGAAACTTGCACTTGGATCATTGGGATTAACGCTTTTTTTTCCATCAAGAGGCATAGCCGTTGATTCCTATCCATAGAACAATTACTATCCGGGATTTACTTTTTCTATCGTAATAACAGAAATTGAGTCTCGATTTACGGATCCATCAGTCCAGCCTAACCCCATCCGAAATCCCATGGGTTAGCCAACCGCCCAACCACTGTAGTGATGGGATCCAATTTGGAATTTGGTTAGGTTTTGTCCCGGGTACCAAGGAAAAGAGTTCCAAGGCCCCCTAGCTGGAAGTTCATGCAAACATAAAACTAGCCACACCACTTACACACCCAATATGAAATTGCCTTTTTCACAGATTCAACCAGTTTTAAAACAATCCATTAATGAAACCATAATATCGCTGATCACAATCTTCCAAATTATCCGGTTGATTCTTAATTTCCCATCATTCCTTCATCAGAGTATCTATGGCATCATTGGCAACAAGAACGCTCACCACCTGTCCACTCAGGGGCCTTTTCAATAGTTCCTAGCCCATAATACTCGGTAATATAATCACTTATCAAGATAGACTCTCGTTGAAGATCAGCAAGATCAACCAACAGATCCATATAAAGAGCCATGGACTCATCCATTGAAGACCAGCAAGGTCAATCAACCAGATCCATGCCCGGTTTCAGAAAAACAACTCTTACTCCTTGTTCCAATATCTTCCTCGATGCACGCGTGGGTATCCTAGGCCACCCAGAGCCCGAGCACCGTATGGTCAGCACCCTCTAGGATCCTTCGCAGGTGACCTAGCGCTTCACTCATAGGCCGTTTCCTTGGTCCCTCATCCACCGTACCGGAAGCTCACCATTTTAATCGAACCGAGGCTGGTCAAGACCTCGGCTGACTTTGCTACGCGAGACGTCCTCCATTGACTCTCCGTCAGCAGTTGCAACTTTATCAGTTAGGTCTCCACGACCTTAATCACAAGACGGTCAAAATGCTTCCCCAGCATTCTTGACATAAAATAGCCATTTACAAACAGCATTTACAAACAGTTTACAAATACAGTTTCTATATTAACTCTCATTTTTCCACATTCTCCCTCATTAATCCACATTACTTATTCCACATTCCATTTATATGTGTACTCATCCAATCACATCATTTTCCATCTCTTCACTTCAGATTCCTTCACATCACATATCATATATTCACATCCATATCCACATCCATACATCCACATCCACATCTACATTCACATCCATACATCCACATCTACATGCTTACCTCCATTTTCACATCCTCATTTATACATCCACATCCCATATCCACATTCATATATACACATCCACATACATACATACATCCACATCCACATTCCCATTCACATCTATACATCCACATACATACATACATCCACATCCACATTCCACATTCACAGCTATACATCCACATCTACATCCACATTCACATACATCCACATCCACATTTTCATTCACATCTATACATCCACATCTACATCCACATACATACATACATCCACATCCACATTCCACATTCACATCTATACATCCACATCTACATCCACATTCACATACATCTACATCCACATTGCCATTCACATCTATACATCCACATCTACATCCACATTCACATCTATGCATATACATCTTCATGCATACATCCATTTTCACATTCATACATCCACACTCTCATCTCCACATCCACACATCCACATACATACATCCCACACTCTCATCTCCACATCCACACATCCACATACATACATCCACACTCTCATCTCCACATCCACACATCCACATACATACATCCATTTCCACATTCCCATTCATATAACCCCATATGCCTTCACATCTAATCTTTTACATCACATCCATTCTCGCCTTACCTCATCCCATACACATCTTATCACATCTTAATTCATCTTATCACCTCCTAACTTATTTCATAAGTATCTTATCACCTCTTATCACATCTTATACACCTCTTATCACATCCTATCACATCTCATATCTATTTATAGAATACAAGAGAATTCTTATATTTGATATAAGATTTCTTTACACATTTATTTATGCATAAATTCTATTTAAGAAGATTAATACTTTCGAAGTAAAAATCAATCTTTTATGCATCTTCCTATGCATAAATTCATTTTAAATGAAAATGACACTTTTGAATTAAATTTCAATCTTTTATGCATCTTCCTATGCATAAATTCAATTTAGATGAGAATGACACTTTTGAATTAAATTTCAATCTTTTATGCATCTTCCTATGCATAAATTCAATTTAGATGAGAATGACACTTTTGAATTAAAAATCAATCTTTTATGCATCCTCTTATGCATAAATTCAATTTGGTAGGAATTACACTTTTAGAATAAAAGAATTTCTCTTATGTATCTAAGTTATGCATAAAATCCATTTATGATGAAAATCACACTTTTAGTATAAAAAGAATATCTTTTATGCATATCTCTATGCATGAAATCCAAATATGATAAAAGTAACACTTTTATAATAAAATAATCAACTTTTATGTATACTTCTATGCATGAAATTCAATTGTGATAAACGTAACACTTTTATAATAAAATAATCATCTCTTATGCATACCTCTATGCATGAAATTCAATTATGCTAAAAGTAACTCTTTTATAATAAAATATTCATCTCTTATGCATACCTCTATGCATGAATTTCAATTATGCTAAAAGTAACTCTTTTATAATAAAATATTCATCTCTTATGCATACCTCTATGCATGAAATTCAATTATGATAAAAGTCACACTTTTATAATAAAATAATCATCTTTTATGCATACCTCTATGCATGAAATTCAAATATGATAAAAGTAACACTTTTATATTAAAATATTAATCTTTTATGCATACCTCTATGCATGAAATCTAATTATGATAAAAGTAACACTTTTATGTTAAAATAATAATCTTTTATGCATACCTCTATGCATGAAAATCAATTATGCATAATATAAAAATCAATTTCTCTAGGCTTACAATGAATATCTTTCAATTAATCTAGGATGATAATTCCTAGAATATGGTAGAAAGTCCTCTTTTCATGCTTTGAATGAAATTATTTTATACGTAATTTTTATAAAAATTTTACCATAGCTCCGCTGCTATGACTGATAAATCTCAATTTTTCTAAGGGATAAAGCTTATCATTAAGGAAATAATTAGAATGATCCCTAATTGGATCATTAATCCATAATGGATTGAATCATCAATATTCATGAAATACATAAACTAAAGCATAGAAAAAAGCCATTAATTTGACCTCAAGTATAGATTAATCTTGGATTAAGGAAAAACTTTATGAAAAGCTTCATTTGGATTGAGAATGGGTCATGAGTATGACCATTTCTTGAGTGAGAGAGAGAAATTACATAAAAACCATTTGAATTAAATATAAATAAAAATTTATGTAATCTTAACTATCATTAATCAATTAACTTCAATAGCATTCATCAAATTATGTAACTCTTCACTACCATTCATCAATTAACTTCAATAGCATTCAAAAACCATTCCAATTAAGCTTCTCAAGCTTGAGAGGGGTTGAGAAGAGAGAAACCTTGAGAAATTATAGAAAAGATCAAACTTCACCATTTACCTTACAAATTGCTTGATTCTTTGTTCACGGTAGAGACCCCCAACCAATCAATTGGTTAAGTATGTTAATGGAGCCACCAATGGGGATTGAAGAAAGAGGGAAGCTCCAATTTCTTCAATTTGGAGAGAATTTTAGAGAATAGTAGAAATTAGCATTATTTCAGCATAACTCTAGTATAGTAAAATTCTTCCTTTTTTTCAAAGGACTCATGTTCTATTTATAGAAGAGGGAAGCTCTAACCAAAGCTAGCTGAATTCTAGAATTTTCCAGATTTAGTTTGGTTGAATTTGGACTAGATTTGGATCTAGTTTGGTTACTTTTTGATTCGGTTTGGTTCCATTTTGATTTGGTTTGGTTCAAGAGAGAGGAGAGATAAAAATATCACATTATTTTTTAGTTTAAAACTCATTCAAGCATGTGAAATATGCACCTCCTTTAAAGAACTCCCCTTCCTTACATATATGTCAAAGTGGAATCATTATACCCAAAATATCTCATATTTTTAATATTGCTCATAGTTTTTTACTAATAAACCTTGTACATTTTCAACTCTTCATCTTGTGTGAGCATTTACTCATTTTTGGATACCCAAAATATCTCATATTTTTAATATTTCTCATAGTTTTTTACTAATAAACCTTGTACATTTTCAACTCTTCATCTTATGTGAGCATTTACTCATTTTTGGATACCCAAAATATCTCATATTTTTTATATTACTCATAGTTTCTTACTAATAAACATTGTACATAGTCAACTCTTCATCTTATGTGAGCATTTACTCATTTTTGGGTATCTTCTTTTACAAAATTGGATTTATCTCCTCCCTACACATGGATTGATGCTATTGGCCCATAGGAACCTTAATTGGACCATAATCCAAAAATTTCTGAAAATCTAGACCCTTAGGCTAAGGTCCTTCATACTCATTTCCAATTAATTCCAATTGCACATTGGAAAGTTCTTTTTGAATTTATGTTTCAGGAGAACTTATTTTAATAAGATGAGAAATTTTTCTATCTACAAATATTCAAAATCTGAATATTCTCTCTCTAGAATATTCTCTCTCTCTAAGTCAAAACAGTTAGAAACAAGGTCTTTTATATTTCTGAAGAGGGGATTGATTACAGGGGAAGATGCTGGACATTTTGAGAGGCTGGGGAGGAATCTTACATTCTCTCCCACTTGAAAAACGCGAGATGTCCTCATCTCGCAAACTTGGGATAATTTCGCAAGATGCACGAACATGAGACTTAGAGAAAAATTTAATTAAGATTAACCACCAAATAAAAGAGTCTCAAAGAGAGTAAGGATCAAGACAAGAACAAGATTTAAACTTTATTCATTCTTGGAACATATACAGTAAAGATAGAAGAACTCTTTACACTTCCATAAGTCCGTCCATCATATGATCACAAAAGCAGCACTCACAAGCTGCGCACATATAAGGTAACTCATCTATGGGAATAATTCTGTTGGTTATTGCCGCACCTATCTCAGTGGTATGAGGTGATCTAACAAAAGGACCTCTGAGAGGCAAGCCAAAAACGGGGTAAAGGCATATCTTCTGATGAGGAAGAAAACACGCCAGTATATAAGAAGACCCGCTCAGAAAACCCAAGATGTCTTGATCTCATGACGCAGTAGTATCGGGGACCCAAACCCAAAGCTTCAATAACCATGGCCAAGCGGACATTGTTACGAAAGTGCTGCTGACCCCAGGGTGTTACCCTAGTTATGTCTTGATAGGTCCGCCATTTGGTCTGAGCTACAGAAGTTCCTAGGTGAGGAAAAAGTGAGCGCTCATACTGTTCTATAAAATCTTTCTTCACAAACTCGCTTGCGTCTTGAAGGTGAGAAATCATGGATAAAACTAATTCCTGTTGCCAAGCCGTGAAGGAGATTAAGAAGAAGGGAGATCGATGGAAGTAAGATTACTGTGAGCGACAGGTAAAAGTTACGACTTATATAAAGGAAGGAACTAGCGTAACTTAGAAGCCAACGGTATCTTGCCACTGAAGTTTTACCATCTTTCCATGATTTGGATTTGGCACATATTTCTATGAAATACATTAAGAACTTTGAGATGAGGAGGTGAAAGAAGCTTGTAGGCTAAGTCACCTACTTTCATTGAATTCAGATATAAGGCTCACAATATCTGGGGGATAACTTCTTATACTCCCCAAGAGATAAAGAACTTCTTTTGGGCAGTACTCGAATGAAAGCCAAAACCTTGGTATCCAAAACACGGATTTTCACTTCTGAACTCATTGTTCTGAATCCTTAAAACAGGCGTGACTCTTGAGAAGTATTCTAGGGAGAGGGTCTTCCTTTTTTAAACAGAATCTTTCTTTTATTTTAGAGAGGGAATAATTATAAGATCAAAAAGGGAGATTCTTACTCCTGTATACCTCGATGGCTGGGGAGAAATCTTACATTCTACCCCACTTAAAAAAGTGCGAGATGTCCTCATCTCGCAAGGTAGAGGACAACTCTTTTTCTTAAGATCCAATTTTATTCTAGGGTTCCTTATATTCTGGTCAACCCACCAACAGAATACTGGGATAAATATCCCTTAGAACTTATTATTAAATAACAATTCATTCAGATCATATCATTCATATCTTTAACATGATAATGGTCCATTAGACTGAAAAATTTCCTTCTGAACATTCCTCCACGGGAATTTCAGTCAAGTAAGTTCTCAATTTGTCATCAGTAAGTTCTCAATTTGTCATCCCTTAACTTGATCTAACGGTCAAGTGTTAACAGTAGCAATTCGACAGCACAATCCACTAATCTCATAGTGATTTGCTAAAATCATTATCATCATTTATCATCACAGGGACTTGTCCCATTCATCCTCATTGTAGTTTTGCTTAGGTTATTATATTTCAACTAAATTTCAGAAATCATCATTTTTCAATCAGAATCCAAATCAATTCATCAGTTCTCAAACAAAATTAAAATCATATCAACCACATTCAAAATCATCATCTGGATAGCATTAATGCTTATAATTTCAAGTCTTGGATTTACTCGTATATACTGCAGGTAAAGAGCTGCAGTTATACCCTCGGTATATACGGGTCGTCATAATACTTGGAACTATAAGGTAAATACCATCATGTCTAGGCCTCAAGCAAGTCAGGGTTCCATACAATTGCGGTGCTTCCATTTGCAGACCCCATTACTAATTTATGAATTTTCAGATTGAATATCAATTTGTATGAATTATATCACACAATTACAACCTTTTTGTGTTTCTTGATAAATTTTTGACATATTTGTCTTCTCAGTTGATCTTTAATCGCTCTGATACCAACTATAGAATCCCTGTCCCCACCGCGCAATGGATTCGAGGTACTAGCAGCAGAAGTAGCACTTCATGCACGGGGCAGGGTCCCACACTCGGGGCCTCGTCCATGGATATCCGGACAAGAGACTAATCCATCGGTTTTTCCAAAACCGAACCCGAAAAAACTTCCCTTACCCAGAAAGCACGGGCGATTCCACCAGGATAACTTTTTACTCTAACGTAGTCAAGATCATTCTGATCACGCTGATCCGACTGCACCTATAAAGATACTCGGTCGGATCAAGGAAGAAACTTGCACTTGGATCATTGGGATCAACGCTTTTTTTCCCATCAATGAAAAGATGCAGGGGGGAAGAGAGCTTGAGCTCTTGCAAGCACACACACACACTCACAAAACCCTAATAGAGAACACACAAGGTGAGAGGGTGAAAATCTTCTTCTTCTCTACTCAACACTCAACACACCATATACAAGAATAAGAGTACACACAGTATGAAAGGTACTCAACCAAATACATACACGGGTTCTCTATAGTGTGAACCCGACTAAATGAGCTGGCGCTATAACTATGCCAGTCTCTAGAATGGCTGTCACACAGCCTATCATCCCACTGGCCGCATATCTCCCATGATCTCACCAACCATGCCAGTGGTGTAAGTGTGGGGCCTATCCCCCAGGCGGGTCATCAGTGGCCACCGCCTCACTAGACGAGATCGATATCTCAACACTCCCCCTCGAGCTCAAGTCCATCTCATGTACACCAAGCGAAGCCCTGAATCTGCGGAGCTTCTCTGTACCCAATGCTTTGGTGAAAATGTCAGCTACCTGATCCTCTGTGCTGACATAAGTTACAAGGTCAAGATCTCCTGCCACCAAGACCTTCTCTCTGACGAAGTGGTAGTGGACCTCTATGTGCTTTGTACGAGCATGAAAGACTGGGTTCCTGGCCAACTGTATACTGCTAATGTTGTCACAAAAAATGACAACTTGTCTATCCATTGATAGACCCAAATCTGCAAGTAGCTTTCTCAACCGTCACAGCAGCACTCCCCAAAGAAAACATGAATCCACTGGTAGATCTTCTATCTGAGATACTACCAGCCCAATCAGCATCTGTGTACCCATGTACACATATCTCTATCCCAGTCTCATAGAATAGTCCACAATGCAAAGTAGACTTCACATACCTCAGTATGCGTCTCAGTGCATCCAAATGCGGTTTTCGTGGAACCTGCATAAACGGACTCACCAACCCAACAGCATAGCTCAAATCTAGGTCTGGTGATCGTCATGTAGATCAAGCTTCCTACTATGCGCCTATACATAGTAGGATCCTCCAAGATCTCTCCTGAATCTGCACTCAACTTGCCATTCTGATCCAATGGCACAGAAATAGGCTTACAGCCTGTCATACCATACTTAGACAACATGTCTAAGCCATACTGTCTCTGCAGTAATCCAATACCATGTGGTGACCTAATCACCTCAATGCCCAAGAAATATCTGAGCTCCCCCAGATCCTTCATCTCGAACTTCTGTCTAAGCAAGATCTTTACATCAAAGATCTCTACATCATGGTCCCCCGTAATGATCAAGTCATCTACATAGATGACAACAAGCACAACCCCTCTATCATCATGTCTCACATACAATGAGAAATCTGCATTGGCTACATGAAAGCCAATAGTGACAAGATATTCAGAAATTTTGTCAGACCATGCTCTTGGTGCTTGCTTTAAACCATACAAGGCTTTCTTCAACCTGCAAACATGCTCAGGGTGACCCACATCCTCATAACCAGGTGGCTGCAACATATACACCTCTTCTTGCAAATCCCCATGCAAGAATGCATTCTTTACATCCATCTGATGTAAAGACCATTGCTTTGATGCAACCACTGCTATCACAACTCTCACCGTTGCCATCTTGGCAACTGGACTGAAAGTTTCCTCATAATCAATCCCATATGTCTGTGCATATCCTTTGGCTACCAATCTAGCCTTGTACCTGTTTATGCTTCCATCACTGTTATGTTTAACTTTATACACCCACTTGCATCCAATGGCTTTCTTGCCTTCAGGCAATTGCACTAAATCCCAAGTTTCATTTCCATATAGTGCATCCATCTCCTCATCCATAGCTTTCTCCCAACACACATTTCCAACAGCCTCATCAATGCATGTGGGCTCTACAACCTGCACAACCTTTGCCATATATGCATAGTGATGTGCCACATAACCATCATATGTAAATCTCTGCACAGGGTTCTTCACTCTCCCTGATCTTCGCAGCTTTTCATTCATGGCTTCCATAGCCTTCGCAGCTTTTCATTCATGGCTTCCATAGCCTTCTTTACACCAGGTGTTCTCATAGCTGGGATCCCAAGCTCCTCATCAAGGCTCATATCTGAGCCACTAGACTCTCCATCAACATGAGAATGCCCTGCAAAAATGTCAGGCATACCAAGGGGCTCAACCACTTTCTCTTTTCCTTTACGTGATGTACTAATCACATTTGCAGGACTGGTATTATGACGCAGCCTGCCACTCCATGGTCTATCAACAGACCCACTAGATGAGGACTCTCCTGGTCCACTCAAAGACTGTGATTGCTGACCTGCATTCTATGTAACCACACTTCCACTCACATCAGCCCCAACAGCTTCTTTTTCAACAGCATACCAGCTGCTCATCTCAGCAAAGACAACATCCTTGCTTACCCTCAACTCACGTGTAGCAGGGTTATAACACCTGTATCCCTTTTGCTCAAGGGAGTATCCAATAAACACACATTTTTCAGCTTTTGGATCTAGCTTAGTTCTTAGCTCATCTGGCACATGCATATATGCAATGCATCCAAAAACTTTCAGATGAGACAAATCTGGTTTTCTGCCAGTAAACCTCTCCTCTCTGGAGTTACATCATGTATGGCTGCAGTTGGAGTCCTGTTCATGATGTATACTGCTGTAGAAACAGCCTCAGCCCAATAGCAATGCGGCATATTCTTCTCTTCCATCAATGCCCGTCGCGCAATCTCAGCAATGTGCCTGTTTTTCCGCTCAGCAACTCCATTTTGCTGCGGAGTGTATCTGCATGTAAACTGTCTCCGAATACCATTCTTCTTCAAAAATTCAGAGAACTCATTGGAGAAGTATTCTCCCCCTCCATCTGACCTTAGGCACTTGATATATTTCCCTGTTTGCTTTTCAACCAAAACTCTGAAATTCTGAAAGTGAGTGAACACCTCACTCTTCTCCTTCATGAAATATATCCACACTTTCCTTGTGTGGTCATCAATAAATGTGACATAGTACCTGCAGCCTCCCATAGACACGGTCTTCGTAGGACCCCATACATCTGAATGCACAACATCTAGTGCATTTCTGCTCACATATCTGTTACGTGGAAACACATGCTTTGTTTGCTTCCCAAATCGGCATGCTTCACATATTTTCTGCATACCTTCCACTTTAAATTTTGGCAGCCCTATCACAATTCCTTTTGTCTGCATAGACTTCAATCTCTGCACATTTACATCTCCAATTCTTTTATGCCATATGTCTGTGTCTGCAACAACTCCTGAACCATTTGCAAACATTTCAGCACTCATTTCAGGCATGTCTACATTCAATGTAAACATTTTGCCCACATTGCCTTTTGCAACCAACCTGCACTTGTCTTTAAAATCTTCAACATAACATCCATCAGGGTTAAACCGAACCTGCAAACCCTGCTCAATCATCTGGCCAACTGAAACCAGATTCTTTGTTATGTTTGGTACATGAAGTACATCTGCAAGGTACTTCACTTTGCCATCCTGCATAGACAATGGCACATCTCCAACGTGGGCAATTGGATGAGCAGTGTCATCCCCTGTTTCCACAAAACCTGGTCTTTTCGGGTTTTTCATCTCCTTGAACCACTCCCATGACTCGTCATGTGGTTCAAAGCGCCCGAATCCACATACCATACATTATCTTTTTGTGCTGCATCAACATTTTCAGACATGGCATTCACTACATGCTGCATAACAAACAACCTTTCATTATCCTCATTATTTCTGCTTGAGGATGCATAGTTGTTTTTCTGCACTTTCCCATTTTGCATGTCAGCTTGCTTCTTATAACATTCTGCCTGCACATGTCCAGGCTTACCACAATAATAGCATTCACGTGCATCATTATATTGCCTTTGCCAATTTCCACAGCCTCTTTGACTCCCCCTGCCTCTGAATTTGCCTCTTCCACCTGCGTGTTGTTGTTGTTGTTGATTCTGGGACTGTTGTTGTTGTTGCTGCTGCTGGCC
The DNA here is from genome assembly GCF_041138505.1 of Cibotium barometz. Taxonomy (NCBI): domain Eukaryota; kingdom Viridiplantae; phylum Streptophyta; class Polypodiopsida; order Cyatheales; family Cibotiaceae; genus Cibotium; species Cibotium barometz. Next base: position 59,837,578 of record NC_141056.1, read on the forward strand.
ATAATTCTGATTACCTGTTCGGCCACCTCCTTGACCGCGTCCACGGCCTCCTCTACCTCGTCCTCTTCCTGAACTTGTGTAGAAGGCCTGTTGCTTTGAACTGTTTTTGCTTTGTGAAGACTGTTGGTCTTCACCCAAGCTCTTCTCTTCGATAATCAGCATAGACACCAAATCTGTAAAGTTGGGAATGTTTTCCCGAGTCTGAATAGACGTCTTGAACGCCTTGTATTGTGGCCTGAGACCACGTAGACAGACTTCCACCTTGTCATCATCATCTACTGACACACCAATAGATGCAAGGGATTCCACAATACCCTTTATCTTCAGCGCATAGTCATTCACAGACATGCTCTTTTTCTCCACAGTATGAAGTTCATTCTTCAACTGTATCTTACGTGCCTTGGTATTTGTTTCATAAAGCTTTACCAAGGTGTCCCACGCCTCCTTGGGGGACTTGGCATCCTGAATGTGCCCAATCATGGTGTCCTGTATACTAATGGATAGCCAATACATAACCTTCCTGGCTCCTTGGTTCCAGTCTTTAAACTCTTTCACATCTGCAGCAGTCGCATTTATATCCGGTATCTCCGGTGCCTCTTCATGCTCACCTTCTATGTAGTCCCAATAGCCTTTTCCCATTAGGAAATTTGTCAACCTAAACCTCCAAGCATGGAAGTTATTCTTATCCAGCTTCTCAGCCACAATCTGTGTTATGCCATCATTAGACATCTTGCCAAACACACAATTTTACCAGAAATTGCACTCTGGTTTTTCCTGCACAACTACTGTATTTTCTGCACAGCGGTACCGCAGTCCACTAAAATGTCACAACTAGTGACCTCAATGTGCATGCATACACCCAATGACAACTGTAGACCTTTTTACAGCACCCACAGTGTCTGCACAGTCAATCTGTCTTCCTGCAGTTCTTAAAACAGAGTTCTGCAGAGAATCGATGACTTACCCGCAGTGCTCGAAATCGCTTGCTTTCTAAAAAACGGAGGTCCAGACGCGCCCGAAACGCGTTTTCGGCCAAAAAATTTCAGTCCGATAGGACTACATAGTTGCCCTATAGCTTTACTCCCGCGAAGAAAGCTCCTCAATCAGAGATCGTTGCCGGTGCCTCCCGTAGAGCTCCCGACAAGGGTGTAGTCACCAACACAAATAGGGAAGAGTAGTTGAAGCTCTTACCCTCGTACCGCTTCCTGTGGTTCTCTTTCTTGCAGCTCAGCCCTTAGCACGAACCAGGCTCTGATACCATGAAAAGATGCAGGGGGGAAGAGAGCTTGAGCTCTTGCAAGCACACACACACACTCACAAAACCCTAATAGAGAACACACAAGGTGAGAGGGTGAAAATCTTCTTCTTCTCTACTCAACACTCAACACACCATATACAAGAATAAGAGTACACACAATATGAAAGGTACTCAACCAAATACATACACGGGTTCTCTATAGTGTGAACCCAACTAAATGAGCTGGCGCTATAACTATGCCAGTCTCTAGAATGGCTGTCACACAGCCTATCATCCCACTGGCCGCATATCTCCCATGATCTCACCAACCATGCCAGTGGTGTAAGTGTGGGGCCTATCCCCCAGGCGGGTCATCAGCGGCCACCGCCTCACTAGACGAGCTCGATATCTCAACAATCAAGAGGCACAGCCGTTGATTCCTATCCATAGAACAATTACTATCCGGGATTTACTTTTTCTATCATAATAACAGAAATTGAGTCTCGATTTACGGATCCATCAGTCCAGCCTAACCCCATCCGAAATCCCATGGGTTAGCCAACCGCCCAACCATTGTAGTGATGGGATCCAATTTGGAATTTGGTTAGGTTTTGTCTCGGGTACCAAGGAAAAGAGTTCCAAGGCCCCCTAGCCGGAAGTTCATGCAAACATAAAACTAGCCACACCACTTACACACCCAATATGAAATTGCCTTTTTCACAGATTCAACCATTTTTAAAACAATCCATTAATGAAACCATAATATCACTGATATAAAAGATTATTTTTTTATTGTAAAAGTGTTACTTTTATCATAATTGATTTTCATGCATAGAGGTATGCATAAAAGATTATTATTTTACTATAAAAGTGTTATTTTTATCATATTTGATTTTCATGCATAGAGGTATGCATAAAAGATTATTATTTTATTGTAAAAGTGTTATTTTTATCATATTTGATTTTCATGCATAAAGGTATGCATAAAAGATTATTATTTTATTGTAAAAGTGTTACTTTTATCATAATTTATTTTCATGCATAGAGGTATGCATAAAAGATTATTATTTTATTGTAAAAGTGTTATTTTTATCATATTTGATTTTCATGCATAGAGGTATGCATAAAAGATTATATTTTATTGTAAAAGTGTTACTTTTATCATATTTGATTTTCATGCATAGAGGTATGCATAAAAGATTATTATTTTATTATAAAAGTGTTACTTTTATCATATTTGATTTTCATGCAGAGGTATGCATAAAAGATTATTATTTTACTATAAAAGTGTTACTTTTATCATATTTGATTTTCATGCATATAAGTATGCATAAAAGTTTTTTTTAATAAAAGTGTTACTTTCATCATAAATGATTTTATGCATAAATTAGATGCATAAAAGAAATTCTTTTATATTGAAAGAGTGCTTCTCATCATAAATGATTGTATGCATAATCATATGCATAAAAGATATTTCTTATATATTAAAAGAGTGATTTTCATCATAAATGATTTTATGCATAAATAGGATGCATAAGAAAAATTCTTTTATTCTAAAAGTGAAATTTCTACTAAATTGGATTTATGCATGGAAAGATGCATAAAGAAATCTATTTTTAGTTCAAAAGAGTTATTTTCATCAAATTTGATTTTAGGTATAAGAAAAAGCATAAAAGATTGAATTTTAATTCAAAAGAGTCATTCTCATTTAAAACGAATTTATGCATAGGAAGATGCATAAAAGATTGATTTTTATTCGAAAGTGTTATTCTCCTTAAAATGGAATTTATGCATAAATAGATGCGTAAAGAAATCTTATATCAAAAATAAGAATTCTCTTGTATTCTATAAATAGATATGAGGATGTGAAACGAATCAGGTAGATGAAAATGAACGATGAATAGATGGGGATGTATGTATGTGAAAGAATGCGATGTATGTCAATGTGAATGAGGATGCGGAATGTGGATGTATGTTAAAGTGATTGAGGATGTGGAATGTGGATATGGTTGTAGATATGGAATGTGAATGTGGATGTATGTGAATGTGAATGTGGATGTGGATGTATGTGAATGTGAATGAGGATGTGTAATGTGGATATGGATGTATGGATGAGGATGTGGAATGTGGATATGGATGTATGCATGTGGTGGAAGTGGGTGTATGGATGTGGATATGGATATGTATGTATGAATGCAGATGTGGAAGTGGATGTATGGATGTGGAAGTATGAATGCGAATGTGTATGTGAAATAATGTGACGTCGATATGAGTGAATGGATGAGATGTGATGGCATGAGAATTGGGATGTGAATAAATGATATGTGATGTGAATGAATCTGATGTGATTGGATAAGAATGAGTACACCTATGAATGGAATGTGGAATAAGTAATGTGGATTGATGAGGGATAATGTGGAAAGATGAGAGTTCATTTTAGAATTTGTATTTGTAAACTGTTTGTAAATGACTGTTTTATGTCAAGAATGCTGGGGAAGCATTTTGACCGTCTTGTGATTAAGGTTGTGGAGACCTAACTGATAAAGTTGCAACTGCTGACGGAGAGTCAATGGAGGACGTCTCGCGTAGCAAGGTCGGCCGAGGTCTTGACCAGCCTTGGTTCGATTTAAATGGTGAGCTTCCGGTACAGTGGATGAGGGATCAAGGAAGCGGCCTATGAGTGAAGCGCTAGGTGACCTACGAAGGATCCTAGAGGGTACTGACCATACGGTGCTCGGGCTTTGGGTCATCGAAGATACCCACACGTACGTCGTGGAATATATTAAAATAAGGAGTAAGAGATGTTTTCTAAAACCGGGCCTGGATCTGGTTGATTGACCTTGCTGGTCCTCAACGGATGAGTCCATGGCTCTTTTATATGGATCTGTGGGTTGATCTTGCTGATCTTCCACGGAGATTCCATTTTGTTATGTGAATATATTGCCGGTTACTATGAGCTAGGAACTATCGAAAAGGCGCGTGAGTGAATAGGTGGTGAGCGTTCTGGTTGCCAATGATGCCATAAGTACACCGATGAATGAATGGATTCAACTAGAGATTTTGAGGATTGTGATCAGTGACTTAATGGTTTCATTAAAGGATTGTTTTAAAGTTAGCTGATGCGGAGAAAAAGACAATTTCATATTGGGTGTGTAAGTGGTGTGACTAGGTTTATGTTTGCATGAACTTCCGGCTAGGGGGCCTGGGAACTCTTTTCCCTGGTACCTAGAACAAAACCTAACCAAATTCTAAATTGGATCCCATCACTACAGTGGTTGGGCGGTTGGCTAACCCATGGGACTGGATGGGGTTAGGCTGGACTGAAGGATCCGTAAATCGAGACTCAATTTCTGTTTAGTTCGATAGATGAAGTAAATCCCGGACAAAAATTGTTCTATGGAAAAAGGATCGACGGCTGTGCCTCTCGATGAGGAAAAAATCGTTTGTCTCTATGATCCAAGTGCAATCTGTCCCTTGAATCTGACTTTGGAACTTACGAGTTCGGTCAAATCAGTTCAGTTAAGTAAGGCTTTTGACTACGTTAGGGAAAAGTTATCCTGGTGGAATCGCCCATGCTTTTCGAGCAAGGGAAATTTTTCTGAGTTCGGTTTGGAAGAATCGAGGAATTAGTCACCTGTCCAGATATCCGTGGGCAAGGCCCTGAGTGTGGGACCCTGCCCCGCGCAAGATGTGCTACTTTCGCTGTCTGCTAGCACCCCGAATCCGTTGTGCGGTGGGGACAGGGATCTCTCAGTTGGTATCAGAGCTATTTGGCTAATGAGGATCAACCGAGAAGCCAAAAATGTCAAAAATTTATCAAGAGGCACTAAAAGGTTGTAATTATGTGATAATATTCATACAATTTGATATTCAAACTGAAATTCGTAAATCGGTAATTGGGTCTTCAGATGGAAGTACCGCAATTGTATGGAATCCCTGACTTGCTTGAGGCCTAGACATGATGGTATTTATCTTATAGTTCCAAGAACCATGACTACCCGTATATACCGAGGGTATAACTGCAGCTCTTTACTGGCAGTATATATGAGTAAATCTAAGACTTGAAATTATAAGCATTAATGCTATCCAGATGATGAATTTGAATGTGGTTGATATGATTTTTAAATTCTGGTTGAGAACTGATGAGTTGATTTAGATTCTGATTGAAAAATGTTGATCCCTAAAATTTGGTTGAAATGTAATAAGCTGAGTGAAACCGCAATGAGGATGAATGGGACGAAGCCCTGTGATGATGTTCTTAACTGGAATGACGTTAATGACTTCAGCCAATCACTATGAGATTAGTGGATTGTGCTGGCAGATTGCTATTGTTAACTTTTGTCCAGTGTGGATCAAGTTTAGGGATGATAAATTAAGAATCTAAAAAATTGAAATCCCCATGGAGGACTGTTGGAGGACTGTTCAGATGGAAAAATTTAGTCTAATGGACCATTATTGTGTTAAAGTTATGAATAAGATATTCTGAATGAATTGTTATTTGATAATGCGTTCTATATGAGTATCTTTATTCCTTGATTCTGTGGGGAGCCGACCTATTTAAAGAACCCCAGAATCAGTTGAATCAAAAATCAGATTGAATCATAAATAAAGAGACTTAACAAGAATTTTCGTATTGATAGGAACATGGATCGAGGTCATCGTGGTAGAAATGTTAACCCCCAACTCGATGAAGAAGAGCTTGACCTGGATGTTCGTAAAACTCTTCATAGTTCGTAGCCTAGACCTTTCAAGGGTGAAGGGGAAAACTTGGGCGAGACTATGGAGAAGTGGATCGAATCAATGGAAGAATACTTCGATTACACCGTGTACAATGAGAAGAGCAAAATGGCTCTTGCAAGGTTGAAGATAGTGGAGACGGTTAGAGTGGCATGGAAAAACCACTACGAGACAAACCATCTCGACCGAAATACCCAAACCTGGACCGATCTCAAGGCTTACCTCAGAAAGAGGTTCGGTCCCCCAGGCTTTCTTGACATTAAGATGAATGAGTTCTTGGAATTAAAGTAGGAAAATCAGACAATTGAAGAGTACCATCAGGCTTTTGCCCTTCTCCTTAAATATTCCCCTCAATTAGATGAAGAGCAGCTGATGGCCAGGTTCATTCGGGGAATGAACGAGCCATTAGATACTTTAGTCAAGAATGCCAAACCTATTTCCATGGCCGAAGCAGTTCGGATGGCGAAGGATTTCGCCAAAGCCTTTGATGTCAAAGTCCCGCCAAAGCCAGCACCATCACCTTTCAAAAGGTTTTTTTCCCAGAAGATGATTCCAACCTTCCTCCGCCTAAGAGATATCAGGGTCAAACCCCGGATATGGGAAGTTCCAGAATGGAAGAAATGTCCTTTTCTCGAAACTCAATCCCCTGGATTTCAACTTCAGAAGTTCCACCCTTAAACAAGAGAGTGAAATGCTATAACTGTCAAGGGTTTGGACATCGTAGCATGGATTGCCCAACTCCTTTTGGATCAAGGTTTTCAGGGTAAGAAAATCAGGGATCAAGATTCCAGACTCCAGTCCCTTCCATCTTGAGTAATCACGGTTCTATCCGCCAAAATCAGGGAAATCCTAGAGGTAGACCCTCTATCCAACCTGCAGTTTCAACCCAAAGTAATGCAAGACCTCCAACTCAGAATAGGGGAAGTCAAAGAGAGTTGTTCCCAAATCGGCCATCCACTTCCGAGGCGGTAACGCTGGAAGTGATTGAAGAAGAAGAAGAAGATGAAAGAGATCATACTCCACCTGCAAAATTGGCCATTGCGGCCATTGCATTGATGCAGCAAATGACCCAATAATGGAGAACCCAAGGTCGGGAATGAGGAGGTCAATCCCATCTCTATCCAACGAGGGAGCTTGTATGGTGCCCCGTCTATTGAGCTAATAAATCCCAGACTCTACCATACATATTACAGAAAATGGGGAAATCATGAAGTCTCGAACTGCTATCATCAGAAAGATGCTCTAGCTTGAGCTCTATCTCAGGCCTTTCCAGGCATCCACCATTGGCTTTGCCAGCACCAACGCTCCATAATGCACCTCAACCAGGACAAGAAGTGGCCCAAAGAGTAATCCTTAGGATGCCCAAAATGCCTGAAATTCCCTTACCACCCCCGATTCTTCCACCTCAACTCCCATTGCCAAGAGTTGCACCAGTTCGTCAGTTAACCCTAACTGAAATCTTTGAAGATGGGAACGAGGGGGAAATTCCGGAAGTTCCCACTTATGAAACCCTAGAGCCAACAAGCCCACCCTCTCAAGACTTAAGTCACTACATTATGGAGGGAGACCAAATGTACTTGTCGGTGTACTTAGCAGCCCCCATGCCACGGGCCAAAGACATGAATAGGATGGTTAAACAACCACCCATATAGTGCTATGATTGCGTGAGACCTCATCGAGTGGCCGAGTGTTCCAATAGGAAAGGGATGGCGAGTACCTCTTTAGGTGCTCCTACCATGACTTCCATGTGTGTTGGGTGTGGTATTGATCAAATGTATAAGGATTGTCCCCTAAGACTTGGAGAACAACAGGAAGAGCTCATGAAGAAAATCCAAGCACCAGCCTTAACTTGCTGAGTGTTAGAGACGGTTTCATCAGAGCAGTCCCACTTAACGCTGTAACTAGACTGCATAACAGGCAGAGGGTTGTAGCTCACGTTGAGTGGAGGCATCAACCTCATGAGACTAGGGTCTTCCTCTGAACAAGCACAAGCAACTAGGTGCTTAAGAAAAAAAACCACAAAGATCGGCAAGGGCAAGAGTCGAGTGGCTATCAAAAGTGGTTCAAAAGATGGCACGACAACTCATGCACACACCAACTTCTTCATCTAAAGAAGAAGACTTGCTATGCTTTGCCACCTAAGCCAAAGAACCTATCAACATGCATAGACTACCAAGAAAGCTCACCGAATATCCTAACCCTATAGAGGAAAAAGAGATACTCTTGGTAGCCCAAGAGTTGTCAGGGAATGCCAAGCGTAAATGGAAGATGTGCCTCCTACAACCTATCTTGAACCATGCCCATCGGTCTAAAATCTGAGACCTATGGAAGAAGATTAAGTATATCCTAGAGAGCTCCCAGACCACCCACAAAGGCTAGTACAAGTTGCAAGTCCCACTGCAGCAGCAAGAGTCACCCCCCACCAGCAGGGAGACAGGGTGGTCGAATATCTTAGAAACCTAGGGGATGATCATCTCAAGAGAACGAGCACTTAAATCCATGTTCCATCCCGTACACTCAAAAGAGCTTAATACTACGCCAAACCAACCTTCCTCATGGAACAACCCCCATTCCAAGAGACATTGCAGGTCTCTCCTCCTTCCTCTCTTTTGAGGTCCAAATCCCTATTGGCACCTTTCTCCAAGGTAGCCCAAGTTAATGGAATGATCTCAAAGACTGGATGGAAGGATGCCTTGGGGTAGGCATGCACAAAACTATGGAGCCTGGTATCTCTAATGAATTTGAGGAAGAAGAATTTCTTATACCCCATAAGGTAACTGGCACCCCTACTGTTAGCCTTTCCAATAACCTTCGATGGTCTTCAAGTTATAGCAATCTTGGATGGAGGAGCAGGAGTGAGCATTGTTACTAAACAATGCTGGGAAAAATGGATGACACCTCATTGTTGGTTAAACTTGCTGATGGAGCCATAGAACCATCAGTCTATCAAGGGATCTTAAAATTAAGATCCTGGGAACTACTTACTGTCACACCTTTGTGGTGATGAATTTTGGACATCAGCCAGTTTCTTATGACTGCATCCTTGGCAGACCATTCATGAGAGAACCAATAATGATTCATGACTGGGATATCGACCACATATACATTCGTCTATGCACGTGGAAGGTACACCCTATGAGCGGAAGACCATTCATAGAGGACTCTATCCACAACAATGTGATCTACTACAATCCATTTATGTCAGACGTGCCACAAGACACTGGAAGATGAGAAGGAGAGTGAGGGGTGTGCACCTCTCCTCCTAGAGCTAGAAGACTATGAGAACTAGATGCATATCCTTGCTACCTTGGAAATTTTTCCTAGACGCACTGGTGCAAATTTTTCCAAACAATAGACATGAAGGAGATTACATCTCTATATATGCTTAGTTCAGCATACCTGCTCGATGTCACCACCCAAGAACTTGATCAAGTTATTAGAACAAATTCATCATTCAAGGGGTGCATGCTCCCATAGAACTCACAGGCCCGAGGGATTCTCTGGGCTAGAACAATATGTCTTTCCAGATGATTTAGATACCCACCACCACTAGCTCAAGTATATTGGGGCGGTGGAAGCACATGACCACTTCAACAAAATGTGGCAAAAAGAGTTTGCTAATAGCTACCTTTTGATCCACATGACCATCCCATAGCTACCAAGGCCTATCGAGTCCAAACCATAATCAGAGAAGCTTTGTTGCTCAGCTCGCAACAAAAAGCACGCAGCAAAAAGTTAGCACTAGCGGAAAAAGAAGCCAAAAGGCCAGTTGATGAAGAAAGTGAAAAATCCAAAGAGACAGGTGCCTAAACATTTCAAGACCTTCGAGATGGCTGACCGATTTGTCCAATATGATTCAGCTCAAAGGTCTAACAGTAGGCAGCCAGGGATCTCTTTTGATGGTGCCAAGGTCAAGGAGATAAATTTGGCATGCCCGGGTGAGGACTCGAGGCCAGTGTATATTGGAGAAGACCTCTCTACAGAAGAAGAGACCGAGCTTATTGATCTCCTGACAGAATTCTAGGATTGCTTTGCTTGATGAAAGGTGTACCTCCTGAAGTAGTCCAACACACCATTCCAATGGTTGATGGTGAAAAGAGAGAGGAGATAGACACAAGGGTAGAGAGGCAAAGCCTAATTAGCTCTCATTATCTCAAACCATCAACATCTACACAATATAGAACCATAGCTTTCCATCGTTGCACACCACAAAACACAACACACTCCACTAGTGATAAGTTCACACTGAAAATAACCTAAGTCTAATGTCCACAGACTTGGCCAACTGGACACGACCATTATTGTCCACACACTTGGCCAGCTGGACACGGCCATTATTGTCCACACACACACTGCTAGACTGGTGTCCACATACCACCGCTATCCACTAGATCCTGATGAGCTTGCATTCTCAACACTCCCCCTCAAGCTCACCATATCCATCTCATGTACTCCAAGCATGTCTCTGAAGTACTCAAAATTCTCTTTACCAAGTTGTTTGGTGAAGATATCTGCAACCTACTCTTCAATTTTCACATATGTCAACTTTATCTGTCCATCCAACACTTTCTCCCTGATGAAGTGATAGCGGACCCTCAATGTGTTTTATCCTCACATGATAGACCAGATTACTTACCAACTGTATGCTGCTCATGTTGTCACAATGTATGACAACTTTCCCATTACATTGCTGTCCCAAATCTTCGAGTAGCTTTTTCAGCCATACCATCTCACATGTAGCCATACTGCCCCTCTATACTCTGCCTCTATGCTAGATAAAGAAACTTTGGGTTGCTATTTGCTACTCCAACTCACCACTGCACCCAATATGAAAGCATAACTACTAGTAGATCTTCTGTCATCGTCATAAGAACTACCAGCCCAATCTGCATCTGTATATCCATGAACAGGAATACCTATGCCATACTCATAAAGGAGTCCGTAATGTGTTGTATCTATCACATATCTCAAGATTCCTCTCACTGCATCCAAATGTGGTTTCCTTGGGCTTTGCATCCTGCATACCATAAATCCAGTCTAGTGATAGTCATGTATATCAAACTACCAACCATCTTTCTATACATTGTCACATCCTCAATCTCTTCACCAACCACAATTAGCCCTTAGCTTCATATTTTGTTCCAATGGTGTTCTCATTGGCTTACAACCTATCATTCCATACTTTGCTAGCATGTTCAATGCATATTGTCTTTCAACCAACCAAATCCCTTTCTTTGTTTTTACCACTTCAATGCCAAGAAAGTATCTCAGTTCTCCCAAGTCTTTCATATCAAATTGACCACATAGTGAAGCTTTCACATCAACAATATCCTTGCTTGAATCACCTATCACAATCAAGTAATCTACATATGCAAGAGACTCGAGTTGGCCACTCAAAGCATGGAGTGAAAAATGGTTGTGGGTCACCATCTTGGGGAAATAACCAAGAATGCCACGAAAGCTTGGGCATGAGCACCAAGAAGATGTGAATGTCTTTAGAGTGAATTTGATAAAAAGGGTACAATTTCAATGAGACCTATGCCTAATATTTCCTAAGGCCCCCTAGAAGTACACATGTAAATGTCCCTAAGCCCAAGTGCTGCCAAGAGGACCCATTTTCCATGTGCATGTGTAACCAAATCTACTTCATTACAAACCATCCCCTCCTACAATGATTTCATCCTTGAAATCTAAGGGTGGTCGTGCCCAAAGAAAAGAAATATACAAGTGGCTATGTACAAAAGCCAAAAATCACATCCATGACTGAATGTCGATGTGGCGGAAGACCTATACATGAATCATATGATCCCCAAGGTCAAATGGAAAGGATAAAGGGATCCCGTCAATGATGAGGGTATCTATGCAATTGCTTGGATCGAAAGGAAATCCGAGGCATGTAAAATCCAAGGCAATGGTCCCATGATAATTTGGTGTAAGTTGAGAGGATAAGGAACCATTTTCGATGACAAAGCTAGTCGAGTATCCTCCAGGATCAAAGGGATATGTGTGGTACACATCCCGAACCATCGAAGCTAAAATGGTAGTAGCTCCTAGGTTAAAAGGAAAGCTCAACTCCAAAGAGATAGTAGCTCCAAGGTCAAAAGGAAAACTCATAAACCCATCCTCATGACCATAGTGTGAATCTGGCATGAAAGGTATCCGCGGAAGAAGCTTGAAACTCTTGGCTAGAATGTCAAATGGTCCTAGCACAAAAGAATCATCATGTAGGCCAAGACTGGAATATGTCATAGATACATTTGAATGTCGAGCCATGTATCTAAAAACTATGCTCCTCAAATGGCAAAGAATGCATCCAAAGGAAAATGTCTTGGCTCCACAGAACATAGGCTCGTGTGTCGACATCCGTAGGAGGCAAAAGAACATATCTCAAGGTCGGCCTCATGTAGAGTCAAATGTGACCTCATGCCACCATCATATGTAGCACCACTCGAAAAGTCGAAGGCATGATCTACCATATCAATGTATGTATGAGTATGATCCAACCCATACACAATATCTCCATGTGCAAGACACTCTATATGTGTGTGTCCCTCTAAAATAAAAACTAGATCATCATAAATATCACCATCACTAAGCACTGACAAAGTGTCTACACAAGAGAGATAAGTGTTATCAGCCAACTCACTCTATCAATGGAATCTCCAAGGCCACTAAGGTCATCCCCGAAAGTATAGACAATCTTCATCAATGGTGTCCATACATGACCTAAATCCCATGATAAATCAATCTCCAATAACACTGGATCTAAGAAAATACCTAGATCAAATGTAAATCTCTCGAGGTGAATGTCATAGGATATGCTAAAAATATGATCGATATGCATACTCCTACAATGTCTTACCTCCACGAACTCATCACTACTCTCATGCACTATCCCTGACTGCTCAATCTCACAACAACTCAATCCACATGAATGTTGCCACCATAAATGCTATGAAAACTAGGAGTAGTGGTCGTATCCAAAATCTCTCCACATGTGACAACTCTAGAGGAGTATCCCAACACGTCTAATACTAGAACCTCAGGTCTATGCTCCTCATGGTCTATGATATGCTCATCAACATGTGAAGTTTCATCCCCATGTATAACCAGGGATGTATGACTAGTCGAATGATCATGACTAGCCAAATGCCCATCAAGATCATCGGCGGATGCATCACTATGATCATCTAATGCATCCCTCTGATCACTAGGAATAGAGATAGGCATCACTATGATCATCTAATGCATCCCTCTGATCACTAGGAATAGAGATAGGTAGCTCTATGATGCTCGCTGCCAGATGCATCAATATCATCATGTGTGTGTGTGTACAATACATCATCATCCAATGAATGAGTTGGTCTATGTAAATGAGAATCAATGAGATGATGGCTAGTCAATGTCGTGGGGGGTGTCATAGAAGCTCTCAAGGCCCATGTGAACACCACTGTGATAGCGACGAAAGTGGTAGCATGCTCGATCCATGTCCTCCAAGGATCCAAACCTGTCATGCCATAACTTAAAAAATGTATCCTGTGAATGATCACTATGATCATCATCAACACCCATATGATCATATGTAGCCATAGCATGAACGTCATCACCCATTGAATGCATGTCATAATGATACCCATCCTCAGGTATATAGTCATCTTTGCTCACAAATGTAGGGCACTCAATCAAGTCCCCACATACATCATCCCATACAACTAATGCCGAACCATCCCTGTAAAGATAACCACATAGATCCTTAACAAAATCACCATATGTAGAACGTCTAGACCATCTTGCATGCGGGCATCCCCCTCATCAAATAAGTGGCTAACATGGCTAGGTAAAAACATCTCAAGCTCAAACATCCATAAGTGACATGAATATGATGTGTCATCATAGCATGGTGTCAGTGAAGAAGGATCTAGAGGTCGAAGCCGCGATGTGCCAAATGTATGTATGGACTTGGAAAATGATATACATATCCTCACCTAAAATGGTAAATTAAGATGACAGCCATAGAGCCAAAGTGATAGGGTATGAGCATATGCCACACAATCAGCATTTGGGATGGAGTCATAGTGATGTTGACGAGACGATGATGGTGGGTAGCACAGCGATTGTAGGTGGGGCAGAGGTAGTAATGGATCCCCATGTCATCCTGCCAATGCTTGAAAGTGTGGAAACACCCCCAAATGTGCTTAGGAATGCCACACCATGTGTGGAAAAGGCACCAATATGCTCAAATGGCCAAAAATGTGTGTGTGAACGCCTAAAAATAAGCTAAATGGCCAAAAGTGTGCACGTGAACACCCAAAATGTACCAAATCAACCACACGACACACTAACCACCTCCACGAAGCTCAAAGAATATGAACAAGCCCAAAAAATATGAAGCGTGTGAACACTAGCCTTCATAAGGTAAAGGTGCCCGTAAATGAAACAAAGATGTGGACAAGAAAAATGAGTAAGGAACTATGGGCAAGCTAAAGATAAATGGTGGTCAGTGTGTGAAGGGACCAAAAGTGTAGAAGATGTGGAGTGGCTAGAAATATAGAGTGGCAAAAAAAACAACAAACACATAAACCCTAAGGGTAAGTCTTCGTGTCAAAAAAAAAACGTATTGCTTCTTGTCAAAAGGCCAAAATGTATTGCCTCCTCCTCTGCACCCAACGCAACGGCCAAAGCTCTAAGAGCTCTTTGCTCAAGGAGGACAAGTGTCTAACACTCTCAAGGTTACCAACATATGAGCCTTCACTAGGTGATGATGGGCTTGATGATTCTCATGCGTATCTAGCATGCGAGCTATGACCACTCCAAAACTGTATGCACGCTGATGTAAGATCCCTGTCCCCACCGCGCAACAATTTCAGGGGTGCTAGCAGCGGAAGTAGCACTTCTTGTGCGAGGCAAGGTCCCACACTCGGGGCCTTGCCCACCACGGATATCCGGACAAGAGACTAATCCATCGGTTTTTCCAAAACCGAACCCGGAAAAAACTTCCTTTGCCCGGAAAGCACGGGCGATTCCACCAGGATAACTTTTCCCTAACGTAGTCAAAAGCCTTGACTAACTAAGCTCATCTGACCGAACGTGTAAGTCCCATAGTCAGATAAGGAAAAAAGACTGTACTTGGATCATAGAGACCAATGCTTTTTTCCTCTTCGAGAGGCACAGCCGTTGATTCTTTTCCATAGAACAATTTTTGTCCAGAATTTACTTCATCTATCGAACTAAACAAAAATTGAGTCTCGAATTACGGATCCATCAGCCCAGCCTAACCCCATCCACTAGCAGCCCATGGGTTAGCCAACCGCCCAACCACTGTAGTGATGGGATCCAATTAGGGATTTGGTTAGGTTTTGTCCCGGGTACCAGGGAAAAGAGTTCCCAGGCCCCCTAGCCGGATGTTCATGCAAACATAAAACTAGTCACACCACTTACACACCCAATATGAAATTGCCTTTTTCTCAGCATCGGCTATCTTTAAAACAATCCTTTAATGAAACCATTATGTCACTGATCACAATCCTCAAAATCTCTGGTTGAATCCTTATTTCCAATCATTCCTTCATCGGTGTACTTATGGCATCATTGGCAACCAAAACGCTCACCACCTGTCCACTCAGGGGCCTTTTCAATAGTTCCTAGCTCATAGCACCCGGCAATATAATCACTTATAAAAATCAAGATAGAATCTCCGTTGAAAATCAGCAAGATCAACCAACAGATCCATATAAAGAGCCATGGACTCATCCGTTGGAGGACCAGCAAGGTCAATCAACCAGATCCATGCCCGGTTTCAGAAAAACAACTCTTACTCCTTGTTTTCTCCCATGACGCACGTGTGGAGCACCGTATGGTTAGCACCCTCTAGGATCCTTCGTAGCAGGTCACCTAGCGCTTCACTCATAGGCCGCTTCCTTGGTCCCTCATCCACCGTACCGGGAGCTCACCATTTAAATCGAACCGAGGCTGGTCAAGACCTCAGTGACCTTGCTACGCGAGACGTCCTCCATTGACTCTCTGTCTCTCAGCAGTTGTAACTTTATCAATTAGGTCTCCACGACCTTAATCACAAGACGGTCAAAATGCTTCCCCAGCATTCTTGACATAAAACAGTCATTTACAAACAGGTCACACATACAGTTTCTAGTATTTTGAACTCTCGTCTTTCCACATTATCCCTCATTAGTCCACATTACTTATCCACATTCCATTCATATGTGTACTCATTCTCATCCAATCACATCATTTTCCATCTCATCACATCAGATTCATTCACATCACATATCATTTATTCACATCCCAATTCACATGTCATCACATCTCATCCATTCACTCATATCGACGTCACATCATTTCACATACACATTCGTATTCATTATTCCACATACACATCCACATTCGTACATCCACATCCATACATTTATTCCACATCCACATCCACATCCATACATCCATTTTCACATCCACATTCATACATCCATTTTCACATCCACATTCATACATCCATTTTCACATCCACATTCATACATCCATTTTCTACATCCACATCCACATTCATACATCCACATCCACATCTACGTTTGTTCCACGGAAACACTCACGGGAACACGGATTATGGAAGGAGGTTGGAAGCAATTAATGCGAGAGAGCGGGATTGTAGCCATGGGAACATAAAGACGCACATAATTTTTCCATATTTTTGTGCCGAAGTGCAATGTAAATCGTTTTAGGCCAATGTGGGTTCTAAATGAGAGTTTTAAGTGTATTAAGCAAGGCTCACTTATGGGGTTGTCCGCCCATGTGTGAAAGAGGCCTAGGGTTAGGGTTAGTGACATCTCTATAAAAGAGATGTTAGCTAAAGAAAGGGGACGTTTTTGGCCATTCTCATAAGCTATTGAGTGAAGCTCTTGAGGTCTCAAGCTATGGCAACTCCCTAACTTTCTCTATTGTACTCTAATGAGCATCAAGCTCAATGAGTATAGCTCCACTTCTTTCTCTTAATCTGTTTTAGCATCATTGAAGTAGATTAATCTATGATTAGTTGAATGCTTCTTTCTTTCTCTTGTGTATGCATGCTTGTAGTGTGTGTGTGTGTAGTCTCCATTGATGCAAGCTCTTGCCCACTTCATTGGCAATGAGTTATTCATGAATAGACTCTCTCTATGAGCTTGTGGGTTTGTGAATGTTACATTCTATGCTTGCTTAAGCTTGTGGGTTAGTAGATGCACGCTTATGGGTTTGCTGGCATTAGGGAAAGCTAAGATTTAATCAATGTTTGAATGGGATTAAGAGATTGCCATGCATTTCTTGTTCTCTTGATTAGTGTAGTGGGTTTAAGGGATTGAGAGATTGATTGAGGTGTTGAATGGTTGAATCGTCAAGTGGTGGTTCGTGTATGCTGTGAGCTCTCCCGCAAGGGATAAGCCTTCATGCACTAATCGGGTCGAGTCCTTGGATTGACATTGTGTTTCTCAGCACATTTGTTGATCGGTAGTACTCTATGAGCAGTATATTGCGCACGGTAGAGAGAACCACTCTTAATGGCACCGCTACCGGGGAGCGAGTGCCTACATTAGTTGAGCAGCATACACACACTACCACTCCTTGTTAAGCTCCAATCGATTGCAAAACCGTTGGATAGGAGAGCAGGCTTTGGGATTAATTTTGGTACTTATTTAAGACTAATCTGTTGTTAAATTCTCTTTATTGTCTTGCAATTTGAGTGCGATTGGCTAGCTATGCCTCTCCCTTGAGGTCAGGACAAGGGAGGCTGCAGAGGCTGCAGAGGCTGAGCTGGCACTCTTCTGGGGTTGCCCTGATTTTGGCGCGAGGGGGACCCTGATTGGACTGATATGAAGGAGTCTGTCTTTGAATGTGACTAGTTTTATGTTTGTATGAACTTCCGGCTAGGGGGCCTAGGAACTCTTTTCCCTGGTACCCGGGACAAAACCTAACCAAATTCCTAATTGGATCCCATCACTACAGTGGTTGGGAGGTTGGCTAACCCATGGGACTGGATGGGGTTAGGCTGGACTGATGGATCCGTAAATCAAGACTCAATTTCTGTTATTACGATAGATGAAGTAAATCCCGGATAGTAATTGTTCTATGGATAGGAATCAACGGCTATGTCTCTTGATGGGAAAAAAGCGTTGATCCCAATGATCCAAGTGCAAGTTTCATCCTTGATTGACCAAGTACCTTTAAAGGTGCAATCGGATCAGTTTGATCAGTAATGGTCTTGACTACGTTAGAGTAAAAAGTTATCCTGGTGGAATCGCCCGTGCTTTCCGAATAAAGGAAGTTTTTTCGGGTTCGGTTTACCGACGGATTAGTCTTTTGTCCGGATATCCGTGAGACGAGGCCCCGAGTGTGGGACCCTGGCCCACGCAAGAAAGGCTACTTCCGCTGCTAGCACCCCGAATCCGTTGCACGGTGGAAACAGGGATCTCACAAAAACTCCAT
The DNA here is from genome assembly GCF_041138505.1 of Cibotium barometz. NCBI lineage: Eukaryota > Viridiplantae > Streptophyta > Polypodiopsida > Cyatheales > Cibotiaceae > Cibotium > Cibotium barometz. The sequence goes on from NC_141056.1 coordinate 59,856,020, forward strand.
TCCTTTATAAAATTAAAAACTATTTTCTTTAAACCATCTCATAGTACATTACAGTATATATCATTACACAATCCCACTGTACATGCATTTACAACAATGAAATATATTCAAAAATAAATCATGAGATGATAATTAAAAGACAACATATACAATAGAAATGTCATCAATTTAGAATGATACAGTGATGGATTGATTAGGGTTCGATCTCATCTTCAATAAGATCCATCCTTGCCAAACGATCAACATCAATATCCATTTGATCAATTTGTAAGGCTACGATTAAATTTATTCCACTATCGATATTATGTCCATTGATAATGGTATCGATGTCCTGATCATCCTCATCAACATCACCATCATCCTCAGTTGGTAGGGTCATTCTCATGATCATGAGAAATGGCACGCTCATCCTCATCATCATGATCATCTCTTATTTCTTGATCATCGATCACAACATCTTCATTGGCATGTTCGACATCATCTTCATTGCGGCTTGTTACATCCTCCATATGCTCCATATCAGTGAATGTATTATACATCACTTTGGAACGTAGTGCAATAGGGATGACGTACCACCATTTAATGTCATGCACCATTGGCAGATAGATAACCTACTCAAATACACATACTACAGTAATTAATTAGCATATCAAAAGTCAAGGGGTACGCGAGCTTAGATATATATGTACATGAAACACATTAGTAAAAAAATGCATACCTGCTCACATTGTTGTGGCAATACGAGCCTATCTTTCTTTGTTTGCCAAAACTTTGTAGAGTCAATAGTTACATAGCCACTTGCATGGCGTTTTATCGTTGCATTAGGCCCTTTTTCCACCACATTCATTTGCCATTTGACATCCAAAACATACACAAAGAAGCGACGAAAGTCAAGCCTAAATATGTCTTGGATTGTGCCACAATAATCATCCATTTTTCCATTAGCTCCCTCAAAGCTACTAATAACACCGCAATCTTGTGTATTCCTCTTTTCATCAATTCTTTGTGTTCGAAAATGCTTACCTTCACACCATATAGCATTGAACATAGTGCACTAGACCAAAATAGAAGCAATATTTATGTAAGCAATGTGAATAAATATTAAAAGAAAATCACTTACAACTAATGCAAAACATTATTTCTATGTACCTTTAACATGCAACCTCGTGCATACTCCCATTCTTCCGCCGTGATATGCAGCCCCTCGTCGCTCTCTGCTCTCTCCATTTCCTCATGCAACCAATCAACATGGATATCATTCGGAAGTGTTGCTAGATGCTTAGGGTACGCCTTATGAGAGCCATATTGCCTCCGAAAGAGAGCTCTTTCTGCTTGCCTTTTTGTCTTTGCATCCTCATATCTTGTAACCCATCTGCTCATCACATCACTATTAAGGATGCAAGTGAAATTGAGATCATCAATCAATGTTCTGTCAATTAATTTACTCTGCCCTTTTCCTTGAGGCACAATAGAGGTCATTCTCAAGTCCTCTTCATTGCTCCATAGTCGTTTGGCAAAGAGCTGTCCACCTGACCAAGAAATTCTGAAATATATACAAGAGACTCTTGTATCAACCAACCCTCGGCCATGCTTCCTTTGGGCCTTGCACTTTGCCTCACAAAGTCTTTTAAGGTCTTCATGAAGCGCTCTAGGAAGAACATCCAACGTGCGTGCATAGTGCCACATAAAGCAATTTCGTCCACTAAAATGCACAATGAGATGTAGTTGACTTGTGAGAATGGTTCGCGGAAAAGTCTCCTCTACCAAACAAACCACCTCCACCCACTGCCATAACACGCGCATCATCCAACGTGGCTGGATCAATGGCTTTGGAACTAATATATCTGAAAAATAAATGAATAGTACGTTATACCTCATGCACGTTTATTTTGCAAGGTATAATGAAGGGTGATCTGACATGGGTTTTACATACCTCACAAGCTCACCCATCTTATAAATACATTTTTTCAAACTCTTATTTGCACAATGGTCGATGCTAGTAGGTAGTATGAACTACGCACATAAGATCACATGTATGTATGGTTTATGGCATTACAAAATTTAATTTCAACGTACAAGACTTGGAAAACACTTACTTGGAGCATCTTGTGCCAATCGTGGGACTTCAACCCATATAGTTGCTCAACGCCTCTTTTCTTAGTGGTTGTAAAGGCTCCCTTCAATGATCTCATGCATCCAGTACGCAAAGTGGTGATGGCCTGCTTTACCTGCTTCTCCTCTTTCTTTGATATAATCCATGGTGCAGGCGGAAGACGAACGTGCCCACCCTCCTTTTGTGGCCAAGCTTGATGCATACGTCATGCGACCCGTAAGTCCTCCTGTACGCTAACATTGTCTTGTTTACCAATAACATGTTCCCAAATACCATATCCCACATTCTTGAAGATGTGCATGGGATCAAGAAGATGGTTGATCTTAAGATAGGTCCAATATGGTAGCCGAAAAAAAATGGAGTACCTACACAAGAGATTGCTCTATGTGATCTTTAATCCAATTAGAGACTACACAAAACAAGATTGAAAAATATTACTATACCTGTTCATGCCATCTGGAGGAAGAATATTTGTAGACTCCCAAATACGCTTCCAATCTTTTTCATGAAGTGTTTGTGGAGGAATGTTACTCTTACTAGCAACATATTTAGGATGATCTGACGGGAGAAATCGATGATGATTATCGAATATGGTCTTACACAAACCGTCAGCATACTCATGTACTAACGAAGGGCCACAAACAGGACATGCATGTTTACCCGATGTTTTCAAACCTGTTAAAATATAAATATAAGTTAGAATAATAAAGTCAATAGTTATAATTAATATAGCCAATAGTATTAGAGTAGGGAGGTAATTAGAATTCTTACCAGAACAATCGCTGTATCCTGAAAAGTCATGCATTGTCCACATCAACACTGCTTTTAAGTCAAAGTGTCGAGAGGAGGGAGGCCTACTAATGTCCACCACCGTAACACCTCTCCATAGTTCCTCCAACTCATCAATCAACGGTTCGAGATAAACATCCATATGCTTGACTTTATGTTTCCCTGGAATTAGAAGGGATAACATAAGATGTCCCTTCTTGATCGCCATTGATGGTGGAAGGTTGTAATTCACCAACACAACTGGCCACACGCTGTATGCGGTGCTTTTGAAACCAAATGGATTCACTCCATCCATACCTAGGCCAAGTCTCAAGTTTCTGGGCTCTGTTTTAAAGATGGGCCACTCATCTTCAATATGCTTCGAAGCAAGAGTGTCTGCGGGAATTCTCCACATGCCATCATCCGATCGATGTGAGGAATGCCATGACATGAGCTCTGCTATGGATTTGCACTTGAACATGTGTTTGATGCGAGGAATTATAGGAAAGTGTCGTAAGACTTTACGATGTACATCAAAACTCTTCACATCTGTTCTATACCTTACTTCACCACAAGTGGGACAATGTCGAGCCTCCTTATGCGTCCCACGAAAGAGAATGCAATCATTGACACATGCATGTATGCGATCATAATCCAATCCTCCAAGAGATGTCACATAGCGCCTCGCTATATGTCTCTTGAGGTGGGTAGTCTATTCCTCTTTGGAAGCATGTTTGATAATAGCCTGCATCCAATATCATCAATTAGTCCTAAACCCTAAACCCTAATCCACTAATTCAAATTTGCAAGTTAGAATGCTTACTTCAATAATGCGTCAAGTCTTGCATTGCTCCATCCATAAACTGTTTGTATATTGAGTAGTTCAAGTGAAGCACGTAAAATAGAGAATGTGCACCCTTCAAAAGCCGGTGTTGAAGCCTTGTAAAGATGCTCTTGTTCCATATCATCGTCGTCCATACCTTTGGGATCATCCCTAAAAAGATACCGCACCATATCATCAAACACTTCCTCTTCCACAACTTCGTGGGGTGCAAGGCTATTGTCATCCCTTTCCCACTCATCTCTGACAATAGATCCCGAAGATCCAGCATCATCTCATCGACGCTTTGCGTGCTCTCGCCGCGCGTAGGGCACCATGTTAGGGTGTGGTACTACATCCTGCTTCAATTAGAGTATATATATTACAACTCCATTAATTTAATTTGGATACCATGAGTCATTTGAATACTATCAATTTACATCTACTCACCTCTAAACTGTTTGATTCCATTTTCCATACATGGAGATGTGATTCAAGGTAATTCGACGTGCTCGTACAATGCATCCTTGACATCAATTACACATACACTTGATCCTTTGTCCCAACCACACATCGCGATTATGATGATGCATTGTCTCATCCTCACCAGAATTGCTTGAGGAGGTTGATGACATCCTATGTACAAAAGAGCAAACACAAAATCATAATCAGTTTTTAATGAAAGTATAAAAATCGCGTGTATACACGCTGCTACATGTCTCTGTTCGCATGTATAAACGCGGCTACATCCTAAAAATGGCATGTATAAACGCGGCTACATCCTAAAAATCGCGTGTATAAACGTGGCTATACCCTAAAAATCACGTGTATAAATGCGGCTACATCCTAAAAATCGTGTGTATAAACGCGGCTACATCCTAAAAATCGCGTGTATGAACACGATTGATTTATTATAAATGCGAAAATACACGCGCTGTTACACGCGACGACCTGTCCATACCTAAAAATAACCCGCCTTCTCCAAATAAACATTTCCAAACTAAGATTTGCTCTCCTTCGTCGACGTCTCTTCCAACAAAGCACTAAACCTAAGTGCAAGGAGCAGACAAGGAGCACACACGGGTGAAGGAAACCAGCCAAAAAGAAGACTCACTTTTTCAGAGGTGAGTCAGTTTGCCCCCTTTGTCATGTCTCTTTCCTTCCATTTGTTTATGCTATTGTCTCTTTCCTTTATGTGTTTGTCTCCGTCCTTGTCCTTCTCTGGTAGTACTTTTGTAAACCATTGTGACAGTGGGCTTTTTATAAGGACGATGTGTCGGAGGTCCGTCGCTTTCAAAATTTTTTTTATGCAGGCCGCGTGTAGGAACGCGTGTATGTCTGCATGTATCCTGTTTGCACAGACGTTCACGTGCATATACACGTGTTTTTGGACAGGTGTATACACACGACTGTGTTTCACCCATGCTAGCTTGCATTTGTGCTTTGATGCAATCATGTATATACTTTTATTTTTGCAGATTCTTTATCGATCCAAGTTCTTCATCTGATCCATTTGCGTACGGCACTTGGATGATCAGGGATTTCATTCACGTGATCACGTTAACCGCGAAGTGGTAATAACACTAGTTAATAACACTCTCACACACTTGTTAATATCATAGATATTCACACAACCGGGAGAAACTTGCTATCCCGGTTTTCCCGGCGGGCTACTAGCTTGGCCCGACGGGCCACTGTTTAGCCCGGCGGGTTACTTATCTAGCCCGGCGGGCCCTGGGGCCTTTTTTTTTGCGCCAAAAACTTGGCTGTTTTGGAGGGACCTATATAAAGGGTTTCCCCTCACTTCCAAATGTGCTTTACCAAAGCACTTGGGTGACTCACCTCAGGCTAAAAGACACAAGAGGTGAGTATAAATATTCTGGATTTTTGTTTGAAGCTTGTTAATAATATTTTGTATTTTATAAGATTTTGATTGTAAATGGTTTATCGTATTTGTTACGTGGACTAGCAATGTCTCCTCTTGGGTGGTCTACTCGAGTGCCAATTGGTCTGGGTAGGAGCTTCCCTAGAGGAGGGTATAGGTGGTGAGATGTTCGGGACATCATCTCTATCTAGGGATGGATTGCCTCAAATGCATCTCACCAAACGTTTGGTTTCTTTAGGTCAACTAGCAATACCTCCTCTTGGGTGGTCTACTCGAGTGCCATTTGGTCTGGGTAGAAGCTTCTCTAGAGGAGGATATAGGTGGTGAGATGTTTGGGACATCATCTCTATTTAGGGATGGATTGTCTCAAATGCATCTCACCAAACGTTTGGTTTCTTTAGGTCGACTAGCAATACCTCCTCTTGGGTGGTCTACTCGAGTGCCATTTGGTCTGGGTAGGAGCTTCTCTAGAGGAGGATATAGGTGGTGAGATGTTCGGGACATCATCTCTATTTAGGGATGGATTGCCTCAAATGCATCTCACCAAACGTTCGGTTGCATTGGCAAGAAGTGGGTTTTAGACTTTATAATTGTATATTTTAGTTTTACTCAGGCTGTTTTGGATCTCAAATCTTGCATGATTGTTGTTTAGGTGTTACAATGGTTGCTTCTAATTGCGGCACATCAACCCAACGAAGCAACAGACCATTAGAAACTAGTGGAGTTTCCTTGCAACGAGATATGACAGCACAAACTTTGAATGTTGCGTCTCAAAGTGGCAAGAGGAGGAGCGGAGGAAAATCACCGGGACCTGAATGGCAATTTTCTTCCAATCTTTCTAGATTTGTCGAATGGAAGTGTAATTTTTGTGGCTTGGTAAAATCTGGGGGTGCTCCCAGAATAAGGGAGCATTTGCTTGGCACTAGCACAAAAAATCCCGGAGGTAAATGCAAGGGTGCAGGAGCTGATGATGCTGCAAAGCGCCTTAGAGCTTTGATAAGTAAACAAGCATCACAAAACAAGAGGCCCAATCTCTGTGCAAGAAATCACCAATCGCCGAATTTGGCAGCATCAAGTGGAGGGATCTCCAACCAAGGAGTGACTCCAACACATACTACTTGCCAAAATGACACCCAAGGTCCAGATGTCTCAATACCGATGGATGCATCTCCTGAGTTTTAGGTGGGTATGTCTCGTGCCAGACAAACTAATCTAGTTGACAGCTTTCGTGCCACTGCTTTAGAGGATGCTCAACTTGCTTTAGCGAAAGCGATCTTCTTTACTGGTTCTTCATTGTCTATGGTCACGAAAGATTCATGGAAGATGGCTTGGAAGAAGATTGGAGAATATGGACCTGGGTTTTGTCCACCAACTTATCACCACATGCGAAATCAATTACTTGACAAGTGCTATGACAACACACGGGAAAGCGTTCAAAGACTCATAATTGACACCACAAATCAGTCTGGATGCACAATTGTCAGTGATGGTTGGTTGAATGCCCAAAGACGTCCATTGATAAATGTAATGTTGGTATGTCCTCGTGGGGAATGCTTTATCAAAGCTGTTGATAGCTCCGGGGAAATTAAATCTGGTCAATTTATCGCCGATATCATTGGTGATGTTATCGACCAAGTTGGGTCTGAAAATGTGCTTCAAGTGATTATGGATAATGCAGCTAATTGTCGAACAGCAGGTCGTATGTTGGAATCTCGATTTTCCAATATCTATACATTTGGTTGTAACACTCATAGCCTTAACTTGGTGTTACAAGATTGGTACAAAAATGCTGATACAGAGTGGTTCAAGGAGATTATCGATAGTGCAAGTAAGATTGTCAAATTTGTGCTCAAACGGCAACGTGTTTTAGATATGTATCGTCAACGCATGGAAACTATGCTAAAGTTGCCTTGTGAAACCAGATTTTGCACTAATTTTTATATGCTTCAATCTCTCCTAAGAAATAGGAATGCAGTCATGGAAACCTTTGTGTGTGCTGGCTTCTCTGAGTGGGAGGCTGACCAGTCCGAAAAGGTTAAAGAAAAGGTGAGGTACATGCGATCTTTGATATCGGATCGTAGTTTATGGGAGGAAGCAGCAGATTGTTATCATGTTATGATGCCAGTTATGCTTGCTTTGCGCCAGTTGGATTCTAGATTGCCAAATATCGGGAAGGTTTGGATGGCGTGGTGGTCCATTCAAGAAAGCCTCGCAAACCCAGAGGAGCCCACTAAAACTGTTGTCAAGCATTGGAGTCCTCCATTCACCAGAGCAAGGAGAAATATCTTGGCCAAGTATGTAAGCGCTCGGTGGGTAGGAGCACATAGTCCATTGCATAGTGTTGCATATTGTCTTGACCCAGAATACTGGCATATGGACGTGAATGCCCTAGATGAGGAGGTAATCGATGATTTCTATGATGTTGTGGAGCGATTTTATGAAGGTCCAGATGAGCAAGCAACAGCGGTAATTGAGCTAACCAAGTATAAATTGAAAGAAGGTAGATTTGCCTTGGAGTTTGTGCAAAAGCTTGCTAAGGAACAGCCTGCTTGGAAATGGTGGATGTTGAATGGGGGAAGTGTTCCAACTTTGCGACGCTTAGCTGTGAGAGTGCTTGCGCAATGTGCTTCAAATTCTAGTTCTGAACATAATTGGAGCAGTTACAAGTATGTGCATTCTATTAGCAGAAATCGTTTATTGAGTGATAGAGCTGAGAAGTTGGTGTATATGTATTGTAATGATAAATTGGTGAAGTCAATTGAGTCAGATGATTACAACGAAGAGATGCCTAAGTGGACATATGACATTACTTAGGATGAGTATGATGCAGAAGAGAACGGAGATGTAGAGCCTAATGTCCCACATACGAGCGATAACTTGTGCTTTATTGAAGAGATAGAAGAAAACTTGCAACCCGATTTTGGTGTTAGTAAAGCCACCCGCAGACGCTCCTCACGTTTGATGTAATCATGTTAGTTTTGACACACTCCAATGTAATCCGTCTTGCAACAACTGGATATCAAACATGTTGGTGAACATTTTAGAGAGAATGGTTTTTAGTCATGTCATGTTAAACTTAGAATACGAAATCATGTTAGTTTTGACACACTCCAATGTAATCCGTCTTGCAACAACTGGATATCAAACATGTTGGTGAACATTTTAGAGAGAATGGTTTTTAGTCATGTCATGTTAAACTTAGAATACGAAATCATGTTAGTTTTGACACACTCCAATGTAATCCGTCTTGCAACAACTGGATATCAAACATGTTGGTGATCAATTTAGAGAGTATGGTTTTTAGTCATGTCATGTTAAACTTAGAATACGAAATCATGTTAGTTTTGAGACACTCCAAAGTAATCCGTCTTGCAACAACTGGATATCAAACATGTTAGTGTCAATTTAGAGAGTATGGTTTTTAGTCATGTCATGTTAAACTTAGAATACGAAATCATGTTAGTTTTGACACACTCCAAAGTAATCTGTGTGCATGTGTTTGTGTGTGTGCGAGAGAGAGAGAGAGAGAGAGAGAGAGAGAGATAGAGAGAGAGCATTGGAAATCTTTTGAACAAAGTTGCCGAATCTTGTTAAATTCCAGGGTTGCATTTAAGAGAGAGATAAGTTTAAATGCGGCTCTAACTCGTCCATGTGTCGTGCATTGGTCAACCGATCATAGTCGGCACCCAATTTAAAACATATATACAAATTTTTGTGAAATTCTTTGCCGCACAAAGCACACGTAGTACTGTTGACCATGTGTTGCAAAAGACAGGTCAAGTGGTACATGTGCCCACATGGGACAGTGTGGCCAGACCATGAGTGAAAGAAACTATAACAAATAGGGCATGGTCCGCCACTTTCGTGCCCATGTAGAGGTGGTTGCTCCAAACTATTCGGGTGTTCAAATGCCGTCATAGGAGAGTTTGCATGGCCTTGCTCCTCCATTTGCGTTATGCGTCTCTTCAAGAGCTTGTTCTCTCTTAGTATATCTCTAGCGCTTGAACTTTCAGGTGCTTGCCCGCGCTCTGGTGCTGCTTCCGTCTGTTGAGGGCCTTGGGTGCCTCTAATTTGGTTGATTTGAGTTTGAAGCTCATCAACCGTGTGATGAACTTCCATTGAGGCTCCAAGAATGGCCAGTTGCAACTCATCTCGAGGCATAGTGATTGACTCACTCCGAATGTCTTCCACATGTAGATGAGGAGGTCGAGAGCTAAAGTCTACAACTGAATTCTGCACAAATTGTGCATATAGCATTTTAGCAAACCAGAGGGGACAGTCACCGTGATGCATGGGTTGGGCCATGACATCCACAAAAATGCGCTCCGCATGCTCGATAATTAAAGGAACACTACATTGTGTTAGCTTCAAGCGCCCTTTTTTTATGGCATCATTGGAGACGTCAGGCCAGATGCTCTTGACCATCTCTTTGGACACATTCTTATTTACTTGGGCATACTGTAATCCATGGGCCGGTGCCCATTTGGAGGTGCGTCCGGCAATACGTGCCGCATCATTCACAGTGCCAGTGCCCGAGATTTGCTTTAAGCGTTCAAATGCCTTCTTTGTGGCTTCATTATTATCAGCCATCTGAGAAAAAGTATGTATACACTTTAAGTTTATAGAATCAATGTTAATTTAGGAATAGCTTTAAAGTTATTTTCAGATGTTAGGTATAAGTTTATAAAATCAATGTTTATTTACTGCAAACTTGTTATTTTCAAATACTCAGAGAGAGAGAGAGAGAGAGAGAGAGAGAGAGAGAGAGAGAGAGAGAGAGAGAGAGAGAGAGAGAGAGAGAGAGAGAGAGAGAGAATTGGGATCAAAATAATATTTAACAATTGGGACCAAAATAGTGTCAGTCGATTAAAGGCAGGTCATGGAATAGATAGCCAACCAAAACATATCATTTACAAGAGGCTTTATAATAAGTGTGGTGTCATCTCAGATAGTGGACGTAAGCATGCAGCAGGTGACACTTCCAAATTCTTCAATTGCTCCTCAAAATCTGCCATGGTCTTCCTATCTTCCTTTGATGGCGTCATATAGGCAGCCGTCCATTCCTTAATCAAATTTGTGTGGATGGCAGTTTTACCCACCCACGGCACTTTGGTCATTTCTGCAAACTCAGCACAAAATAATGTAAACTTTTCAATCACCCAAGCCAAGCAGAAGACATCTGATGCATTGCTCCATGGACAAGGGGACCTTACATCTGCGAGCTCAGGGGCTCTCCAGGGGCGTTGATCGTGCTCTGCTTTGTTGGCGATATTTGTGGGTTTGAACTCAATCCCATCCCTCAATGCAAGACCCCAGTCAATGATGCCTACCCGTGGCACCCCTTCTTTGGTGAAATCTATCATTATATTCCAGGGGTGGCAATCATTGTGGATGATCCCTTCAGCATGTGCAAAGGCCATGGTATTCACAAGGGCACAGATAAGCTCGGGAGCATGAAAAATCAAAGACTTGTATCGCTCCATTTCATGAGGAGCCACTTGTTTTTTCTTGTATCTGTTGCCTTTGCCTGCAGTAAGCATGGAACTGAGGGTCCCCTTAGGAGGCGGAACACACTCCATTATATCTCCAAGACTTCCCCCATTAAAGAGGGGGAAGAGCAGTATCCATGGCTCCTTCCTTGTGTGCCCAATGGCGCGCACTATGCCCCTGTGGGTTAGGTCGATTGAAGCCTCCTGAGCAAAAGACTTCAATTGAGCCCTTCGACTACCAAGGAATTGCTTTGCACAATAAGAAATGCCTTCTGGAAACCAGGAGACACCTTGAATATGGCATTTATGTACAACGCCGTACGATCCAGAGCCCATCTTCTTTTCTGTGATGATGGCCTCTGCAGGCAACCCAATTGTCATGCTGCAGTTAGTATTATGCTTTGTGCGCTGCAAGTGGGTGCCTTTAGAGACCTCACGTGCACCAGATGATAAATCTTCTTGTTCATCAGCAGGCCGGTCCAGCTCTTTGCGAGCTCTCTTGCTCAGGATAGCTTGGGTGTCTATGGCCTTTGCACGCTTGGACCTCTCTTTCTCTACCTTCCATTTTGTGTGGAAGTGCTCCAGCTTGGATTCATTTGTTTCCGCTGGTCTGTCGTCACCTAGGTCAACAGCGCATCTAGGCATGTTGCCCACAATGCTAGTAACAAAATGCTTGATGGCTGCTCCATCAGCATCCACATGGATATTTTTCACTGCGCGGACAACCTCACCTAATATTTGCTCAAATCGATTCCTATCAGACACAATACCCTCGATGTGATTAGGTGACAAGCAACTAATGAAGGTAACAAGTTTGATACGAATTGATTTCTTGATTTCAGGAGTAAGTGCAAGCGTCGCCATCAATCTGCACAATATAATTGACAAATAGTTGCAACATTTATAACCACAAAAAATGCTATTTGTAAGCTAACTAAGAGATTTCTACATCCAACACACTTATGACTCATGTCATGCAAACTAAATAATCACATTCATCGTCAAAAACAAACACAAAACACAAGTTTACGACTTAACTTGACGTCAGCAGACCTAGTCAGTATACCGACCATCTGCAGATATCGCATTAAGATGAAAACTATGGCACAAGTTAAATGCTTTGACACATCGTCAGCAGACCTAGTCAGTATACCGACCATCTGCAGATGACTATCAAACCAAATAACAAAAACAAACTTCACCACATAGCTTGGTGTCAGCAGACCTAGTTAGTAAATCGACCATCTGCAGATACCGTACTAAGTAGCAAAGCATCACACATGTCAGTAAACCGACCATTTGCAGATACCGTGCCACAACGAAAACTTCTACATAAGTTAAATATTAAGAGTGCACATCAGCAGACCTAGCCAATCGCTCGGCCATCTGCAGCGGGCCTCTTAACATTTAACGACACATGCACATGCATCACAAACAACGTTAAACTTAAGCGTATGCAAAAAATTAAATGACACCAACACTTTCAACTTAAAAATTACCTCAAATTGATCACACTAGCACCACCTACACCAAGTACAAGGAAGATTCTGTGAACAGTGACCCCCTGGACCACCCTTTTATACTACAATATAGCCCGCCGGGCCGGGAGGCGGGCCCGGTGGGCTTCTGCGCGCCCGGCGGTCCAGACTTGTAGCCCGGCGGGCCAATTGTGGGTTACCAGGTCATCCCACCCTCTAGGATTTGAGAACTGTGAATTTTGTGAACATTGAGATTTGTGAACAATATCTGTGATCACAAGAAAAAAGGCTGTGATCACGTGAATATGAAATCCCTGTGGATGATGGAGATGCTAAATCATTTTGGGCGCCATCCTAGTCCAGTTGAGCTTACAGAGTACATGTATGCCCATCCCCGTCCTCGATTGCCTAGTATCCATACCCCGCCCCCGAGTATCCACGTCACTCCACTATCGTCTATCCCTATGAGTCCGACGAGACGGCATGCAGCTTCTCCTCTTCCACGCCCACCGAGGAGACATACCCCGTCCCAGACACACTCACGCACACCCTCCTAGGCACCATCACTGTGAGATCCCTGTTCCCACCGCGCAACGGATTCGGGGTGCTAGCAGCGGAAGTAACACATCTTGCGCGGGTCAGGGTCTCACACTCGGGTCTCACACTCGGGGCCTCGCCCACCACGGATATCCGGACAAGAGACTAATCCGTCGGTTTTTCCAAAACCGAACCCGGAAAAACTTCCCTTATCCGAAAAGCACGGGCGATTCCACCAGGATAACTCTTTACTCTAACGTAGTCAAGATCATTACTGATCAAACTGATCCGACTGCACCTCTAACGGTACTTGGTCAGATCAAGGAAGAAACTTGCACTTGGATCATTGGGATCAACGCTTTTTTCCCCATTAAGAGGCACAGCCGTTGATTCCTATCCATAGAACAGTTACTATCCGAGATTTACTTCATCTATTGTAGTAATAGAAATTAAATCTCGATTTACGGATCCATCAGTCTAGCCTAACCCCATCCAGTCCCATGGGTTAGCCAACCTCCCAACCACTGTAGTGATGGGATCCAATTAGAAATTTGATTAAGTTTTGTCCCGGGTACCAGGGAAAAGATTTCCTAGGTCCCCTAGCCGGAAGTTCATGCAAACATAAAACTAGTCACACCACTTACACACCTAATATGAAATTGCCTTTTTCTCAGCATCAACTATCTTTCAAACAATCCTTTAATGAAACCATTATGTCGCTCTGATGACAATCCTCAAAGTCTCTGGTTGAATCCTTATTTCCCGTCATTCATTCATCGGTGTACTTATGACATCATTGGCAACCAGAACGCTCACCACCTGTTCACTCATCAAGGGCCTTTTCCATAGTTCCTAGCTCATAGTAACCGGCAATATATTCATATAACAGAATGGAATCTCCGTGGAAGATCAGCAAGATCAACCCACAGATCCATATAAAAGAGCCATGGACTCATCCGTTGAGGACCATCAAGGTCAATCAACCAGATCCATGCCCGGTTTCAGAAAACAACTCTTACTCCTTGTTCCAATATCTTTCTCAACGCACGTGTGGGTATCTTCGGCGACCCAGAGCCTGAGCACCGTATGGTCAGCACCCTCTAGGATCCTTCGCAGGTGACCTAGCACTTCACTCATAGGCCGCTTCCTTGGTCCCTAATCCACCGTACCGGAAGCTCACCATTTAAATCGAACCGAGGCTGGTCAAGCGGTCGACCTTGCTACGCGAGACGTCCTCCATTGACTCTCCGTCAGCAGTTGCAACTTTATCAGTTCGGTCTTCATGACCTTAATCCTCAAGATGGTCAAAATGCTTCCCCAGCATTCTTGACATAAAACAGTCATTTACAAACAGTCACAAAATACAATTTCTATAACGAACTCTCGTCTTTCCACATTATCCACACTCGGACCACATTACTTATTCCCTATTCCATTCAATGTGTACTCATTCTCATCCTTTCACTCATATAGACTACACATTATTTCACATACACATTCACATTCATTATTCTACATACATATCCATGTTCGTACGTCCACATCATACATCCAATTTCACATTCATACATACGCATCTACATGCATACATCTATTTTCACATCCTCATTCATACATCCACATTATACATACATCCAATTTCACATTCATACATATGCATCTACATGCATACATCTATTTTCACATACTCATTCATACATCCACATTCACATACATACATCTACATCCGAATCTACATCCATACATCCACATCCACATCTTCATTCACATTCACATCCATATATCCACATCTACATACATATATCCATTTTCACATCCTCATTCATACATCCACATCCACATACATACATACATCCGTATCTACATCCATACATTCATACTACATCCATTCTCGCCCTAACACATCCCATATACATCTTATCCCATCAGATACACTCTCTACCTCGTTCCATACACATCTTAACACATCCTAACTCATCTTAACACATTCTATCACATCTCATATACCTCTTATCATATCCTATCACATCTCATACACATCTTTTCACATCTCATACACCTCTTATCACATCCTATCACTTTCCATACGCATCTTATCACATTTTATCACATCTCATACACCTCTTATCACATCCTATCACTTCCCATACGCATCCTATCACTTCCCATACGCATCTTATCACATATTATCACATCTCATTTAAAAAATCAATCTTTTATGCATCTTCCTATGCATAAATTCATTTTAAATGAAAATGACACTTTTGAATTAAAATTCCATCCCTTATGCATCTTCCTATGCATAAACTCAATTTAGATGAGAATTGACACTTTTGAATTAAAAATTCATCTTTTATGCATCTTCCTATGCATAAATTCAATTTGGATGAGAATAACACTTTTGAATTGAAATTCCATTCTTTTATGCATCTCCCTATGCATAAATTCAATTTAGATGAGAATGACACTTTGAATTTGAAAATCAATCTTTTATGCATCTTCTTATGCATAAATTCAATTTGGTAGGAATTACACTTTTAGAATAAAAGAATTTCTCTTATGCATCTAAGTTATGCATAAAATCCATTTATGATGAAAATCACACTTTTAGTATAAAAAGAATATCTTTTATGCATACCTCTATACATGAAATCCAATATGATAAAAGTAACACTTTTACAATAATATAATCAACTTTTATACATATCTCTATGCATGAAATTCAAATATGATAAAAGTCACACTTTTATAATAAAATAATCAACTTTTATGCATACCTCTATGCATGGAATCCAAATCTGATAAAAGTCACACTTTTATAATAAAATAATCAACTTTTATGCATACCTCTATGCATGAAATCCAAATATGATAAAAGTAACACTTTTACAATAAAATAATCAACTTTTATGCATACCTCTATGCATGAAATCCAAATATGATAAAAGTCACACTTTTATAATAAAATAATCAACTTTTATGCATACCTCTATGCATGAAATCCAAATATGATAAAAGTAACACTTTTACAATAAAATAATCAACTTTTATGCATACCTCTATGCATGAAATCCAAATATGATAAAAGTCACACTTTTATAATAAAATAATCAACTTTTATGCATACCTCTATGCATGAAATCCAAATATGATAAAAGTCACACTTTTATAATAGAATAATCAACTTTTATGCATACCTCTATGCATGAAATCCAAATATGATAAAAGTCACACTTTTATAATAGAATAATCAACTTTTATGCATACCTCTATGCATGAAATCCAAATATGATAAAAGTCACACTTTTATAATAAAATAATCAACTTTTATGCATACCTCTATGCATGAAATCCAAATGTAAGGTTTCCCCTTTCCAAAAATAGGGAAAATACTTGAGATAGTCCACTGTCTTATCTTGGAGAAAATTTCCTATTCATCGACACCTTGACCATGCAGAGATTCAAGGATACGATTCATAGGTAAGACCTAGTTCTATCCCGCAGGGGAAGCATGATCTTCTAAACATCAAATCACCCATAGGGCAATTGATCATAAATTGGGCAACTACTAGACTTGATTTCTAGAGGCAACGCTTTTTTTCTCATCTTATGTAAGGCACAGCCGCCCGCTGGCCTAGTCTTCTAGAATAGAGTTCCCCAAGAACCTATTTATCTGGCGTAGGGCTTTCACTTAATCTGTTGGAAAGCTACCCGACTAATCGGGTCCACCCGTCCGTAGGATGGTGCCGTCGGGGCATTCCATCCTCCCACTTTCCACCCTACTCACGCGTCAATTTGTTTTCTAATTAATCCTACCACACTGTTTGACATATATAAACATGTTCCTTAATTAAGGCCTTTTTTACAAGATTTATTAAAACAGCCTTTTTACACAATACAATCATGCCAAAGATAAGATATATATAAAAAAGATTCATACATGAATCAATTCCATACAAGTCAAACCGGCTCTCTTAATCTTTTCCTTTATACCGCCGATGATCTAGAATTCGGCCTTCCAGCCTCTACATGCTGGGCAAAACCCTACGGGACCATACACCTCATCGTCGGCCCACTGGCGAGGACTCAAGCCGGCCTGTCGCCCTCTCAGGCTCAATCGCTCGATCCTCCCGCCCCTCAGAGGGATGTCTGTGCACTAGGGTGGGCTAATTTACCGCACTAGCCTGGGCCCTCAGAACTAGGCAGCATCACAATCACTCGCCTCAATCGGCAAACCTCATTCTCCCAATGGTATGAGGGATACCATGGGCCAACTCCGGGCCTTACTAACGTCTCCACCGTCCGGCTACACAAGCACAAGAACGGGGCAGCATCAAGGCAGGGAGAAGTTGTACATGTACCTTAATTTAACCAGATAACAATCCATTTACTCAACTAAACCATAGGACTAGAATCCATGTTACCTTCTTAAGAAAACAATCATTTTCACAAAGATTTTTGCATTTCATCTTGAGATTGCAATAAGACATTCTTTATTAAGGCATATGCTATTGTTTAAAAGAATACAAACTTTAAATAGTAAATCAATCAAATAAATCACTATTAATAATTAATAGAGAAGCCGGGGCCATACCTCAACCCCTAAGAATGATATGTAAATAAAAAAACAAAATATGTATATACCTTATAGAAATTTGTCGTTTATCTCGTTGTCCTTGCTTGTTAACAAGAGCTTTAGAACTTGACAAATAAGAATAGAGTCTTCTAATACCTTGTCCTTTGATTGAAATCATCCAATAATCTCCAAGCTTTATCTCCTCTTACTCATACTGTGACTCTTCTCTCTTTCTAAGATCTATGGCAAAATAGCCTTCTCCTACAGGTCTACAGCATAGTATTCTTTCTCTAAAAGAAAAGCTATGGAGTTTTGGTCTCTTCCTCCGAATGACCATAGAAATCTAAGCTTATTTTCTGAGATATTAGATAAGAATGAAGGGATATATGCATCTCAAACTCTAGGATTACCTTAAGACTACTTGCTGCCTTCTCACAATTTTCTCTGTGTAGAGACCCTGACAGAAACAGCAAATTGTTTTGGCCATAACTCTATGATAAAAACTCAGAATATAGTCATGTAACTACTCAAAAGAACGGGAAGGCATTTGGTCTACAAGCCATCGCGGGCAAAATAGGCAAAAACGTCCGTATATAACCACAAACGCGCCATCTTTAGAAACGCATTATTTTTCCACATTTTTAGTATGCATGGACTCTAAATGTGTAAAATTACTCTAAATATGACCTCTTATCACCTAAATTCGAAATTCTATTTTTGGGGATACTTATCTCTCAATAGAACTATTCTTATGTTCTTATTTCTTGTAGGATTTTTGGAACTAATATTTTTATTCTAACACTTTCCTAATGTTTCTATCCTTGTTGTCTCACTCTTCTCTAATTACACTCTCTTTCTTTATTGAATTCCATATTAAAAGAGACACATACATACATGGCTTGGAAGGGACCTTACAATCTCCCCCACTTAAAAGATTCGAGATGTCCTCATCTCGCGAGCTGGGGTAGTATCTAAGTAAATCCTCTTGTCTCTTTCAAAGTGGTGTCCCTACTAGGTAGAAATCTTCTTTTATCTAAACATTGTTCCGAGTCCCTTATTTCATGTGCTTGGCTCGTTTTGTTGTGTCTCCAAAAGGTCTATATTATTCTAAAGTTAATTGGTCTTATTATCCTAAGTTCATGCATCCATATACCTCTCAAATGCTATGAACCTTTGAATTCCTTATTTTATACCCCCATGTAATACGGTACTTAACAAATTATCATGGAGAAACGTAAGGGAATCAATCCTTTACGCAATCTAACCTATGATAGTAATTTCATAATCTTAGTATGATCGTCTTGTAGAATACCTCTATTCATCATGCACATTACTTCACATGAATCTTGCACCAATCCTCTTTTATTTACTCATAGAAATACTTGTTGAATTTGGTTATCTTTAACCCTGCTATCCCTATTTCTTGACCTAATTTTGCTCTAGCTCATGATTCCTTGTAGCCAGGGGTGGGCTTGACGTTCCTCTTGAATTAGGGGACCTCTTCTTGATTAACATGGAAGGACTCATGTCCTTCTCGACACTTTCTATATAAAAACTTTATCATAGTCTCTGGGTGGCTATAATTATGGCTTCTGAAATAGAGGATGGTTTCATATTCTTGATGAGGTTATTCAAAGATAGATTAAGCTTCCAAATGAATCGATAGATAAGAGTTACCTCATCCAGCTCTTGAGCAAATTGAAGAAGTTTAACAAAAGTTTGGTGGTATTCTTTTAGGGTCTTCCCTTCTTGGGTTAGATCTAAAAATTCGTTCATTTTATCCTCTCGAAATCCTAGAGGGCAAAACCTTTCACGAAGGTGTACTTTCATGGCATCTCATAACTGATTCTCGCTCCAGTGGTTTGATTGACAACAATGCTTCTAACTTTCTAGCTCCAATGGTTAGATTGACAACAATGCTTCCAACTAATTTGGCATTCCTTACAATTTTTAGACGTGAGCAAGGGTGAGCTTGCTTCTTTCATTGTATCCATTAAAAGTTCAAAACTATCAAATACTTATCATAGCACTACATTTAAAGGTAGTCAGGGATTAATACATCTGAGATCTTCATTTTTTTGAGAATTACACATCTGGTGCCTTGGGATTGACACATCCAAAGATTATCAGGATTGACATATCTGAGATGATTAGTTTTTTAAAAATTACACACATAGTATCTTGGGATTAACACATCTAAGAGCATGATCCTCTGGAAATTACACATCTGAAGTTAGACCCATGTTTATGTGAGATGGGTTCAAGATCTTGGATGATCGTCCTAGTGTAAAGCATCCAATGGATGGCATTCACACGTCAACTATTCAAACCTTAATGGGGTTATAATCTTAATAATTTAGAATACGTAATTTAATGAGATATATCCTAAAAATTTCTCTAAACAAAGTTTCGGTCTATCCTTCTAGTCATTCAGTTCACTAATTTCTTAATTCGATCACCCTATGTTTTTCCTCAAAAGGTTTTCTCCCCAATATTATTTCTCAAATTTATTGTACAAATATCTTGCGTGTGCACCCCCAAGATATAAGCACAATTTCAGAGGATGATTGTCTCAACATGTGAGGATATTCAAATCACTTCTATGGCCAGTAGAGATGATTGATTCGTCCTCATATGATAAACAATCACTTGTTTTAATCCCTTGACAGTTAACCTTTGAAAAACAAATCCTAGGAACTAAGATCGGCTCTGATACCACTTGTAAGGTTTCCCCTTTCCAAAAATAGGGGAAACACTTGAGATAGTCCACTAAGTCTTATCTTGGAGAAAATTTCCTATTCATCGACACCTTGACCATGCAGAGATTCAAGGATACGATTCATAGGTAAGACCTAGTTCTATCCCGCAGGGGAAGCATGATCTTCTAAACATCAAATCACCCATGGGGCAATTGATCATAAATTGGGCAACTACTAGACTTGATTTTTAGAGGCAACGCTTTTTTCCTCATCTTATGTAAGGCACAGCCGCTGGCCTAGTCTTCTAGAATAGAGCTGCCCAAGAACCTATTTGTCTAGCATAGGGCTTTCACTTAATCTATTGGAAAGCTACCCGACTAATCGGGTCCACCCGTCCGTAGGATGGTGCCGTCGCGGGGCATTCCATCCTCCCACTTTCCACCCTACTCACGCGTCAATTTATTTTCTAATTAATCCTACCACACTATTTGACATATATAAACATGTTCCTTAATTAAGGCCCTTTTCACAAGGTTTATTAAAACAGCCTTTTTACACAATACAATCATGCCAAAGATAAGATATATATAAAAAAGGTTCATACATGAATCAATTCCATACAAGCCAAACCGGCTCTCTTAATCTTTTCCTTTATACCGCCGATGATCTAGAATTCGGCCTTCCAGCCTCTACATGCTGGGCAAAACCCTAGGGGACCATACACCTCATTGTCGGCCGCTGGCGAGAGGACTCAAGCTGGCCTGTCGCCCTCTCAGGCTCCATCGCTCGATCCTCCCGTCCCTCAGAGGGATGTCTGCGCACTAGGGTGGGCTAATTTACTGCACTAGCCTGGGCCCTCAGAACTAGGCAGCATCACAATCACTTGCCTCAATCGGCAAACCTCATTCTCCCAATGGTATGAGGAATACCATGGGCCAACTCCGGGCCTTACTAACGTCTCCACCGTCCGGCTATACAAGCACAACAACGGGGCAGCGTCAAGGCAGGGAGAAGTTGTACCTGTACCTTAATTTAACCAGATAACAATCCATTTACTCAACTAAACCATAGGACTAGAATCCATGTTACCTTCTTAAGAAAACAATCATTTTCACAAAGATTTTTGCATTTCATCTTGAGATTGCAATAAGACATTCTTTATTAAGGCATATGCTATTGTTTAAAAGAATACAAACTTTAAATAGTAAATCAATCAAATAAATCACTATTAATAATTAATAGAGAAGCCGGGGCCATACCTCAACCCCTAAGAATGATATGTAAATTAAAAAACAAAATATGTATATACCTTATAGAAATTTATCGTTTATCTCGTTGTCCTTGCTTGTTAACAAAAGCTTTAGAACTTGACATATGAGAATAGAGTCTTCTAATACCTTGTCCTTTGATTGAAATCATGCAATAATCTCCAAGCTTTATCTCCTCTTACTCATACTGTGACTCTTCTCTCTTTCTAAGATCTATGGCAAAATAGCCTTCTCCTACAGGTCTACAGCATAGTATTCTTTCTCTAAAAGAAAAGATATGGAGTTTTGGTCTCTTCCTCCGAATGACCATAGAAATCTAAGCTTATTTTCTGAGATATTAGATAAGAATGAAGGGATATATGCATCTCAAACTCTAGGATTATCTTAAGGCTACTTGCTGCCTTCTCACAGTTTTCTCTGTGTAGAGACCCTGACAGAAACAACAAATTGTTTCGGCCATAACTCTATGATAAAAACTCAGAATATAGTCATGTAACCACTCAAAGAATGGGAAGGCATTTGGTCTACAAGCCATCGCGGGCAAAATAGGCAAAAACGTCCGTATATAGCCACAAACGCGCCATCTTTAGAAACGCATTATTTTTCCACATTTTTAGTATGCATGGACTCTAAATGTGTAAAAGTACTCTAAATATGACCTCTTATCACCTAAATTCGAAATTCTATTTTTGGGGATACTTATCTCTCAATAGAACTATTCTTATGTTCTTATTGCTTGTAGGATTTTTGGAACTAATATTTTTATTCTAACACTTTCCTAATGTTTCTATCCTTGTTGTCTCACTCTTCTCTAATTACACTCTCTTTCTTTATTGAATTCCGTATTAAAAGAGACACATACATACATGGCTTGGGAGGGACCTTACACCAAATATGATAAAAGTCACACTTTTATAATAAAATAGTCAACTTTTATGCATACCTCTATGCATGAAATTCAAATATGATAAAAGAAACACTTTTATATTAAAATAATAATTCTTTTATGCATACCTCTATGCATGAAATCCAAATATGATAAAAGAAACACTTTTATATTAAAATAATAATTCTTTTATGCATACCTCTATGCATGAAATCCAAATATGATAAAAGTAATACTTTTATAATAAAATAATCATCAATTATGCATAACATAAAAATCAATTTCTCCATGATTACAATAAAATTCTTTCAATTAATCTAGGATGATAATTCTTAGAATATGGTAGGAAGTTCTCTTTTCATGCTTTGAATAAAATTATTTTATGTGTAATTTTTATAAAAATTTTGCCATAGCTCCGCTACTATGACTGATAAATCTCAATTTATTTTGAAGGATAAAGCTTATCATTAAGAAAATGATTAGAATGATCCCTAATTGGATCATTAACCCAATAATGGATTGAATCATCAATATTCATGAAATACATAAACTAAAAGCATAGAAAAAAGCCATTAATTTGACCTCAAGCATAGATTAATCTTGGATTAAGGAAAAGCTTTATGAAAAGCTTCATTTGGATTGAGAATGGGTCATGAGTATGACCATTTCTTGAGTGAGAGAGAGAAATTACATAAAAACCATTAGAATTAAGCATAAATAGAAATTTATGTAATTCTTAACTATCATTAATTACATGAATTCTTGAGTGAAAGAGAGAAATTACATAAAAACCATTAGAATTACATAAATGGAAATTTATGTAATTCTTAACTATCATTAATCAATTAACTTCAATAGCATTCATCAAATTATGTAACTCTTCACTACCATTCATCAATTAACTTCAATAGCATTCAAAAACCATTCCAATTAAGCTTCTCAAGCTTGAGAGGGGTTGAGAAGAGAGAAACATTGAGAAATTATAGAAATTGCTTGATTCTTTGTTCATGGTAGAGGCCCCCAACCAATCAATTGGTTAAGTATGTTGATGGAGCCACCAATAGGGATTGAAGAAAGAGGGAAGCTCCAATTTCTTCAATTTGGAGAGAATTTTAGAGAATAGTAGAAATTAGCATTATTTCAGCATAACTCTAGTATAGTAAAATTCTTCTATTTTTTTCAAAGGACTCATGTTCTATTTATAGGAGAGGGAAGCTCTAACCAAATCTAACTGAATTCTAGAATTTTCCAAATTCAGTTTGGTTGAATTTGGACTAGATTTGGACCTAGTTTGGTTCCTTTTTTATTCGGTTTGGTTTCATTTTGATTTGGTTTGATTCAAGAGAGAGGAGAGATAAAAATATCACATTAATTTTGAGTTTAAAACTCATTCAAGCATGTGAAATATGCACCTCCTTTAATGGACTCCCCTTCCTTACATATGTGTCAAAATGGAATTATTATACCCAAAATATCTCATATTTTTAATATTGCTCATAGCTTTTTACTAATAAACCTTGTACATTTTCAACTCTTCATCTTATGTGAGCATTTACTCATTTTTGGATACCCAAAATATCTCATATTTTTGATATTACTCATAGTTTCTTACTAATAAACCTTGTACATACTCAACTCTTCATCTTATGTGAGCATTTACTCATTTTTGGGTATCTTCTTTTACAAATTGGATTTATCTCCTCCCTACACATGGATTGATGCTATTGGCCCAAAGGAACCTTAATTGGACCATAATCTTAAATTTCTGAAAATCTAGACCCTTAGTCTAAGGTCCTTTATACCCATTTCCAATTAATTCCAATTGCACATTGGAAAATTCTTTCTGAATTTCTGTTTCAGGGGAATTCATTTTAATAAGATGAGATATTTTTCTATCCAAAAATATTCAAAATCTGAATATTCTCTCTCTAGAATATTTTCTCTCTCTATGCCAAAACAGGCAGAGACAAGATCTCTTATATTTCTGAAGAGGGAATTGATTACAGGGGAATATGCTGGACATTTTGAGAGGCTGGGGAGGAATCTTACAATCACGTCAGGGCTCACAGCCACCATCACGTACTCCCTCTCACAGCCACAGTCACATAGACAATCCCCCAGTCGTGACTCCACCCGTATAGCAGCAGCAGGAAGAGTGGGAGTGGAGGATGCGGCGGGTGCTTTGGTGGGGGAGGTAGTAGGGCACGCGGTGAGAGAGGAGATAGAGGGAGAAGAGTTAGAGGAGACAGTGAGGATGATGAGGAGATGAGAGAGGTGGAGGGAGTGATCTGTTATGATGTGACGTATAGGGGCGGGATGGTGATGGATGCGAGGGGGAAAGAGGTAATGGAGTACATGCGTGGGGTAGTATCAAACTTGTATAGAAATTATTTTATTAGATTTAAAGATCAAAATAGCCAATTAGTTGGGGAGGTGATAGATGCTGTATATAGTTGGTACCCCAATCCCCCACATGCGACATTCTCAGATGTATAGGGAAGGACGCGAATAAGGGAGATCTTAAGTAATAAAAGATCTCACCTTAAGAAACTCGCGTACGATGATGGGCTAAATGTAGCTGCGTGGGTGGCTATCCTGACGAGAAACCTATCTCACTGCACACAAACGCGAGTGGAAGGAGGCAAAGAAACGAGTAGAGGGTGGCGTGAAGAGCAGGCAGCATGTGGAGGCATGACGGATCCAGATGGAGACCATTGGATCTTTGCATTTCGGATCTGGCGGCGTCGAGTCATGGGAGGCAGAGTTCGTAAATAAGTATCTTGCCACTTTATTTGATTGTTTACTTAATTCATTTGATTCTATGATTGTTTTAATCTTACAAATTGTGTTGATTATGATACAGCGATGGCTTACGGGGAGGAAGCCCATAGCCCACGATACTGGGTATGCTCGCCGGCATAGCAGACGTGACATGTGGGCCTTCTTCAGAGCCGAGGGACGTATTACGGACGTGCAGTTTGAGATGGCCATGAGACCATACGGTCGACAGGTACTTGAAAACTCTAAACGAATGATTTTGGTTTATTGAATTACATATATATATACTTATATACTATATATTACTTGAACAGGCACAAGCTGCTGCTGTGCACCTGCTGATGATCCACCCGCCGCCACTGCAGAGGGTGGATGTGAGCACTACTCATCGGACATTCCGACCGATGTGAGCTCATCTGATCATGGAGGGAGCAGCGAGTCATCATCTGGGTCTGAGTAGTACTCAGACTTATAGTATCACATTCCATATTGAGGATGTGGTTGTATATATATTTTTGTAACTGAAGCCATGGGCTACTTCGACGTATGGACTCCCTTGTATATATGTGTACACATAAAATTTTGATAGTAATATTGAATCGTGAATTGATAGTATTGCATTCATCTCTATCTTGAATCGTGTTTTGACAATGTATGCATTCATGTCATTCTTGTCTTAAATCTTCCTCGTGGATGGTGCAATGCACCCAAAAAAAAAATCCAGAGAGTGTTATTGGGTGCTGGAATGCTGGAACACCATTCAAGTACCAAATAGCACTCTCTGGAAATTTTTTTTGCTCTCTGTTCGCGTGTATAGACGCGTCAACTCTGCAAAAAGTCGCGTGTATATATGCGCATACTCTGTGAAATGCGCGTGTATAGACGCGTCAACTCTGGAAAAGTCACGTGTATATACGCAAAAACTCTGTGAAATACACGTGTATAAGCGTAGCTAAACTGACAAAACGCGTGTATACACCCTCCTATCAGCGCGTTGTTAGGTATTTTTTGGTAATATTTTTCTTGGCATGTGTACACACTCATGCATGGCATTTACAAATAAAGGGTGTCCATCTCCAAGGGCTAAAAGGGGTATAAGGCCACATGTGAACGGATCTAACAGGAATATGCAATGTGTACAGTTAGTTGTTGGTTTACCTTGATAAATGGGAAATGAAAGGGGTGTGAAATGAGAGTCAGTTTCACAAGGTAGATTTTAGCACTATCATATGTGGACAAGTTTGTTGACAAATAATGTGAGCATGCAGAGCACTATTTTTTAAGGCTGGACAGGGACCCGTTAGAGGAGGTCTGCTACAGTACCGGTCCTTGGCATTTCATGGGAAACAAAGAAGGTGACCTTGGATTGCTTCAAAAGACTCTTCAAAGAAGCGCAGCGTGGAGGTGGGGGTGAGCTCTCTGGCAACCTGACATACCTTGGAGTATTACAAATAGTATAATATTTTTTTGGTTGAACGGGCAGCGCAGCCCATGTGTATAAGAGGAGGGGGAGAAAGCATGAAAGAGAAGGGAGCTGTAGTTTCAGTTTTGTGATAGGGAGAGCTCGTTTTTCTGGTGCTCTCAGATAGCCTGCGCAGCCCATGTGTGTAAGAGGAGAAGCGTAACCTCTGTGTGAGAAGGCGCGGCCTTCTAGGTGCTCTCAAGGAGAAGCTGCAGCACAACCTATGTGAATGAGGAGAAGGTGCCACGCATAAAGAGTGCAGCTTTCTGTCATGATGACAGCCCATGCATGTAAGTGACGGCTGGCCAGTTTTTGTTCTCTTTTTGTGAAATAACTCATATATATATGAGGATCACCATCCTGTGGCTTTGGAAAACCCATGTATATGATAGCCAGCTCTATGTTTTTGTGGAAAGCTCATGTGTATGAGAAGGACAGCCCTCTGGTTTTGCTTGAGAGAATATGTATGTATGGTGGTACGTTTCTTCAACAGACGGGTGTCTTTTCAACAGACAGAGTGAAGACCATAAACTTCAAGTGATTGTGCCTCCTAGTCACACACTGCTTGCCAGGTTTGGAGAATTGAAGTTCCTTACTGATGTTGTCTTTTCTTGGGAAACTGAAGTTTTGCAGAAAGCTCATACTTGATGGAATATAACCTTGTTTATGTCAAGTGGTTCTCTCACCATTTCTCTGTGATTATCATTTTGCTTATGGCTGTGAGCCTATTTCATGATGAGGGTGCAACCCTATATGCATATGAATCAATTGAGTAAAGGGTGGCAGATGTTGATGTGCCCATCTCCCCTTGCATGTCTTGATCAGATGTATGTAGGCTTCCTCCAGTTGCTTGGAAAATTGAATGAGGGTAGAGACAAAGTTTCATGCATGAGGTGTTAAATGTTGTGTCAGCTCACTGAGTAGTTAACTGTGGTGCCCTTTTTTCTTGATGTTGGTGTGTAATCCGAGCTGTGGAAAGGCATTGCTATAGAGGTGTTCCGTGTTTCTCCGCCTCCCTTCACAGTTTTTGGTGCCCCCACTGAGGAACATTCCAAGAACCTTCAGTTTACAAGACTGAAAACATGTGCATGTGATTAATCTCAGTGGATGACTGCTGTGCCAGGACAGTTGTGTGACAGATGCCTTCTAAATCTGTGCTATATTAGCTTGATTTGACAGCCAATTGAAGTATGGTTTATAGGCTGAAATTCTTGGGATTGGTGCCGTTTCACAGTTGATGTGTTGCCAAAAAAATTCTGGGAGAATCGGAAAATTAGCCAGTTGTGCCTCTTGGGAGTTGTATGGCCACTCTCAATGGATAATCACAATGGACCTCAATTTACTCCTTTCCATTTTACCCAAAGAATTCAGATAAATGTTCATGTGGACAGAAAAATTTTCTTTCAATAGCGTATGGCATATATGTTTGGGCCAGAAAAACTGAGTGAGATATTGGAGTCTCCTCTGCCTGTGGTAATTCCGATGATTAACTATGCAAATTTGTTTGATGTGCATGTGTTCATCCTCTTCTAAACCTGAAGTGTTTTGAAGTTTTTTCTGAGAATTGAGTCAGTAGAGGGTTTTGTTTTTTTTTGCATCTGTGTCAAAAGGGTTTTTTTATCATAGATTGGGTAGCAATGGCTTTCCCTTATCCAGAGTTTCATGGAAAAAGTGATGAGAATGTGGAAGAGTTCTTAGAAAACATGGAAGTTGCGTGCATAAGCAACCATATTCAGATACCCACTCAAATGTTACGCCTTTTGCAAATTTGTTTGAAGGGTGATGCATGGAGCTGGTGTAGGGGTTATGAGGAAGAGTTGCAGAGGGCTGATCCACCTATGCCATTGACATGGGATAATGTCAAACAGGCTTTAACAGCACAGTTTGTGAAGGTGAAAGATCCAGACAAAGTTTGGCATGAAATACAGGGATTGAGACAAAGAGAAGCGGAGCCCATTGATGATTACATCAAGAAGTTTTCCATATTATGGGAGAGCTTGTGTCAAGCCTTGCAGCCACAAGTGCCCCCACCAGATATGATGAAGAAGGACCGGTTCTTGGTTGGCCTCAAGGAAAACCTGCGTTGGAGGGTAGAATTGAAGAAGCCAAGAACATACGAGGATGCATTGGAGGTGGCAAGGAATAAAGAGTGGAAGTTGAATAGATTAACTCAATTGGGAGTGAGCTCACTACCTATGGTGTCAGAGATGAAGCAAATGGATTCCATGCAAAGTCGGGTTCCAGAGGAGGTTCATCTGGCAGATGCGGTTTCAGTAGCTACTCAAGTTGTGCCAGCAATGGTCACTACTGCAGCACAAGATGATGGGCTGAGGCAGGACTTGAGGCAAGTGGTTGATTTGATGAAGAATCTCAGCCTAAATATGTTAGGTAATGTGGGAAATAGGGTGTGTGAGACTTGCAAATCAGCCAGGAGGTGAAGGACAACCAAAGAATGGTTTTGGTGGACAGAACAACGGCAGGGGTTGGAGGCAGTTGCCCACATGCTATAACTGTGGTGGAGAGCTTGGCCACATCAGCCCACAATGTGATAAACCACCAAGAATGGGTGGAGATATGTATCCATTGCCTGCACAGTTGCCGAACCGGTCAAATGATTATGGCATTGAGATTAAGGGTGAGGCAGGACCTAGTGGACTGACCAAGGGGGACAAGGGAAAGACAAAAGTGTTAAGTGTGGTCACCTTGGAGAAGGCAGCAATGTTGGAAGACACATTAGTAATGCCTATTGGGAAGAGAACCACAGAGGATAAAGAAGGAAGAAATGAAGCAGGTTCCAGTAGGAAGAAAGGGAAGAGTCATGAGGGTGAAGATGTGAAAGCTAAAAGGAAAAGGAGAGCTCGCCGAAAATTTCACGTCTCAGATTTTCCACTAGGGGAAGGGCAGGATAGCTACGACTTGAAACAGGACCTGATCAGTAGGAAGGCAGACGTGACCTTTGGACAACTAGTGGAAATGATACCGAAGCTGAAGCGCCAATGGAAGAAACTAGTCAGCCCGCTGGGGAAGGAACCCAACAGAGGGTCAGTGAGAGTGTTGACCATTGATGAGTCTTCAGACATTTG
Source organism: Cibotium barometz (assembly GCF_041138505.1). Taxonomy (NCBI): domain Eukaryota; kingdom Viridiplantae; phylum Streptophyta; class Polypodiopsida; order Cyatheales; family Cibotiaceae; genus Cibotium; species Cibotium barometz. The sequence goes on from NC_141056.1 coordinate 59,885,862, forward strand.
TCCCATAGTGGATGTTTGGCACAAGAGGAAGGATCTTGGGCAGGGATACGTGGATGGTGGTGCACAAATTTGTGTAATCACTCAAACATGTGTAGAAAAGATGGGCCTGACAGTAGTAGGAGTTTCAGGATTCCACATACGACTGGCAAACCATCAAAAGATCAAGTGTCTGGGGGTATGAAGAGCTTGGAAATCGAAGCCTATACAGTCAAAACGGTAGTAGATTTTCATGTAATGCCAGCAGGATTAGGGGCTTATCCTATCATCCTTGGAAGACCATGGCTACACGCCGTGAGGGCCGTTCAAGATTGGAGACACGGTACAATCAGCTTATATGGGGAGACAGGGGGCAAAAGATTATTTGACATGAGTAGCAGGAATCCACTAGATGAAGATTATGAAGAAGGGGAAGATTCAAGTGGTGAAGAGTCTTCCACTGTGTCAGATGGGGACAGTGGCAGCACCACTATTAGTGAGGGAGAGGTAAATGTGGCATTTCTGATGGTGGACAGGGTCTTTGAACGGACCAGCATAGTCGCATCCATGAAGGGGATTGCAGATGAGTCTAAGGGCCCATATGAGGTGATTGAAGAGCTAATGCAACCCCAGGTGAAGTCGCACGAGAAACTCGAATTGATGGCCAGGATGATTAGCACAGATCTCTCAATCGTGGAGAAGGAGAAGTATTTAAAGATGTTGTCAAAGTATCCAGATTTATTCATCACATCTTATGAAGAAGTTCGAGGCTTCAAAGGGGAATATTTGCACATAGAGCTAAAGGAAGGAGCCAAGCCAATACGTCAAAGATTAAGGAGAATGGGTCCAGAACAGATGAAGGCTTTGCGAGAAGAGGTGGACAAACTACTAAAGGCTGGTTTTATATGCCCTGTGGAGACAACAGAGTGGGTGAGCCCAGTCGTGGTCACTCCCAAAAAGGATGGAAAATGGAGGGTTTGTGTGGATTTCAAACCTTTGAATGCAGCCACAAAGAAGGATCCATACCCACTACCTTTCATTGATCAAATCCTGGATTCAGTGGCGGGTCATGAAAGATACAGTGTGTGTGATGGCTTTTCGGGCTATTTCCAGTTGAAGATTGCTCCAGAGGATCAGAAGAAAACTACTTTCATTACGCCATGGGGCTGCTTTTGCTATACAGTACTACCATTTGGGCTAACAAATGGTCCAGCTCACTCTCAAAAGAGAGCAAACTGGGCGCTTCTGCCATTCATTGGAAGATGTTTGCAGGATTTCATTGATGATTTTTGTGTCTATAGCACACGAATGGATCACTGTGAAAAGCTAGAAATGGTGCTGGAGCGATATAATGATTGTGGCGGCCAACTCTATCCCAAGAAGTGTTTCTTTGCAAAACCAAGGGTAAAATTGTTGGGTCATATGGTGTCAAAAAATGGCATTGGGGCTGATCTAGACAAGGTCAAGGCAATCATGCTTCTTCCTTCCCCAGAGTCTACAAAACAGTTGGCAACATTCATTCAGAAGGTAAAGTACATGGCAAGGTTCATTTCATTGTCCTCATAGCTTTTATATCCATTACAACAGGTGGCAAAGCATGATCCTTTGCAATGGGATGACAAGTGTGAAGAGGAGTTTCGGAGAGTCAAAGAAGTTTTAGGGGAGATGATAGCGGTGCAGGCTCCAAATTGGGAACAGGTTTTTTATGTGAATCCTTCAGTAGGAGAGGATGCTATTGGTGCTATGTTGCTGCAAAGAGGGAAGGGGAGCCAATATATGCACCCCGTCTATTGTGCTAGTAGGGTAAAGTCAGTGGCAGAGAGGGGACTGTCAGAAATAGAGTTGGTGATGGTAAGTGTGGTGTTTGCTTGTCGACGGTTTCGCCAATATCTTTTGACAAAGCCATTTGTATTCCTAACTAGCTACACATTCTTGCCTCAGCTCATCAATGGTGTAAACATGTCTAAGGCAGTGAAAAAGTGGGTGATTGAATTACAGGAGTTTGAGTTCTCTTTCTTGGTGGAAGAAAGCAACAGAGCTACTTTGGCAGACTTGTTAACTTATAAGGAAAATCCTGTGCTTGTCAAAGAGGAAAGTGTTAGAAAGGTAGAAAATGTGGCAGAAGTAAGCAATTCTCATGTTTTGTTCTTTGATGGTTCATACAGGAAGAGCCATGATGCAGCTTCTGGTGGTATAGCTCTTTATGACCAACAAGGTAAGCTGATTTGTAAAAAGGGATTCAAAGTTGATGCTCATACTAACAATGAAGTAGAGTATTCTACATTGGAAGCAGGGCTAAACATTTTCATTAAGCATGGTGTAAAGAGACTATGCATAAGAGGTGATTCTCTACTGGTGGTAAATACTAGGAGTATGGAAGAGCAAAAACCCTGCATTGAGGGACAAGTGTTTCAAGATCAAGAGCTTGTTGAAGGAGTTTGAAGCATGGGGCATTCGGCATGTGGAGCGTTCTCTTAATACAGAAGCACATGAAGCAGCACAGGGAATGATTGGCGAGCTATATGTGTTAAAAGCAGATTTGCCACTTTATCGGGGTCGTAAAAGTCTGACACTGGAGGAGGAGTTTTTGTTGACAGGAGTCATCCCAAAGGACATTGAGAAGGCAAAGAATTATGGGTTTGTACGCAGAGCTTGCAAATACAAGCTCATTGGTGACACCTTATACATGCAAGGGGCTGACTTGGTGTTAAGGCGTGTACCATGGAAGGAAGAGCTGTACAGAGTGCTTGAGGAGAATCATGAAGGAGCATGCGGTGGCCACTTTGCATCTAAAATCACATTGCACAAAATTTTACAGCAGGGTTACATATGGCCAAGTATACAAAAAGATGTGCATCACTGGTGTAGCTTATGCAAAAGGTGCCAGGCATTTAGGAAACGAGTTTTAAAACCAGAGTTGCACAAGACAATTTTGGCCTTTGACATTTTTGAGAAGTGGGGAATTGATGCAGTAGGACCATTACCCATTACCAGCAGGGGGAAGAGTTATATTTTGACAGCTCTGGATTATCTTTCCAGGTGGGCAGAAGCTAGAGCAGTGAAGCAAATTACTGCAAGAGATGTTGCAAAGTTTGTTTATGAAGACATCTGCTGTAAATTTGGGGTGCCCTTGGAGCTTCTTTCTGATCAAGGGCCTGGTTTTAGAGCTAACTTGCTAGAATACTTGTGTGCCAAAATGCGGATTAAGCATAATTTTACTACTCCTTATTACCCGCAGTGCAACGGTTTGAATGAAAGATTCAATGGTGAACTTGTACACATTCTTGCAAAGGTGACAGAACATCAAGGCAAGAATTGGGATCTGGAGCTGCCCAGTGCTTTATGGGCTTATCGTACATCAGTGAAGACAAGCACAGGTTTTACACCTTTTCACTTAGTGTATGGCAAAGAAGCTTTGTTACCTATGGAAGTTGAGTTGCCTGCAGTTAAAATGTTAGAAAAGCTGCTAGGGCCTTCTAGCAACACATTTAAAGAGAGACTCTTACAGTTGCAAGAGGTTCAGCTGGACAGGATGAGTGCCTTGGAACATTATGAGAAGATGCAAAATAGGGCATTGACAAAGATAAATGAGAAGATTAAGAAGAAGGGTATTGAGGAAGGTGATTTGGTGCTACGCTATAATAGTAAGCTGGATAAAACCTTTCAAAAGAAGTTCCAAGTGAAATGGGAGGTGCCCTTCAGAGTGATGAATTGCTTTGCTAATGGCACATATCAATTGGCTGACCTTGATGGGACCCCACATGTATCAAGGGTGAATGGTTTGCGTCTCAAGCTATATCATGCACGACTGATGATGGTAGACAAGGATGAAAGAATTGAAGTAGTGAAAATAGTGTCTTTGGTGAACATGGCAACATCAGATGCATTGAGTCTCACGACACTGTTTTTCGCTGACCATGAATGATCTAGCAGGCTAGGGGATGGGCAAACTATGTTAGGTATTTTTTGGTAATATTTTTCTTGGCATGTGTACACACTCATGCATGGCATTTACAAATAAAGGGTGTCCATCTCCAAGGGCTAAAAGCGGTATAAGGCCACATGTGAACGGATCTAACAGGAATATGCAATGTGTACAGTTAGTTGTTGGTTTACCTTGATAAATGGGAAATGAAAGGGGTGTGAAATGAGAGTCAGTTTCACAAGGTAGATTTTAGCACTATCATATGTGGACAAGTTTGTTGACAAATAATGTGAGCATGCAGAGCACTATTTTTTAAGGCTGGACAGGGACCCGTTAGAGGAGGTCTGCTACAGTACCGGTCCTTGGCATTTCATGGGAAACAAAGAAGGTGACCTTGGATTGCTTCAAAAGACTCTTCAACTGGCCTCGATTGTCAAAGAAGCGCAGCGTGGAGGTGGGGGTGAGCTCTCTTGCAACCTGACATACCTTGGAGTATTACAAATAGTATAATATTTTTTTGGTTGAACGGGCAGCGCAGCCCATGTGTATAAGAGGAGGGGGAGAAAGCATGAAAGAGAGGGGAGCTGTAGTTTCAGTTTTGTGATAGGGAGAGCTCGTTTTTCTGGTGCTCTCAGATAGCCTGCGTAGCCCATGTGTGTAAGAGGAGAAGCGTAACCTCTGTGTGAGAAGGCGCGGCCTTCTAGGTGCTCTCAAGGAGAAGCTGCAGCACAACCTGTGTGAATGAGGAGAAGGTGCCATGCATAAAGAGTGCAGCTTTCTGTCATGATGACAGCCCATGCATGTAAGTGACGGCTGGCCAGTTTTTGTTCTCTTTTTGTGAAATAACTCATATATATATATGAGGATCACCATCCTGTGGCTTTGGAAAACCCATGTATATGATAGCCAGCTCTCTGTTTTTGTGGAAAGCTCATGTGTATGAGAAGGACAGCCCTCTGGTTTTGCTTGAGAGAATATGTATGTATGGTGGTACGTTTCTTCAACAGACGGGTGTCTTTTCAACAGACAGAGTGAAGACCATAAACTTCAAGTGATTGTGCCTCCTAGTCACACACTGCTTGCCAGGTTTGGAGAATTGAAGTTCCTTACTGATGTTGTCTTTTCTTGGGAAACTGAAGTTTTGCAGAAAGCTCATACTTGATGGAATATAACCTTGTTTATGTCAAGTGGTTCTCTCACCATTTCTCTGTGATTATCATTTTGCTTATGGCTGTGAGCCTATTTCATGATGAGGGTGCAACCCTATATGCATATGAATCAATTGAGTAAAGGGTGGCAGATGTTGATGTGCCCATCTCCCCTTGCATGTCTTGATCAGATGTATGTAGGCTTCCTCCAGTTGCTTGGAAAATTGAATGAGGGTAGAGACAAAGTTTCATGCATGAGGTGTTAAATGTTGTGTCAGCTCACTGAGTAGTTAACTGTGGTGCCCTTTTTTCTTGATGTTGGTGTGTAATCCGAGCTGTGGAAAGGCATTGCTATAGAGGTGTTCCGTGTTTCTCTGCCTCCCTTCACAACGTCTAAGCGCAGCTAAACTGACAAAATGCGTGTATACGCCCGTGTATCAACGCGTCTGACTATTTCTATACACACACTTTTATACGCATGTCTCTGGCCGCCGCGATGATACACGCACTGATACACGAGCCCGTTACTTTTTTTCCACAAGTCATTTTTAGCGGCGGCTAGGAGTGCGGGTATGAGCCCGATCCCTTGTAGTGTAACTCCAAGCAAAAACATCGCGATACTCCTTTATTGTTTGAATTAATAACTTCTCCTCATCTAAGGAAAAGTCTGTGGCAATCCACACATAGTGAGGCTCTTTTCCTGGCTCAGTGATATCAATTTTTTTGCATCTTCTGGACCATCATATGAAACCCCTGGCATGCTTGGCTTTTGTCTCATGGGCTGTTGAAGAACAATCTTCCGATCTTGAAGAGTGTACTGTGTGAAGTTGGGGGGAACATTGATACCTTGTTCTTGTCCACTTGAGTCATCACTAATTGAAGACCATGCGGTTTTCGAGCCCTCTTTGCAATCTTGCATCAGAGTTTTTCGTTCAACCTTTATCTTTGTACTTCCGACACTCTCTTTTGAATCTGTTTGAGACTTGAGTTTTTGTTTTGGTTTCTTTGCTTTTTTGCAATTTTTGCTAACAGTTTTTAGCTTTTCTCCTGGTTGGAATCCATCTCATCATTTTACTTGGTCTTTGATACTATCTTGTGCTTGGACATAGTATAGATATCCATTCTTTCCTGAGAAGTGAGGTGGTGGTCGAGAGTGTTCATTCTTAAACTCCTCGTCTTCTTTTTGTATTCTCTCACATCGTTCCTTCTCATCTTGTTTACGGATTCTCTTATGGCTCTTACAGCATTTACGTTTAGGTCGGCTTCGAGGGATCTCTACTTGAACCTCCCTTCCTCTCAAGAGTAGGCGTGCCTTTCCTAACTCTTCTTCGGGGATTATCACATCATCATCAAAATCAGAGTCCCATCCATCTTCCTTATCAGCATCATTAGCAGATTCGAGTGTTAAATCCTCCACTGAGACTTCCTCTACATGCAGTGCTGTGGACGCATCCCCATAGTACAAATCATCTAGAAGGTCACGTGGTTGTACCATTCATATAGGAATAATGTCATATCCATCTGAGTCACAAAATTGAATTGGCTTAGGTAAAGCACATGTCGATAATGTTGCAAGGACATGACTCCATTCTAGGGGATCAATTAAGTGCTTAGGGAAGGGTTGTGGAATGTATGCCTCATCTGATACACTTCGATTACCCTTAAGTCTCTCAGTGTTGAAATCCTTACATGAGGCTCCACACATCCACAGATCTTCTCGCCCATCTGACAATGTAACTCTTGAGCCCTCAGATGAAGCAGAATCAAACTCATCTATTGGAGACCTTGTTACATCACGATATGAGTGATTCTTTAGGTTGACCCTTGTGATGACAGAATCATGTCGGAGATACAAATAATTGTATCCCTAATCTTGAATCATATCTTGGAAAGGATATCAAATTGGGATTCGGAAAAGGTTTCAGCAAAATATCTGTCAAATTTCCTATCAATTGGGTCCCACTTTCCTGTGTAGACACTCTAGAAGGTGCCCTAGACCCTATGGCAGTGTCTATATGACGTCCCGACCGCAAGTGCATAAGGTCAAATTTTAAGGAGGTTGTTGTTTTTTTTTTTAAATCCAAAAATTTTCAAGCTGGCTCAAACTTTGCCAGAACCCATTTTAAACCCCCTCGAACACATTAGGCCGAAAAAATAGCGTATTTTTTAGGATTAAAAATTGCCTAAAATTTACCAGTTTTTTATACTGAACTCACTATGGGAAAATGGTTCCGGGACAAAAATTTCGACGATGGGTGTTTTCTAACTCCTCTCGAAAAGTTAGGAAACCTCCCAAATTTTTGCGGCAGAAAATGAAAAATTTTCCAAACTCTTTTTTTTGCACCCCTTTATCCGGTGCGCTGGCGGTCTTTATGGTGCGGTGTGTGGGTCTCTCCGCACGTGCGCTGTTCATGCACAGGCGCCTTCTTTTATTATTATTTTTTCTTTTTTGAAGTGCGTGCTCAATGCGTGTGCAAGGAATTTAATGCGTGTGCAGCTGTGAGATTTGCAGCGAATTCAATGCATGTGGCAGGGAACTCAATGCGTGTGTAGTTGTGAGATTTGCAGGAAAATCAAAATGTTCAATCTTCATGTGTGTGTACAGATTTCAGTTTCTCTACAGGTGCAGGTTTAACAGAGAACTAAAATGCACAAAATTAAAGATGCAGAAGACTAAGCTAAGAAAAAAAAATAAAATGAACTTGCAAAAAATTGAAACTGTAAAAATTAACCTCAGACAGCAAAAATTATCCTCAAACAGAATGACAGAAATGCAAATCGGGCCTCTCTCTTTCGCACACAAATTGAAATTGGCAGGTTTAGCGCCTACCTCCAATCCTTCCTGCCCAATAGCTATGCGGCATATTTTTCTCTTCCATCAATGCCCGTGCAATCTCAGCAATGTGCCTGTTTTTCTACTCAACAACTCCATTTTGCTGCGGAGTGTATCTGCATGTAAACTGTCTCCGAATACCACTCTTCTTCTAAAATTCAGAGAACTCATTGGAGAAGTACTCTCCCCCTCCATCTGACCTTAGGCACTTTACATATTTCCCTGTTTGCTTTTCAACCAAAACTCTGAAATTTTGAAAGTGAGTGAACACCTCACTCTTCTCCTTCATGAAATATACCCACACTTTCCTTGTGTGGTCATCAATGAAAGTCACATAATACCTGCAGCCTCCCATAGACATGGTCTTCGTAGGACCCCATACATCTGAATGCACAACATCTAGTGCATTTCTGCTCACATATCTGTTACGTGGAAACACATGCTTTGTTTGCTTCCCAAATTGGCATGCTTCACATACTCTCTGCATACCTTCCACTTTAAATTTTGGCAGCCCTGTCCTTCGCAGGTGACCTAGCGCTTCACTCATAGGCCGCTTCCTTGGTCCCTCATCCACTGTACCGGAAGCTCACCATTTAAATCGAACTGAGGCTCGTCAAGACCTCGATCGACCTTGCTACGCGAGACGTCCTCCATTGACTCTCCGTCAGCAGTTGCAACTTTATTAGTTCAGTCTTCATGACCTTAATCCTCAAGACGGTCAAAATGCTTCCCCAACATTCTTGACCTAAAACAGTCATTTACAAACAGTCACAAAATATAGTTTCTATAATGAACTCTCGTCTTTTCACATTATCCACTCTCGGACCACATTACTTATTCCCTATTCCATTCAATGTGTACTCATTCTCATCCATTCACTCATATAGACTACACATTATTTCACATACACATTCACATTCAATTTTTCTACATACATATCCATGTTCGTATGTCCACATCATACATCCAGTTTCACATTCATACATACGCATCTACATGCATACATCTATTTTCACATCCTCATTCATGCATCCACATTATACATACATCCAATTTCACATTCATACATACGCATCTACATGCATACATCTATTTCCAGATCCTCATTCATACATCCACATTCACATACATACATCTACATCCGAATCTACATCCATACATCCACATCCACATCTTCATTCACATTCACATCCATACATCCACATCTACATACATACATCCATGTTCACATCCTCATACATACATCCACATCCTCATTCATACATCCACATCCACATACATACATACATCCGTATCTACATCCATACATCCATACTACATCCATTCTCGCCCTAACACATCCCATATACATCTTATCCTATCAGATACACTCTCTACCTCGTCCCATACACATCTTAACACATCCTAACTCATCTTAACACATTCTATCACATCTCATACACCTCTTATCATATCCTATCACATCTCATACACATCTTATCACATCTTTTCACATCTCATACACCTCTTATCACATCCTATCACTTCCCATACGCATCTTATCACATCTCATACACCTCTTCTCACATCCTATCACTTCCCATACGCATCTTATCACATATTATCACATCTCATTTAAAAATCAATCTTTTATGCATCTTCCTATGCATAAATTCATTTTAAATGAAAATGACACTTTTGAATTAAAATTCCATCTCTTATGCATCTTCCTATGCATAAACTCAATTTAGATGAGAATTGACACTTTTGAATTAAAAATCCATCTTTTATGCATCTTCCTATGCATAAATTCAATTTGGATGAGAATAACACTTTTGAATTGAAATTCCATTCTTTTATGCATCTTCCTATGCATAAATTCAATTTAGATGAGAATGACACTTTGAATTTAAAAATCAATCTTTTATGCATCTTCTTATGCATAAATTCAATTTGGTAGGAATTACACTTTTAGAATAAAAGAATTTCTCTTATGCATCTAAGTTATGCATAAAATCCATTTATGATGAAAATCACACTTTCAGTATAAAAAGAATATCTTTTATGCATACCTCTATACATGAAATCCAATATGATAAAAGTAACACTTTTACAATAAAATAATCGACTTTTATGCATACCTCTATGCATGAAATCCAAATATGATAAAAGTCACACTTTTATAATAAAATAATCAACTTTTATGCATACCTCTATGCATGAAATCCAAATATGATAAAAGTCACACTTTTATAATAAAATAATCAACTTTTATGCATACCTCTATGCATGAAATCCAAATATGATAAAAGTCACACTTTTATAATAAAATAATCCACTTTTATGCATACCTCTATGCATGAAATCCAATATGATAAAAGTCACACTTTTATAATAAAATAATCAACTTTTATGCATACCTCAAGCATGAAATCCAAATATGATAAAAGTCACACTTTTATAATAAAATAATCAACTTTTATGCATACCTCTATGCATGAAATCCAAATATGATAAAAGTCACACTTTTATAATAAAATAATCAACTTTTATGCATACCTCTATGCATGAAACCCAAATATGATAAAAGTCACACTTTTATAATAAAATAATCAATTTTTATGCATACCTCTATGCATGAAATCCAAATATGATAAAAGTCACACTTTTATAATAAAATAATCAATTTATATGCATACCTCTATGCATGAAATCCAAATATGATAAAAGTAACACTTTTATAATAAAATAATCAACTTTTATGCATACCTCTATGCGTGAAATTCAATTATGATAAAAGAAACACTTTTATAATAAAATAATCAACTTTTATGCATACCTCTATGCATGAAATTCAAATATGATAAAAGAAACACTTTTATATTAAAATAATAATTCTTTTATGCATACCTGTATGCATGAAAGCCAAATATGATAAAAGTAACACTTTTACAATAAAATAATCATCAATTATGCATAACATAAAAATCAATTTCTCCATGATTACAATAAAATTCTTTCAATTAATCTAGGATGATAATTCCTAGAATATGGTAGGAAGTTCTCTTTTCATGCTTTGAATAAAATTATTTTATGTGTAATTTTTATAAAAATTTTGCCATAGCTCCGCTACTATGACTGATAAATCTCAATTTATTTTGAAGGATAAAGCTTATCATTAAGAAAATGATTAGAATGATCCCTAATTGGATCATTAATCCAATAATGGGTTGAATCATCAATATTCATGAAATACATAAACTAAAAGCATAGAAAAAAGCCATTAATTTGACCTCAAGCATAGATTAATCTTGGATTAAGGAAAAGCTTTATGAAAAGCTTCATTTGGATTGACTAGAATGGGTCATGAGTATGACCATTTCTTGAGTGAGAGAGAGAAATTACATAAAAACCATTAGAATTAAGCATAAATGAAAATTTATGTAATTCTTAACTATCATTAATCAATTAACTTCAATAGCATTCATCAAATTATGTAACTCTTCACTACCATTCATCAATTAACTTCAATAGCATTCAAAAACCATTCCAATTAAGCTTCTCAAGCTTGAGAGGGGTTGAGAAGAGAGAAACATTGAGAAATTATAGAAAATGATCAAAATTTACTAATTACCTTACAAATTGCTTGATTCTTTGTTCACAGTAGAGGCCCCCAACCAATCAATTGGTTAAGTATGTTGATGGAGCCACCAATGGGGATTGAAGAAAGAGGGAAGCTCCAATTTCTTCAATTTGGAGAGAATTTTAGAGAATAGTAGAAATTAGCATTATTTCAGCATAACTCTAGTATAGTAAAATTCTTCTATTTTTTTCAAAGGACTCATGTTCTATTTATAGGAGAGGGAAGCTCTTACCAAAGCTAACTGAATTCTAGAATTTTCTAAATTCAGTTTGGTTGAATTTGGACTAGATTTGGATCTAGTTTGGTTCCTTTTTGATTCGGTTTGGTTCCATTTTGATTTGGTTTGATTCAAGAGAGATGAGAGATAAAAATATCACATTAATTTTGAGTTTAAAACTCATTCAAGCATGTGAAATATGCACCTCCTTTAATGGACTCCCCTTCCTTACATATGTGTCAAAATGGAATTATTATACCCAAAATATCTCATATTTTTAATATTGCTCATAGCTTTTTACTAATAAACCTTGTACATTTTCAACTCTTCATCTTATGTGAGCATTTACTCATTTTTGGATACCCAAAATATCTCATATTTTTGATATTACTCATAGTTTCTTACTAATAAACCTTGTACATACTCAACTCTTCATCTTATGTGAGCATTTACTCATTTTTGGGTATCTTCTTTTACAAATTGGATTTATCTCCTCCCTACACATGGATTGATGCTATTGGCCCAAAGGAACCTTAATTGGAACATAATCTAAAATTTTTGAAAATCTAGACCCTTAGGCTAAGGTCCTTTATACCCATTTCCAATTAATTTCAATTGCACATTGGAAAATTCTTTCTGAATTTCTGCTTCAGGGGAATTCATTTTAATAAGATGAGATATTTTTCTATCCAAAAATATTCAAAATCTGAATATTCTCTCTCTAGAATATTTTCTCTCTCTATGCCAAAACAGGCAGAGACAAGATCTCTTATATTTCTGAAGAGGGAATTGATTACAGGGGAATATGCTGGACATTTTGAGAGGCTGGGGAGGAATCTTACATTCTCTCCCACTTGAAAAATGCGAGATGTCCTCATCTCGCAAACTTGGGATAATTTCGCAAGATGCACGAATATGAGACTTAGAGAAAAATTTAATTAAGATTAACCACCAAAAGAAAGTCTCAAAGAGAGCAAGATTCAAGACAAGAACAAGATTTCAACTTTATTCATTCTTGGAACATATACAGTAAAGATAGAAGAACTCTTTACACTTCCATAAGCCCGTCCATCATATGGTCACAAAAGCAGCACTCACAAGCTGCGCACGTATAAGGTAACTCATCTATGGGAATAATTCTGCTGGTTATTGCCGCACCTATCTCAGTGGTATGAGGTGACCTAACAAAAGGACCTCTGAGAGGCAAGCCAAAAACGGAGTAAAGGCATATCTTCTGATGAGGAAGAAAACACGCCAGTAAGAAGACCCGCTCAGAAAACCCAATATGCCTTGATCTCATGACGCAGTAGTATCGGGGACCCAAACCCAAAGCTTCAATAACCATGGCCAAGCGGACATTGTTACGAAAGTGCTGCTGACTCCACGGTGTTACCCTAGTTATGTCTTGATAGGTCCGCCATTTGGTTTGAGCTACAGAAGTTCCTAGGTGAGGAGAAAGTGAGCGCTCATACAGTTCTATAAAATCCTTCTTCACAAACTCGCTTGCGTCTTGAAGGTGAGAAATCATCATGGATAAAACTAATTCATGTTGCCAAGCCATGAAGGAGATTAAGAAAGAAAGGAGATCGATGGAAGTAAGATTACTGTGAGCGACAAGTAAAAGTTACGACTTATATAAAGGAAGGAGCTAGCGTAACCTAGAAGCCAACGGTATCTTGCCACCCACTGAAGTTTTACCATCTTTCCATGATTTGGGTTTGGCACATATTTCTATAGAAGGCATTAAGAACTTTGAGATGAGGAGATAAAAGAAGTTCGTAGGCTAAGTCACTTACTTTCTTTGGTCCACAATATCTGGGGGATTACTTATACTCCCCAAGAGATAAAGAACTTCTTTTGGTCCGTACTCAATGAAGACCATATCTGCTTCTTTGAATTCTCTGACTGTCCTCTTCTTATCTCTATATTGTTTCTGTGGATCCTGGGCAGCGTTTATATCTTTATGAATTGCCTGCATTTGTTGCTCTATGTCGCCAAGCATTTGACTGGTCATCTCGACCCTAATCAATGGTTTGGACCTGGTTAATGGAGTTAAGCAATCTTGTCCGAGAGACGGACCCTGATTAGATTGGCATGTCGCCAAGCATTTGACTGGTCATCTCGACCCTAATCAATGGTTTGGACCTGGTTAATGGAGTTAAGCAATCTTGTCCGAGAGACGGACCCTGATTAGATTGGTATGAAGGAATTGGTCTCTGAATTTGGGTTCTAGATTTCCCTGTGCCCTTATCATGGTAGGAGTCGGGCAGTCTTTTAACTGATGACCAAAACCTTGGCATCCAAAATATCGGTTCTCACTTCTGAACTCATCATTCCGAATCCTTAAAACAGGTGGGCTCCTGAGAAGGTATTCTGGGAAAGTGTCTTCCCTTTTTAAACAGAATCTTTCTTTTATTTAGCAAAGGAATAATTATTAGATCAGAAAAAGAGATTCTTACTCCTGTATACCTCTAAGGCTGGGGGAGGAATCTTATATTCTACCCCACTTAAAAAGTGCAAGATGTCCTCATCTCGCAAGTAGAGGACAACTCTTTTGCTTAAGATCTAATTTATTCTGGGGTTCCTTATATTCCGGTCAACCCAACAGAATATGGGGATAAATATCCCTTATATAGAACTCATCATTAAATAACAATTCATTCAGATCATATCATTCATATCTTTAACACGATAATGGTCCATTAGACCGAAAAATTTCCTTCTGAACATTCCTCCAACGGGAATTTTAGTTAAGCAAGTTCTCAAGTTGTCATCCCTTAACTTGATCTACCGTCTCAAGTATTAATAGTAGCAATTTGACAGCACAATCCACTAATCTCATAGTGATTTGCTGAAATCATTTTCATCATTTATCATTACAGGGACTCGTCCCAATCATCCACATTGTGGTTTCGCTCAGCTTATTACATTTCAACCCATTTTCAGGGATCATCATTTTTCAATCAGAATCCAAATCAATTCATCAGTTCCCAAACAGAATTAAAAATCATATCAACCACATTCGAATTCATCAACTAGATAGCATTAATGATTATAATTTCAAGTCTTAGATTTACTCGTATATACTGCCGGTAAAGAGCTACAGTTATACCCTTGGTATATATGGTTAGTCATGATACTTGGAATTATAAGGTAAATACTATCATGTCTAAGCCTCAAGTAAGTCAGGGTTCCATATAATTGCGGTACTTCCATTTGAAGACCCAATTACTAATTTACGAAATTAGTTTGAATATCAATTTGTATGAATTATATCACACAGTTATAACCTTTTTGTGCTACTTGATAAATTTTTGACATATTTGGCTTTTCAGTTGATCTTTATTAGCCAATTCGCTCTGATACCAATTGTGAGATCCCTGTTTCCACTGCGCAACGGATTTGGGGTGCTAGCAGCGGAAGTAGCCTTTCTTGCGTGGGCCAGGGTCCCACACTTGGGGCCTCGTCCACGGATATCCGGACAAAAGACTAATCCGTCGGTTTTTCCAAAACCAAACCCGAAAAAACTTCCTTTATCCGGAAAGCACGGGCGATTCCACCAGGATAACTTTTTACTCTAACGTAGTCAAGACCATTACTGATCAAACTGATCCGACTGCACCTTTAAAGGTACTTGGTCAATCAAGGATGAAACTTGCACTTGGATCATTGGGATCAACGCTTTTTTTCCCATCAAGAGACAGAGCCGTTGATTCCTATCCATAGAACAATTACTATCCGGGATTTACTTCATCTATCGTAATAACAGAAATTGAGTCTTGATTTACAGATCCATCAGTCCAGCCTAACCCCATCCAGTCCCATGGGTTAGCCAACCTCCCAACCACTGTAGTGATGGGATCCAATTAGGAATTTGGTTAGGTTTTGTCCCGGGTACCAAGGAAAAGAGTTCCTAGGCCCCCTAGCCGAAAGTTCATACAAACATAAAACTAGTCACACCACTTACACACCCAATATGAAATTGCCTTTTTCTCAGCATCAATTAACTTTCAAACAATCCTTTAATGAAACCATTATGTCACTGATGACAATCCTCAAAGTCTCTGGTTGAATCCTTATTTCCCATCATTCATTCATCGGTGTACTTATGGCATCATTGGCAACCAGAACGCTTACCACCTGTTCACTCAGGGGCCTTTTCCATAGTTCCTAGCTCATAGTAACCGGCAATATATTCATATAATAGAATATATATTATATTAACTTTTTTATAAAACTTGATGTTTTGCATCAACGTTATTATGCAAACATCAACTTTCCCACAAAACTTGATGTTTTGCATAACATTGATGCAAAACATTTCTACAAATGTCACGTGCATCCTGCACTTGGATGCCACATGGACATATCTGAACAAGAAGGTGCAGACTTGGAGTGGAAAGTGGTCCCATGTGAGGCTAGTCCGGGTTGAGTCAGCTAGGGTTCCACTCTATGCGTGCGAGGTCAGGTGTGCATTGTCGTGCACATGAAGTAGTGCCGGTCCGTGCAAAGTCACACTTTTATAATAAAATAATCAACTCTTATGCACACCTCTATGCATGAAATCCAAATATGATAAAAGTCACACTTTTATAATAAAATAATCAACTTTTATGCATACCTCTATGCATGAAATCCAAATATGATAAAAGTCACACTTTTATAATAAAATAATCAACTTTTATGCATACCTCTTTGCATGAAATCCAAATATGATAAAAGTCACACTTTTATAATAAAATAATCAATTTTTATGCATACCTCTATGCATGATATCCAAATATGATAAAAGTCACACTTTTATAGTAAAATAATCAATTTTTATGCATACCTCTATGCATGAAATCCAAATATGATAAAAGTAACACTTTTATAATAAAATAATCAACTTTTATGCATACCTCTATGCATGAAATTCAATTATGATAAAAGAAACACTTTTATACTAAAATAATCAACTTTTATGCATACCTCTATGCATGAAATTCAAATATGATAAAAGAAACACTTTTATATTAAAATAATAATTCTTTTATGCATACCTCTATGCATGAAATCCAAATATGATAAAAGTAACACTTTTACAATAAAATAATCATCAATTATGCATAACATAAAAATCAATTTCTCCATGATTACAATAAAATTCTTTCAATTAATCTAGGATGATAATTCCTAGAATATGGTAGGAAGTTCTCTTTTCATGCTTTGAATAAAATTATTTTATGTGTAATTTTTATAAAAATTTTGCCATAGCTCCGCTACTATGACTGATAAATCTCAATTTATTTTGAAGGATAAAGATTATCATTAAGAAAATGATTAGAATGATCCCTAATTGGATCATTAACCCAATAATGGGTTGAATCATCAATATTCATGAAATACATAAACTAAAAGCATAGAAAAAAGCCATTAATTTGACCTCAAGCATAGATTAATCTTGGATTAAGGAAAAGCTTTATGAAAAGCTTCATTTGGATTGAGAATGGGTCATGAGTATGACCATTTCTTGAGTGAGAGAGAGAAATTACATAAAAACCATTAGAATTAAGCATAAATGAAAATTTATGTAATTCTTAACTATCATTAATCAATTAACTTCAATAGCATTCATCAAATTATGTAACTCTTCACTACCATTCATCAATTAACTTCAATAGCATTCAAAAACCATTCCAATTAAGCTTCTCAAGCTTGAGAGGGGTTGAGAAGAGAGAAACATTGAGAAATTTAGAAAATGATTAAAATTCACTAATTACCTTACAAATTGCTTGATTCTTTGTTCACAGTAGAGGCCCCCAACTAATCAATTGGTTAAGTATGTTGATGGAGCCACCAATGGGGATTGAAGAAAGAGGGAAGCTCCAATTTCTTCAATTTGGAGAGAATTTTAGAGAATAGTAGAAATTAGCATTATTTCAGCATAACTCTAGTATAGTAAAATTCTTCTATTTTTTTCAAAGGACTCATGTTCTATTTATACTAGAGTTATTTCAGCATAACTCTAGTATAGTAAAATTCTTCTATTTTTTTCAAAGGACTCATGTTCTATTTATAGGAGAGGGAAGCTCTAACCAAAGCTAACTGAATTCTAGAATTTTCTAAATTCAGTTTGGTTGAATTTGGACTAGATTTGGATCTAGTTTGGTTCCTTTTTGATTCGGTTTGGTTCCATTTTGATTTGGTTTGATTCAAGAGAGAGGAGAGATAAAAATATCACATTAATTTTGAGTTTAAAACTCATTCAAGCATGTGAAATATGCACCTCCTTTAATGGACTCCCCTTCCTTACATATGTGTCAAAATGGAATTATTATACCCAAAATATCTCATATTTTTAATATTGCTCATAGTTTTTTACTAATAAACCTTGTACATTTTCAACTCTTCATCTTATGTGAGCATTTACTCATTTATGGATACCCAAAATATCTCATATTTCTGATATTACTCATAGTTTCTTACTAATAAACCTTGTACATAGTCAACTCTTCATCTTATGTGAGCATTTACTCATTTTTGGGTATCTTCTTTTACAAATTGGATTTATCTCCTCCCTACACATGGATTGATGCTATTGGCCCAAAGGAACCTTAATTGGACCATAATCTAAAATTTTTGAAAATCTAGACCCTTAGGTTAAGGTCCTTTATACCCATTTCCAATTAATTCAAATTGCACATTAAAAAATTCTTTCTGAATTTCTGTTTCAGGGGAATTCATTTTAATAAGATGAGATATTTTTCTATCCAAAAATATTCAAAATCTGAATATTCTCTCTCTAGAATATTTTCTCTCTCTATGCCAAAACAGGCAGAGACAAGATCTCTTATATTTCTGAAGAGGGAATTGATTACAGGGGAATATGCTGGACATTTTGAGAGGCTGGGGAGGAATCTTACAGTTTTTATTAATAAATCACTCGCATGTAATAATGCGTGTATATACACGCAATGATACACGCGTTTCTGAAACCAGTATACACGCGATTTTAAATGCTAATATACATGCACTGTTAGACGCATTTCTAAAACTTCAATACACGCGAATTTAGATGCCAATATACACGCGTTCGATACTACTCATATACATGCGCGACCATACACGTGCCCGTAACTTATCACGTGTATTGAACGCGTGTATGGCAGCAGTGTCTTGTAGTGTTATAAAGACCTCAAAGGACTTGATCCAAGCATATGTCAGCATACAATTCCATTGCGAGAGGATGAAAAGCCTTCCAAGCAACGTCCTTATACTTACAATGAGAATTTTGCACGAAAGATAAAAGAAGAAATAGACAAGCTCTTAGAGGCAAAATTTATCTATGAGATTGAACACACTGGATGGGTCTCCCCTATTGTAGTGGTGCCCAAGAAAAATGGAAAACTTCGAGTATGTGTAAACCTCAAGAAGGTAAATGCAGCTACTGTACGTGATCATTATCCACTTCCAATCACGGATCATGTTTTGGAAAGTGTTGCAGGGAAAAAGGCATATAGTTTCTTGGATGGATTCTTTGGTTACAATCAAGTGTCAATTGATCCGAAGGATCAACACAAGACAGCCTTTGCTACTGAAGATGGCATCTTTGCCTATCGTGTTATGCCATTTGGTCTAACAAATGCACCTGCAACCTTTCAGCGGTTAATGAGTCATGTATTCAAGGAGTACCTTAGGCTATTTCTTGAGATCTTCATGGATGATTTATGTGTTCACTCACAAGAGCGTGATGATCATATAGAACACCTCAGACTTGTGTTTCAAAAGTGTCAAGTTTATCGTATATGCTTGAATCCTGACAAGTGCAAATTCAGGGTAAGACAAGGAAAGATTTTGGGCCATATTGTTTCTTGCAATGGCATTTCAATAGATATGGATAAAATTGATATCATTGTCTCATTACCTCGGCCTATCAACCCTAAAGGGGTACAAATATTCATGGGACATTGTGCCTATTATCGTCGATTCATCTACATGTACATTGTCCTAGCCAGACCATTATATGCTCTTCTTGTAAAGTTTAATTGGACTGATGAGTGTGAGGAATCCTTTGAAAAGTTGAAGCAAGCATTAGTGTCTACACCCATCTTACGGGCACCAGATTGGAACCAAATCTTTCATGTCCATATTGATGCTTCAAACTTTGCAATTGGATGTAATTTGGCTCAATCAGGAGAACATAATAAGGATTTTCCAATCTCATATGCTAGTCGATAGTTGAGCAATGCTGAGAAGAATTATTCCACAACAGAAAGAGAAGGTTTGTCCATGATATATGCAGTGAAAAAGTTTTGCCATTACCTTTTGGCAAACAAATTTATATTTTTTGTGGACCATCAAGCACTGCTATATTTGGTGAATAAGCCTTGTGCAACTCGAAAGATTGTGAGGTGGTTTGTCATCCTTCTTGAGTTTGATTTTGAAGTGGCAGTTCGAAAAGGAACAACTCATCTTAGGGCAGATCATTTGTCTCGAATCACCTCTGCAGAAGCTCCTGTGGGTGTGGATGATGATATGTTAGATTCAACACTTTTGCTTGTAGAGACAGCTCCTAAATGGTCTGAACCCATCAAGTAGAAATTTTGACAAGTGGGCAGATACAACTAGTGGGTCCTAATGTGGACCTATGGGGCGACCATTCAAGTTAATCTCAGGGAGATTATATCGTCAGGGTAATGATGGAGTGTTGCGGCTTATACCTACCCTGACCAATATGAGGAGATCTTGGAATGGGCACATGAGGGTATTGGTGGAATCCATGCATCAGCTACTACTTGTGTGCGACGTATAACTCAGGATGGGCAATGGTGGCCTACCATGCATGCGGATGCTGAAAAATTTATTCGTAACTGTGCTTCATGTCAAATTCAACAACCAATTCATAATGTCACATTATTCCAAATTTCTACACCAAGTTGGAGTAAGTATATTGTGGACTATCTTCAGCATGGTCATACTGATCGAACCAAGTTGGAGTAGGTATATTGTGGACTATCTTCAGCATGGTCATACTGATCGAACCATTACTAAATATCAAAAGCGTGCTATTGAAGTTGAAGCAGCCAAATATATGCTGATAGAGGGCCAACTCTACAAGAGGGTCAAGGATGGCAACTTGCGCATGTGTGTATGTGAAGTTGACTACTTGAAAATCTTGACTCATGCACATGCAGGTGTTGGGGGGTGGACACTTTTCGAGCAATACCACAGCTAAGTTGATTAGGTGGTCTGGGCTTTGGTGGCCAACCTTACAAATGGATGCCGAAGAATATGTAAAACGTTGTGACGATTATCAAAGGGCCAAACCTCCCATCACAAAGGACAATATGCCATTGCGGCCTATGTTAAGCACATGTGCTTTTGCCAAATGGGGTATTGATTTTGTCGGTCCCATTAAACCTCCAGCCTGTCACACGCATGCCGAATATATTATAGTCGCAATTGACTATTTGACCAAATGGGCAGAGGCAAAGGCTACAGTCAAAAATGATGCCAGAACCACAGCCAAGTTCTTGTATGTGAGTACGTGTTTACACGCTATGGCTTACCTATTGAAATCGTTAGTGATCAAGGTGTGCACTTTGTGAATGAGGTCATAGAGTTTTTACTTCAAGAATTTATGGTAATTCACAAGCGTTCTGCACCCTATCATCCCCAGACCAATGGTCAAGCTGAGAGTACTAACAAGATTCTCTGCACAGCTCTCACAAAGATTGTTGAGGGACATAGGACTGATTGGGAGCAAAAGTTGCACTCAGTTCTTTGGCATACAATATCTTCCTCGACATACGTATGGGTGTCCTCGGCATTGCGAGCCCATGCATCACCTGGTCAGAACCCTCCAGGATCCTCCTTAGGTGTCCTGGCACTTCACTCAGGGACCGCTTCGTCGGCCCTCGTCCATCATACCGAAAGCGCACCATTTTAACCATACCGAGGCTGGTCACAAGACCTCGGCAGGCTTTGCCACGTGAGCTATCCCTCGAACACTCCCCGCGAGCTGTTGCAACTGAACTTCCCTTAGATAAACATATATGCCAAATTCTCCCTCCAGCATTCTAGCGTAAGATAGTCTTTTAAGAAAACAGGGTTTCTATGCAAGTTTATAGTTTTGATTTCGTTTGTTCGACGAATATTTGCTTACAGGTTTCTAAAACATGAATTCCTTATGAGGAATAAGATTAGTTTTATTGAATTTTTTTATTACGGTAGCATTTCTTCTCACAGATTATCTACTTATTCATTTTTCTAATTTTTGTGAATAGAGGATTAAGGAGAACCCTTATTTAATTATAAAGATTCTATATGCATCTAATTATGCATAAAATCCAATTCTACTGAAAGTCACACTTTTATCATCATAAAAAAATCATTTATGGTAAAAATCACTCTTTTAATAAAAAAATATCTTTTATGCACCCATTTATGCATAAAAAACCATTTATGATGAAAATCACACTTTTAATATAAAAAAAATATCTTTTATGCACCCATTTATGCATAAAAATCATTTATGATAAAAATCACACTTTTAATATAAAAAAATATCTTTTATGCATATGTTTATGCATAAAAACTATTTATGATGAAAGTAACACTTTTATAATTAAAAAATAATAATCGTTTATGCATACTTCTATGCATAAAAATCAAATATGATAAAAGTAACACTTTTATAATAAAAAAAATAATCTTTTATGCATACTTCTATGCATGAAAATCAATTATGATAAAAGTAACACTTTTATAATTAAAAAAAAAGTCTTTTATGCATACTTTTATGCATGAAAATCAATTATGATAAAAGTAACACTTTTATATAAAAAAATAATCTTTTATGCATACTTTTAAGCATGAAAATCAATTATGATAAAAGTAACACTTTTATAATAAAAAAATAGTCTTTTATGCATACTTTTATGCATGAAAATCAATTATGATAAAAGTAACACTTTTATAATAAAAATTAATCTTTTATGCATACTTTTATGCATAAAAATCAATAATAATGAAAGTAATACTTTTATAATATTACTAGTTTTCTTTTATACAAATAATCAACATGCATCTTCTATGCATGAAAATGATACTTTAGAATATAGAAACCATAAGGATTACTCTTTTAGAATAATAAAAGATGAAATTTATTTCACTAATTTTCAGAATTTTTGCCATAACCTCCTTTGTATGGCTGACCATTTTTTAATTTTTAAGTCTCTAAAATTAATTAAAAGTGCACCAAGAGTATTGAGATTATTCTAAAGTAAACATTTTTTCACTTATTTAAGACAATGTTATAAAAAACTTGACTTTAATCATTAATCTTTCACCTAGGATAGAGAATGGTTGGATTTACTAGAGAAGACAGGGGAATGCCTTTTGCCATGAGGCATAACATCACTTGCAATTTTAGAGAAGACAAAAGCATAAAAAACCATAAAATAAATGGAAAAGAGAAGAATCACTAACTTACTAATGAATTTGAGAGCTTTCCTTTGGCTTGATGGTTTGAGGGTTCAACTCTTGTTTGAGACAAGAGTGGCCACCAATCTTCTAGAAGAAGGAAGGTCAAAAACTAATGAATTATGAATACAATTTACTATTTTTGGCACTTGGGAGAGACAAGGTAACAGTGCAAAACACTATTAAGTTTCAACAAAGGGGAGGGCTTCTATTTATAGGAAAAAAGTGAGCTTCTAACCAAGCCAACTGATTCTAGAATTTTCCAGATCAGTTTGGTCAATTTTTGACCATTTTTAGGCCAGTTTTGCTCACTTTTTGGATCTAGTTGAAACAGGAGAGAGGAGAGATAAAAATATCCCATTATTTGGGAGTT
The DNA here is from genome assembly GCF_041138505.1 of Cibotium barometz. NCBI lineage: Eukaryota > Viridiplantae > Streptophyta > Polypodiopsida > Cyatheales > Cibotiaceae > Cibotium > Cibotium barometz. The sequence goes on from NC_141056.1 coordinate 59,909,422, forward strand.
TAAAACTCATTCAAGCATGTGAAATAGGTGCCTCCTTCATGAGGGAAATTCCCTCATGCAGAGGTGTCAAAAATGCATCATTACTTCTAAATATCTCCCTTTTTTAACTATTAACCTTGTCCTTAGTGAACTCTTCATCTTATGTGAGTATTTACTCATTTTTGGGAGATTTTTCTTTTATTTCTTCATTTATCTCCTCCCTACAATTGGATGAATCTTATTGGTCCATAGGAACCTTAATTTAAAATTTCGAAAAAATCTTCACTCCCAAGATAATGCCTCTTGAACAGATTATACTTAATTTCTAATGAACCTTCTGAAAATCTTTTTGAACTTCTATTTCAAGGGAACTTATTTTAATAAGATGAGACATTTTTTTATCCAAAAATATTTAAAATCTGAATATTCTCTTTCTAGAATATTTTCTCTCTCTAGGCCAAAACTAGTAGAAACAAGATCTTTTATATTTCTGAAGAGGGATTTGATTACAGGGAAAGATGCTAGACATCTTGAGAGGCTGGGGAGGAATCTTACATTCTCTCCCACTTGCGAGATCTCCTCATCTCGCAAACTAGGGATAATCCCGCACAGATCGACTTCATTCTCCTAGGTGGCATCTTCAAAAGGATAGAAATTCCATTTTACCAATAATTCTCTAAGAATTCTGTTTCTGAGAATCTTTTCTCGAACATCAAGAATTTCTTCAGGTTGGAGTTCCATCTGCCCTTGGGTTAAAGAGGTTAGGATTTCATCATCAAGCACATGATTTGGGCTTGGCACATATTTCTTTAGAAGGCTTACATGAAAAACATTATGAACTTTGAGATGAGGAGGCAGAAGAAGCTCGTAGGCTAAGTCACCTACTTTCTTTTGTTGAGATTCAAGCTCGATGTCAGTGTGAGCCAGCTATGCTATGTGCTGGCAGATTAGGTAGGAACATGTGTGAGACATAAATGACCGCGTGTCCAGCTGGTCATAGTGTGTGGACATTAGCTAGGGTTAGTAGAGTGTGGACACAACTCATTGTGTGTTGTGTGGATTATGGATTAGTGCATTATGCTTTGTGTGAGAGTGGACATGGCTTCCCTCTATGGTTAGGGTTTGCAATATACATTAGGGTTTGCTCCTGTGTGTGTGTCTCCTCCTCCTCTACCGTTCTTTCAACATGGTATCAGAGCCTTGTGTTGTTTATTAGGGTTTATGAGTGAGTGAAGAGAAGAGGGAAAAGAAGCTGTGAAGCTTGCCATTGGAGCTGTGAAGCTTGGAGCATACCAAATACTATCAGATCTGAGAGCTTGGCCTACCGGGTAAGGTCCTTTAAACATCCTTGAGCGGATTGCAGGTGATACAGGCAAAAGCAAAGCAAAATAGAGCAAATCAAAGCAAAGAAAAATTCTGGTTTTTGAAGCTTTCCATTAAAGCTTGGCAACATTGATGTATGGTGGAAATACATGTAAATCTGGCAAAGCAAACATGTATCTGACAATGAGAGATGTAATGGCAACTCTTATGCAAGCCCTATTGTGATTTTGGAGCATTTTGGAAGCATTTGAATGTGTGAGAATTCTGGTTTTTTGAGCTCACACAAAACAGAGAAAAGCAAGTCAAAAATTGAAGCATTTGGAGCACATTTTTGGTAAAAATCAAAGCATTGATGGGTCACACACATGCCTAGGTGTCTTGGGGACTTAAAACCATCTTCAATTAGCATCACAAACCCTCCTAAATCCCCTAATTGCAGGCGGCGCAGCCCATACAGAGGAAACAGGGCAGAATTCTGGTTTTTTGCCTACGAGGAGATCAATTTCTCACTTGGTGCTTGATATCTTCCACAACTTCTTTAGCAATTGGATGCTTTACACATTGGAGAAGAGAGCTATGTGATTTGTTTGGTCAATGATGCTTAATTGAGCTGGGAATGAGCTGATTAAAACAGGCTGTCCACTGGTTGCAGAGAAACAGAGCATTTTAATTGAGCAATTAATCTTTGGTGTTTTACAATTGGACAAATTCCTCTTACATGGAGTTGATGGACACTATTGCTAAGCCAATGAATGCCTGGTTGCTCAATTTGGTGAAATATTGAAGAAATTAGAGCCAAATCATTACTGGTTTTTTTGGTTTTTCTGGTTTTTCCAAAAATAGAGAAAGGGGTTTTCAAAAATTGATATGTACACATGTCAGATGGTGTTGATACTCAACATTGAGGTTCATTAGGTGTCAATGCAAGTTGCCCATACTTGATTGCACCATTACATTGTGATTTGGAGCCTTGGAAGGCGTGTCAATTCAAGGTATCCCGCACTGAGTGAGTCAGTTCATCTTGGATGATTACAGGTTGATTTTCTACATCAAATTTGGAGTTTGTTGGCTATCTTGGAGTATCTGGAACATTCATTGGAGTGTGGTTGAGCTGAGGAAGGCTCATTTACAGATTTGAAGTGTGCGGAAGGTGTATGCATTGAGCAAACATGTCGGACAATCCAGTTCAGATTGTTGGTAAAAAGCTGGATAGGAAGAACTTCCAGGCATGGAAGTACAGGATAAAAAGCAATGGTCAGAAAGAGCATTCAAAGTGCTACATTATTTGTCTATATGCATTTCTGATGCTATGCTCATACACATTCAGGATGCTGAGAATCCCAAAGATGCATGGGATACTTTGGTCAAGATGTTTGATACAGATACGAGTGCTCGCAAGTCTCAATTGCGACAGCAGATACACAATGTGAAAAGGAATAAAAGGAGCATACATGATTATGTGCAAGAAATCAAGAAGTTTGCAGATGAATTGGCCACAATAAATGCCCCCATGCCTGATGATGATTTGGTGGATATTACCTTGCGTGGTCTTGGCAAGGAATATAAATCATTTGATACATCTATCTCAGTGAGGAGTACAGGTTTACCCGACTTCGATGAGTTGGTTTCCCTCTTGTTGGTTGAGGAAATCAAGCTCAGTGATTCATTTCTGGATGCATCTACTAGCCATGATGATGGCAGAAATCAGGCTTTCTACTCGCAGAGAGGCTTTAGAGGCAGGGGGAGATTCGTATCACGTGGACGTGGTGGTAATGGTCGTGGATGGCAGGATAGGCCTCCACAACAGAATCTTCAGCCTTCATATGGTGCTCGAGGTGGTCGTGGATATGCACCTCAGCGAGGCATAGGTACCCCCCGTGGTCGAGGACGTTGGCAAGGCCAACAAAATTCTATGCAAGATGTGGAATGCCATTATTGTGGCAAATATGGTCATATGGCGAGAGATTGTTTCCGCAAACAGAATGATTTGAGAGGGGGAAGAGCACAACGTGGTGGTCATTATGGTGGAAACTATGCACAACATGGTGGTAACTATGCATCAAGTAGCAATGATGGAACTGCAAATCCATTAGGACCTCAATGGAAGGCTTCTTGGGCCCTTTTATTTGGCAGTTTAAGGAGTCAAACCTTTTCTCTTAAGAAGAAACGTTTTCTAATTAGAAGCTTCAAAACGGCTACTTTATTCGAATTTGAATTTTGGGGAGAAAATGGAATTTAAAATCTAGCGGACAAAACCATATCATGTAACATATCTATGGAAAGCTCTTGATGCGTAGATCACGGATCTATAATCTCCGCTCAAATCGGAGCTTGTATGTAGAAGTTATGGAGGTCCGAAAATTGTAAAATTGCCTCCCCCCTTTTTGGGAGGAAAAGTGCACCCTTTGACCACTCTTACACCTCTCTTACAAACCCAACATTTTAGTCCACATGGCAACCCCCCATTTGGCTATTCCTTAATCACCTTGATTAGGCTTGGGCAAATTAAAGGGCCCAAGAAGACCCCATTCACTTCCTAATGCATTTGTTTGCCATGAAGCATGTTGTGGGTTCTATGACAACAAATGCTGAGAATGATGACACATGGTATATGGACTCAAGAGCATCAAACCATATGACATGTCATGGTGAATGGTTTGAGCATATGAAGCCTATGGATGTAAAAGGCTATGTGGAAAGAGGTGATGATACCCAGCATGTCATTACACATGTTGGAAGTGTACCATTGGTCATGCATAATGGTCAGACAAAGTCTATGTCACATGTGCTGTATGTGCCTTCGATCACTAAAAGCTTGGCCTCAGTTGGTCAAATGGTGGAACAGGGATTACAGGTTCGTTTCAACGAGCATGGATGCTTCGTTGAAGATTTCAAACATGGATGTAGAGTGATTGCTAAAGGCAAGAAAGAAGGAAGATTGTTCAAGCTGGATGCTGGAATTCCTGAGCTAAAATCAGCCATGTTCTCAAAGAGCAGGAATGTGGTACAGGACATTGATATGTGGCACAAGAGGATTGGCCATGTCAATATACAGAGATTAAAGAACATGCAAACAAGAGGCATTGTCAATGGATTGCCTAGGTTCAAATATGATGGACATATGCATGTTTGTGAAGCCTGTCAGTTTGGAAAGCAGGCAAGGTTGAGGTTTCCTAGAGAAGGAAATATGAGTAACCGGCCACTTGAGATAGTACATAGTGATGTATGGGGTCCTGCACAAAACCCATCTATCAAAGGCAGTTTATACTATGTTACATTCATAGATGATTTTAGCAGGATGACATGGATATACTTTCTCAAAGAGAAGAGTGAAGTGTTGGAAAAGTTCATGGATTTCAAAGCTTTTGCAGAAAAGCAATATGGCTGTTGGATTAAATGTCTGAGGACAGATGGAGGTGGTGAATACACTTCAAAAGCTTTTGAGCATTTCTTGAGGAAGCATGGAATAAGACGACAGTTGACTTGCAGGTATACACCTCAGCAGAATGGTGTGGCTGAGAGAAAGAATAGAGTCATATGTGAAGTGGCAAGGGCGATGCTTAATGAAAAGAGCATGCCAGATTACTATTGGGCAGAAGCATGTGCTACTGCAGTATATATATTGAACAAAACACCTACAGCAGCCATTCATGGAAGCACGCCAGAGATGCGGCTCACAGGTTACAGGCCAGACATTGGACATCTTAAAGTTTTTGGATGCATAGCTTATGTACATGTGCGTGATGAAAGAAGAAGGAAGTTGGATCCTAAGTCAGAGAAATGTGTATTTGTGGGATATGCACAGGATCGAAAGGCATACAAATGTTATAATCCACAAACTAGACAAGTGGTCATCTCAGGTGATGTGGTGTTTGATGAGCTTGCTAGTTGGTACAAAGCAAAAGATGAGGGTGTTATTGAGTCACTTGAGGCTGATGTTCACAAACCCAAGGATTGGATTATGATGAGACGTTTAGTCCAGTGGCTAAGATGGGCACAGTGAGAGCAGTCATTGCTATGGCTGCAGCTAATGGCTGGGAAATGCATCAAATGGATGTCAAGAATGCATTTCTAAATGGAGATCTACAAGAGGAAGTGTACATGGCACAGCCAGAAGGGTATGTACACCCTAGATATCCCACTCACGTATGCAGGTTGAAAAAGGCATTGTATGGTTTGAAGCAAGCACCACGTGCTTGGAGTGATAAGATGAGCAGATATCTTATCTCACTTGGTTTTCAGATTTCTACAGCAGATTCTTCACTCTATGTGAAGAAGACACAGCATGGGATTGTTTTACTAGTCATCTATGTGGATGACTTGATTATCACAGGTGATCATGGTGCAGATGTGATGCATGTCAAGAAAGCTTTGAGTGGGCAATTTGACATGAAAGATCTTGGTGAGTTGAGATACTTCCTTGGAATTGAAGTGGTGAAAGATCATGCAGGTACTTGGTTAGTACAGCGCCAATATGCATTGGATATGTTGGCAAAGTATGGCATGACAGGGTGTAAGCCTATGAGTACACCATTGGAGCAAAATGTGAAGTTGCGGGCTGATTATGGCGAGGAATTGGATGATCCTTCTATGTACAGGAAGATGGTTGGTAGTCTCATATACATGACTATCACACGCCCGGATTTGAGTTATGCTGTGGGGCTAGTGAGCCAGTTTATGCAGAGCCTCAGGAAACCACATTTGGATGCAGTGAGACGCATCATGAGATATGTGAAGACCACAGCACATTATGGTTTATTTTACGAGAGTGGTAAAAGCTTGGACATACATGGCTACACAGATGCTGATTGGGCAGGTAGCGCATATGACAGGAGGTCTACTAGTGGATATGCTTTTACACTTGGAAGTGCTGTGGTGAGTTGGAGTAGCAAGAAGCAACCTACAGTTGCTTTATCCAGTACAGAGGCTGAGTACAGGGGTGCAGCCATTGCTACTTGTGAGGCTATATGGTTAATGAGTCTCTTGACAGATTTATGTGAGCCTCTTGATGGCAAAGTTGTCATTCATTGTGACAACATGAGCAGTATACAGTTGGCAAAGAATCCAGTGTTTCATGCGAGGACCAAACACATAGAGGTCCATTATCACTTTGTCAAAGAGAAGGTGCTGGATGGTACAGTTGATCTTCACTATGTGAAGACTGATGAGCAGGTGGCAGACATCTTTATGAAGCCACTGAGCAGGGAGAAGTTTGAGTACTTCCGGACTATTTTGGGAGTACATGGGATGAGCGAGGGGGAGTGTTGAGAGTCTTGATATCCCAAGCTCATCTACATCTTCATCGGCAGTACATCATGAGCTTGAGAGGGGCTGTTGAGATTCAAGCTCGATGTCAGTGTGAGCCAGCTATGCTATGTGCTGGTAGATTAGGTAGGAACATGTGTGAGACATAAATGACCGCGTGTCCAGCTGGTCATAGTGTGTGGACATTAGCTAGGGTTAGTAGAGTGTGGACACAACTCATTGTGTGTTGTGTGGATTATGGATTAGTGCATTATGCTTTGTGTGAGAGTGGACATGGCTTCCCTCTATGGTTAGGGTTTGCAATATACATTAGGGTTTGCTCCTGTGTGTGTGTCTCCTCCCCCTCTACCGTTCTTTCAACATCTTTGTGATCTGATATGGCCCACAATATCTAAGGGATAACTTCTTGTACTTTCCAAGAGATAAAGAACTTCTTTTTGGGCTGTACTTGAATGAAGACCATATCTGCTTCTTGGAATTCTCTGTCTGTCCTCTTCTTATCTGCATATTGCTTCTGTCTATCCTGGGTAGCTTTTATATCCTTACGAATTGCTGCTCCATGTCATCAAGCATCTGTCTGGACATCTCAACCCTAATCAATGGGTCAAACCAAGTTAATGGAGTTAAGAAATCTTGTCCATACAAAGCTTTAAAAGGGCTCATCCCGATACTTCGGTGATACAAAGCATTGTGGGCGAACTCGACTAGGTGCAGATAGCCTAGCCACTTTTTTAACTATTAACCTTGTCCTTAGTCAACTCTTCATGTGAGTATTTACTCATTTTTGGGGGATTTTTCTTTTATTTCTTCAATTATCTCTTCCCTACATTTGGATGAATCTTATTGATCCATAGGAACCTTAATTTAAAATTTCGAAAAAAATCTTCACCCCCAGGATAATGTCTCTTGAACTTAATTTCTAATGCACCTTCTGAAAATCTTTTTGAACTTTTATTTCAGGGAAACTTATTTTAATAAGATGAGATATTTTTCTATTTAAAAATATTTAAAATCTGAATATTCTCTTTCTAGAACATTTTCTCTCTCTAGGCCAAAACTGGTAGAAACAAGATCTTTTATATTTTTGAAGAGGGATTTGATTACAAGGGAAGATGCTGGACATCTTGAGAGGCTAGTGAAGAATCTTACATTCTCTCTCCCTTGAAAAACGCGAGATGTCCTCATCTCGCAAACTAGGGATAGTCCCGCAACAACAGATCGGCTTTATTCTACCAGGTGGTATCTTCAAAAGGATAGAACTTCCATTTTACCAATAATTCTCTGAGAATTCTGTTTCTGAGAATCTTTTCTCGAACATCAAGAATTTCTTCAGGTTGGAGTTCCATCTTCCCTTGGGTTGAAGAGGTTAGGATTTCATCATCAAGCACATGATTTGGGCTTGGCACATATTTCTTTAGAAGGCTCACATGAAATACATTATGAACTTTGAGATGAGGAGGAAGAAGAAGCTCATAGGCTAAGTCACCTACTTTCTTTGTGATTAGATATGGCCCATAATATCTGGGGGATAACTTCTTGTACTTCCCATGAGATAAAGAACTTCTTTTGGGCCGTACTCGAATGAAGACCATATCTGCTTCTTTGAATTCTCTGTCTGTCCTCTTCTTATCTGCATATTGCTTTTGTCTATCCTGGGTAGCTTTTATATCTTTACGAATTGTCTACATCTGCTGCTTCATGTCGTCAAGCATCTGTCTTGACATCTCAACCCTAATCAATGGGTCAGACCAAGTTAATGGAGTTAAGCAATCTTGTCCATATAGAGCTTTAAAAGGGCTCATCCCGATACTTCGGTGAAGAAGCATTGTAGGCGAACTCGACTAGGTGCAGATAGCTTAGCCACTTCTTGGGTTCCCTGCCACAGCATGACTGAAGTATATCTTCGATTACTTGGTTTACCCTTTCAGTTTGACCATCGGTCTCAGGGTGATAAGCTGTGCTGAGATCCAAGAAAGTTCCCACTGCTTCGAAAAATGCAGTCGAGAACCTTGAAGTAAATTTGGGATCTCGATCACTTACTATTCTCCTGAGTAGGCCATGCAATCTGAAGATTTATTTGAGGAACACTCTGGCCACATCCACTGCAGTGTAGGTTTCTTTTACTGAAATCAGATGGGCAACTTTGGTTCGTCTGTCAACTACCACAAAAATGGAGTTGTAACCTGATTGCACTGAAGGTAATCCAGTAATAAAATCCATACTAATACATTCCCACTTCATCTGGGGGATGTCCAATGGATGTAACTTCCCAGGCATTTTTACTCTTTTAGCTTTGACTTTCTTGCATGTTAGACATTGACATACATGATTCAGTACATCCTTTTTCAGACCAGGCCAAAAAAAGCTTTTCTTTACAGACATGTAGGTTTTGATGAAACCTGGATGTCCTGCTATAAGGCTATCATGGGCTTCATTCAGAATTTGACCCTTGCTTCCTCATCATTGGGAATGCATAGCTTGCGATTATAATACATAATGCCATCATCCAGGCTGTACCCTTGAACTCTGTTCAACTCCTGTGGAGTTTTGCTTTCCTACATAAGTAAGGTAGCAATAGGGCCAAAGAATCTATCCTGCATGATCTTCTCTCTTGCTTCAATAATCAAAGGATTTGATATCACAGTAATTGCAAGCAAGGAGGCTTTTCTACTGAGGGCATCTCCTACCACATTTTCTTTGCTTGGGTCGTACTTGATTTCAAATTCAAATTCCTGCAGGGTCTGCATCCACCTTCTTTGGAGCATGTTGAGGTCCTTCTGAGTAAAGATCCACTTTAAACTCTGATGATCTGTCATCAAAGTGAATCTTTTTCCCAGTAGGTAATGTCTCCACAACTTTAAGGCATAGACTACTGAAAGTAATTCCAAGTCGTGGACAGCATAATTCCTCTCATGCGTTCTGAGCTTTCGGGATTCATAGGCCACTGCATGACCTTCCTGCATAAGTGCACCTCCCAAGGCAAAACCACTGGCATTAGTTACTACCTCAAAGGGTAGAGAGAAATCTGGTAGCTTCAGAACGGGACTGGTTACCAAGGCGGTCTTCAGCTTATCAAAAGCACTCTGGCACCTGGCAGACTACTGAAATGGGGTATTCTTTTCGAGAAGGTTAGTCACCAGGGGGGAAGCTATGAGAGCATACTTTGGTATAAAAATTCTATACCAACCAGTCAATCCCAAGAATCCTCTGACTTCTTTCATTGTCTTTGGTTCAGGCCAATCTATGACTGCTTGGACTTTTGCGAAATCTAGAGAAATTCCATCTTTGGATACCAAAAAGCCCAAGTATTCAACGTGGTTGGCAGAGAAAGTGCATTTGCTCTTTTTAGCAAAGAGTTGGTGCTTCCTTAGAATCTCAAGAACTTTTTGGACATGAGTCTCATGGTCAGCTGCATTCCTTGAGTAAATCAGAATGTCATCAAAGAAAACTAGAACAAAATCATCCAAGTATTCTCTGAGGATGTCCTGCATTAGGCGATTGAATGTAGCTGGGGCATTAGTTAATCCGAACGACATGACAGTAAATTCATAATGCCCATAGCGAGTATGGATGGTTGTTTTTCGTATATCTTGATCATTGATCCTGATCTGGTAATACCTGGATTTGAGATCTATCATTGTGAAGATCTGGGCTCCATTCAGCCTGTCCAAAAGCTCATCAATTCTTGGGATAGGATACTTATGAGAGCATACTTTGGTATAAAAATTCTATACCAACCAGTCAATCCCAAGAATCCTCTGACTTCTTTCACTGTCTTTGCTTCCGGCCAATCTATAACTGCTTGGACTTTTGCGAAATGTGGAGAAATTCCATCTTTGGATACCAACGTGGTTGGCAGAGAAAGTGCATTTGCTCTTTTTGGCAAAGAGTTGGTGCTTCCTTAGAATCTCAAGAACTTTTCGCTCATCCCTCTGATTTCTTGAAAGAGATGGGGTTCCTGAGAAAGTATTCTGGGGGAAGGGTCTTCCTTCACTTCTGAATCTTCCTGCATCCTCATTCTGATTCGGGCCTTGCTGCCTCTTTGGGGGTGGAAAGTCTGAAGTACTTCCCTGGGCTTGGAATATTTTAAAGTTAGAGGGTGCAGGCTTTGGCGGGACTTTTACTACAAAGGCTTTGGCAAATTCTTTTGCCATTCTTACTGCTTCAACCATGGACACTGTCTTGGCATTTTTAACCAGTGTGTCCAAGGGTTCATTCATTCCACGAATGAACCTGGCCATGAGTTGTTCTTCATTTAGAGGTGGTGAATATTTGAGTAGAAGAGCAAAGGCCTAGTGATATTCCTCGATGGTTTTGCTCTCCAGCTTTAGCTCTAAAAATTCGTTCATTTTGGTTTCCAAAAATCCAGGGGGACAAAATCTCTTTCTTAGATAGGTTTTTAGATCATTCCAGGACTGAGTATTTCTGTCTAGACGGTTGGTGTCACAGTGGTTCCTCCATGCTACCCTGGCTGTTTCCACTATTTTTCAGCCGGGCAAGAGCCATTTTGCTCCGCTCATTATAGCCTGTGACGTCAAAATATGCTTCCATGGCTTCCACCCATTTCTCCACAGCCTCGCCCAGGTTCTCCCCTTCTCCTTTGAAGGGTCCTGGCTGAGTCCTATGAAGGGTCCTTGTGAACATCAGGGTCAAGCTCGTCATCTTCAGAGAGAGGGATTGGCTGATGGCCATGGTTTCCCCATCTCATGATTTTGCCAAAAATTTATATATTATTGAATTTGTATTTTGATATCATCCACGAGATCCTAAGACTTAAGAGGTTCGGAAAAACAATTTCTTAAACAAGACAATGATCTTGTTGGAGATCTATAACATATGTCCGATAACAGATTTTTCTTTATCAGATCGTTTGTAAACAATCACTTATTCAACAGGGAATTTTTCTTCAGAAAACATTTCTATATTTATATAAAAGTTGTAATATGTACATAGAGCAGCTCGGCTCTAGAATCACCGCCTCAGTCATAATCGCATAAAGAAGCGAAACTGCAAAGAAGACATACCATGGCATACACGATTCATTACACAAAGAGGTGCTCTAATTCTATTTCTCGAGATAAAGCGGCTAAGAAGTCTAAAAAATCGACATGAAGTTCTGAAGTTCCTGGGTGAATGATCACAGAGTAGAACGTGCTGAACAAGCCCTAGTCTTATCAGAATCATGGCCAAGGAAATATTTAGCCTGAGCCTCTGACGTTGACTGGTACTGATGTTAATACACCGTCCTCCATAGAACCACATATACCGATGTCACTCAAGAGGATCAGGAAAGTAAAGACTCTCAAAATGGCGAGCGAGTCTCACTCTGCTCATTCGGGTCGTAGCAGAGTTGATGAGGTGATCAGTTCTGCTCATTCGGGTCGTAGCAGAGTTGATGAGGTGATCAAATGCAAAAGCTATCATATCCTGACTCTGAGAGAGTCCAGGAATTCCAGATAGGTTCGGGGTGTCCATCTAAATTTTTCCAATTCGATTTATAAGTTTTTAATTTTTGAAGTTCATTCACATAGTATTAACAAGTGAATAACATTTCTTTCCCAGATTTCTATAAAAAAAATTTAGGTAATTTCTGCTCTGATACCAACTGTGAGATCCCTCTGTCCCCTCCGTGCACCGGATTCCCGATAGCTAATAGCGGAAGTAGCCCCCTCATGCACGGGGCAGGGTTTCTCACTCGGGGCCCCGTCCACGAATGTCCGGGCACGAGACTAGGCTGGTGGTCACTCCAAAAACCGAAACTGGGAAAATTTCCCATGCTCGGAAAGCGGGGACGATTCCACCTTTTTGAATTTTTCTTAACGAGTTTTCTAACAAGATCAAAATCTAAACTATCCTCCACCTGAATAAACCAGATAGAAGGAAACTATCACTGATATAATTTGATCATCTGAGCAATTCAACGCTTTTTTCCTAATCAAAATTAGGCACAGCCGTTGATCCACTCAATCGAGAATTTTATCAAGGCATTAGCTATCTACTCAAATCCTAGCATAATCCTAAGATTTTTCAGTTTGATTATTAAAACTCCACTGATTCCAACCTAACCCCATCCGGCCCTTAGCCACCACCCTGCCCCCACTGGAATCGGTAGATCCAAACAAGTACTCACCCACCCATAATTGAAATGCCTTTCTTAACTTTAGCTTTAGAAAACAAATACGCACAGACTCCTCTTTAAAACTTTAAAAAAAATCCATCGACAAATAATTTACTGGTTACACATGACATATTTCAAAATTTCCATTGAGTCTTTGTTTCTCACAAAACAGTATCTCTCTGAACTCTCCGTTGAGACCAGCGAGTCAACAACGAGATATATAAAAACAATAATCTTTTATGCATGAAAATCAATTATGATAAAAGTAACACTTTGACAATAAAAAAATAGTCTTTTATGCATGAAAATCAATAATGATAAAAGTAACACTTTTATAATAAAAATTAATCTTTTATGCATACTTTTATGCATAAAAATCAATAATAATGAAAGTAATACTTTTATAATAATACTAGTTTTCTTTTATACAAATAATCAAAATGCATCTTCTATGCATGAAAATGATACTTTAGAATATAGAAACCATAAGGATTACTCTTTTAGAATAATAAAAGATGAAATTTATTTCACTAATTTTCAAAATTTTTGCCATAACCTCCTTTGTATGGCTGACCATTTTTTAATTTTTAAGTCTCTAAAATTAATTAAAAGTGCACCAAGAGTATTGAGATTATTCTAAAGTAAACATTTTTTCACTTATTTAAGACAATGTTATAAAAAACTTGACTTTAATCATTAATCTTTCACCTAGGATAGAGAATGGTTGGATTTACTAGAGAAGACAGGGGAATGCCTTTTGCCATGAGGCATAACATCACTTGCAATTTTAGAGAAGACAAAAGCATAAAAAACCATAAAATAAATGGAAAAGAGAAGAATCACTAACTTACTAATGAATTTGAGAGCTTTCCTTTGGCTTGATGGTTTGAGGGTTCAACTCTTGTTTGAGACAAGAGTGGCCACCAATCTTCTAGAAGAAGGAAGGTCAAAAACTAATGAATTATGAATACAATTTACTATTTTTGGCACTTGGGAGAGACAAGGTAACAGTGCAAAACACTATTAAGTTTCAACAAAGGGGAGGGCTTCTATTTATAGGAAAAAGTGAGCTTCTAACCAAGCCAACTGATTCTAGAATTTTCCAGATCAGTTTGGTCAATTTTTTACCATTTTTAGGCCAGTTTTGCTCACTTTTTGGATCTAGTTGAAACAGGAGAGAGGAGAGATAAAAATATCCCATTATTTGGGAGTTTAAAACTCATTCAAGCATGTGAAATAGGTGCCTCCTTCATGAGGGGAATTCCCTCATGCAGAGGTGTCAAAAATGCATCATTACTTCTAAATATCTCCCTTTTTTAACTATTAACCTTGTCCTTAGTCAACTCTTCATGTGAGTATTTACTCATTTTTGGGGGATTTTTCTTTTATTTCTTCATTTATCTCCTCCCTACATTTGGATGAATCTTATTGGTGCATAGGAACCTTAATTTAAAATTTTGAAAAAATCTTCACCCTCAGGATAATGCCTCTTAAACAGATTATACTTAATTTCTAATGCACCTTCTGAAAATCTTTTTGAACTTCTGTTTCAGGGAAACTTATTTTAATAAGATGAGATATTTTTCTATCCAAAAATATTTAAAATCTGAATATTCTCTTTCTAGAACATTTTCTCTCTCTAGGCCAAAACTGGTAGAAACAAGATCTTTTATATTTCTGAAGAGGGATTTGATTATAGGGAAAGATGCTGGACATCTTGAGAGGCTGGGGAGGAATCTTACATTCTCTCCCCCTTGAAAAGAGCGAGATGTCCTCATCTCGCAAACTAGGGATAATCCCGCAACATCATTCTCCCAGGTGGCATCTTCAAAAGGATAGAACTTCCATTTTACCAATAATTCTCTGAGAATTCTGTTTCTGAGAATCTTTTCTCGAACATCAAGAATTTCTTCAGGTTGGAGTTCCATCTGCCCTTGGGTTGAAGAGGTTAGGATTTCATCATCAAGCACATGATTTGGGCTTGGCACATATTTCTTTAGAAGGCTTACATGAAATGCATTATGAACTTTGAGATGAGGAGGCAGAAGAAGCTTGTAGGCTAAGTCACCTACTTTCTTTGTGATCAGATATGGCCCACAATATCTGGGGGATATTGTCTTTTACCAATAATTCTCTGAGAATTCTGTTTCTGAGAATCTTTTCTCGAACATCAAGAATTTCTTCAGGTTGGAGTTCCATCTACCCTTGGGTTGAAGAGGATAGGATTTCATCATCAAGCACATGATTTGGGCTTGGCACATATTTCTTTAGAAGGCTTACATGAAATACATTATGAACTTTGAGATGAGGAGACAGAAGAAGCTCGTAGGCTAAGTCACCTACTTTCTTTGTGATCAGATATGGCCTACAATATATGGCTTACATGAAATACATTATGAACTTTGAGATGAGGAGGTAGAAGAAGCTCGTAGGCTAAGTCACCTACTTTCTTTGTGATCAGATATGGCCCACAATATCTGGGGGATAACTTTGAGATGAGGAGGCAGAAGAAGCTCGTAGGCTAAGTCACCTACTTTCTTTGTGATCAGATATGGCCCACAATGTACTTCCCAAGAGATAAAGAACGTACTCGAATGAAGACTATATCTGCTTATTTGAATTCTCTGTCTGTCCTCTTCTTATTTGCATATTGCTTCTATCTATCCTGGGCAGCTTTTATATCCTTACGAATTGCCTGCATCTGCTGCTCCATGTCATCAAGCATCTGTCTGGACATCTCAACCCTAATCAATGGGTAAGACCAAGTTAATGGAGTTAAGTAATCTTGTCCATACAGAGCTTTAAAAGGGCTCATCTCGATACTTCGGTGATAAGAAGCATTGTAGGCGAACTCGACTAGGTGCAGATAGCTTAGCCACTTCTTGGGTTCCCTGCCACCACAGCATGACTGAAGTATATCTTCGATTACTTGGTTTACCCTTTCAGTTTGACCATTGGTCTAGGGGTGATAAGCTATGTTGAGATCCAAGAAAGTTCCCACTGCTTCGAAAAATGCAGTCGAGAACCTTGAAGTAAATTTGAGATCTCGATCACTTAATATTCTCCTGGGTAGGCCATGCAATCTGAAGATTTCTTTGAGGAACACTCTGGCCACATCCACTGCAGTGTAGGTTTCTTTTACTGGAATCAGATGGGTAACTTTGGTAGTCTGTCAACTACCACAAAAATGGAGTTGTAACCTGATTGCACTGAAGGTAATCCAGTAATAAAATCCATACTGATACATTCCCACTTCATCTGGGGGATGTCCAGTGGATATAACTTCCCAGGCATTTTTACTCTTTCAGCTTTGACTTTCTGGCACGTTAGACATTCACGTACATGATTCAGTACATCCTTTTTCAGACCAAGCCAAAAGAAGCTTTTCTTTACAGACATGTAGGTTTTGATGAAACCTGGATGTCCTGCTATAAAGCTAGCATGGGCTTCATTCAGAATTTGACCCTTGGTTCCCTCATCATTGGGAATGCATAGCCTACGATTATAATACATAATGCCATCATCCAGGCTGTACCCTTGAACTCTGTTCGACTCCTATGGAGTTTTGTTTTCCTGCATAAGTAGGGTAGCAATAGGGCCAAAGAATCTATCCTGTATGATCTTCTCTCTTGCTTCAATAATCAAAGGATTTGATATCACAGTAATTGCAAGCAAGGAGGCTTTTTTGCTGAGGGCATTTGCTACCACATTTTCTTTGCTTGGGCGGTACTTGATTTTAAAATCAAATTCCTGCAGGGTCTGCATCCACCTTCTTTGGCGCATGTTGAGGTCCTTTTGAGTAAAGATCCACTTTAAGCTCTGATGATCTATCATCAAAGTGAATCTTTTTCCCATTAGGTAATGTCTCCACAACTTTAAGGCATAGACTACTGAAAGTAATTCCAAGTCGTGGACAGCATAATTCCTCTCATGCGTTTTGAGCTTTCGGGATTCATAGGCCACTGCATGACCTTCCTGCATAAGTGCACCTCCCAAGGTAAAACCACTGGCATCAGTTACTACCTCAAAGGGTAGAGAGAAATCTGGTAGCTTCAGAACGGGACTGGTTACCAAGGCGGTCTTCAGCTTATCAAAAGCACTCTGGCACCTGGTAGACCACTGAAATGGGGTATTCTTTTTGAGAAGGTTAGTCAGGGGGGAAGCTATGAGAGCATACTTTGGTATAAAAATTCTATACCAACCAGTCAATCCCAAGAATCCTCTGACTTCTTTCACTGTCTTTGCTTCCGGCCAATCTATGACTACTTGGACTTTTGCGAAATCTGGAGAAATTCCATCTTTGGATACCAAAAAGCCCAAGTATTCAACGTGGTCGGCAAAGAAAGTGCATTTGCTCTTTTTGGCAAAGAGTTGGTGCTTCCCTAGAATCTCAAGAACTTTTCGGACATGAGTCTCATGGTCAGCTGCATTCCTTGAGTAAATCAGAATGTCATCAAAGAAAACTAGAACAAAATCATCCAAGTACTCTCTGAGGATGTCCTGCATTAGGCGATTGAATGTAGCTGCATTAGTTAATCCGAACAGCATGATAGTAAATTCATAATGCCCATAGCGAGTATTGATGGCTGTTTTTGGTATATCTTGATCATTGATCCTGATCTGGTAATACCTGGATTTGAGATCTATCTTTATGAAGATCTGGGCTCCATTTAGCTTGTCCAGAAGCTTATCAATTCTTGGGATAGGATACTTATTGTTAACTGTCAGCTGATTCAGACCTCTGTAGTCCACACAGAGTCTAAGCGTTCCATCTTTCTTTTTCTGAAAGAGAACTGGCGCACCCCAAGGTGAAACACTGGGTCTTACAAACCCTTGTTCTAACAGCTGTCTAAACTGTTCCTTGAGTTCAATGGCTTCAGGAACTGGCATTTTGTACGTGCGCAGGGCTATTAGCTGAGCTCCGGGGGTTAATTCAATCACATGATCTACTTCCCGAATTGGAGGCATTTCAGCTAGCTCTGCTGGAAATAGATCACAAAATTCACTTAACCATTCTGGATCTTTAGCCTTAAGCTTTGAGTCTACTGGGTTCATTTTGATAACATAAATTTGCTGCTTCTTCCTAAGTCCTTTCAACAACCTGGAAGCTTTTACTAACTGAAGTTCTGGGGATCCGAAAACTCCAGTTCCTTGAACTTTGTTCCCGTGAAGGTCATGGAAGGAAATGGTTCCATTGTGACAGTGTATGTCAACTTGATTTTTATGGAGCCAATCCACTACAAGGGATTGGGCTCATACCCGCGCTCTTAGCCGCTAAAAATGACTTGTGAAAAAAAGTAGCGGGCCCGTGTATCAGCGCGTGTATTCTCGCGGCCACAGACATGCGTGTAAAAACGCGTGTAAAGTACCTCTCAGACGCGCGTATACACGGGTGTGTAGCCGCGTTTTTTTTTTCAGACGCATTAATACACGCCAGTATACACGCGTCTTCTTCTATTAGACGCGGTTATACACGGGTGTATAGCCGCATCCTGTTCAGTTCCAATGTCCCAGCCGCGTTTTTACTTGCGTCTGTACACGCGTTTATTTTATTTAGATGCGCTTATACACGCGTTACTGCCAGTTTATACGCGTGTATACACGCGTTATTTCCAGTGTATCCGCGCAGATACACGCAATTTTTAGCAGTTTTGACGCGTTTATACACGCGAACAGAGAGCAAAAAAAAAAATCCAGAGAGTGCTATTTGGTGCCTGAATACTGTTCCAGCATTCCAGCACCCAATAGCACTCTCTGGTTTAGGGTTTTTGGTGCATTAGACCATCCACGAAGAACATATGCACGAGGGAGATTAAGACAAGAACGACATGAATGCATACATTGTCATTACACGATTCAAGAGAGCCATGAATGTAATACTATCGATCAATCAATTCAATATTACTATCAAAATTTCATACATGTATACAAGGGAGTCCATATCTCGAAGTAGCCCATGGCTTGAGTTTACAAAAAAATATATACAATCACATCCTAAATATGGAATGTGATACTACAAATCTGAGTACTACTCAGACCCAGATGATGACTCGGTGCTCCCCTCATGCTCAGATGAGCTCGCATCGGTCGGAATGTCCGAGGAGTAGTGCTCACGTCCACCCTCTGCAGCGGCGGCCGGTGGATCATCAGCAGCTTGTGCCTGTTCAAGTAATATATAGTATATAAGTATATATATATATATATATATGCAATTCAATAAACCAAAACCATTCGTTACGAATTTTCAAGTACCTGTCGACCGTATGGTCTCATGGCCAACTCAAACTGCGCGTCCGTAATACGTCCCTCGGCTCTGAAGATGGCCCACGTGTCACGTCTGCTATGCCGGCGAGCATACGCAGTATCGTGGGTTGTGGGCTTCCTCCCCGTAACCCGTCGCTGTATCATAATCAACACAATTTGTAAGATTAAAACAATTCATAGAATCAATGAATTAAGTAAACAATCAAATAAAGTGACAGGATACTTACGAACTCTGCCTCCCATGACTCGACGCCGCCAGATCCGAAATGCGAAGATCCAACGGTCTCCATCTGGATCCGTCGTGCCTCCACATGCTGCTTGCTCTTCACGCCACCCTCTGCTCGTTTCTTTGCCTCCTTCCACTCGCGTTTGTGCGCAGTGGCAGGTTTCTCGGCAGGATAGCCACCCGCAGCTACATTTAGCCGGTCATCGTACGCGAGTTTTTTAAGGTGAGATCTTTTATTACTTAAGATCTCCCTTATTCGCGTCCTTCCCCATACATCCGAGAATGTAGCATGTGGGGGATTGGGGTACCGACTGTGTACAGCCTCTATCACCTCCCCAACTAATCGGCTATTTTGATCTTTAAATTTAATAAAACAATTTCTATATGAGTTTGATACTACCCCACGCATGTATTCCATTACCTCCCTCCCCCTCGCATCCATCACTATCCCGCCCCTATCCGTCACATCATAGCAAACCACTCTCTCCATCTCTCTCATCTCCTCCTCTTCCGAACTGTCTCCTCTAACTCTTCTCCCTCTATCTCCTCTCTCACCCCGTGCCCTACTACCTCCCCCACCTCCCCCACCTCCCCCACCAAAGCACCCGCCGCATCCTCCCCCACTCCCACTCTTCCTACTGCTGCGGGTGGAGTCACGACTGGGGGATTGTCTACGTGACGGTGGCTGTGAGCCCTGACGTGACGGTGGCTCTGAGGGAGCACGTGATGGTGGCTGTGAGGGTGTACGTGAGTGTGTCTGGGACGAGGTATGTCTCCTCGGTGGACGTGGAAGAGGAGAAGCTGCATGCCGTCTCGTCGGACTCGGAGGAATAGACGGCACTGGAGTGCCCTGGATACTCGCGACAGGGGTATAGACACCAGGCAGGGAAGGAGGGGGATGGACATACATATACTCTGTAAGCTCAACCGGACCAGGTTGGCGCCCAAAGTGATTCATCATCTCCATCAACCAATTGCTGTACGCAAATGGATCGGATGAAGAACCTGGAATATCCATAAAGAACCTGCAACAAACATCATCATGTACATCATGGGCTGTCTCTTGACTCACACATTGTCATTACACAAGTCAAATGCCTGCAAACCCTGAAATCTGAAACGCGGCAGTTTTCTGTCTGCAGAAACGCGTGTATACACCCGGCAAAAAACGCGTGTATATACCCGGCAAAAAACGCGTGTATATGCGCGTGGAAAAACTCTGCAGACAGGTTACACGCGCTCCTACACGCGTTCTTACACGCGACCTGCGAAAAAAATTTCTCGAAAAGACCGACCCCCCGACAAAAACAGAATGTCCTTACAAAAGGACCAGCCATTGTCGCCCCTGTCAGGATGCAGCAACCCAATCGTGTGCAAAAAGACAAACCCAAAGAGCAAAGAGCAAAGTAAACAAATCTGACAAAAGAGACAAGGCACAGGACAAAGTGACTCACCTCTGAAAAAGTGAGTCCTCTCTGCTCCTTCTCTGCTCCCTCCTTCTCCCGTGTGTGTGCTCCTTTCTCTGCTCCCTCTTTGCTGTTGGAAGAGGCGAAAACAGGCGCACTGTTGATTTCTAAGTTCAAAATCTATATTTGGGGAAGGCGGGCTATGTTTAGTTTAAATATGCCGCCGCGTTTATGTGTGCGTTTATATTCGCGTATATAAACGCAGGTATATTCGCGTGTACATGATTGTAGCTGCGTTTATACACGCGTTTTGCAGATATTAGCCGCGTGAATACACGCGTTTTTTAGGAAGTAGCCGCGTTTATACACGCAAATTGTAGGAGATAGCCGCGTGAATACACGCGTTTTTGTGCTTTCATTAAAAATATATAATGAGTTTGTGTTTTCTGATTTGTACACAGGATGTCATCAACCTCTTCAAGCAGTTCTGAGGAAGATGAGACAATGCGTCATCGTAATCGCGATGTGTGGTTGGGACAACGGATCAAATGTATGTGTAATCGATGTCAAGGATGCATTGTACGAGCACGTCGAATTACCTTGAATCATATCTCCATGTATGGAGAATGGAATCAAACAGGTTTGGAGGTGAGTAGATGTAAATTGATGGTATTCAAATGACTCATGGTATCCAAATTAAATTAATAGAGTTGTAACATATAATTTGATAAATTGAAGCAGGATGCAGTACCACACCCTAACATGGTACCCTACGCGCGACGAGAGCACGTAAAGCGTCGACGAGATGATGCTGGAGCTTCGGGATCTAATGTCAGAGATGAGTGGGAAAGGGACGACAATAGCCCTGCACCTCACGAAGTTGTGGAAGAGGAGGTGCTTGATGATATGGTGCGAAATCTTTTTAAGGATGATCCCAAAGGTATGGACGACGATGATATGGAACAAGAGCATCTTTATAAAGCTTCATCGACACCGGTGTTTGAAGGGTGCACATTCTCAGTTTTACGTGCTTCCCTTGAACTACTTAATATACAAACAGTTTATGGATGGAGCAATGCAAGTCTTGACGCATTGTTGAAGTAAGCATTCTAACTTATAAATTTGAATTAGTGGTTTAAGGTTTAGGATTTAAGACTAATTATAATTGATGATATTGGATGCAGGCTATTGTCAAATATGCTTCCAAAGGAAAATAGACTGCCCACCTCAAGAGACATAGCGAGGCGCTATGTGACATCTCTTGGAGGACTGGATTATGATAAAATACATGCATGCGTCAATGATTGCATTCTCTTTCGTGGGACGCATAAGGAGGCTCTGACATGTCCCACTTGTGGTGAAGCAAGGTACAGAACAGATATGAAGAGTTTTGATGTACCTCGTAAAGTCTTGCGACACTTTCCTATAATTCCTCGCATCAAACACATGTTCAAGTGCAAATCTATAGCAGAGCTCATGTCATGGCATTCCTCACATCGATCGGATGATGGCATGTGGAGAATTCCCGCAGACACTCCTGCTTGGAAGCATATTGAAGATGAGTGGCCCAGCTTTAAAACAGAGCCCAGAAACTTGAGACTTGGCCTGGGTATGGATGGAGTGAATCCATTTGGTTTCAAAAGCACCGCGTACAGCGTGTGGCCAGTTGTGCTGGTGAATTATAACCTTCCACCATCAATGGCGATCAAGAAGGGACATCTTATGTTATCCCTTCTAATTCCAGGGAAACATAAAGTCAAGCATATGGATGTTTATCTTGAACCACTGATTGATGAGTTGGAGGAACTATGGAGAGGTGTTGCGGTGGTGGACATTAGTAGGCCTCCCTCCTCTCGACACTTCGACTTAAAAGCAGTGTTGATGTGGACAATGCATGACTTTCCAGGATACAGCGATTGTTCTGGTAAGACGTCTAATTACCTCCCTACTCTATTACTATTGGCTATATATATTAATTAGACGGTTTGACTTTATTATTCTAACTTTTGTTTATATTTTAACAGGTTTGAAAACATCGGGTAAACATGCATGTCCTGTTTGTGGCCCTTCGTTAGTACATGAGTATGCTGATGGTTTGTGTAAGACTATATTCGATAATCATCATCGATTTCTCCCCTCAGATCATCCTAAATATGTTGCTAGTAAGAGTAACATTCCTCCACAAACACTTCGTGCAAAAGATTGGAAGCGTATTTGGGAGTCTACAACTATTCTTCCTCCAGATGGCATGAACAGGTATAGTGATGTTTTTTCAATCTTGTTTTGTGTAGTCTCTAATTGGATTAAAGGTCACATAGAGCAATCCCTTGTGCAGGTACTCCATTTTTTTCCGGCTGCCATATTGGACCCATCTTAAGATCAACCATCTTCTTGATCCCATGCACATCTTCAAGAATGTGGGATCTGGTATTTGGGAACATATTACTGGTAAACGAGACAATGTTAGCGTACGTGAGGACTTGCGGGTCGCAGGACGTATGCGTCAAGCTTGGCCACGAGAGGTGGGTGGGCACGTTCGTCTTCCGCCTGCACCATGGATTATATCAAAGAAAGAGGAGAAGCAGGTAAAGCAGGCCATCACCACTTTGCGTACTCCCACTGGATGCATGAGATCATTGAAGGGAGCCTTTACAACCACTAAGAAAAGAGGCGTTGAGCAACTATATGGGTTGAAGTCCCACGATTGGCACAAGATGCTTCAAGTAAGCGTTTTCCAAGTTTTGTACGTACGTTGAAATTAAATTTTGTAATGCCATAAACCATAAATGTGCTCTTATGTGCGCAGTTCATACTACCTACTAGCATCGACCATTGTGCGAATAAGAGTTTGAAAAAATGTATTTATAAGATGGGCGAGCTTGTGAGGTATGTAAAACCCATGCTCAGATCACCCTTCATTATACCTTGCAAAATGAACGTGCATGAGGTATAACGTACTATTTATTTATTTTTCAGATATGTTAGTTCCAAAGCAATTGATCCAGCCACGTTGGATGATGCGCGTGTTATGGCAGTGGAGGTGGTTTGTTTGGTAGAGGAGACTTTTCCGCGAACCATTCTCACAAGTCAACTACATCTCATTGTGCATTTAGTGGACGAAATTGCTTTATGTGGTACTGTGCATGCACGTTGGATGTTCTTCCTAGAGCGCTTCATGAAGACCTTAAAAGACTTTGTGAGGCAAAGTGCAAGGCCTGAAGGAAGCATGGCCGAGGGTTGGTTGATACAAGAGTCGCTTGTATATATTTCAGAATTTCTTGGTCAGGTGGACAGCTCTTTGCCACGACTATGGAGCAATGAAGAGGACTTGAGGATGACCTCTATTGTGCCTCAAGGAAAAGGACAGAGTAAAGTAATTGACAAAACGTTGATTGATGATCTCAATTTCACTTGTATCCTTAATAGTGATGTGATGAGCAGATGGGTTACAAGATATGAGGATGCAAAGACAAAAAGGCAAGCAGAAAGAGCTCTCTTTCGGAGGCAACATGGCTCTCGGAAGGCGTACCCTAAGCATCTAGCAACACTTCCGAATGATATCCATGTTGATTGGTTGCATGAGGAAATGGAGAGAGCAGAGAGTGACGAGGGGCTGCATATCACGGCGGAAGAATGGGAGTATGCACGAGGATGCATGTCAAAGGTACATAGAACTAATGTTTTGCATTAGTTGTAAGTGATTTTCTTTTAATATTTATTCACATTGCTTACACAAATATTGTTTCTATTTTGGTCCAGTGCACTATGTTCAATGCTATATGGTGTGAAGGCAAGCATTTTCGAACACAAAGAATTGATGAAAAGAGAAATACACAAGATTGCGGTGTCATTAGTAGCTTTGAGGGAGCTAATGGAAAAATGGATGATTATTGTGGCATAATCCAAGACATATTTAGGCTCGACTTTCGTCGCTTCTTTGTGTATGTTTTGGATGTCAAATGGCAAATGAACGTGGTGGAAAAAGGGCCTGATGCAACGATAAAACGCCATGCAAGTGGATATGTAACTATTGACTCTACAAAGTTCTGGCAAACAAAGAAAGATAGGCTCGTATTGCCACAACAATGTGAGCAGGTATGCATTTTTTTACTAATGTGTTTCATGTACATATATATCTAAGCTCGCGTACCCCTTGACTTTTGATATGCTAATTAATTACTGTACTGTGTGTATTTGAGTAGGTTATCTATCTACCAATGGTGCATGACATCAAATGGTGGTACGTCATCCCTATTGCACCACGTTCCAAAGTGATGTATAATACATTCACTGATATGGAGCATATGGAGGATGTAACAAGCCGCAATGAAGATGACGTCGAACATGCATATGCCATTGAAGATGTTGTGATCGATGATCAAGAAATAAGAGATGATCGTGATAATGAGGATGAGCATGCCATTTCTCATGATCATGAGAATGACCCTACCATTGAGGATGATGGTGATGTTGATGAGGATGATCAGGACATCGATACCATTATCAATGGAGTACAGAATATCGATAGTGGAATAAATTTAATCGTAGCCTTACCAATTGATCAAATGGATATTGATGTTGATCGTTTGGCAAGGATGGATCTTATTGAAGATGAGATCGAACCCTAACCAATCCGTCACTGTATGTTCTAAATTGATGACATTTCCATCATCTCATATGCAATATGATTTATTCTTGAATATATTTCATTGTTGTAAATGCATGTAGTGGGATTGTGTAATGATCTATACTGTAATGTACTATGAGATGGTTTAAGGAAAATAGTTTTTAATTTTGTAAAGGAATTCAGTTTTTTTTCAGTTTTTCTCTGCCATTCGTGTATTAATCCGTGTATAGTAGCGTGTATTTATCCGTGTATAATAGCGAGTATTACCCCGTAAATATTATCGTGTATAGGTGCGTGTATTACTGCGTGTATATAGACGCTTTTATACACGCGTTTATTAATGCAAATATACACGCGAATTTAAATGCAAAAATACACGCGCCCGATTCTATTCAAATACAGGCGCGACCATACACGCGTTCGTAATTTATCGCGTGTATGAAACGCGTGTATGGCAGCATTGTCTTGTAGTGATCCATTCCAAGGATCCCGTCAAAAACTCCCAGAGGTAAGACTTTGAACTGACAATCGGTTACATTACCATCTAGATTGAACTGGATAAGATCTGTCTGAAGGTGAGTGAAAAGAGTCTTCCCACTGGCCAATTCCACTTGCATAGGTTTCCCTGATTTTTGTTCTAAGACTAGCTTATGCAAGCATCCAGGGGAAATGAATGAATGAGAACTGCCTGAATCAATCAAAAGTTTAAAAGGCTTACCTTGATACTCTGCTGGAGTATGGATGACGGAGAACTGCTAGTTAGGCCCTTGATTTTTAATGGTAGCATAGATCTGCCCTCTTTCCTCTTCTACTACATCTGAAATTGTGACTGCTCTCGCTGCTGCAGTCTGAGGTGTAACTCTTTCTCTTTGGTTGCCCCAATTCTGGGAAGGAGTGTTGAGGTTACTCTGGACAGAGGCAGATGGCTGAGCTAGAGTTCTTCTGGGGTTACCCTGGCTTGGGCGAGAGGGACCCTGATTAGACTGGTATGAAGGGGTTGGTCTCTGAATTCGGGGTCCTTGACTTCCATGTCCCCTTGACATGGTAGGAGTCGGGCAGTCTTTTAACTGGTGACCAAAACCCAGGCATCCAAAACATCTGTTTTCAGTACTGAGCTCATCCCTCTGATTTCTTGAAAGAGGTGGGGCTCCTGAGAAAGTATTTTGGGGGAAGGGTCTTCCTTCACTTTTGAATCTTCCTGCATCCTCATTCTGATTTGGGCCTTGCTGCCTCTTTCAGGGTGGAAAGTTTGAAGTACTTCCCTGGGCTTGGAATATTTTAAAGTTAGAGGGTGCAGGCTTTGGCGGGACCTTTACTACAAAGTTAGAGGGTGCAGGCTTTGGCGGGACCCTTACTACAAAGGCTTTGGCAAAATCCTTTGCCATTCTTACTACTTCAGCCATGGACACTAGCTTGGCATTTTTAACCAGTGTGTCCAAGGGTTCATTCATTCCACGAATGAACCTGGCCGCGAGTTGTTCTTCATCTAGAGGTGGTGAATATTTGAGTAGAAGAGCAAAGGCCTAGTGATATTCCTCCATGGTTTTGCTCTCCTGCTTTAGCTCTAAAAATTTGTTCATTTTGGTTTCCAAAAATCCAGGGGGACAAAATCTCTTTCTTAGATAGTTTTTTAGATCATTCCAGGACTGAGTATTTCTGTCCCGACGGTTGGTATCACAGTGGCTCCTCCATGCTACCCTGGCTGTTTCCACTATTTTTAGCCGGGCAAGAGCCATTTTGCTCCGCTCATTGTAGTCTGTGACGTTAAAATATTCATTCATGGCTTCCACCCATTTCTCCACAGCCTCGCCCAGGTTCTCCCCTTCTCCTTTGAAGGGTCCTGGCTGAGTCCTATGAAGAGCCTTGCGAACATCAGGGTCAAGCTCATCATCTTTAGCGAGAGGGTCTGGCTGACGGCCACGGTTTCCTCGTCTCATGATTGTGCCAAAAATTTATATATTATTGAATTTTTTTTTCATATCATCCACGAGATCCTAAGACTTAAGAGGTTCGGAAAAACAAATTCTTAAACAAGACAATGATCTTATTGGAGATTAACATATGTCCGATAACAGATTTTTCTTTATCAGATCGTTTGTAAACAATCACTTATTCAACAGGGAATTTTTCTTCAGAAAACATTTCTATATTTATATAAAAGTTGTAATATGTACATAGAGCAGCTCGGCTCCAAAATCACCGCCTCAGTCGTAATCGCATAAAGAAGCGAAACTGCGAAGAAGACATACCATGGTATACACGATTCATTACACAAAGAGGTGCTCTAATTCTATTTCTCGGGATAAAGCGGCTAAGAAGTCTAAAAAAACGGCATGAAGTTCTGAAGTTCCTAGGTGAATGATCATAGAGTAGAACGTGCTGAACAAGCCCTAGTCTTATCAGAATCATGGCCAAGGAAATATTTTGCCTGAGCCTCTGACGTTGACTGGTACTGATGTTAATACATCGTCCTCCACAGAACCACATATACCGACGTCGCTCAAGAGGATCAAGAAAGTAAAGACTCTCAAAATGGCGAGCGAGTCTCACTCTGCTCATTCGGGTCGTAGTAGAGTTGATGCGGTGATCAAATGCAAAAGCTATCATATCCTGACTCTGAGAGAGTCCAGGAATTCCAGATAGGTTCGGGGTGTCCATCTAAATTTTTCCAATTCGATTTATAAGTTTTTAATTTTTGAAGTTCATTCACATAGTATTAACAAGTGAAAAACATTTCTTTCCCAGATTTCTATAAAAAAAAATTAGGTAATTTCCGCTCTGATACCAACTGTGAGATCCCTCTGCCCCCTCCGTGCATCGGATTCCCGGTAGCTGATAGCGGAAGCAGCCCCCTCATGCGTGGGGCAGGGTTTCTCACTCGGGGCCTCGCCCACGAATGTCCGGGCACGAGACTAGGCTGGTGGTCACTCCAAAAACCGAAACTAGGAAAATTTCCCATGCCCGGAAAGCGGGGACGATTCCACCTTTTTGAATTTTTCTTAACAAGTTTTCTAACAAGATCAAAATCTAAACTATCCTCCACCTGAATAAACCAGATAGAAGGAAACTATCACTGATATAATTTGATCATCTGAGAAAATCAACGCTTTTTTCCTAATCAAAATTAGGCACAGCCGTTGATCCACTCAATCGAGAATTTTATCAGGGAATTAGCTATCTACTCGAATCCTAGCGTAATCCTAAGATTTTTTAGTTTGATTATTAAAACTCCACTGATTCCAGCCTAACCCCATCCGGCCCATGGGTTAGCCACCACCCTGCACTGGAATCGGTAGATCCAAACAAGTACTCACCCACCCATAATTGAAATGCCTTTCTTAACTTTAGCTTTAGAAAACAGATACGCACACACTCCTCTTTAAAACTTTAAAAAAAATCCATCGACAAACAATTTACGGGTTACACATGACATACTTCAAAATTTCCATTTCTCACAAAACAGTATCACTCTGGACTCTCCGTTAGACCAATGAGTCAACAACGAGATATATAAAAACAATAATCTTTTATGCATGAAAATCAATTATGATAAAAGTAACACTGATAATAAAAAAATAGTCTTTTATGCATACTTTTATGCATGAAAATCAATTATGATAAAAGTAACACTTTCATAATAAAAATTAATCTTTTATGCATACTTTTATGCATAAAAATCAATAATAATGAAAGTGATACTTTTATAATAATACTAGTTTTCTTTTATACAAATAATCAAAATGCATCTTCTATGCATGAAAATGATACTTTAGAATATAGAAACCATAAGGATCTCTTTTAGAATAATAAAAGATGAAATTTATTTCACTAATTTCCAAAAATTTTGCCATAACCTCCTTTGTATGGCTGACCATTTTTCAATTTTTAAGTCTCTAAAATTAATTAAAAGTGCACCAAGAGTATTGAGATTATTCTAAAGTAAACATTTTTCTACTTATTTAAGACAACATTATAAAAAACTTGACTTTAATCATTAATCATTCACCTAGGATAGAGAATGGTTGGATTTACTAGAGAAGAGAGGGGAATGCCTTTTGCAATGAGGCATAACATCACTTGCAATTTTAGAGAAGACAAAAAGCTTAAAAAAACCATAAAAACGATAAAATAAATGGAAAAGAGAAGAATCACCAACTTACTAATGAATTTGAGAGCTTTCCTTTGGCTTTATGGTTTGAGGGTTCAACTCTTGTTTGAGACAAGAGTGGCCACCAATCTTCTAGAAGAAGGAAGGTCAAAAACTAATGAATTATGAAGACAATTCACTGTTTTTGGCACTTGGGAGAGACAAGGTAACAGTGCAAAACACTATTAAGTTTCAACAAAGGGGAGGGCTTCTATTTATAGGAAAAAGTGAGCTTCTAACCAAGCCAACTGATTCTATAATTTTCCAGATCACGTTGGTCAATTTTTGACCATTTTTAGGTCAGTTTTGCTCACTTTTTGGATCTAGTTAAAACAGGAGAGAGGAGAGATAAAAATATCCCATTATTTGGGAGTTTAAAATTCATTCAAGCATGTGAAATAGGTGCCTCCTTCATGAGGGGAATTCCCCCATGCAGAGGTGTCAAAAATGCATCATTACTTATCTCTCTTTTTTAACTATTAACCTTGTCCTTAGTCAACTCTTCATGTGAGTATTTACTCATTTTTGGGGGACTTTTCTTTTATTTCTTCATTTATCTCCTCCCTACATTTGGATGAATCTTATTGGTCCATAAGAATCTTAATTTAAAATTTTGAAAAAATCTTCACCCTTAGGATAATGCCTCTTGAACAGATTATACTCTTTTTGAACTTCTATTTCAGGGGAACTTATTTTAATAAGATGAGATATTTTTCTATCCAAAAATATTTAAAATCTGAATATTCTCTTTCTAGAATATTTTCTCTCTCTAGGCCAAAACTGGTAGAAACAAGATCTTTTATATTTCTGAAGAGGGATTTGATTACAGGGGAAGATGCTGGACATCTTGAGAGGCTGGGGAGGAATCTTACATTCTCTCCCCCTTGAAAAATGCGAGATGTCCTCATCTCACAAACTGGGGATAATCCCGTACAGATTGGCTTCATTCTCCCAGGTGGCATCTTCAAAAGGACAGAACTTCCATTTTACCAATAATTCTCTGAGAATTCTGTTTCTGAGAATCTTTTCTCGAACATCAAGAATTTCTTCCCTAATTTCTATTCTAAGACTAGCTTACGCAAGCATCCAGGGGAAATGAATGAATGAGAGCTGCCTGAATCAATCAAAAGTTTAAAAGGCTTACCCTGATACTCTGCTGGAGTATGGATGACGGAGAACTGCTGGTTAGGCCCTTGATTTTCAATGGCAGCATAGATCTGCCCTCTTTCCTCTTCTACTACATCTAAAATTGTGACTGCTCTGGCTGCTGTAGTCTGAGGTGGAACTCTTTCTCTTTGGTTGCCCCAATTCTGGGAAGGAGTTCTGAGGTTACTCTGGACGCACGACAGAGGCAGATGGCTGAGCTGGAGTTCTTCTGGGGTTACCCTGGCTTGGGCGAGATGGACCCTGATTAGACTAGTATGAAGGGGTTGGTCTCTAAATTCGGGGTCCTTGACTTCCCTGTCCCCTTGACATGGCAGGAGTCGGGCAGTCTTTTAATTGGTGACCAAAACCCTGGCATCCAAAACATCAGTTTTCCGTTCTGAGCTCATCCCTCTGATTTCTTGAAAGAGGTGGGGTTCCTGAGAAAGTATTCTGGGGGAAGGGTCTTCCTTCACTTCTGAATCTTCCTGCATCCTGATTCTGATTCGGGCCTTGCTTTCTTTGGGGGTGGAAAGTTTGAAGTACTTCCCTGGGCTTGGAATATTTTAAAGTTAGAGGGTGCAGGCTTTGGCAGGACCTTTACTACAAAGTTAGAGGGTGCAGGCTTTGGCGGGACCTTTACTATAAAGGCTTTGGCTTCAAAAAAATCTTGATCCCCCAGGATAATGTCTCTTGAACAGATTATACTTAATTTCTAATGCACCTTTTGAAAATCTTTTTAAACTTCTGTTTCAGGGGAACTTATTTTAATAAGATGAGGTATTTTTCTATCCAAAAATATTTGAAAACTGGATTACCACTCTCTAGAAGATTTTCTCTCTCTAGGCCAAAACTGGTAGAAACAAGATCTTTTATATTTCTGAAGAGGGATTTGATTATAGGGGAAGATGCTGGACATCTTGAGAGGCTGGGGAGGAATCTTACATTCTCTCCCACTTGAAAAACACGAGATGCCCTCATCTCGCAGACTGGGGGTAATCCCGCAAAAACAGATCGGCTTCATTCCCCCAAGTGGCATCTTCAAAAGGATAGAACTTCCATTTTACCAATAATTCTCTGAGAATTCTATTCCTGAGAATCTTTTCTCGAACATCAAGAATTTCTTCAGGTTGGAGTTCCATCTGCCCTTGGGTTCAAGAGGTTAGGATTTCATCATCAACAAGTACATGATTTGGGCTTGGCACATATTTCTTTAGAAGGCTTACTTGAAATCAATTATGAACTTTGAGATGAGGAGGCAGAAGAAGCTCGTAGGCTAAGAAGAGGTTAGGATTTCATCATCAAGTACATGATTTGGGCTTGGCACATATTTCTTTAGAAGGCTTGCTTGAAATCAATTATGAACTTTGAGATGAGGAGGCAGAAGAAGCTCGTAGGCTAAGTCACCTACCTTCTTTGTAATCACATATGGCCCGCAATATCTGGGGGATAACTTCTTGCACTTCCCAAGAGATAGAGAACATCTTTTGGGCCGTACTCTAATGAAGACCATGTTCGCTTCTTCAAACTTTCTGTCTGTCCTTTTCTTATTTGCATACTGCTTTTGTCGATCCTGGGCAGCTTTAATATCTTTACGAATTGACTGCATCTGTTGCTCCATGTCGTCAAGCATCTGTCTAGATATCTCGACCCTAATCAATGGGTCGTACCAAGTTAATGGAGTTAAGCAATCTTGTCCATACAGAGCTTTAAAAGGCTTCATCCCGATACTTCAATGATAAGAAGCATTGTAGGCGAACTCGACTAGGTGTAGATAGCTAAGCCACTTCTTGGATTCCCTGCCACAGCGTGACCAAAGTATATCTTCGATTACTTGGTTTACCCTTTCAGTTTGACCATCGGTCTCAGGGTGATAAGCTGTGCTAAGATCCAAGAAAGTTCCCACTGCTTTGAAAAATGCAGTCGAGAACCTTGAAGTAAATTTAGGATCTCGATCACTTACTATTCTCTTGGGTAGGCCATGCAATCTGAATATTTCTTTGAGGAACACTCTGGCCACATCCACTGCAGTGTAGGTTTCTTTTATTGGGATGAGATGGGCAATTTTGGTTAGTCTGTCAACTACCACAAAAATGGAGTTGTAACCTGATTGCACTGAAGGTAATCCAATAATAAAGTCCATACTGTAACTTCCCACTTCATCTTTGGTTGTAACCTGATTGCACTGAAGGTAATCCAGTAATAAAGTCCATACTGATACATTCCCACTTCATCTGGGGGATGTCCAATGGATGTAACTTTCCAGGCATTTTTAGTCTTTCAGCTTTGACTTTCTGGCATGTCAGACATTGACGTACATGATTCAGTACATCCTTTTTCAGACCAGGCCAAAAGAAGCTTTTCTTTACAGACGTAGGTTTTGATGAAACCTGGATGTCCTACTATAAGGTTGTCATGGGCTTCATTCAGAATTTGGTCCTTGGTTCCCTCATCATTGGGAATGCATAGCCTATGATTATAATACATAATGCCATCATCCAGGCTGTACCCTTGAACTTTGTTCAACTCCTGTGGAGTTTTGCTTTCCAACATGAGTAGGGTAGCAATAGGGCCAAAGAATCTATCCTGCATGATCTTCTCTCTTGCTTCAATAATCAAAGGATTTGATATTACAATAATTGCAAGCAAGGAGGCTTTTCTACTGAGGGCATCTACTTGATTTCAAAATCAAACTCCTGTAACGTCTGCATCCACCTTCTTTGGCGCATGTTGAGGTCCTTCTAAGTAAAGATCCACTTTAAGCTCTGATGATCTGTCATCAAAGTGAATCTTTTTCCCAGTAGGTAATGTCTCCACAACTTTAAGGCATAGACTACTAAAAGTAATTCTAGGTCATGGATAGCATAATTCCTCTCATGCGTTTTGAGCTTTCAGGATTCATAGGCCACTGCATGACCTTCCTGCATGAGTGCACCTCCCAGGGCCACTTGCATCAGTTACTACCACAAAGGGTAGAGAGAAATCTAGCAGCTTCAGAACGGGACTGGTTACCAAGGCGGTCTTCAGCTTATCATCAAAAGCACTCTGGCACCTAGCAGACCACTGAAATGGGGTATTCTTTTTTAGAAGGTTAGTCAGGGGGGAAGCTATGAGAGCATACTTTGGTATAAAAATTCTATACCAACCAGTCAATCCCAAGAATCCTCTAACTTCTTTCACTGTCTTTGGTTCAGGCCAATCTATGATTGCTTGGACTTTTGCAGAATCTGGAGAAATTCCATCTTTGGATACAAGAAAGCCCAAGTATTCAACGTGGTTGGCAGAGAAAGTGCATTTTCTCTTTTTGGCAAAGAGTTGGTGCTTCCTTAGAATCTCAAGAACTTTTCAGACATGAGTCTCATGGGCAGCTGCATTCTTTGAGTAAATCAGAATGTCATCGAAGAAAACTAGAACAAAATCATCCAAGTATTCTCTGCAGGGATTTAATATTCACGTGATCACAAGATTTTTTGTGATAATAACACATGTGAACAAGTTATTCACATGTTCTCATGTTACCGTTTACAAAATAACAGGTCACTTGCCATTTGGGAACCCCTTAAAAGATTGGCTACACATGGGAATAAGCTATTCACATGTTCTCATGTTACCATCTTCACATAATAAGCAGGTTAATGGCCACCTAAGAAGATTTTTATGCCCGACAAAGATAATTTTTTTAGGCCCTTGTGAAAGCTTTGTGAATATAACATGTGATCACAAGATTTTTTGTGTTATTAACATATGTTATTAACATGTTCACATGTTCTCGTTTACGTCAGTGAAATCCCTGATTCTCTGAGGATATCTTGCATTAGGCGATTGAATGTAGCTAGGGCATTAGTTAATCCGAGCGGCATGACAGTAATTTCATAATGCCCATAGCGAGTATTGAAGGATGTTTTTGGTATATCTTGATCATTGATCCTGATCTTGTAATACCCAGATTTAAAATCTATCTTTGTGAAGATATGGGCTGTCTAGAAGCTCATCAATTCTTGGGATAGGATACTTATTCTTAACTGTCGGCAGCTGATTTAGACCTCTATAGTCCACACAGAGTCTAAGCGTTCCATCTTTCTTTTTCTGAAAGAGAACTGGCGCACCCCAAGGTGAAACACTGGGTCTTACAAACCCTTGTTCTAACAGCTATCTAAGATGTTCCTTAAGTTTGATGGCTTCAGGAACTGGCATTTTCTGCGTGCATAGGGCAATGGCTGAGCTCCGGGGATCAATTCAATCACATGATCTACTTCCCGAATTGGAGGCATTTCAATTAGTTCTGCTGGGAATAGATCATCAAATTCACTTAACCATTATGGTACTTTAGCCTTAAGCTTTGAGTCTACTGGGTTTATTTTGACAACATAAATTTGCTGCTTCTTCCTAAGTCCTTTCAACAATCTGGAAGCTTTTACTAACTGAAGGTCTAGGGATCCGGAAACTCCAATTCCTTGAACTTTGCTCCCGTGAAGGTCATGGAAGGAAATGGTTCCATTGTGACAGTGTATGTTAGCTTGATTTTTGTGGAGCCAATCCATTCGAAGGATTCCGTCAAAAACTCCCAGAGGTAAGCTTTTGAACTAATAACATGGCAGGAGTCGGGCAGTCTTTCAGTTGGTGACCAAAACCTTGGCATCCAAAACATCGGTTTTCACTTCTGAGTTTATCCTTCTGATTTCTTGAAAGAGGGGGGCTCCTGAGAAAGTATTTTGGGGCAAGGGTCTTCCTTCACTTTAGAATCTTCCTGCATCTTGATTCGGATTCGGGCCTTGCTGCCTCTTCGGGGGGGTGGAAAGTTTGAAGTACTTCCCTGGGCTTGGAATCTTTTAAAGTTAGAGGGTGCAGGCTTTGGCGGGACCTTTACTACAAAGGCTTTGGAAAACTCCTTTGCCATTCTTACTGCTTCAGCCGCCATGGACACTGGTTTGGCATTTTTGACCAGTGTGTCCAAGGATTCGTTCATTCCCCGAACGAACCTGGCCATGAGTTGTTCTTCATCTAGAGGTGGTGAATATTTGAGTAGTAGAGCAAAGGCCTGGTGATATTCCTTGATGGTTTTGCTCTCCTGCTTTAGCTCTAAGAATTCGTTTATTTTGATTTCCAAAAATCCAGGGGGACAAAATCTCTTTCTCAAATAGGTTTTTAGGTCGTTCCAAGACTGAGTATTTCTATCCAGACGGTTGGTGTCACAGTGGTTTCTCCATGCTACCCTGGCTATTTCCACTATTTTCAGCCGGGCAAGAGCCATTTTTCTCCGCTCATTGTATCCTGTGACGTCAAAATATTCTTCCATGGCTTCCACCCATTTCTCCACAGCCTCGCCTAGGTTCTCCCCTTCTCCTTTGAAGGGTCCTAGCTGAGTCCTATGAAG
This sequence comes from Cibotium barometz, assembly GCF_041138505.1. Classification (NCBI taxonomy): domain Eukaryota; kingdom Viridiplantae; phylum Streptophyta; class Polypodiopsida; order Cyatheales; family Cibotiaceae; genus Cibotium; species Cibotium barometz. The sequence continues at coordinate 59,945,294 of NC_141056.1, forward strand.
AGCCTTGTGAACATGAGGGTCAAGCTCGTCATCTTCAGAGAGAGGGTCCGGGTGATGGCCACGGTTTTCTCGTCTCATGATTCTGCCAAAAATTTATATATTATTAAATTTTTATTTTGATATCATCCACAAGATCCTAAGACTTAAGAGGTTTAGAAAATAATTTCTTAAACAAGATAATGATATTATTGGAGATCTATGACATATGTCCGATAACAGATTTTTCTTTATCAGATCGTTCGTAAACAATCACTTATACAACACGAAATTTTTTTCTCCAGAAAACATTTCTATATTTATATAAAAGTTGCAATATGTACATAGAGCAGCTCGGCTCCACAATCACTGCCTCACACGTAATCGTATAAAGAAGCAAAACTGCGAAGAAGACATACCATGGTATACCTGATTCATTACACAAAGAGGTGCTGTAATTCTATTTCTCAAAATAAAGCGGCTAAGAAGTCTAAAAGTTCTGCATGAATTTTTGAAGTTCATGGGTGAAGACATACCATGGTATACACGATTCATTACACAAAGAGGTGCTGTAATTCTATTTCTTGGAATAAAGCGGCTAAGAAGTCTAAAAAATCTACATGAATTTTTGAAGTTCATGGGTGAATGATCAAAGAGTTGAACATGCTGAACAAGCCCTAGTCATATCAGAATCATGGCCAAGGAAATATTTGGCCTGAGCCTATGACGCTGAATGGTACTGATATTAATACACTGTCCTCTGTTGAACCACATATACCGACATCGCTCAAGAGGATCAAGAAAGTAGAGACTCTCAAAATGGCAATCGAGTCTCACTCTGCTCATTCGGGTCGTAGCAGAGTTGATGAGGTGATCAAACGCAAAAGCTATCATATCCTGACTTTGAGAGAGTCCACAAATTCCAGATAGGTTCGGGGTTTCCATCTATAAATTTCCAATTCAATTTATAAGTTTTCAATTTTTGAAGTTCATTCACATAGTATTAAAAATTTAGGCAATTTGTGCTCTGACACCAACTGTGAGATCCCTCTGCCCCCTCCGCGCACCGGCGGACTCCTGATAGTAGCTGACAGCAGCGGAAGCAGCCCCCTCATACGTGGGGCAGGGTTTCTCACTCGCGACCTTGCCCACGAATGTCCGGGCACGAGACTAGGCTAGTGGTCACTCCAAAAACCGAAACCGGAAAAATTTCCCATGCCCAGAAAGTGGGGACGATTCCACCTTTTTGAATTTTCTTAACGAATTTTTCTAACGAGATCAATTCTAAACTATCCTTCATCTGAATAAACCAAATAGAAGGAAACTATCACTGATATAATTTGATCATCTGAGTAATTTCAACTCTTTTTTCCTAATCAAGGTCAGGCACAACTGTTGATCCACTCAATTGAGAAATTTATCAGGGAATTAATTAGCTACTCGAATCCTAGCATAATCCTATCAGTTTGATTATTAAAACTCCACTCATTCCAGCCTAACCCCATCCGGCCCATGGGTTAGCCACCACCCTACCACTGGAATCGATAGAACCAAACAAGTACTCACCCACCCATAATTGAAATGCCCTTCTTAATTTTAGCTTTAGAAAACACATACGCACACACTCCTCTTTAAAACTTTAATATAAAAAAATAATCCATTGACAAAAAAGATATGATCACAGATTTCATAAATCAAAATTTCCATTCAATCCCATGTTTTACAAAGACAATACCACTCTAGACTCTCCGTTGGGACCAGCTGGTCAGCAAAACGAGATCCAGTAAACAGATTACAATAATCATTTCGTCAACATACATATATATATCTTTCTCAACATACGTATGGGTGTCCTAAAAAGCACCGCGAGCCCGTGCATCGCCTGGTTAGAACCCTCCAGGATCCTCCTTAGGTGTCCTGGTACTTCACTCAGGGACCGCTTCGTCGGCCCTCGCCCATCGTACCGGAAGCACACCATTTTTCACCATACCTAGGCTGGTCAAGACCTGGGCAGGTTTTTGTCGCGTGAGCTGTCCCCCTTGAACACTCCCCACCAGCTGTTGTTGCACTCGAACTTCCCTTAGATAAACATATATGCCAAATGCTCCCTCCAGTATTCTAGCGTAAGACAGTCCTTTAAGAAAACAAGGTTTCTATGCAAGTTTTGAGTTTTGATTTTGTTTGAAAACCATGAATAATCTTAAATCCATATCTTAATACTTCTAGATCCAGGTCTGAATTCCAAATAGAATTCCTGGAATTCCTTTAACTTGATCCTCAGATCAAAATCAAAAGTCTTAACTTAGTTGCAGATTCAGTGGGGGGGGATTTGAGTACATTTTTCCTGAACTGGGCACATCGTCTCATTGATTGAAATTGACGAAGGAATTAGGTCTTAGTCAATAGTTTGAATCAGAGTTTGGGTCTGGAAAGGTTCTTCCTAAACTATCTTTCTCGAAAGGTACTATTTCAATTTCTCTTTTTCTAAATTTTGTTCCACGAATATTTGCTTACAGATTTCTAAAATATGAATTTCTTATGAGGAATAAAATAATCATTTATCTCGATCTTCGACTTCGATAGTTTAATTGAATTTTCTCATTACCATCTTAGTGAATATGAAACGGTAGCATTTCTTCTCATAGATTATCTACTTATTCATTTTTCTAATTTTTATGAAAATTAAATAGAGGATTAAGAGAACCCTTATTTAAATATAATCATTCTATATGCATCTATTTATGCATAAAATCTAATTCTGATGAAAGTCACACTTTTATCATTATAAAAATAATTTATGATGAAAATCACTCTTTTAATATGAAAGAATTTCTTTTATGCATCCATTTATGCATAAAAATCATTTATGATGAAAATCACACTTTTAATATAAAAATATCTTTTATGCATATGTTTATGCATACAAATCGTTTATAATAAAATTACTCTTTTAATATAAAAGAATTTCTTTTATGAATCCATTTATGAATAAAAATTATTTATGATAAAAATCACACTTTTAATATAAAGAAATCTTTTATGCATACAAATCGTTTATAATAAAAACACTCTTTTAATATAAAAGAATTTCTTTTATGCATCCATTTATGCATAAAAATCATTTATGATGAAAATCACACTTTTAATATAAAAACATATCTTTTATGCATATGTTTATACATACAAATCATTTATGATAAAAATCACTCTTTTAATATAAAAGAATTTCTTTTATGCATCTATTTATGCATAAAAATCATTTATGATGAAAATCACACTTTTAATATAAAAAATATCTTTTATGCATATGTTTATGCGTACAAATAATTTATGATAAAAATCACACTTTTTGTAAGATTCCTCCCCAGTCTCTCAAAATGTCCAGCATATTCTCCTATAATCAATCCCCTTTTCTGAAATATAAGAGATCTTGTCTCTACCTGTTTGGGCATAGAGAGAGAAAATATTCTAGAGAGAGAATATTTAGATTTTGAATATTTTTGGATAGAAAAATATCTTATATAATTAAGATGAATTCCCCTGAAACAGAAATTCAAAAAGAATTTTTCAATGTACAATTGGAATTAATTGGAAATGGGTATAAAGGACCTTAGCCTAAGGGTCTAGATTTTCCGAAATTTTTGGATTATAGTCCAATTAAGGTTCCTATGGGCCAATAGCATCAATCCATGTGTAGGGAGGAGATAAATCCAATTTGTAAAAGAAGATACCCAAAAATGAGTAAATGCTCACATAAGATGAAGAGTTGACTATGTACAAGGTTTATTAGTAAGAAACTATGAGTAATATCAAAAATATGAGATATTTTGGGTATCCAAAAATGAGTAAATGCTCACATAAGATGAAGAGTTGAAAATGTACAAGGTTTATTAGTAAAAAACTATGAGCAATATTAAAAATATGAGATATTTTGGGTATAATAATTCCATTTTGACACATATGTAAGGAAGGGGAGTCCATTAAAGGAGGTGCATATTTCACATGCTTGAATGAGTTTTAAACTCAAAAATAATGTGATATTTTTATCTCTCCTCTCTCTTGAATCAAACCAAATCAGTAACCAAACTAGGTCCAAATCTAGTCCAAATTCAACCAAACTGAATCTGGAAAATTCTAGAATTCAGTTAGCTTTGGTTAGAGCTTCCCTCTCCTATAAATAGAACATGAGTCCTTTGAAAAAAAATAGAAGAATTTTACTATACTATGGTTATGCTGAAATAATGCTAATTTTTACTATTCTCTAAAATTCTCTCCAAATTGAAAAAATTGGAGCTTCCCTCTTTCTTCAATCCCCATTGGTGACTCCATCAACATACTTAACCAATTGATTGGTTGGGGGCCTCTACCGTGAACAAAGAATCAAGCAATTTGTAAGGTAAATGGTGAATTTTTATCTTTTCTATAATTTCTCAATGCTTCTCTCTTCTCAACCCCTCTCAAGCTTGAGAAGCTTAATTGGAATGGTTTTTGAATGCCATTGAAGTTAATTGATGAATGGTAGTGAAGAGTTACATAATTTGATGAATGTTATTGAAGTTAATTGATTAATGATAGTCAAGAATTACATAAATTTTCATTTATGCTTAATTCTAATGGTTTTATGTAATTTCTCTCTCTCACTCAAGAAATGGTCATACTCATGACTTATAATTATTCCCCTCTCTGAAATAAAAGAAAGATCTTGTTTTACCCTGTTTTGGTCTAGAGAGAGAAAATGTCTAGAGGGAGGTAATTCAAAATTGAGATATTTTTGGATATAAAAATCCTCCTAGTGTCTAAAATGGTTTCCCTTGAAACAGATATTTAAAAATAAATTTCCAATGTGTGCAATTGGAATAAATGAAAATCAGGTAAAAAGAACCTTAGCCTAAGGGTCTAGATTTTTTAAAATTTTTAATTAAGGTTCCTATGGACCAATTAAATTAATCCAAATGTAGGGAGGAGATAAATGGAAGAATAAAAGAAAATACCCCAAAAATGAGTAAATGCTCATATAAGATGAAGAGTTGACTAAGGACAAGGTTATTAGTTAAAAAAGAAGAGATATTTAGAAGAAATGATGCATTTTTGACACCTCAGTGTGGGGAATTCCCCTCTCATGAAGGAGGCACATATTTCACATGTGTGGTTGAGTTTTAAACTCACAAATAAGGAGAAAATATTTTATTGTAAAAGTGTTACTTTTATCATATTTGGATTTCATGCATAGAGGTATGCCTAAAAGGATTATTATTTTAATATAAAAGTGTTTCTTTTATCATATTTGGATTTCATGCATAGAGGTATGCATAAAAGTTGATTATTTTAATATAAAAGTGTTTCTTTTATCATAATTGTATTTCATGCATAGAGGTATGCATAAAAATTGATTATTTTAATATAAAAGTGTTTCTTTTATCATATTTGGATTTCATGCATAGAGGTATGCATAAAAGTTGATTATTTTATTATAAAAGTGTTACTTTTATCATATTTGGATTTCATGCATAGAGGTATGCATAAAAATTGATTATTTTATTATAAAAGTGTGACTTTTATCATATTTGGATTTCATGCATAGAGGTATGCATAAAAGTTGTTTATTTTATTATAAAAGTGTGACTTTTATCATATTTGGATTTCATGCATAGAGGTATGCATAAAAGTTGATTATTTTATTATAAAAGTGTGACTTTTATCATATTTAGATTTCATGCATAGAGGTATGCATAAAAATTGATTATTTTATTATAAAAGTGTGACTTTTATCATATTTGGATTTCATGCATAGAGGTATGCATAAAAATTGATTATTTTATTATAAAAGTGTGACTTTTATCATATTTGGATTTCATGCATAGAGGTATGCATAAAAGTTGATTATTTTATTATAAAGTGTGACTTTTATCATATTTGGATTTCATGCATAGAGGTATGCATAAAAGTTGATTATTTTATTATAAAAGTGTAACTTTTATTATATTTGGATTTCATGCATAGAGGTATGCATAAAAGATATTCTTTTTATACTAAAAGTGTGATTTTCATCATAAATGGATTTTATGCATAACTTAGATGCATAAGAGAAATTCTTTTATTCTAAAAGTGTAATTCTTACCAAATTGAATTTATGCATAAGAAGATGCATAAAAGATTGATTTTTATTTCGAAAGTGTTAGACTCCTTAAATGGAATTTATGCATAAATAAATGTGTAGAGAAATCTTATATCAAATATAAGAATTCTCTTAAAAAAGATATGAAATGTGATAAGAGGTGATAAGAGGTGTATGAGATGTGATAAGATGTGATAAGATGTGTATGGGAAGTGATAGGATGTGATAAGAGGTGTATGAGATGTGAAAAGATGTGATAAGATGTGTATGAGATGTGATAGAATGTGAGAAGATGAGTTAGGATGTGTTAAGATGTATATGAGATGTGTTAGGACGAGAATGGATGTAATATGGTTGTATGAATGTGATGTGGATGTATACATGTAGATGTATATGTATGAATGTGAATGTGGATGTGGATGTGGATGTATGGATGTAGATACGGATGTGTATGTATGTATGTGGATGTGGATGTATGAATGAGGAAGTGAAAAATGGATGTATGTATGTATGTGGATGTGGATGTATGAATGAGGATGTGAAAATGGATGTATGTATGTAGATATGGATGTATGGATGTAGATGTGGATGTATGGATGTGAATGTGAATGAAGAGGTGGATATGGATGTATGGATGCAGATACGGATGTGGATGTATGTATGTGAATGTGGATGTATGAATGAGGATGTGAAAATGGATGTATGCATGTGAATGTGGATGTATGAATGTGAATGTGGATGTGTGGATGTGGAAATGGAAGTATGGATGTATGAATGTGGATGTGGATGTATACATGTAGATGCGTATATATGAATATGAAATTGGATGTATGATGTGGACGTACGAACATGGATATGTATGTAGAATAATGAATATGAAGGTGTATGTGATAATGTGTAGTCTATATGAGTGAATGGATGAGAACGAGTACACATTGAATGGAATGTGGAATAAGTAATGTGGTCCGACGAGAGTGGATAATATGGAAAGAGGAGAGTTCGTTATAGAAACTGTATTTTGTGACTGTTTGTAAATGACTGTTTTATGTCAAGAATGCTGGAGAAGCATTTTGATCGTCTTGAGGATTAAGGTCATGAAGACCGAACTGATAAAGTTACAACTGCTGACGGAGAGTCAATGGAGGACGTCTCGCGTAGCAATGTCGATCGAGGTCTTGACCAGCCTCGTTTCGATTTAAATGGTGAGCTTCCGGTACGGTGGATGAGGGACCAAGGAAGCGGCCTATGAGTGAAGTGCTAGGTCACCTGCGAAGGATCCTAGAGGGTGCTAACCATACGGTGCTCGGGCTCTGGGTCGCCGAAGATACCCACACGTGCGTCGTGGAAGATATTGGAACAAGGAGTAAGAGTTGTTTTCTGAAACCGGGCATGGATCTGGTTGATTGACCTTGCTGGTCCTCAACGGATGAGTCCATGGCTCTTTTATATGGATCTATGGGTTGATCTTGCTGATCTTCCACAGAGATTCCATTCTATTATATGAATATATTGCCGGTTACTATGAGCTAGGAACTATGGAAAAGGCCCCTGAGTGAACAGGTGGTGAGCGTTCTGGTTGCCAATGATGCCATAAGTACACCGATGAATGAATGACGAGAAATAAGGATTCAACCAAAGACTTTGAGGATTGTCATCAGTGACATAATGGTTTCATTAAAGGATTGTTTGAAAGTTAATTGATGCTGAGAAAAAGATAATTTCATATTGGGTGTGTAAGTGGTGTGACTAGTTTTATGTTTGTATGAACTTCCGGCTAGGGGGCCTAGGAACTCTTTTCCCTGGTACCCGGGACAAAACCTAACCAAATTCTTAATTGGATCCCATCACTACAGTGGTTGGGAGGTTGGCTAACCCATGGGACTGGATGGGGTTAGGCTGGATTGATGGATCCGTAAATCGAGATTTAATTTATGTTACTACGATAGATGAAGTAATCCCGGATAGTAATTGTTCTATGGATAGGAATCAACGGCTGTGCCTCTTGATGGGAAAAAAAGCATTGATCCCAATGATCCAAGTGCAAGTTTCTTCCTTGATCTGACCAAGTACCGTTAGAGGTGCAGTCGGATCAGTTTGATCAGTAATGATCTTGACTACGTTAGAGTAAAGAGTTATCCTGGTGGAATCGCCCGTGCTTTTCGAATAAGGGAAGTTTTTCCGGGTTCGGTTTTGGAAAAACCGACGGATTAGTCTCTTGTCCGGATATCCGTGGGTGGGTGAGGCCCTGAGTGTGGGACCCCTGTCCCGCGCGACGAGAAGTGTTACTTCCGCTGCTAGTACCCCGAATCCGTTGCACGGCGGAAACAGGGATCTTACAGTTGGTATTAGAGCATTTTAAAACTAATACGGATAAGCGAATTCTTATCATAAATTGATAATAAAAATTCAAAAAAAGCATTTTTCATAATGTATTTTCATTCCGTAAGCCTCTTTAATGAAGAATTTTTAATCAAAGAATTTTTTTAGATGGAAGTTCCCTACTTATCTGGTATTCCCGACCTCACCCAGTCTCAAGATTTGACTGCGTTCGCCTTCGAACATCTCATCTCTTGCGCTTCAACTCGAACAAGCCGAGCAAGACTCGCACGCCATTTCGAGGAATTATATTTTCCTAACCTAGTGGAGAGACAACAGCATAAGTGGTTTGCAGGGCTATATATCCACGTCTCTTGCAATCGGCATGCAATGCTGAGGCAGAACCTCTCATTGGCCATGATTTTGATAAAGCTGAAAATAACGCGTGGTGTCATTCTATATCATTCAACGCCTCAAAATTTCAGACTTGCTTGCCGAGTTTATAGACTCTTTAGTCGATTTATCCCTAAGGAGAAAATAATAGCTCCCTTCACAATTAGAGAAATTATGTAACAGGGCATGACTATGGCCCAGCACCGTCGTCTTATGTGTCTCCAGAGGAGATTTTGAATTTTGGAGCCGAGCCACTCTATGTACTTATTGCAACTTGTATATAAATATACAAATGTTTTTTCATGTTATTTAAGTGATTGTTTACGGACGATCGGATAAAGAAAAATCTGTTTATCAGACATATGTCATAGATCTCCAATAAGATCAACTGAGGAGCCAATTATGTCAAAAATTTATCAAGACGCACAAAAAGGTTGTAATTGTGTGATATAAATCATATATTTGGTTATTCAAATTGAAATTCGTAAATTAGTAATTAGGACTTCAATTGGAAGTACTACAATTGTATGGAACCCTGACTTGCTTGAGGCCTAGATATGATGGTATTTACCTTATAGTTTCGAGTATCATGACTATCCGTATATACTGAGGGTATAACTGCAACTCTTTACCGGCAGTATATACGAGTAAATCTAAGACTTGAAATTATAAGCGTTAATGCTATCCAGATGATGAATTCGAATGTGGTTGATATGATTTTTAATTCTGTTTGAGAATTGATGAATTGATTTGGATTCTGATTGAAAAATGATGATTTCTGAAATTTAGTTGAAATATAATAACCTGAGCGAAACCACAATGTGGATGATTGGGACGAGTCCCTGTAATGATAAATGATGATAATGACTTCAGCAAATCACTATGAGATTAGTGGATTGTGCTGTCAAATTGCTACTATTAATACTTAAGACGGTAGATCAAGTTAAGGGATGACAAATTGAGAACTTGCTTAACTAAAATTTCTCGTGGAGGAATGTTCAGAAGGAAATTTTTTCGGTCTAATGGACCATTATCGTGTTAAAGATATGAATGATATGATTTGAATGAATTGTTATTTAATGATGAGTTCTATTTAAGGGATAATTATCCCCGTATTCTGTTGGGTTGACCAGAATATAAGGAACCCCAGAATAAATTGGATCTTAAGCAAAAGAGTTATCCTCTACTTGCGAGATGAGGACATCTTGCACTTTTTAAGTGGGGTAGAATGTAAGATTCCTCCCCCAGCCTTAGAGGTATACAGGAGTAAGAATCTCCTTTTCTGATCTAATAATTATTCCATCTCTAAATAAAAGAAAGATTCTGTTTAAAGAGGGAAGACACTTTCCCAGAATACCTTCTCAGGAGCCCACCTGTTTTAAGATTCAGAACGATGAGTTCAGAAGTGAGAACCGGTATTTTGGATGCCAAGGTTTTGGTCATCAGTTAAAAGACTGCCCGACTCCTACCATGAAAAGGGCACAGGGAAGTCTAGAACCCAAACTCAGAGACCAATTCCTTCATACCAATCTAATCAGGGTCCGTCTCGGACAAGATTGCTTAACTCCATTAACCAGGTCCGAACCTTTGATTAGGGTCAAGATGACCAGTCAAATGCTTGGCGACATAAAGCAACAGATGCAGGCAATTCATAAAGATATAAACGCTGCCCAGGATCGACAGAAACAATATACAGATAAGAAGAGGACAGTCGAAGAATTCAAAGAAGCAGTTATAGTCTTCATTTGAATACGGACCAAAAGAATTTCTTTATCTCTAGGGGAGTATAAATAGTTATCCCCCAGATATTGTGAACCAAAGAATGTAGGTGACCTAGCCTACGAACTTCTTTTATCTCCTCATCTCAAAGTTCTTAATGCCTCCTATAGAAATATGTGCCAAACCCAAATCATGGAAAGACGGTAAAACTTCAGTGGCAAGATACCATTGGCTTCTAAGTTACGCTAGCTCCTTCCTTCATATAAGTCGTAACTTTTACTTGTCGCTCATCACAGTAATCTTACTTCTATCGATCTCCTTTCTTCTTAATCTCCTTCATGGCTTGGCAACAGGAATTAGTTTTATCCATGATGATTTCTCACCTTCAAGATGCAAGCGAGTCTGTGAAGAAGGATTTTATAGAATAGTATGAGCGCTCACTTTTCCCTCACTTGGGAACTTCTGTAGCGCAGACCAAATGGCGGACCTATCAAGACATAACTAGGGTAACACCCTGGGGTCAGCAGCACTTTCGTAACAATGTCCGCTTGGCCATGGTTATTGAAGCTTTGGGTTTGGGTCCCTGATACTACTGCATCATGAGATCAAGGCATCTTGGGTTTTCTGAGCGAGTCTTCTTACTGGCGTGTTTTCTTCCTCATCAGAAGATATGCCTTTACCCCGTTTTTGGCTTGCCTCTCAGAGGTCCTTTTGTTAGATCACCTCATACCACTGAGATAGGTGCGGCAATAACCAACAGAGTTATTCCCATAGATGAGTTACCTTATACGTGCGCAGCTTGTGACTGCTGCTTTTGTGATCATATGATGGACGGGCTTATGGAAGTGTAAAGAGTTCTTCTATCTTTACTGTATATGTTTCAAGAATGAATAAAGTTTAAATCTTGTTCTTGTCTTGAATCTTACTCTCTTTGAGACTTTTTTTGTGGTTAATCTTAATTAATTTTTCTCTAAGTCTCATATTTGTGCATCTTGCAAAATTATCCCAAGTTTGCGAGATGAGGACATCTCGCATTTTTCAAGTGGGAGTGAATGTAAGATTCCTCCCCAGCCTCTCAAAATGTCCAGCATATTCCCCTATAATCAATCCCCTTTTCTGAAATATAAGAGATCTTGTCTCTGCCTGTTTTGGCATAGAAAGAGAAAATATTCTAGAGAGAGAATATTTAGATTTTGAATATTTTTGGATAGAAAAATATCTCATATAATTAAGATGAATTTCCTTGAAACAGAAATTCAAAAAGAATTTTTCAATGTACAATTGGAATTAATTGGAAATGGGTATAATGGACCTTAGCCTAAGGGTCTAGATTTTAAGAAATTTTTGGATTATGGTCCAATTAAGGCTCCTATGGGCCAATAGCATCAATCCATGTGTAGGGAGGAGATAAATCCAATTTGTAAAAGAAGATACCCAAAAATGAGTAAATGCTCACATAAGATGAAGAATTGACTATGTACAAGGTTTATTAGTAAGAAACTATGAGTAATATAAAAAATATGAGATATTTTGGGTATCCAAAAATGAGTAAATGCTCACATAAGATGAAGAGTTGAAAATGTACAAGGTTTATTAGTAAAAAACTATGAGCAATATTAAAAATATGAGATATTTTGGGTATAATAATTCCATTTTGACACATATGTAAGGAAGGGGAGTCCATTAAAGGAGGTGCATATTTCACATGCTTGAATGAGTTTTAAACTCAAAAATAATGTGATATTTTTATCTCTCCTCTCTCTTGAATCAAACCAAATCAAAATGGAACCAAACCGAATCAAAAAGTAACCAAACTAGGTCCAAATCTAATCCAAATTCAACCAAACTGAATCTGGAAAATTCTAGAATTCAGTTAGCTTTGGTTAGAGCTTCCCTCTCTTATAAATAGAACATGAGTCCTTTGAAAAAAAATAGAAGAATTTTACTATACTATGGTTATGCTGAAATAATGCTAATTTCTACTATTCTCTAAAATTCTCTCCAAATTGAAGAAATTGGAGCTTCCCTCTTTCTTCAATCCCCATTGGTGACTCCATCAACATACTTAACCAATTGATTGGTTGGGGGCCTCTACCGTGAACAAAGAATCAAGCAATTTGTAAGGTAAATGGTGAATTTTTATCTTTTCTATAATTTCTCAATGCTTCTCTCTTCTCAACCCCTCTCAAGCTTGAGAAGCTTAATTGGAATGGTTTTTGAATGCCATTGAAGTTAATTGATGAATGGTAGTGAAGAGTTACATAATTTTATGAATGTTATTGAAGTTAATTGATTAATGATAGTTAAGAATTACATAAATTTTCATTTATGCTTAATTCTAATGGTTTTATGTAATTTCTCTCTCACTCAAGAAATGGTCATACTCATGACCCATTCTCAATCCAAATAAAGCTTTTCATAAAGCTTTTCCTTAATCCAAGATTAATCTATGCTTGAGGCTAAATTAATGGCTTTTTTCTATGCTTTTAGTTTATGTATTTCATGAATATTGATGATTCAATCCATTATTGGGTTAATGATCCAATTAGGGATCATTCTAATCATTTCCTTAATGATAAGCTTTATCCTTCAAAATAAATTGAGATTTATCAGTCATAGTAGCGAAGCTATGGCAAAATTTTTATAAAAATTACACATAAAATAATTTTATTCAAAGCATGAAAAGAGAACTTCCTACCATATTCTAGGAATTATCATTTTAGATTAATTGAAAGAATTTTATTGTAATCATGGAGAAATTAATTTTTATGTTATGCATAATTGATGATTATTTTATTGTAAAAGTGTTACTTTTATCATATTTGGATTTCATGCATAGAGGTATGCCTAAAAGGATTATTATTTTAATATACAAGTGTTTCTTTTATCATATTTGGATTTCATGCATAGAGGTATGCATAAAAGTTGATTATTTTAATATAAAAGTGTTTCTTTTATCATAATTGTATTTCATGCATAGAGGTATGCATAAAAGTTGATTATTTTAATATAAAAGTGTTTCTTTTATCATATTTGGATTTCATGCATAGAGGTATGCATAAAAGTTGATTATTTTATTATAAAAGTGTTACTTTTATCATATTTGGATTTCATGCATAGAGGTATGCATAAAAATTGATTATTTTATTATAAAAGTGTGACTTTTATCATATTTGGATTTCATGCATAGAGGTATGCATAAAAGTTGATTATTTTATTATAAAAGTGTGACTTTTATCATATTTGGATTTCATGCATAGAGGTATGCATAAAAGTTGATTATTTTATTATAAAAGTGTGACTTTTATCATATTTGGATTTCATGCATAGAGGTATGCATAAAAGTTGATTATTTTATTATAAAAGTGTGACTTTTATCATATTTGGATTTCATGCATAGAGGTATGCATAAAAGTTGATTATTTTTGTATAAAGTGTGACTTTTATCATATTTGGATTTCATGCATAGAGGTATGCATAAAAGTTGATTATTTTATTATAAAAGTGTAACTTTTATTATATTTGGATTTCATGCATAGAGGTATGCATAAAAGATATTCTTTTTATACTAAAAGTGTGATTTTCATCATAAATGGATTTTATGCATAACTTAGATGCATAAGAGAAATTCTTTTATTCTAAAAGTGTAATTCCTACCAAATTGAATTTATGCATAAGAAGATACATAAAAGATTGATTTTTATTTCGAAAGTGTTAGACTCCTTAAATGGAATTTATGCATAAATAAATGTGTAGAGAAATCTTATATCAAATATAAGAATTCTCTTAAAAAATATATGAAATGTGATAAGATGTGATAAGAGGTGTATGAGATGTGATATCAAATATAAGAATTCTCTTAAAAAATATATGAAATGTGATAAGATGTGATAAGAGGTGTATGAGATGTGATAAGATGCGTATGGGAAGTGATAGGATGTGATAAGAGGTGTATGAGATGTGAAAAGATGTGATAGGATGTGTATGAGATGTGATAGAATGTGTTAAGATGAGTTAGGATGTGTTAAGATGTATATGGGATGTGCTAGGATGAGAATGGATGTAATATGGTTGTATGAATGTGATGTGGATGCATACATGTAGATGTATATGTATGAATGTGAATGTGGATGTATGGATGTAGATACGGATGTGTATGTATGTATGTGGATGTGGATGTATGAATGAGGAAGTGAAAAATGGATGTATGTATGTATGTGGATGTGGATGTATGAATGAGGATGTGAAAATGGATGTATGTATGTAGATGTGGATGTATGGATGTGAATGTGAATGAAGAGGTGGATATGGATGTATGGATGTAGATACGGATGTGAATGTATGTATGTGAATGTGGATGTATGAATGAGGATGTGAAAATAGATGTATGCATGTGAATGGTTTTAACATTCTTGGCTTCTCGGTTGATCCTCATTAGCCAATTTCGCTTTGATACCAACTGTGAGATCTCTGTCCCCCTCACGCAATAAATTCAGGGGTGCTAGCAGCGGAAGTAGCACTTCTTGTGCGGGGTAGGGTCCCACACTCGGGGCCTTGCCCACCGATATCCGGAGAAGAGACTAATCCATCGGTTCCTTCAAAACCGAACTCGGAAAAACTTCCCTTGCCCGGAAAGCATGGGCGATTCCTCCAAGATAACTTTTCTCTAACGTAGTCAAAAGCTTTAACCAACAGAACTGATCTGACCAAACCCATAAGTCCCATAATCAGATCAGGGAAAAGATTGCACTTGGATCATAGAGACCAACCCTTTTTTCCTCATTGAGAGGCACAGTCGTTGATTCTTTTCCATAGAACAATTTTTTAAATCTAGGATTTAACTCATCTATGGTACAATACAAAAATTGAGTCTCGAATTACGGATCCATCAGTCCAGCCTAACCCCATCCAGTCCCATGGGTTAGCCAACCGCCCAACCATTGTAGTGATGGGATCCAATTTAGGAATTTGGTCAGGTTTTGTCCCGGGTACTAGGGAAAAGAGTTCCCAGGTCCCCTAGTCGGATATTCATACAAACATAAAACTAGTCACATCACTTACACACCCAATATGAACTTGCCTTTTTCTCAGATTCAACAATCTTTTAAACAATCCTTTAATGAAACCATAGTGTTACTGATCATAACCTTCTAATTATCCAGTTGAATCCTAATTTTCCATTTCTTTCCTTCATCGGTGTTCCTATGGCATCATTGGTAACCATTACGCTCACCACCTGTTTATGCAGGGGCCTTTTTAATAGTTCCTACCTCATAGTACCCGACAATATAATCACATAAAAATATCCAGATGGAATCTCCTTTGAAGATCAGCAAGATCAACCAACAGTTCCATATAAAAGAACCATGGACTCATCCGTTGAGGACCAGCAAGGTCAATCAACCAGATCCATGTCCGAATTCAGAAAACAATTCTTACTCCTTGTTCCAATATCTTCCCCGACGTACTGGTGGGTATCTTCGGTGACCCAGAGCCCCAGCACCATATGGTCAGCACCCTCTAGGATCCTTCACAGGTCACCTAGCGCTTCACTCATAGGCCGCTTCCTTGGTCCCTCATCCACTGTACCGGAAGCTCACCATTTAAATCAAACCGAGGCTGGTCAAGATCTCGGCCGACCTTGCTATGCGAGACGTCCTCCAATGACTCTCCGTCACAGCAGTTGCAACTTTAACAGATAGGTCCACGACCTCATTCACAAGACGGTCAAAAATGCTTCCCCAGCATTCTTGACATAAAACAGTCATTTAAAAACAGATTTCACATACAAATATAGTTCATACAATATTTCCATCTTTTCTCATTACTCCACATCTTTTCACATTAGACCCCATCTTTTTCATCTTACCACAATTTTATTTTCTTCATCGATCCCTATCACATCACGTTATTCCCACATCAAAATCACATTCAATCATATCATCCATGCATCAATCCACATCATCCATACATTCATCCACATCATCCACATCAATCCACATCATCCATATCATCCACATCAATCCACACATCAATCCACACATCAATCACATCAAAATCACATCCATATCAATCACATCAATCCACACATCAATCCACACCATCCATGCATCCATCCACATCATCCACATCATCCATACATCCATCTACATCATCCACATCAATCCACATCATCCATGCATCCATCCACATCATTCGCATCAATCTACATCATCCATACATCCTTTCACATCATCTACATCAATCCACATCATCCATTCATCCATTCACATCCTCTACATCAATCCACACATCAATCCTCATCGTACATATATTCATACATCAATCCACATTCATTCATACATCAATCCACATTATTCATACATCCATCCACATCATTCATACATCCATTCAAATCATTCTTACATCAATCCACATTAATTTCATAAGCATCCCCATTCTCATCTAATCACATCTTTTTTTCTATCCCAACACTTAATTCCTCATTTATCCTCATCAGATCTCATCCACTTGCATCTACCCATACATCTCATTACTTCACTCCTTATCATTCATTCGCATCCTGATTCACATCACATCACATCCATTCACATCCCTTATCATTCATCACATCTCGATTCTCATACTAACACATTTATTCACATCCTATATCATTCATTCACTTTTCGATTCACATGTTTACATCCTGATTCACATGCTATCACATTCATTCACAGCCCTTATCATTCATATCTATCCAATTTACATCACATCTCATCGCCTCAATTCTCGTTCATATCCATCACATTTACATCCACATATATTCTCCCACATATATCCACATCCATACTTATCACATACACATCCACATCTATCCTTTCGCATACATCCACATCCATATCATATACATCCACTTCTATTCTTCACATACATCCCCATCCATCTTTTCACATACATACATCCACATCCATTCTTTCTCATACATCCACTTCCATCCTTCACATACATCCACATCCATTCTTTCACATACATCCACATCCATCCTTTATATACATCCACATCCATCCTTTCACATTCATACATCCATATCCATTCTTTCACATACATCCACATCCACATCCATCCTTTACATACATCCACATCCATCCTTTCACATACATACATCCACATGCATCCTTTCACATACATACATCCACATCCATTCTTCACATACATACATCCACATCCATTCTTTCACATACATACATCCACATCCATTCTTTCACATACATCCACATCCATCCTTTCACTTACATCCACATCCATTCTTTACATAAATCCACATCCATCCTTTCACATACATACATCCACATCCATTCTTCACATACATCCACATCCATCCTTTTACATACATACATCCACATCCATTCTTTCACATACATCCACATCCATTCTTTACATACATCCACATCCATCCTTTCACATACATACATCCACATCTCTCCTTTACATACATCCACATCCATCCTTTCACTTACATCCACATCCATCCTTTGCATACATCCACATCCATCCTTTCACATACATACATCCACATCCATTCTTCACATACATCCACATCCATCCTTTCACATACATCCACATCCATCCTTTCACATACATACATCCACATCCATCCTTTCACATACATACATCCATATCCATTCTTTCACATACATTCACTTCTATTCTTCACATACATTCACTTTTATTCTTCACACATCACATCCATTCATTCCCATCTTTCTGATTCGCATCCCATCTCATCACGTCTATTTACCTCTCATTATCATCACATATATTTATAGAATGTAAGAGAATTCTTATTTTTATATAAAGATTCTTTACACATCTATTTATGCATAAGAACAATTTCAGTGGGAAATAACATTTTTTATAAAAATCCATTTATGCATCTAATTATGTATAAATTTAGTTTTAAGGAGAATAACACTTTCGAATTAAAAATAAATTTCTTTATGCATCTTTTTATGCATAAAATCAAAATTGATGAGAATAACTCTTTTGAAATAAAAATAAATCTTTTTATGCATAAAATCAAAATTGATGAGAATAACTCTTTTGAAATATAAATAAATTTCTTTATGCATCTTTTTATGCATAAAATCAAAATTGATGAGAATAACTCTTTTGAAATAAAAATAAATTTCTTTATGCATCTTTCTATGCATAAAATCAAAATTGATGAGAATAACACTTTTAAATTAAAAATAATTTCTTTATGCATCTTTTTATGCATAAAATCAAAATTGATGAGAATAAATCTTTTGACATATAAATAAATTTCTTTATGCATCTTTCTATGCATAAAATCAAAATTGATGAGAATAACACTTTTGAGTTAAAAATAATTTCTTTATGCATCTTCTTATGCATAAAATCAAAATTGATGAGAATAACTCTTTTGAAATAAAAATAAATTTCTTTATGCATCTTTCTATGCATAAAATCAAAATTGATGAGAATAACACTTTTGAATTAAAAATAATTTCTTTATGCATCTTTTTATGCATAAAATCAAAATTGATGAGAATAACTCTTTTGAAATAAAAATAAATTGCTTTATGCATCTTTCTATGCATAAAATCAAAATTGATGAGAATAACACTTTTGAATTAAAAATAATTTCTTTATGCATCTTTTTATGCATAAAATCAAAATTGATGCGAACAACTCTTTTGAAATAAAAATAAATTTCTTTATGCATCTTTTTATGCATAAAATCAAAATTGATGAAAATTGATGAGAATAACTCTTTTGAAATAAAAATAAATTTCTTTATGCATATTTTTATGCATAAAATCAAAATTGATGAGAATAACTCTTTTGAAATAAAAATGAATTTCTTTATGCATCTTTTTTTGCATAAAATCAAAATTGATGAAAGTAACACTTTTATAATAAAAAAGTTATTCTATTATGCATAGAAAAAATAATAATCAATATGCATCTTCTATGCATGAATATGACACTTTTAAAACATAGAAATGATAGGGATTATTCTTTTAGAATAATAAAAGATAATACTTATTTCCAAGGTTTTTAAAATTTTTGCCATAATCTCCTTTGTATGGCTGATCATTTTTAAATTTTTTCTACTTAATTTTTCATAAAAATTAACTCCAATTAGTTTAAAGTAATCTAGACTAATCAAAATTCACTTATAGAAGAGAAAACAATATAAAAAGTTTAATTCTAGCTATTATCACTTAACTAGGATAAAGTAGGGTTGATTCTAAGAATGAGAGAGGGGGAAAGCCTTTTGAACAAGGCATAGCATCCATTCATCACTTCAAACAACATAAAAATTAGAAAACATAAAAATCAATAAAGAAAAAATAGAAGATCTTTAACTTACGTAATTTTTGGGAGCTTTCCTTTGGCTTGATGGTTTGAGGGTTCTACTCTTGTTGGTAACAAGAGTGGCCAACATTCTTTGGAAGAGGGAAAGGTCAAAAAACTAGTGAATTATTAATAAATTCACAGTTCTTGGCTTGGGAGGAGTAGAGTAATAGTGCATAAACACTATTATTTTTCAACAAAGGGAGAGGCTTCTATTTATAGGAAAAAGTGAGCCCCTAACCAAGCAAACTGATTCTAGAATTTTCCAAATCAGTTTGGTCAATTTTTGACCATTTTTAGGTCAGTTTAGGTTACTTTTTGGAACTAGACTTGAATTAGGAGAGAGGAGAGATGAAATATCCCAATTTTTGAAGATTTAAAACTCAATTGCACATGTGAATTAGGCGCCTCATTCATGAGGGGGGAATCCCCATTGTGAGGTGTCAAAAATCCATTTTTTTTAAAATTCCTTTGGTCCTTAGTCCACTCTTCATCGTATGTGAGTATTTACTCATTTTTGGGAGGATTTTCTTTATTTCTTCTATTTATCTTCTCCACACATTTGGATGAATCTTATTGGCCCCTCAAAACCTTAATTTATAATTTTTCAAAAATCTGGACCCCTAGGATAAGGCCTCTTGAATAGATTATACTTGATTTTCTAATGCACCTTCTGAAAATCTTTTTGAACTTCTATTTCGGGGGAACTTATTTTAATAAGAAGAGATATTTTTCCATCCAAAAATATTCAATTTTTAATATTCTCTCTCTAGATTATTTTCTCTCTCTAGGCCAAAACAGGTAGAAACAAGATCTTTTATATTTTTGAAGAGGGAATTGATTACAGGGAAAGATATTGGATATCCTAAGAGACTGGGGAGTAATCTTTTAATGAGCTTCGAAGTGAGAATAGGTGTTTTGGGTGTCAGGGTTTCGGTCACCAGCTTAAAGACTGCCCGACTCCTGCCATGTTAAGAGGACAGGGAAGTCAAGGACCCAGAATGCAGAGACGAGCCCCATCTCGACAAAATCAGGGCAATCCCAGGAGGAATCTAGCTCAGCCATTTGCCTTTGTAAAGAGTAATCTCACAACTCCCTCCCAGAACTGGGGTAACCAAAGAGAAAGAGTTCTGCCCCAATCTACAGCAGCCAGGGCAGTTACAATAGCAGAAGTAGTGGAGGAGGAAAGAGGTTAGATTTATGTCGCAATTGAAAACCAAGGGCCAAATCATCAATTCTCTGTCATCCATACTCCAGCTGAGTATAAGGGTAAGCCATTTAAGCTTTTGATTGATTCAGGCAGTACTCATTCATTTATTTCCCCTGGATGTTTGCGTAAGCTAGTCTTAGAAAAGAAATCAGGGAAACCTATGCAAGCTGAACTGGCCAGTGGGAAGATCCTTTTCACTCACCATGAGACAGATCGTATTCAGTTTAATCTAGATGGGAATATAACTGACTGTTAGTTCAGAGTCCTACCTTTGGGAGTTTTTGACGGGATCCTTGGAATGGATTGGCTCCACAAAAATCAAGCCGACATTCACTGTCATAATGGAACCATTTCCTTTCGTGACCTTCATGGAAAAAAAGTTCAAGGAACCGAAATTTCAGGATCCCCAGTTCTGCAATTAGTAAAAGCTTCTAAATTACTGAAAGGACTTAGAAAGAAGCAGCTCATTTACGTTGTCAAAATGAATCCGGTAGACACAAAGTTAAAGGCTAACGAACCAGAATGGTTAAGTGAGTATGATGATTTATTCCCAGGAGAGCTAACAAAGATGCCTCCAATTCGGGAAGTAGATCATGTGATAGAATTAACCCTCGGAGGAGCTCAGCCAGTAGCCCAGCACACGTACAAAATGCAAGTCCCTTGAAGCCATTCAACTCAAGGAACAGCTTAGGTAGCTATTAGAACAAGGGTTTGTAAGGCCCAGTGTTTCACCTTGGGGGACGCCAGTTCTCTTTCAGAAAAAGAAAGATGGAACGCTAAGACTCTGTGTGGATTACAGAGGTCTCAATTAGCTGACTGTTAAGAATAAGTATCCTATCCCCAGAATTGATGAGCTTCTCGGCAGGCTAAACAGAGCCTAGATCTTCACAAAGATAGATCTCAAATTAGGGTATTGCCAGATCAGGATTAATGAGCAAGATATCCCAAAGACGGCCATCAATACTCGATATGGGCACTATGAATTTATAGTCATGTCGTTTGGATTGACAAATGCCCCAGCTACATTCAATTGCCTAATGTAGGACATTCTCAGAGAATACTTGGATGATTTTGTTCTTGTTTTCTTTGATGATATTCTGATTTACTCAAAGAATGCAGCTGACCATGAAGCTCATGTCCAAAAAGTTCTTGAGATTCTAAGGAATCACTAACTCTTTGCAAAAAAGAGCAAATGCACTTTCTCTATCGACCATGTTGAATACTTGGGCTTTCTGGTATCCAAAGACCAAATTTCTCTAGATTCTGCAAAAGTCCAAGCAGTCATAGATTGGCCTGAACCAAAGACAGTGAAAGAAGTTAGAGGATTCTTGAGATTAACTGGTTGATATAGAACTTTTATACCTAAGTATGCCCTCATAGCTTCCCCCTGACTAATCTTCTCAAGAAGAATATCCCGTTCCAATGGTCTGCTAGGTGTCAGAGCACTTTTGATAAGCTAAAGACTGCCTTGGTAACCAATCCCATTCTGAAATTGCCAGATTTCTCTCTACCCTTTGAGGTAGTAATTGATGCCAGTGGTTTTGCCCTGGGAGGTGCACTCATGCAGGAAGGTCATGCAGTGACCTATGAATCCCGAAAACTCAGAACGCATGAGAGAAATTATGTTGTCCACGACCTGGATCTACTTTCAGTAGTATATGCCTTGAAGTTGTGGAGACATTACCTACTGGGTCAAAGATTCACTTTGATGATAGATCATCAGAGCTTAAAGTGGATCTTCACTCAGAAGGATCTCAACATGTGCCAAAGAAGGTGGATGCAAACCCTGTAGGAATTTGATTTTGAAATCAAGTACCGCCCAAGCAAAGAAAATGTGGTAGCAGATGCCCTTTGTAGAAAAGCCTCCTTGCTTGCAATCACAGTGGTGTCAAATCCATTGATTAATGAAGCAAGAGAGAAGATCATGCAGGATTTGTCCCTATTGCTACCCTACTTATGTAGGAAAGCAAAACTCCTTAGGAGTTGAACCGAGTTCAAGGGTAGAGCCTGGATGATGGAATTATGTATTACAATAGCAGGCTATGCATTCCCAACAATGATGAGGGAACTAAGGGTCAAATTCTGAATGAAGCCCATGACAACCTTATTGCAGGACATCCAGGTTTTATCAAGACCTACATGTCTATAAAGAAAAGCTTCTTTTGGCCTGGACTAAAAAAGGATGTACTTAATCATGTACATTAATGCCTGATTTGTCAGAAAGTCAAAGTAGAGAGAGTAAAAATGCCTGGGAAGTTACATCCATTAGACATCTCCCAGATGAAATGGGAATGTATCAGTATGGATTTTATTACTAGGCTACCTTCAGTGCAATCAGGTTACAACTCCATGTTCATGGTAGTTGAAAGACTAACCAAAGTTGCCCATCTGATTCGAGTAAAAGAAACCTACACTACAATGGACGTGGCCAGAGTGTTCCTCAAGAAAATCTTCAGATTGCATGGCCTACCCAAGAGAATAGTAAGTGATCGAGATCCCAAGTTCACGTCAAGATTCTAGACTGCATTTTTCGAAGCAGTAGGAACTTTCTTGGATCTTAGCAGAGCTTACCACCCCGAGACTGATGGTCAAACAGAAAGGGTGAACAAAGTAATCAAAGATATACTTCAGTCATGTTGTGGCAGGGAACCCAAGAAGTGGCTAAGCTATCTGCACCTAGTCGAGTTCGCCTACAATGCCTCTTATCACCGAAGCATCGGGATGAGCCCTTTCAAAGCTCAGTATGGACAAGACTGCCTAACACCATTAACTTGGTCCGACCCATTAATTAGGGTTGAGATGTCTAGATAGATGCTTGACAACATGGAGCAGCAGATGCAGTCAATCCGCAAAGATTAAAGAGCTGCCCAGGATAGACAGAAGTAGTATGCAGTCATTCCGCAAAGATTTAAGAGCTGCCCAGGATAGACAGAAGCAGTATGCAGATAAGAAGAGATCAGTCAGAAAATTTGAAGAAGCAGATATGGTCTTCATTCGAGTATGCCCCAAAAGAAGTTCTCTATCTCTTGGAAAGTACAAGAAGTTATCCCCCAGACACTGTGGGCCATATCTGATTACAAAGAAAGTAGGTGACTTAGCCTATGAACTTCTTCTGCCTCCTCATCTCAAAGTACATAATGTATTTCATGACAGCCTTCTTAAGAAGTATGTACTAAGCCCGAATCATGTGCTTAATGATGAACTCTTAACTTCTTTCAACCCAAGGGCTGATGGAACTCCAACAACCTGAAGAAATCCTTGATGTTCGAGAGAAGGTTCTCAGGAATAGAATTCTAAGAGAATTATTAGTCAAATGGAAGTTCTATCCTTTTGAAAACGCCATGTGGGAGAAAGAAGCCGAACTGATACGGGATTACCCCCAGTTTGCGAGATGAGGACATCTCAAGTTTTTCACGTGGGAGAGAATGTAAGATTCCTCCCTAGCCCCTTTCAAGATGTCCAGTTTCTTCCCCTGTAATCAATCCCCTTTTCAAAATAATAAAAGATCTTGTTTCTACCTCTTTTGGCCTAGAGGAGAGAAAATGTTATAGAGAGAGGTAACTCAGTTTTTAGATATCTTTGGATGGAAAAATATCCTTTCATGCAATTCTAGAGTTTCCACCATATGCACCATGTTTTTGTGCAAAACTGTGGACCATATCCCAACATGGAACTTTATGAATAGATTGGCTAAAAACTCTATGCATCCTAGGTGAAGTACAATTCATTGTTTCCCACAGCGTAAGCTTGTATGCTTATTTGACTTTGTGAAGCAATGTTCTAACAATAATCCATTTAAATCAAATATTACAGACATTTGTCCTGTCACATTCCTTGTATCCAATCCTATGTTGTCATTATCTTTGTTAGCACATCTATGATAAAGATGAAAGACAGGTTCTTAATCTACCAAAACTCAATCAAAAAATCACACATATAACTTCTCACAAATATTATATATATTTTTCACTATAAAAAATCAAATTTGGTAATATGTTCAATTTTCCAC
Source organism: Cibotium barometz (assembly GCF_041138505.1). Classification (NCBI taxonomy): domain Eukaryota; kingdom Viridiplantae; phylum Streptophyta; class Polypodiopsida; order Cyatheales; family Cibotiaceae; genus Cibotium; species Cibotium barometz. Next base: position 59,970,392 of record NC_141056.1, read on the forward strand.
ATATTGTGGATGGTTTTGAATGTTGGATTTAGTAATCCAAATATCACTAGATAATGTCTTGTGCATGTGTGTTATAGGGAAAAGAAAAGATAGAAGACATTGAGTCAATCGACCAAAACTCAATTAGAACATCACAAACACATGATTTCATTACTCTTAAAATACTCGATATATCTCTAAGTACATAGAATTAAATTTGGTTATATAGTTAGTTGTTCACATATTTGGATAGATTTGAATGTTGGATTTGGTCAATTGTCCAAATCTCACTAGACAGTAAACATCTTGTGCATGGGTGTTATTGGCTAGATTCAATTACTTGTGCATGGGTGTTATTGGCTAGATTCAATTACTTGTCCAAATCTATGCTAAGGGTGGGTAATGTTAGAGGTCAAATATTATAAATGGATGTGAATTTCTAGATTTATTCATTGTTCAAATCTATGTCATGGGTGTAAGTGCTACAGATTTGGCCAATTGTCCAAATCTTATGTATGACTATAGCCTTATTGCCATACCCAAACAATCAATTATATGTGAGGATTTGGCTACCAATTGCGATCTTGTATTTCCTAGTTACCTTCTCTAAAGCACTCTCCAAGGCCAAGTGGATAATGTGGATTGATGTGGATGATGTGGATGGATGTATGGATGATGTGGAATGATGTGTGGGTAATGTGGATTGACATGTGGATTGATGTGGATGGATGAGTGGATAATGTGGATTGATGTGGATGGATGTATGGATGATATGGATGGATGTATGGATGATGTGGATTGACATGTGGATTGATGTGGATGGATGTACGGAAGATGTGGATGGATGTGTGGATAATGTGGATTGATGTGGATGGATGTATGGATAATGTGGACTGGTGTGGATGATGTGGATGGATGTGAATTGATGTGGGAATGATATGATGTGATAGGAATTGATGAAGAAAAAAAAATTGTGGGAAGATGAGAAAAGATGGGGACTAATGTGAAAGGATGTGGAGTGATGAGAAAAAATGGAAATATTGTTGGAACTGTACTTGTATGTGAAATCTGTTTTTAAATGACTGTTTTATGTCAAGACTGCTGGGGAGGCATTTTGACCATCTTGTGAATGAGGTCGTGGATACCTATCTGTTAAAGTTTCAACTGCTGAGACGGAGAGTCAACAGAGGACGTCTCGCGTAGCAAGGTCGGCCGAGGTCTTGACCAGCCTCGGTTTGATTTAAATGGTGAGCTTCCGGTACAATGGATGAGGGACCAAGGAAGCGGCCTATGAGTGAAGCGCTAGGTGACCTGGAAAGATATTGGAACAAGGAGTAAGGGTTGTTTTCTGAATTCGGGCATGAAATTGGTTGGTTGACCTTGCTGGTCCTCACGGATGAGTCCGTGGCTCTTTTATATGGATCCGTTGGTTGATCTTGCTGATCTTCAACAGAGATTCCATTTTGATATGTGAATATATTGCCGGTTACTATGAGCTAGGAACTATCGAAAAGCCCCTTGAGTGAACAGGTGTTGAGCGTTCTGGTTGCCAATGATGCCATAGGTACACCGATGAAGGAATGATTGGAAATAAGGATTCAACCGGAGATTTTGAGGATTGTGATCAGTGACACAATGGTTTCATTAAATGATTGTTTTAAAGATAGCTGATGCTGAGAAAAAGGCAATTTCATATTGGGTGTGTAAGTGGTGTGACTAGTTTTAAGTTTGCATGAATATCTGGCTAGGGGGCCTGGGAACTCTTTTCCCTGCTACTCGGGACAAAACCTAACCAAATTCTTAATTGGATCCCATCACTACAATGGTTGGGCGGTTGGCTAACCCACGGGACTGGATGGGGTGCTGGACTGATGGATCCTTAAATTGAGACTCAATTCTGTTGTGGTACGATAGATGAAGTAAATCCCGGACAAAAATTATTCTATGGAAAAGAATCAATGGATGTGCCTCTCAATGAGGAAAAAAGCGTTGGTCTCTATGATCCAAGTGCAATCTTTTCCCTGATCTGACTTGGGACTTACGGGTTCGGTCAGATCAATTCAGTTAGTTAAGGCTTTTGACTACGTTAGAGAAAAGTTATCTTGGAGGAATCGCCCGATCTTTACGGGCAAGGGAAGTTTTTTCGGGATCGGTTTTGGAAGAACCGATGGATCAGTATCTTGTCCGGATATTCGTGGGCGAGGCCCCGAGGGTGAGACCCTGCCCCACGCAAGAAGTGCTACTTCCACTGCTAGAACCCCTGAATTCATTGCGCGGTGGGGATAGGGACCTCACAACTGGTAGGGAGAGTATATTGTATTATGAAAGAAATTCATTTATATACATGGCCATTGTTGAAATATACAAGTGAATAGGGTGTGTGCGGGAACAAGCCCTTGGCAAGAGGCTGTAAAAGAGAATCTGTAAATGTGAGAGAATCTGTGAAAAGGTGAGAAGTATCTACTGGGAGAGAATAAAGGTGAGAAGTATCTACTGGGAGAGAATAAAGGGTAGCATGAGGAGATTTAGGAGGTGTGGAGATATTCTGGGAGAGGTGGAGAGAATCAAGCAAAAGAGGTGGAGTGAATCAAGGAGAAATCAGTGGGATTGGATGCTTGGATGTAAACTCTATAAAATGAGGCATTGGCCTAATGAGAATTTGCTGGTTTTTGATTGGGCCCTTTAGGCAACCCCACTTATCTTTTAAAACCAATTTCAACACATCCAAAACTATTCATAAGAAAATCAAGCTTACATAGCTTTTATGACTAATGGTCCTCTCTAATCTACTTGAGAACCTCTTATTTGTTGAAGAGAAAGAGATTTAGGCTAAGAATCCCAAAAATAATAATAGCATTAAGATAAAACCAAGCTTTTAGAGTATTTATAAGCATAGGTGCATATATAGGTGATAGACAACATATTCTAAACATTCCATGAAAGAGTCTTCCATTGTCTAAAAGAAAACTTGATTTTACGAGACAATGATCCATGAGTCACCTCTTATGCTCATCAACTTCTCTTAAGCTTCAATATTTATGAATCCCTTAACCATGATTAAGAAAAATAAGCTTTCCATCAAACTTTCTCTACTTAAGAAGGGAACCACCTATTATAATTTATTAAACCCTTGTGTCTTGAAAAAAAAAAGGCAAATGGGAAACCACCTATTATAAATTATTTGACCCTTGTGTCTTGAAAAAAATAACCAAATGGGGAATGCTTAATGAAGCCTTGCCTTCGTCTCATGAAAAGAGAGAAATGCAAGCTATTCATTAAAGCCATACAATAAATTAACTATTCCATTAATCAAAATGTTTATATGACTTGGTTACTATTCCATCTTCATCTTTAAAAAAGTAGCTTCTAACAAGCACCACTAATGAAATAAATGAATAATTCCTCATTTAGGGAAGAGAAAATCCCCAGCATGCTTAAGGAGAGATGCATAAGAAGATAAATAACAAAATAACAGACAAAAAGTGAAGAGGGATTAAGATTATCTGGAACGCTTGAGCTTCCCACCAATAGAGAGTAAAAAGTAACAAGGTTTATGAGTAAAACTAGTAGAGTGAGGGCCTTTACTAAAATGTTGATATGTTACTCTACCCTCTTCCCTCCTTTTACTAGTAGAGTAAGGGGCCTTTACTAAAATGTTGCTGTTTACTCTACCCCCTTCCCTCCTTTTACTAGTAGAGTAAGGGGACTTTACTAAAATGTTAATGTTTACTCTACCCCCTTCCATCCTCTTATAGTTGAGGAGAGGGTTCCCATCCCCAATCTAGTCAAAAATGGAAAAAAGAGACCAAAAAGTTGGATAGGCCTCGGATGAGGTGCAAGGGGATATGGAAAGGCCCCAAGATGTTTTCTCATGCAGCTCTCAAAGTTTTTGTAACCCCCTGTTGTAATGGGTAAAGCTTGGAAAGACATCGTGCAATGGCTCCATTATTGAGTCAGTGTGAATTCTTTTTTCATGTGGTCTCACAACTCCCCCCAACAAACTAAATTGGATGTAGGAATAGCCTGCTTGAAGAATCGTAGAAACAATTAGGCCGCTATAGTTGATTTCCAACGAATTGATTGACCACCTCACACTTCCACCTCACACTTCCACACTGGGCCAATGGGGATTGGACTAATGTGATCTCACCTTGATGTTGGTGGTCCATTTTATGGAGAAGAGACCAAGGCCTTCTCCAATGACATTGCCAACTATTGAAAAAGGTAGCAAGGAAGATGTGGAGATGTTATTGATGTTGCAACCTAGATCTACATGGATGGTATTAATGTAGGAGTTTAAAGGAATATCCTATAACACCAGTAGGTGCAACTACTCTAACAGACTAAATAACAAGGAAATGATATATTTTGGGAATTTGTGAGATGGCCCCTTATTGGGATGGAGGGATGAAAGACAATTATGCCATGCATAATATCAATTTAAAGGATCTGATGCTAGTAAGACAAGTACTGAATCTAGTGAGGGGTATGCATAGTATTCATGCCATCAATAAAAACAAGTTAGATTAATGGTGCTCCTTTAGACAATCCAACAATCAAGCTAATCTATGGTGAGAGTATTGTCTCTAACAGGAATGCCTTGTACTATAACCAAATCTAAAAGGTGAAATGGGGGTTATTTACCTAGAAGAAAAGATGAAATGGGGGTTATTTACCTAGAAGAAAAGATGACTACTGTGGAAGATAGGAGATCCCAAAAGGGTTAGAATCTTTCTTCAGATGATCATGATGTGGGATGTCCCCTTGGGGGGTGTGAATTCCCCAAACGATGTGTTGCATTGGAAGATGGATGGCATGCTTTTTGGAGTTGCCCTACTGTAAAGGGGCTTTTGGGTTATTTTAGAGAATTGAGATTAGACTCACTTGGTCAAACTAGTTGAAAGGTAAAGAAGAGGAGTCGAGAGAAAAGACTATCCTCACTGTTACCATGATTAGGTATATAGGGCTATGGGTGTAACCTCTATGGGGATGTCCATTATTTTATTTCATGATATTTTATTTTGGAAACGCCTTTTATTTCATCTACCAAGATTAATGTGTTTAATCAAATTTTGTGCGCTGGTATGAACTCTACCAAGATTAATGTGTTTAATTAATTGTGTGGACTGGTATGATATAGCCAAGATTAATGTGTTTAATCAGCTATGTACACTGACTAATAGTTATATTATTTTGGATGTGGGCAATGATTGAGTGGCATATTATGTGTTAATCACGGGTGAAATATGCATTGAACCAGTATGAGATATTTTGGAAGACATGTGAACACCTTTTATGGTTTCATATTTAGGCATTAATATTTTTGTAAGGCTAAGACCTCATACCTTTGTACATACCAAATAGTATTTTAGACTTTTGGTAGGGCCAAGTCTTTATATTATTGCTTGCTATATTTTTTAGAGCTTTTCCTATATAGGAGAAAAACCACCTTTTGATTCTCCCATCCTCTCCAAAATCTAGCCTTATGGATGGAAAGACAATGGGCTGAGATGGAAAGACAATGGGCTGAGGATCATTTCTGGTGATAGTTTTGATGACAGACACCATGATGCCATGATCACTGACTATGATATCATTGAAGGGACAAATAAGAAAAGGAGCTATGTCCATAGGGTAAGGGTAATGAAAAATTACGATAAAACCCATGGAACTAGCAAAAAATGTGATGTTGCAAACATTCACAACGTCGCAACCATTGATTGTTACGAGAAGCGATGTTGTCAATTTGGAGATAGATCCAAAATCATGCAAGCTAGGGTACACTTTTGGGGATACAGCTATAGTACACGATACACATTTGTACTGGATTGCATGGGCATGGCCTATAGACAAGGTCAAGATGACCAGTGCTTTGAGATCACATTTGATGGGAAGAAGGTTTGTAGTAAAGCATGGTATGTAATGCATGGCATTGGTAAGTCAACATTCTATAGGCTCAGAAAGAAGTTCTTGAATGGTGCATGTAATGTCAGTCATCATGGCAACAGTGGGATAATACGGAAGGGCATGACACATGTTGAGATGGCAAAATCAATCATATAGGCAAGAGAGAATTTATTTTACAGGTATCAAAAAGATACATCACCTAGAGGTTATACTTTAATCCTCTTTAGTTTCTTGTAAAGAAGCTTAGCTGCCCCAGACCTTTTTTCACCTCCATTATCCATGGCTAGTTTGTAGTCCTGAAACTAGGAGGTCCCTGACATAAATCCTTGAGTTACTGAGTGATCTGCCATGAGCAAAATATGCCCTGGTATTCCTATGCTCCCAAATGGCACTCAGAAGAACACCTCTTATGGATAGGATAAACTAGAGACAGGCCTTACTTGGATGCAAAGGCAGAATGAATCCAACCATCTTCAAACTGTGGCTAGTATAAGCTTACACCACATACTTTAATGCTTATATTATAAATCTTACAATCGATACTCTTAAGCTTATGCTTCATCATCTTATATTATTTAAAAAAAAGATTTTGGGAGCTTTTTGTAACAAGGTATGTGAGAGGGTAGATGGTTGAAGGTGTCTTATATTTATTATGCTTCATCATCTTATAAGCCTCAATATTTAAGTGCGTAAATATTTAAAACCCTTAAAATTAAAATCTTTATATCTTATAAATATTAAAAGCTTTAAAAAAACGCTATCTTAAAACATCGCTTATCTTATCTAAAGCTTTTTTTTAAATCAAAACCTCAAACCTTTAAAATGTTACTAGTTTTACAAGGTTTTATAATTACATTTAAAAAGCTTTATAACTCCCATTCTTTATCATCTCTAAAGCTTTATTTATTAAAGTTCACAAGCCTTAAAACATTTCAAGCTTAGAAGTCTTATACTTTAACAAGATGCAAAAGCTTAAAGCTTGGCGCATGAATCTTTTGAGACTAAAACTAACACCAAAGCCATGAGCATACCAATGCAAGTACTGTCAAAGAACCTCTTAAGGCTTACAAGAAAAACAAAAAATTTAAAATATTTATCAAGGCTAGCGTTTTGGAGGATTTGTCATGAGCTTCAAACACAATTTCTCATCAATGGTTTTCACCTTTTAAAAATTTCATCAAGAGAATATCTTCAAAGGCTTATCCAAGGCTTAACACCAAAATAACACTTATACTAAAATCTTACAAAAGCATTGCTTTTTGAAAAATGAGCATCAAGGGCTACAAGCAAGAAGAGAATCTCAAACGTTTTATCAAGATTTGATTTTTGCGCATTAAATCAAGGCTTTGAATGATAATACATCATCAAGGTCCTTTACCATATGGATTTCTTCGACATTTTTCCTTGCACACGAGTCAACCATGATGATGATGACATATCTCTTGAGCAAGAGGCTAATTCTGAACATAAAGGTATTTCTAATGATCCAGGTATGCCTAAACCTATTGAAAATAAAAATTCACCTCATGTGCTTCTAAGAAATATTAGTTAATTAATAAAAAATGATGAAAATGAAAGGAAAATTTAAGAACAAGTAAGTACCCTATGGTAAAATTAATCCCTAGATTTTGTCTATCTTTCAATAACATCTTGTGCGTGAGTCTATTATTGACCTTGAGAGCATCACTACACTCACATGCAACACTTATATTAAATATCTTGTGACTTTCAAGAATCATTATGGAGCCACATTACAAGAAGAAGAACTTTACAAGAAGAAGGGATAGAAAACATGATTGATGCATTTTTTGGACAAAGATCTTCATGATGGTCGATAAGACACATTGTTAGAAGAAGTTGGAGTATGACATTTGGCATTAATCCCTTTGTATGAGGAATCGAGAACATACAAGTTGTGAGCTTGTCTTTCCTTGCCTAATTTACAATCTATTTATGGTTGGTTAAATAGAAGTGTCTGTGTATTATTCAGGGTGCTGAAATTACAATATTGTTTGAGGAGAACTCTATGGCCGAGATGCGATGTTATGTTCTTTGGATAACAATATACTGAAGATATGCCAAACGGATTCCTGAAAGTATTTCCATTCTTACCAAAATCTCATCCACTCTTACCATCCATGCAATTAAGGTCAATTGCAACCCAAGCAAGAGGGAATGCAACCTCTATTGGGACACCCATTATTTTATTTCGGGATGTTTTATTTTAGATGAGCCTTCTATTTCATTTACCAAGATTAATGTGTTCTCGGGGGGATCACTCATAAATATGTAAGCGCAGCATGTGGGTTCAATGGAAGGATTCTTTTTTTACACATTTTTTACATACAGAAGGGTACCATTTAAAGGGGATATTCACAGATTGAATAGAAAAAGGGTGTGTTTTATTCATTAAAAACTCACAAATAAGGGGTTTTTAAAGTAGTCCTTGAACGCATGTGATACAGAGGAATGTGTTTAATCAGCTATGTGTGCTGGTAGTATGATATGGTCAGGATTAATGTGTTTAATTAGCTATGTGCACTGACTAATATTATTTTGGATGTAGGCGATGAATGAGTGGCAGAACATGTTGGACTACGATGAGATATTTTGGAAGACATGTGAACACCTTTTATGGTTTTATATTTAGGCATTAATATTTTTGTAAGGCTGTCATCATACCTTTGTACATACCAAAAAGTATTTTGGACTTTTGGTAGCCACAAGACTTTATATTATTGCTTGCTATATTTTTGTAGAGCTTTTACACTCACAAGCTTAAAAGCACTTGTGGTTTGTTTTTCGGAAGTTATATTTTTTAAAAGTAAGCTTTTTTTAATATATATAAATATAGGTGAGTAGTACAAGGACCACACTCATCTAGGGGAGATTCAACCCAACTTGTGTTGATGGTGACCTCTACTTTATTCTCCATCTTTCTTTGTTTATTTATTTATTTTATTAAGGTTTATAATTTTTTTTTGTGCAAGTCTATGTTATGCTCTAACTTTGTTGTTGAGAATTAGAATTCCTTATCTAAGTGTCCATAAAGGTCCTGACAGTGGTATTGGAGCTTTGGGGACCACTCAAGGAGTACGATTTTTGAAGAAAAATTCAAAAAAAAAGGTTTACCCAATTATTTGGAGCAAAGAAGGCCAAAAGATTGATTTTGGGAATTACTAAAGCTTCAACACAACAAAGGAGAATTCTCATGATGGGAAAATGAAAGGCCTGCAAAACAACAAGGGTACAAGTACTTTGGACAAAGAGTTTGGACAAAGAGAGGAGCTCACAAAAACCAAAAGAGTAAAGAAAGCAAAGCTATGGAAACCTTTGGGAAAAAGGTTAAATGGTTATGGGAATTTTGTGAGCCATTGGATGGATATTCAGATCAAGGGATAAAAATCCTTATCATCTTTTTCCCAAAAACTACTTTCAACTTTCCAAATACGACCTAAAGGAGAAAAACCAACTTTTGATTCTCCCATCCTCTCTAAAATTTAGCCTTATGGATGAAAAGAGCATGGGCTAAGGAACATTTCTATAATTTTAGATTGTCAAAAATGATAGAATCCATAATTGATGGTGTTGAGGAAGCCTCAAATTTTTCTTTATAATTTTTGAAGAAAAATTCTCATCCTCCCCTGTGCGCTGCCATCATCATGGTTCTTTCTCCCTTTAATTTTTGCACTACTTTTACTTTTTGTGCTCCCTTTAATTTTTGCACTGGCCGCAAATTTTATTTCTTTCTCTCTCCTTGCAATTATCACCGACGAATTCTCTCTCTCTCTGTGTGTGTGTGTGTGTGTGTGTGTGTGTGTGTGTGTGTGTGTGTGTGCTATTGATAGCGCATGTAGCCGGCCGTTAATTTCTCTCTTTCCTCCCATTTTGTGGTCCAATCGACCGTCGCCTCTTTACTATGCGTTGCACTAGCCAATTTTACTCCCTATTGATTTTACAAAAGCTTAATAAAAAAACTTTGATATTAAAGCTATATGCAATAAATATTATAATATAATCTTACAACACATACTTTAAAGCTTATATTATAAAGCTTACAATTGATACTCTTAAGCTTATGCTTTATCATCTCCTTTTTAAAAAAAAAACCTTCAACCATCTACCCCCCATACCTTGTTACAAAAAGCTCCCAAAAAGCTTTTGCTTCTTTGAAAGCTTACAAGCTTTGATACTCAAAAGCTTTAAAAAGATTTATTATTTTATTAAAAAAAACCTTAAAGCTTTAAAAGCCTTAATATTCAGGGTGTCACTTTGAGACCGTCTCGTACAGGTGGGACACTCTTGAAGTACCTTGGCATCCCTCGATTGAGTTAGAAAACCAATCATCACAGTATCCCAAGAGGCAGAAGTCAGTTGAGGTTCGGGACTTAACTCGACCGAGTTACAGATATTGTGCCACATAGGAGAGAATGTAACCTCTATTGGGACACCCATTATTTTATTTTGAGATATTTTATTTTTGATGTGCCTTTTATTTCATCTACCAAAATTAATATGTTTAATCAACTGTGTGCACTGGTATGATATCTACCGGGATTAATGTGTTTAATCAGCTCTGTGTGTGTTGGTATGATATGGTCAGGAATAATGTGTATAATTATTTGTGTGCACTGACTAATATTATTTTAGATGTAGGTGATGAATGAGTGGTGGAACATGTGTTGGACCACTATGAGATATTTTTGAAGACATGCGAACACCTTTTATGGTTTCATACTTAGGCATTAATATTTTTGTAAGGCTAAGGCCTGATACCTTTGTACATACCAAATAGTATTTTAGACTTTTGGTAAGCCCAAGACTTTATATTATTGCTTGCTATATTTTTGTAGAGCTTTTACGCTTAAATACTCAAAAACACTTGTGCTTTATTTTTTAGAAGTTATCTTTTTCAAAAGCAAGCTTTTTCTAATACATATAAATATGGGTGAGTGGTACAAGGACCACACTTATCCAGGGGAGATTCAACCCAATCTTGTGTCGACGGTGACCTCTACTCTACTCTCCATCTTTCTTCATTTATTTAATTTTGTGCAAGTCTATGTTATACTCTAATTTTTGTATTGAGAATTAGAATTTCTTGTCCAGGTGTCCATAAAGGTCCTAACAATGGGAAACTTGGAATTCAAGGAATGCCATGGTCTTTCAATTAGGCATTGATCAAGGGGTGGAATTTCATCAGGTCAAGAGATTGTGCTAGGCTAACTATGCTACTTTGTTCAGTGTTAATGCATTACGCCATGAAAAGGTTGTTGATCTATTGTAAAGATTGTAATGAGGGCTAGTGGAGACTCTTATATGCTATCTAGGGGAGCACTTGTACATACTATGGGGCTAACCTTGTTTCCCTATGTTTTTAGATATCAAAGAAGCATGCCAGTATCATAGGTGGACTAGATCTGCTAGACACCTCAAGGAAGAGAAACTAGAAAAGGCAGGTTGCTCTGCTCAAGGTAGGGCACCCAAGACACTAAGATGATAAAAGTACTAAGTAGTTGATGTATACTCTCTTTGCCTTGATGGAATATCATGCAACAAGAGGGAGATCAAATGTAAAGATTTGGATGAAGGGTGATCTGGCTAAAGATTGCACACCAAGAGGGACTACCACTAAGTCCATGTTGATTGCACGATGCAGTTGGGTTATCAATGTAGCTGAGAACAATCATCCTTTGTTTGGGACTATGAAATGTGGGTTGTTTGTCTGTTTTATTTAAATGGGGATTGCTATATAGTTTTTGTAATTTGTAGTTTTTGAAGTATCCAAAGTGATGTTGTATGTTGGGCATGTACATAACTGATGTTTATAACTTTATATATACTAGTAAATGACTTGCAACTCTGCTCCCTTTTTGAAAGTTCGCTCCCTCTCTCCCTAAACGTATGCCAAAGCTCTTTTTTCCTCTCCTAAACCTTCCACATGTAATTCTTCCTCTCTTGAACTTGCCATGTGTGATGCATGGGAATAGAAGATCTAGATATAGCACCAAGTTCGCACGCACGATTGACAACACGAAGTTCGTACTATGTGGTTCCAGCCAACATACTAACATAAAAATAAAATCCCATCAGCACAAATGGAGGGCCACATGGATATAACATTGTAAGTGTTCATATGGATGTAGCATTGATAAAATTCCACTGCAAAATACACACGGATCTAGCATTGACAAAATTCATATGGATATACGCACCTTGTCCCCTGCTCTCACAAACACATCAAAGATATGCTTGTACATTCTTTGCCTGTTATTGTCTACATACACGAGCTCAGGAGGATGTCCATGCATAGCATCTAGGGGGGTCACTCATAAATATGTAAGCATAGCACGTGGGTTCAAAAGAACGGGTTTTTTTTTAATCCCTTTTTTTGTACATTTTTTACATACATAAGGGTACCCTTTAAAGGGGCTATTCACTGGTTGAATAAAAAAAAGGTGTGATTTATTCATGAGAAATTCAGAGATAAGGGGTTTTACAAATAGGCCTTCAACACACGTGATATATAGAGTTTATACATAATGACCCCCTCCCCCTCCCCCCCCCCCCCCCCCCCGCGAGTCATGGCTGCAAATACCATAGGCCTCCTTGGTAATTTTGGACTGAATAATGTTGTTGTCCATGTGAAGCTGAACAGCCCCATGGCATATTGCACTTCCTGATCTTCCGATATAATGACGTCTTCCACCATGCTCTCAAACTTGCCTTTGATCTGTTTTCGAAGATATGGGGGTGCTGAAAACCCTCCCATCACCATCCACACATGAACCCCTCTAATTCGATTCTCAATCACACTTAGCACTTTGTCTATCTCTAGGTTAAAAATGCTCATGATATCAGAGTCCTCCACTCTCAACTCATCATAATCTTCATCAGTCTTGTTGCCACCCATCTCTTTGTCAAGCTTCCTCCTAGGCTTCACTTAGCTTGCTAGGAAAGGGAAGCTTGCAAAGTATTCATGGCCATCAAACCCCATCTTTATGCCTTGCCGCCACCATGCATAGATGTTGATGTCTATGGAAGCATTCTTGTGGGCAAAATTCATTGAAACATCCTAAGAAAGTGAAACAAGTGAGAATCTATAAAAGTACACCCTCTCCAAGCTCCTCGTAAGTGCCCACAAGCTCATGCACCCTCATGCTCTCTAGGTCATCCTCTGCCTTCTCTTGTGGACCACCAAGTCCATGGTGCCCCCACCTACATAAGCTACAAGGAGCTTATCCCCTTCTTTGACGTTTATAGATTTTCCCTCCTTTGCTATGACAGTAGAAAACTTCCGACTCCAAGATGATGTCGAGAGGGGATGGACTCACAATAGAGGGACCACTAGACATCCTCCTTGTTGAAGTGCTTACCGTATCTCACGTGCAACTTTGAGATATTGAAGTTCAAAAGCCATCTGAGGTAGTCGACCAACACACTCCCTCAAAAATATGTAAGTATACTATGTGAGTTCAAATGAAGGGGTTTTTTAATTCAAAAATTTAAGGTAAATTTACATAAATACATTTACAGAAGGGATTTTTTAATCGATTTTGAAAAAAAACCCTGTAAGTCCATAAAGGAAAAGGGATCATTTTATTCATGAAAAATTCATGGGTAAGGGGTTTTTAAAATACCCCTTGAACGCACCTGATACATTGGGCTTCTTAGTAGTGCACCCCCTGAGCACACTCCGCCATAAGATCACCTAGTAGTTGCTACTCTATAAGGAGAGCTTAAACTTGGTAGCCCACCTTCTCTGTCATCCCATTCGGAACTACCAACACATGTGGGCTTGCACCTAGATGAGATTTCCCACATGCCAGCAACCTTCGTAAACTGCACCAAACCACACCAACCCCAGTCTTTGAGCTCCAATTGGCTACGCCGATGCCCAGGAACATAGTAGAGACTTGTTTGCATATTCCAGTAAGCCTTCGCTCTTGTCTTGTCAGTGTAAGGCCATTCAGAGCACTTGAAGACCTTATCAGGCTCTGGCCTCCTCACGTACGCAAAGCCAGAGAATGTGGTTCCAAAGTCTAGTGCTACCACGACCCTTGCAGTCGACGATGATTGCATTGAAGACATGAGGCCTCTCTAACGTCTGAGTCCTGACTATTGACTCTTGAGTTTCGATACTAACTTAGAAGCCCCTTTGAGGTTGGTAGTAACTAGGAATTGGAAAACGATCGTGTATGCATGGTGAGTGCTCTTTGCTTCTTCTGTAAACCCTCAAGAGCTCAGGGGGTTCAATATAAGTAAACCCTCTATATCACATGCGTTCAAGCCCCGAGCTTAGCACACTTCTTTTTTCTTATTTAACATGAACGGATTGATGATGCTTTGCAAATCGCCTTCAAGGTGAACTCACGAAAGTTCCCCCCCTCTCTCTCTCTCTCTCTCCAAACCTATTCCAAAGTTTTCTCTTCCTCTCTTGAACTGCCACGTGTTAGTCTTTCTCTCCTGAACCTGCCACTTGTAAGGAGTCGGGAATACTGAAAATGAAGAATTGATATCTAGTGGAAAAAAAGAAACGTCGGGAGGAAATGTGTATCTGGAAGCTCCAAGGGGCGTTCGTGGTGTACACTCGTGGTGTACACTGTGCGAGTTTTGGATGATGATGGCCCCACGAGGCGCCACCTGCCTGCCAGCGGGTGTCACGGGTATGCGCTGTACATCATTATCGTGGGGAAACGGAACGGAGGGGTGGTGTAGTAAAAACCGTGAAAAGCGTAGACCGTGGGATCATAAAACTATCACATCGGGGGCTCACATGCACAGATCCGTTGAAAGAAAGCGACGGAGCTGAGCTGGCACGAAATGATAGGGCATAAGGCAGGTGAGGACGGATAGGGATCGCACGCGGGTAGGAGTGGGGCTGTCATCAGTGTCATGGGAGCTGCCACGTGTAGATGGGGAGGGGCAAAACGGGCAGTAGTCCAGTGGGGGAATCTGCGAGGTAAAAGAGAGAACTGTGCACGCGTACAGCCAGTTTTCGAAAAAAACTTTTGCTGGGCCGGCCCGGTAGTTGCTTTTTGACGGGCGGCACGCCCCTTTTTTTTATAACATTTTGGCCGTTAAAATTTTTGAATGCCCGTGAAAAATTACGCTAAAATAAAAAATATTAATATATTTTACTAAACGTATCAGGCGGGTCGCCGGCAGTGTTCGAAAAAAACTATTTTCCCAAAAAGTACAAAACCTTCATCTAAAAATTGTGAAATTATTTATAAAGAAAATTTTCAAATTTTGAAGGTTTTTGTTCTACAACCCCTCAAAATCTGCAGGTTTTTGTACCCTTAAGTTTCAAATTTGAAGGTAATTTTAAAAATCTGCAAGTGCAAATTACACTATACCCGGGTTTTTTTCGAACACTGGTCGCCGGGCGCCCATCAAAAACCAGGCCTACGCTTAGTCCGCTGGTCGAATATTTCCCCCCGCGCCCCCCCCCCAAAAAAAAGATCTGGCTTCTGAGAAATACCACCAATTTTTTTTTTCGAAGGTACAAGGAAATTTTAGAAACACACACCAATTTTTATAGATGAAGGGTTTTTATGAAGGGTTTTTTTCACACTTTTTTGGATGAAGGGTTTTTTTCACACTTTTTTGGATGAAAGCTACACCGTCCATTGAAAATAAAAGAAAAATCAATAAGAAATACCACCCCATTCATAGAAGAAGGTGTTCCACCTTTTGCTTGTTTCTTTTCGCACACTGGTAGGAGTAGGTAGAAAAAAAAAGATCTGGCTTGTGAGAAATACCACCAATTTTTATAGATGAAGGGTTTTTTTTCACACTTTTTTGGATGAAAGCTTTGTGTTGCACACCATCCATTGAAAATAAAAGAAAAATCAATAAGAAATACCACCCCATTCATAGAAGAAGGTGTTCCACCGTTTGCTTGTTTCTTTTCGCACACTAGTAGTACTTAATATAGTTCTTCTTGTCCCTTGAAAAAGCAAAGGAATGCCAAATTCAGCCAGGATTTTAAAATGTGCGCCAGGGGGAAATGGATGCTGTAGCGCTACAGCTTTGTAGGTGGCAGCAGTAACTTAGGGTATTCCCGGAGTAAATATTATGAGGGAGAAGTAAATTTTATGAGGGAGAAGTGAGGGGCAAGATCTGGGGATTCACGTGGTGAGTGCAAGCGAAGTGACGAGCGTGTCGGAGCAGGACAGCAAACCAGCGTCAGGAGGGCACATGTTGGCCAACTTGGCCAGTGGATGGTGCTTCTGAATGTGGGTCCTCCATCTCCATGGGTTCCACCCTCGTCGGTAGCCCACTGTGACGCTGTCCTTGTCTACGGCGCGGCGTAACCCGCCGCCCGAGAGAAAGAAAATGCAAGCGTGTTGCACACGCATGGTCCAACGGGCCCTAGACTCTGCCGTTGATGTTGCACAATGCACACACAGGCCTTGTGGAAATTGAGCTTCATATGGGGCGGCCACAAATTTCAAAGGAAGGCTAAGTACCTAGAAAAGTCTGAAAGGCATATAATAAGAAGGGTTATACGAACTTATACCTTCAGAATGGATCTATGTGATAGTAAATAATATAGGTTAATTGAGGCCTTTTAACATGGAAATTTCTGGCGTGAGTGCGGGTCCTTGTTAGTCCATGGTTAGCTACTCGCTAGCGACTCTATGACTGTGACGCAAGAAGAGAGAGAGAGAGAGAGAGAGAGTGTGTGTGTGTTATTAACTTGTTTGTGTTTGAGGGTATTACGCAAAGCAATTATTACAGAGGTATTAGCAGCTTCCATCAAGGAGTCTTCCTTGGCTGTTTATGCCCTAGGGCCTAGCTTTTCCTGTCAACTTGTGGGTCTCTCCTCCCCGACTTTTCTGGCACCCTTGTCTGTGCATCGGAGTTCCAGCCTCCACCCAAGCCTCATCATCTCCCATTTCCACTAGCCATCGGGGTAATGTTCTCAGCACATTATTAATTTTTCCCGCAAACTTTGATCACTGTGGAGATTAGGGTCAACTTGCATAATCTGCTGGCAATTTGATCGTAACTAGGGTTTTGTTTGCAGCAGCCACCGCCATGCTTCTCTGGTCTCCAGCCTGCTCTATTCTGACCGCAAACCTAAAAGCTTGCTGAAGGCAACCTTCTGCTTATCTTTCCTCTCGCTGATCTGTTGTTAACCTTTTCTTGCTGCCATTCAATCTGCTTGTGTAGTAGTACATAGGGTTCGCGACACCCAGTTAGAGCTTGGAGCCCGGAACTCTGGCCGCATGTGGCAGATCAGAGAGAGTGGGAGAGGTGTAGCAGGGAACTTGCTAGCTTAGATGGACTTGGGAGCTCAACAGGAATCACGCATAACGATGCCCATTTCAATGAACTATGGCTCGATTCACGAGTCATCCAAGTTCAAGATGTTGGGCGCCGGGGGCGTAGCAGGAGCTGGAGGAGGGTCCAATGGGCCGGTACCGAATTCAGCAACGGCACCTCCAGCAGCTCCACCTCGTCCTCCTCCTTCAGAAGAGATGACGATACGACACACAGTCGCTGCTGCAGGCAACAATATTAGTACCGTGTCGGAGCAAACGCCAGCAGTAGTAACAGGAGGGCTGCCTCCCAGTTTAGCTACAAAGAAGCCAGTGAAATACAGAGAGTGTTTGAAGAACCACGCGGCGAGTATAGGCGGGCATGCGGTGGATGGGTGCGGAGAGTTTATGCCGAGCGGAGCGGAGGGGAGCCTGGAGGCTTTGAAGTGTGCGGCTTGCGGCTGCCATCGCAACTTCCACAGGAGGGAGGTAGAAGGAGAGCTCCCTTCGTCTTGCTTCTGCTACAGCCCGCGTAGCATGATGAAGGACAGGAAGAGGTTCACACCTCTGGCATTGCCCCCCAATACGCCCCTCGCGTTGCCGCCCAGCCCAGCCGTGGGGCCGGGCGCCCCGCCTCGCGCAATCTCTCAGCAGCCACAACACTTGAACATTATGGCCTTGAGCTCCTCCAGCCCCACGGATTGCGACGATCAAGATTTTGCCATGATGCAGCAAGTGGGTGGCCACATGCACCACCACCTCTACACTTCGGCCTCCATGAAGAAGCGCTTTCGCACAAAGTTCACCTCTGAGCAGAAGGATAAGATGTTCGACTTCGCCGAGAAGCTGGGCTGGCGCATTCAGAAGCACGACGAGGCGGCGGTCCACCGGTTCTGCGCCGATGTGGGCGTCAAACGCCATGTGCTTAAAGTGTGGATGCACAACAACAAGAACAGCTTCGGAAAGAAAATGTAAGTGAGATCACCCTTAAATCTTCAGTTGCACTCGCTGCTCAATTCTTCTCATTAATTAGTGCTGTTTTAGCTGTCTCACCGCAATTATGCCAAATTCATTCTTAATTTGTGGTCCCGTCAAATTCTAGATCACCTAACGAAGTCGGAGTGGCCTATCTTGATAATGGGGCATCACCCACCAACAGCAGCGGCATGCTGCCGTGAAGCTACCATAGATTTACCAACCTTGAGGTACATTTGCAGGTCCATGCCTGATCTTTTGCATACCCTTGATCACATCAAAGCATTGTTCTCATCAAGGTTTATAGCCACATTTTAAGATTGTAAATTGCATTGACCATATTTGATCGCAATGTCCATCTGAATTTTCTGTTTTCTTCTCTCTCTCTGTCTCTCTCTCTTTCTCTCTGTGTGTGCAGGCTCTAGTAAGGCATCCCTGCGTATAGCCTAACAACTTCCGTGGCGACGTTCATCGCATCTGCTCGACTAAGCTAGATATAACTTGCCCTTAGTTTCTCGATTTATAAAACTGTAACTTGTGTATTATTAGCATTGTAGCCGATTACGTTTATGCCAATTTGGATCTAGTTCTAGCTGCTAGTATGTATACCATCCCCTCTCTCTTTCATGGGGTGAAAACTCTCTCCTCTCAACTCTTATTTACACTATAACCTGGAATGTTGATTTTCACATTTCCATCTCAGGCAATTTGTGAATATGTTTCCGATCATCATTGTTCATTCCACGTTCTACTAAATGGAACTAATCAAGATGAAAACACATGATTTATTTTGTTCTATGGGGGGAGGTCCTTTGAATTGTGAATAATTCTGCCATAAGAGCAACACACTTTGTTGAGGACAACTTTTTTGGAAGGTGGAGCTAAAGCTAAGCCAAGGAAGGTTCCATTTTTTGGTGTGTTATGTAAGAGAGTTTAAAAGAAAGGTCATTGAGCCCTAGTGCGCATATTTATATGTGTGGGACTGTGTGAGAGAGAGAGAGAGAGAGAGAGAAGGAGAGAGGGGCACGAGCCCGCACGACTATCTCACGCTGGAAAGGTAAGAGGGAAATCGACAGGTCGAAGCACAGGGTGCACATGCACGCTACCTAAAGCTGATAAGTCTACCTCCCACACACTCATGGGTCACGACCTCCACGACAAAGCCTCAAATTCTATTCGTGCCCCAAAATTTCACTCGGATAAATCGCCTACGTGGATGTAAGTACACTCACATGTGTTGGGTAGCGTTTTATCAATTGACACTAGTCAAAGTCTCGTGTTTGAAGCCTGTTGACTTTTAAATCTCAAGTAAGACACGCAAGGAGCCCCTTCTTTTTAGTTCTTTTCCTGTATATCCGGGAGCCCGAGCGTAGGTCTCAAAGACTCAAGACTCTCAAGAAGCCCCAAAGAAAAGAAAGAAAGAAAGAAAGATATCTCACACATTTTTGAGTCATCATGCACCCTTAAGAGTGCAATCATCTTTACTTTAGAAGTAAGAGCTTGAGCTCCTTAGCCCTAACCCCAGACCAATAGTCCCTTTCGAACCACATGGAGCTTCATCATTTTTGAGTCATCATTCACCCTTAAG